>NC_140591.1:463354519-463954519 GCF_964204655.1 Triturus cristatus
TTACAGGTATCCTACATAGAGCCCTTCCCCTACACTACCCCAAGGCCTAAGGCAACTTCCCCGGGGAATGGGTGGGTGGCATTAAGTTTTAACCTTGTTTAGAGATCTCCTTCGGCATCTAATGGCAATACATGTGCTAACAATCTATATTATTTTTTAATACATGTCGACTTGTGATGCATTATAATGACTGTATTAACAGAAATGTCAATTGTAAGCTTCTCTTTGCTTTATAATCACTCTGTTAGTGAGCAACATATCAAAATCTTTTTAGACCACATGTCATGAAACCCGTGATGCTGTGTATCTACAATGAAAACATAAGGAATGTGGCAGAATGATTAACAGAGGACCAAAGTGCCACATGGAGTACTGGCTCATTTGCAAGGCACTTTTCTCTCTCAGCAGTTTGTTCCCCTAAACTTGAAATGAACACGTTTAAAGTAATGTTAAAAAGAAAGCAATGCAGAATTGTAGGCAGCTCGGCTTGTCTGTT
Organism: Triturus cristatus; assembly: GCF_964204655.1. NCBI lineage: Eukaryota > Metazoa > Chordata > Amphibia > Caudata > Salamandridae > Triturus > Triturus cristatus. The sequence goes on from NC_140591.1 coordinate 463,355,016, forward strand.
TTTTGCAGACTACATCCAGTACGTCTCATCAAGCTAACATGTGAAACTTTGAAAAGTCTGAGCTAAAGCCAAATTGTGGGGCAAACAATGGTTTCAGTCAGTATCATGCAAGCATTTCTGCTGGATTTGCCCTAGTGATGAAAAAAGGAATTCCAGAGGGTCTGAAAAAGGGTTATTTTCCTCCATTTAGAAAAAAGGCACATTAGCAAACCAAACAATACTGAAAGGGCTGCACTTCATGCACAATAATATGAGACAAAGTAAGGATTCCAACAGTGCTACACAGCATGGAAAAGAAAGCGAAGAAGGTGACACAAAAGCACAAGGAGGTTTCTGAAGCTTCACAAGCATGAATTACATATTCGATGGCTTACCTGAAGGACACAAACTCCGTGTAACGTGGCTACCCTACAGGGAGTCAGTTGATTTCCATTATTTCCAAGTCCAAGCTGACCATTGCCATTGTAACCCCAGCCGTACACCTGATAAAAAACAGGAAAGCCTTAGAAGAGAATGAAGAATACAAACTAAATACACAATAAAAATCTCAAAGGCAAGTACCATCATGAGCATGCTACATTGTTACTTTATCTGTATGCATCGGCATGAGTGATTCATATAAATCATCGAATAACAAATGAACATGTGCCTCTTTTCTAACAGAAATGAGTCAGAGAATGGCACGGAGGGGAAAGGCTGCCAATTGTTAGCTTTCAGATATTAGAGTAGGAAAAAAGTGACAGACTTTACATTGCAAAAATAAAATGATATGGATAAATCTGAGATTCTGTAATATGGGACAACATATCTTGTTGAATCTAACTTGCCCTTAAACACTTGAGAAAAACTGTTATCCATATAGGCAAGTTATGAAGGCCTAATATCAAAATGCCATAAATATAGGAGAATGAGGAGACCTGACCTACCTAATCTAGCATACAAGATGAGACATCTAGTTTACTCCAAAGAGAGCAGTGCTAAAAACATCGAGAAGAAATCCTGAACTACTTGTCTACTAGCTCTAGTGGATTAAATTACATTGTCAGCATTTTATTGCTGCCAGATAACGGGAGAGTGGGACTGACAACATAGGGACTAGTAGAATATCACAAATGAGTAGGTAGCTGATGTAGCAGTTGCCATGAGAGGTCTCTAAAGTGTGGCTGAGTGTTGCATGGGGCAACATTGACTGTGTGTCACTGTTTCGCCTTTGGCTTACATATAAAAGCTGCATCTCCGCTCTTTCTTAATTAATCTGCTGTACTATTTACATGTAATAGACAAAATAATTGTAATAAAAAAAAAAAAAAGAACATGGATACCTCCCCATTGTCAATTACGGCCATGGAGGAAGTCTGTCCACACGCAATGCTGACCGCCACTTTACTTTGTAAGCAGTTTGATACTTTGCGAGGAGTTGGTTGGTTAGCTGTTGATCCAGATCCCACCTGACCACAGTTGTTGTAACCCCAGGCATATACCTGTTAAACAGATACAAAAAACTTCCATTGACATATAGTTTAGGTTTGTAGTATTAAGACAATATTTTGCACTTCAGGTTCCAGAAGATTCCCATTATTTGTGGAACCTCCTAGGGTACCATATTGCCCAGGTATCTTCAATCTCTATATGGAGCATGTTGATACACAACTCACAGACAACATGATTAACATTCACCAATATGGTATTGACACACAACTATATTTTAAAGTCTCCCTCTGCTCCATCCAAAAATTGAAATAATTCCTGCATCTCAGGAAGACCTGGATGTCCAGTACCTACGTGAAGCTTAAACCCACCATTCACCAAGAGCATTAAGCAACAACTAGTCTAAACCAGGCTCAATTAATTGAACATGAGTAGATTTGAACCCCAACTCTCACCTAATGCCAAGTCTCTTGGATTCTCCTTGGCATCAATGTTGCCGTCAAGGTACATATTGCCAAGAAAATTAAGACTGTCTGGTACCAGGTCTCTCTACTAAAGAAAGTGAAACTATTCCTCCAAGTAAGCGACCTTAGAGCTGCTGTTCAAGTTTTGTACTTTTGCCTATGGATAGTGGCAAGGCCATCTGCCACAGCACCTCAGGTTTCACACTGGATCCCTTAAAGGCCTCCTAAACGCTGCAGCACACCTCCAAGGCCTGAAGAAATGTGATCACATTACAGGCCTTCTTCAGCTAGGATCTAGAGAACATCCTCTAATTCCTCAGGACTGCCCCAACGCAGAACAAATTTAGGAAACAGCTAATGGCACACATATTTAAAGACCACTACACAATGGTGCAGTAAACGTCCACTCTCGCTCTTACAAACCAGCTACTCCTCCAATCACACCTTGACTGCATCTTTGCCCTTCTTTCAGTACAGCACTCCGCTTACTTTCTGCTAGGTTTGTAATATACAAATATCTCATACATACGCTCCTTGTGAGGTGGATGTAGAAAGCAACGGGTGGGGTGCTACACCTCTCACTACTACTTTGTAGTGTATGCCTTATTTTTAGCAACTAATATAGATTACTCCCTTCATGTTATTGTATCTCTTTGCAACTTACGCTTGCAAAAAACAAGACAGTATTCACAGGTAGTATATTCAAAAGGACCACAGGCGTGGCTCACTCCTAGTCAGTCCCCTGGAGTGGTGGCCAGAAAAAAAAAAAAAGAATGAAAATAACTTAACAGGTCAAGACAGCATAAGTAACTATAACGTGTGTGAAACCTATGGTTTTTTCAGTGAATTTGTACGGTTTTTTAAATGCTAAGTTAATAAACTTTGGTAACACTTTCTGATGGCTACACCCCCTAACCGCAGATTGCTCACCTTTGAATATCCCCCAGGTACCAGACTGCATCCAAAAATATTTCCAGCAGTGCTTCTGCGTGGCTGGAGGTGGCATAGTGTGGCTCCGGACTGGCGCTGTCCAGCCCCAGAAGTGACGGGAAGGAATCTCATATTAGCATCACCCCTGCGCACTCGCATCAGTTTCTTGGTTCTCCTTTTCCCCACCCTCAGAAGCAGTGACAGTCTGCGGATTGTCATCTTGAGACCTTTGTAATTGTTAAAGAGAACACTCCATAGCACATGGAGGTCGGAGGGCAGTGAGAAATCTACCGTTAAGAGTATCCACAAGGAACAAGCATTACCAAAGGTAGGTTACTTGCTCTTCTAATGGATACTTCTAACTGCAGAGTCCTCAATATTTGAACAGATATGTGGTAGATTACTTGTAAGCTATTCTTCACTGTACTGCTCTGATGGAATGTTGCATGACATCATGGAATGCCTGGGTGCCTCTCTAGGGGAGATTGTCAGTTGGTGTACTCAGGCTGAGCTGAAAGGAGCTTGCTCCTGGTGGGGTTATCTTTCTACTATCTAACCTCTTCTACCATCCTGATCTTCTGTACTGGAACCAAGCTATCATTAAAGAAGTAACCTACATGAACTGATGGACTCTGTATCTTTCTTTACAACAAGATACCAAAGTAGTACCTCCCAAAGGTGGAGGGTCAATGAAGTGAACTTAAATCAAAAAGCCTTGCAGAACGAGCGGGCGAAGTGTCCTTGCTGGAACAGGCAGTAAAGGCAGCAGTGCTTTGTGAAGATTTGCACAGATGCCCATGTTGCAGCCTGGCAGATTCCAAGGACAAGCACCCCTTGTGTTAATACGGTCATAGCGGCCTTGGCACTGCTGGAATAGGCTCACAGACCTTGAGAAGACTTGTTTCTTGACCAGGTTGTAGCAGACCTTAATGCAGAGGACTGACAACCTCAACAGAGATCTCTTCTGCACAGCCTTCCCTTTCTTTGCTACAGAAAACCCCACAAAGAGCTGATCATTCCTTCGATGGGCCATAGTACGATCAATATAGAATGAAAGCCCTCAGAGTGCACCTGATGGAGCTTCTACTCCTCTTAAGGGGTGACCGGAGCAAAGAATGCTGGCAGAGTAATCAACTACCCAAATGTGGAGTCACAACCTTTGGTAAAAAGACCATCCTGGTTCTCCACATCAATTTGTCCGTAAAAAAGGTGATGTAGGGCAGAAGCACTGAAAGTACCTACATTTCACAATGAAGTGACATCATTTGCAATGAGGAAGAAAGATTAGGGTTAAGAGAGCAAGCAAGCAACTATGCATAGGCTTGAAGGGCATACAAATAAAGATCAAAACCAAGTTTACTGGCGCAACTCAAACGACTGAGAAGAAACACGTGTGTCAAACCTTTAAAGACCTTGAATCTCAACTGGTAATTTAAATGAGAACAGCTGGTAAAAGCAGAAAGTCTGAAAGGGTAGACAAATAACCGTCTACAGTGCCCATTGCAAGGCCCTGCTGGGCTAAAGAAAGAATAAACAACAGTCCGTCAACCGTCACAACTGTGAGTTCTGGGTTGGCGAGGAAGAAAAGCCTGCTGCAGGACAGATTGGGATCAGTCAGCTACCATTGAAAATCTTGGGCCATCTCTCTTGAGATCTGAATGGAGTCATAGAGGCATCCTTGATGCTGGGCCCAGTGGCATTTAAGGTCCTATAGCACGGCCCACATGTGACACCTGGTGTTGCTGATAAGGAGTATGCGTTACAACAAACAAATGATGGACGGAATGCTGACAATGCAGACATTCTCCCCCAGTCAAGAGATCTGGGTTAAATCCATCGTTCTTTTGCCCACTACGCCACCCCAGTTTAGACATGACCATATGCAAATCAGTCTTGACCCTGTGCCTCATGGGAACAGTCCAGCCCGAACTGCCAAGCCATGTCTTCCCTGGACCGGAATCAAGCATCCTAGGACCGGTTTCTGGCTATCAGCCGTCATCAGCCAGGATAGCTTGACTCCAGTGGCGTAGTGAGCACGGGTCCCACGTCTGGGAATACCCATCCCACTTAGGGCGAAAAGCGTTACAACAAACAAATGATGGACGGAATGCTGACAATGCAGACATTCTCCCCCAGTCAAGAGATCTGGGTTAAATCCATCGTTCTTTTGCCCACTACGCCACCCCAGTTTAGACATGACCATATGCAAATCAGTCTTGACCCTGTGCCTCATGTTCAACACTCCGTCCATCATTTCCTTTGGTTTCTGCTTTGTTCGCCATAAGTTGGAAGGGTATGCTCAGACGTGAGTCCCTTGCTCACTTTGCCACTGGATTCAAGCAAGCCTGGCTGAAGACGGCTGAAATGCCAGAAACCGGTCCTAGGAAGCTTGTTTCCGGTCGAGGGAAGACATGGCTTGGCAGTTCGGGCTGGACTGTTCCCATGAGGCACAGGGTCAGACTGATTTGCATATGGCCTTGTCTGAACTGGGGTGGCAGAGTGGGCTAAAGAACGGTGATGGATTAAACCCAGATCAGTTGACTGGGGGTGAGTGCTTGCAATGTTCAACACTCCGTCCATCATTTCCTTTGGTTTCTGATAAGGAGTATGCACCAGGCCAGGAAAACAAAAACCCTCCAATCCATTCTCACCAAGACCCAGGACCAAACTCAAAAAATCTAAATCATAACCTGAATGCCCCAGCCTGGCTGTGGTGGAGGCAAGGCCTTGAGATTCACCCTGTCTAGCATCACCCCAATGAACGGAAGCCTCTGTGAGGGAATCATACTTAGACTCACTTATTGTGACACTAAACAATGTACTGCGGTCGTTCGAAGGTGGTCAACAACTAATTGCGGCACGCCTGACATTCTGAAGATGGGCTGCAACCGACCTCCATGACTTTTATAAACACCCAAGAGGCCTCAGGTGAGACCGAAGGTAGCACAGCAAACTTAAAGTGTTACTGGCCCATCTTGAATCACAGGAAATGCCTGTGGGACTTCAGGAGAGATGTATGAAAATATGTGTCCAGCAAGTCCAGGGACACGATCTTGTCTCCTGGTCCAGGGCAGGTAGAATCCAAGCTAATACGAGCATCCAGAATTTGTACTTCCGTGGGAAGGCACTGCATGACCAACGATCTAGGACACTCATCTGATGGCACCCTTGGAGGACAAGAGTTGTACCTCGTGCAGCAGGATGGACAGATTCTCCTCCTAAATTTGTTCTGGTGCAGCAGGAAGGAGTGGTAAAAATGAAATGAAAGGCAAGGCATAGTCCCTTTGAACAATCTGAAAGACTCGTCCGTCAGATGTAAAGGATTGCCAACCTGGGACGAAACAATGAATTCTGGCTCCCACACACTAGGGACAAGTCATTAAGGACAAACTAAATTGGTTTGGTAATTGTTGCAGTGGGAAAAGAAGAGTTGGAGGACTGCTATACCTGCTGTCCTGTGCAATGTCTGCTGGTGACACTTTCACTGCCCTGAAATGATTGAAGGGTCTGCTGCATCACCGGCTCAGGAGGATGCAGTGGTCTATGCTCTAAATGCCTCAAATAGCCTTACATTTGCAGTACTGATGGTGAAACATAGACCCAAGTAATGTGCCGTGGCTTGACTGTCTTTGAAACTTTTCAGCGCAACGTCTATCATCTCTTCTTAGAACCTGGACCTATCGAAGGGCATGTCATCAGCGATGCTTGTACATCCCTAGGAAACCCAGTCAAACTTGCCCTGGTGTGCATTAAAAGCATGACTCTGGTGCCAACTGCTTTACCAATGCAGTCTTTGGTGTCCAAACTAGCACAGAGAACGTATTCTGCTGCATAATGCCCATCATGGATTAACTTAGTCAGTGAGGATCCAAGGTCTTCCAGGACCACCAGCAGGATCTAACTGGCAATATGCAATAAGGTCTTCATGTAGTGGTCAAAAATCAAGACTGCGTTTATGGATGGAAGTGTCAAGCTCGCAGAAGAAAACATCTGTTTTCCAAACCGTCAATCCATTTGGAGTCTCTATTGAGATTAGTCGGAAAGGAGCAAAGTTGAACGTTACTGGTCGAAGCCGGCACAATGAAGCTTTCTGGGGTAGGATACTTTATAAGGAAATCTGGATCAGTGGGCGCAGGCCTGTGTCAACTGGCTACATGTTGACTAAAAGACAGAGAACATTATGGTTTTGACCATGTAGCCATCATAAGGGCATCGCTGAATGGGAGCAAAGGCTCCAATGTTGCTGGGCCAGGTTGGACAATCTACATTAGACCATTTGTCTTGGTCTCAATGGAGGGCAACTGCAAATTGAGCACCTCAGCGGCCCACCAAACCTCCTTCGTAAATGAGGCACACTCCTCTGTTGGTGGTCTATGTGGCAAGTCAACCTCCATTTCAGGAGAGCTGTCAGGCCGACTGCATTTTGCAAGTCAAAGTATCGGCCATCATCAGTACAGTGAGAAGGAAGCAAATCATCCCTATCATCATCAGTATTCTGGGGTGCTTCTTTCTCGGATACAGGGTCAGAGCCAAGAGACAAAAAGAGAATGAAACCTCTGTTGATAGTTGCTAGTGGTAGAAACAATGGGTTAGAATAAAGTAGTAAGACAAATGATTGCGTCCCGCTCGGACCAATATCAGTTCAGAGGTCCGACGTGGATGTTGGCACCTGGTCATTGATTGCCAGCTGCGAGTGTGGAAGCATGTAATGGCATCAGTATGGGCCCTGTAACGAGTCCCAAGAAGCCAGATGGTAGGGGTGGGGGAGAGACCCACCGACAGCGACCCTGCTGTTCTCTGGTGGCTAAAGGCATAACAGAGGGATTCAGAAATAAACTAATGAGTTGCACTATGGCCTGGCCCACTGTTATTACTAAAAAACTGTGGACGGCCCTTTGCAAATGTTCACTGGTCAACTTTCTGTTGCTTATTTCTTTATTTGTGTATTAAACTGGTACTACTGAGGTACAATGTTGTATGTTAACAAGTAGACAAATGAGAAAATATTAAAGCATGACCCCACATATTTTGCCTTTTCTCGCCACATAATTTAGTCAACCCTGATGCATAATTTGGCCCTCTCTTGCGACATAATCCCAATTGCCCCGACTATGGCTTTCTTGGAGACCTCGATTTGCTGTGGGGTGATGATAACCCGAGGAAGTAAAGTGCATAAGAACCAGCTGGGCAAAGGATTCAAATCAGATGGCGCAGACAGAAAGTAACAGACATCATCATGCATGGGTGTGGATTATATGCAGCTCTACTTATTTACTTCCGGGGCGGAACTGAGCCAGCACAGATCCGGACGAAGTCATTAACCGGCTTGAGGGAGCGTTGGTGGAAAATTCTCTGGTTCCATCTGGCCCCTGGGAGATAGTCGAAAGGTGAGGAATCTGCGGCTTGAAGTATCCATCAGAAATTTCATTTTTAAGTAATTTCCAGGATAAACTGCTTGTACGCAATGCTAAAGGCCACACGCTACTCACTTCTAAGCTCTGTCAAACATCATGCTTTGTAGGCACAAGTGGCGTATGTCATTACAAAAAGTAAGAAAAAGAGGCAGTCAAAAAAGTTTCACTTTAAGCTTGGGCCTTCTATGCTGCAAGTAAGTGCTACAAATCCAAGAAATGTACCCTATAGTGACCACAGCTGCAGAGCTTCCTGCCGTACCTCTCCATCGGATGTAAGCACCATGGAGTGATGGGAGCCGCATGAGACATCTAGTGCTTTCTTAATGAGCAGGTTGGTGCAGACCTGGACGGGAGAGATCCCCTGGTTTGTAGTTCCATTTCCAAGTTGACTATATCCATTATGTCCCCATGCATACACTTCGCCATCTGTATGAATGTAATAGACTTGTTACAATAAAGCAAATGCCACACACAGTAAAAATGGCAGAAGATTTATGTGACAGACGGACCACTGAAAATCAAATTCTTGGCAAATGTCAAAACAGCACGTATTAAAAATGGTGTGTTATTAGACATGAAGACATGAGGCTGCATTTCAGAGCTAAGGTAGCTTCGTAACACATAGTATGATTAAAAGTGATTTTCAGCTTTTGGCAGGTTATTTAAAAGTGCTCTTACTAGCAGCCAAAAACTTGATTCATTATCAAACGTAATTATGAACCTGGAATGGCAGTAGGACTTTTTAGGTCTCGCCTACGCAGCGCGCATGCGCTGCGTAGGCAAAAAGACCTTTTGCAATCGCTACGGCTTTTCAGCCGAAAACGTGCACGCGTTCCATTGTCTTCAATGGCAACGCGTGCACGTGTGGCGATTGCCTTGCGGAAGCGAGCTTGACACCATATGTTTGTAATTAACTTACAAACACGTGGTGCCCGTGGCTCGCTCCCGCAAGGGAAATGCTTTGTGTGCTGTCGCACTCCCCCCACCTCCCACTTTTAGCGCAAGGCGCTCGCGCGCTAATTCAAGCAATCCATTCATTACTTTTTTGTATACTCAATGCCATGTTTAGGCTGCAGCATGTTTTTGTTTTCGACTTTTATTCTTTTAATGTAACTGCGTATGTTGCTGAATTTGTGTGTGAGTTTTTTCTGGGTGTGTAAGTAGATGTAGGTATGAATGAGTCAGTGGATTGATAAATGGCCACGAGTGCTGAGATGAGTGACAGGATTCATGAGGACTTATTGAATGCCTAAATCCATCACTGACCGAGGAGGTGACAATCTAAATGTCAGACCTACTGGAATTGCCAGTGCTTGTTCTTTCTTTATCCTGTTGCCATATTCTTCTTTTTCATCGATCTCCATCTTTTCATCTCCTCCTCCCCTTTTAGTTTAATTATTCTTATTTCACTTTCCTTGATTCTTGGTCTCCTCTTGCTTTTGGTCCCCATGCTGCCCCATTTATTCTATTTCTCTAGTTATGCATGTGTGTCCTCTATCGTCTTGAACACTCTTATTTTCCTTAACACCAATACTCCCTTTAGAGTATTTTCTCCTTTCCCGTCTCTGTTCACATATGTTGTTCTTCGTATGCCTCTTCGTTTCTCCCGCGCGCCTCCTCTTCAGTGTCCTGTCCTGCAGCTGTGTCCCGGTGACGTAACTCTTTGCCGCGCGGAGGAAGTGTCAGCATGAGACCTGTGAGCACATTGTGAAACAGAGGGCTGTGCCCCAGCGCCCCCGGAGGTGCGCAGAGGTGCCGGGAAGGGAGGCTGGCCTGAGCCACCATGGACTGTGTCCAAGTGCAGTCAACCAGCGCGGTGTCAGTAAAGAAGATTTATGCCACCACCAAGCCCAGTCAGCCTGGGGCAACAGGGCAGGCTGCCATGGCGAAAAGTCCTAAGAGAGCTGAAGATGCCTCTGAAAAGCTGTTTTGTAGTGCTTTTTATTTATTTAATTGTTATGTAGCGCGGTCTTAGCCTGATCCACGGTGTGAGAGCACTTTATGGATTGGATAAATAGAAAGAAAACATGCAGTAAAATATGAGATATGTATGGAGGAAGTGAAAGGAACCGTTTTCCCGGACCTGCAGCAGTCTTGCCTGCAGAGAAATGTTCCAAAAGAAAGCGTTTTCCGGAACATTCAGGTCAAGACTGGCTTTGAATAGAGAAATAGGTGTCCATGCATATACTGGTAGGGTGTTACTGATTTTAGGTGCGTTTAAGAAGGCCCGTTTTACTGTAAAGATTCTGTTGCATTTAGGAGGGTCGAGGTGTAGACCGGCCTCTCCAAACAGGTCTACTTCCAACTTGGGCCAATTTCTTAGCAAGATATGTTAAGGTTCTGATGTGCAGTAACTTTAAGATGATAAAGGCATTCGTGTCTTTGCTTCATGACTCCAGAAGCAGACACTTTAGTTATGCCAGGAGTGGAATGATATGTTAAAATGTCCTAGTTCTGAAGATAAGATGGGCAACACAGTACAGGACCACTTGGTGTCCGGAAGGCCTATGAGCATAGCATTACTGCTTTCAGTTATTGTAATCAAGGAATCACTTTGGCTTTAAATAACATTTTCAACTCTGATGTGCGAAGGAAATGTTCAGGGTCGGACTAGGCCAGAAAATAGGCCCGGGCACCAAATTAAAAGTGGCCCCTAATAGCAAATCAAATGGCAAAAAAAGTGACCTACGTTTGCAAATCAAGGCAGCTTTAAACACGCAAAGACAAATGAATAGGCGTTTTGCAATGTGTGGAGACTACATGCATTTATGCTTCCTGCAGGCAATGTTTGTGGTAAAATCTGAGAAATAAACAGTAAAAACCGGCCCACAACACCATAAAACGACCCCAAAAGCAGCTAAACAAGCATTGGCGTAGCCAATAGGTCTCGCCTTTGGGACCTTATAAGTATTTAGTTATGCAGCACAATATCCTTGGTGCAACAACATCAAGTGTTGCATGGCTAAACACTTATACGGTCCCAAAGGCGAGACCTATTGGCTATGCCAATGCTTGTTTTCTTTAGCTATATTCAGATAAGACAAACAAGCCTATTGTCGCAGGGATTCTGCTTGCAAAGCGGAATTGTGCCTTGGGATGACAGGACGTCAGAATATAGCGACTGTCTGTCTACCACATCAGTACCTGTCGGCCCAAATGTTGGCTAGCTCACAGTGCTTCACCTGAATTCCTAACCTTCCCCAGAGTAGCAGGTGATTTTAGCAACCTAGAACATGACGCTCTAGTCGCCAAGGGAACCGTGGAAACTGATTAACACCTTTCTTCTCTCACTCATGCATGATCGTAGAAAACAGAAGACACAAAAGAAGGTTTACAACATATTTATTGAAACTATCGTAGTCTATAATGAAGCAAATGTGCTGCAATCGCAAGACAGATGAATCTAAACAAAGTAATTAGCATTACTATCAGCCTATATAAAATAAACATGCCAACCATGGCAAATTATCCTTCTGTCTAGGCGCATCCTTACTGTGTAAGCAAAGGGACATATATTAGTGATCTCTGGGATAGGCAACAGACCTCATACCTGGTGTATATGGTTAGGTAGTCCGCATCATGAGTGTAAACTCAGTTTACTCAAGGCTGCATGTCAGGTTCTGCGGGTGTTCGTTCCACTCTGCCCCCAAAGGGGACGAGTCACAGATTATATGATAAGAATTATTGTGTTGGAAGACTACAGCTCTGCTACCGTGTTATGTCTAAAAAATTAGGCGTTGTTGCTGACCGAACAGATAAAACAGTACACCATGTTGTTATGTATTCTAGGGAACCCTGGACAAAATGTGCAGCCTGAATCCTGAGAAGAATCACCGAATAACAAAACATGTACAGCTTATTCCTAAAATAAAGTCACAAAATCAAATGTGTTGTGTGTCTGTGCAATGCAAAGGCAGCTTAAAACATCTAATACGCAAAACTAAAGGACAACGAAAGTGGGCCCAGAAAGGAAATCACTACACTACATCCAGATTTTGCAGAATAAGCATGTACATTTTATAATTATAGCGCAGGCAATAATAAGTGATACCATGTGAATCATTTCATATTCGAATAAGTATGATGTTAATTATTAACACGAGTGAAGCTGGATTCCAAGAACCACATGGCAATACAGAGTCAAACTATAAGTCAAATAAAACACGTTTCACATGGTAAATTTGAAAGACTGCCTTATTACGAATCTCATTATGTGCATGGCAGCATCCTCCCTGACATTTGTACAAATTACCTTCACAACTCTGATTATGTTTGTCAATACCCTTATTTTCCTGAAAGGAAATGCAAGTCGGTAGCACTTGCAGTAATTTGGAAGAGAATAATAGAGGCAACAAACCAAACAGATCATAAGGACCCAAAATAAACATACATTTTTTTAAAACATTTTTTTGAAGTTTGATGAGAATGGTACACACATGCATTAAAGAACAAGGGTCAATACACGATATAAATATTGGAGCATATCAGATTACACTTCCAATGCCTTTTGAAATCTACTGACAGCATGGAACGGATAGTGACATAAAATTGTTTCAAAGTAATCAAAGACCCTTTCATGGCAACAATAGATTCATACAATTACCCAGGTCTCAGTGAACCTCATATTGCGCTGATACTAAGCCGTAGTGTAGACAAATAATGTCCATGGCGATTCTATGGATTGTAACTCTTTAGTGCTCTATGCATATATTGACAATTGAGAGTTGCAATTGTAGTCCCAGCAATGCCTGAAGCAATAAACAGTAGGAAAGGAAAAGAACTATGCAAAGGAAAAAGAAACCAATAACAAATCTGTCCTGAGAGTCTGAGTACTAAAGCAGCGCAGAGGAACCTGCTTTAGTTCGAGTGATTCTAAGGGTCTCAAAACATTTACATCATTACACTCGAGGCAGGGTAGGAAAAGGAAGGCACCACAGCGACAGTTCCCCGCAGTCAAACACTTTCCTGTTAAGCATCTAGACCAAATCAAGGGGATGCCGCTGTACACTCACCTTGTGGAGTGCCATTTACAATTTCGCTCACATTATCATCATTTCTGTTATGCCAAGCTCCAAGCCCCTCTGTCCACAGGCCCGCTAGTAGACGACGCCTTATCCCACATGCATCTTCCCCAATTAGTGCTCTCTCTTTTGCTCTGGACCATATGTCAATATCCCTTTCTCATGACACCACCGTTGTACCCGCCCCAGTACCTCTATCGCATTGCTATACGTCTCCTTGCTAAGGCCAAAGCCAGGTCCACAAATCTAGTGCCGACCTTGCGCAATTTAGGTCAAGGGAACAATTTTAAGAGGCAAGCCTCCACTGTGCAAGTGAGTGAGCGATCAAGCACCCCATTAAGTCTGGCAACTATAGTATTCCAGAAACCTTGCAACCCCGGGCAGCTCCAAGTGATGTGTTCGAACCCGACCTCTGGCTCCATACATCTGAGACAAGTACGCAGATCTGCTCCACACATGACCTGCAGTCTATGGGGGGGGGGGGTCAAATAAGTCATGAGTAGGTAAATAAATTGGATACTTTTACATTTAGTATTCCTAGAAATATGCTTAGGGTTCCTCACAATCCTAACCCATTCCGTGTCAGACAGGTCTCAGTCCAGTAATGTTTCCCACCCTCTCCCAAATCCTTACCAGCGGTTTCGTGATCATCTCAAGTTGAACTCTATAAAGCCACTTCACGAGGTAACATGCAGAGCCCAAAGTCACACTTGTCTGAAAGACGATGTGGTTTTCGGCTCTCGTCCCATATCAGTTTTCGGAGTCGGGAATCCAAGTGGTTAAACCAACAGCACAGTATTGTGACAGCGACATTTAAAAAACATATAAGAGTCCAGGGCGCATGATCATCTTGGACAAGGAGATGCGAGCAATCACTGGTAATTTTAAGGATTGCCAGAATTGTACACAGGCCTTAAGTGATCTATCACCAGTCCCAAATTGCCTTCTTTAAGATCATCCAAAGCATGAAACACCTGGATGGCCAAAAATCGAAAGTACAGAGGTGTCCATGGGAGCCACAATGGCATATGAAGTGGACGACCTCCGCTGTCATGGGGAAGAGGGGAGTTTTGGACTTGTTAACCCGGAGGCCCGCATGTACTGAAAACTCATTTAACATCTTTAAGGCATTGGCAACTCCCAGTCTATAACTGCTAGGTAGCGTAATAAGTCATCAGCATATAAAGATGCTCTTTGCTCCCCAGAACCACCCCATGACCTGCACCCTCCAATTGAAAGAGCTTCGCCAAGGGCTCAATGGCCAGATCAAACAAAAGAGACAATGAGCACCCCAGTGCACACCATATGAAGCGGAGATTACACCACTTGTCCTAACCCTCGCTGCAGGATTGGTGTATAACAGACACACCATCGCATCCAGCCATCTTCTAGCCCCATTCGGATCATAACTGCATGAAGGAAATCCCATCGTATCGAATTGAAGGCCTTCTCTAGGTCCACTTACATAACCAGGGCATCCAGGTAGCGGGCAAAATCCTGGTGGAAGAGGATATGGTGTAAATTGCGGAGGTTCCCAGAGGTGGACCTGTACGGAATGAATACATTCTGGTCATCATGGATGAGACCAGGCATGAGGGGAAGCAACCACATCGCTGGTATTTTACTAAGAATCTTTAAATCTGCCTTTAGCATAGAGAGAGGGCGAAAGGAGGAAATTCAGACAGACACGCAACTGATGACTTCGACTTGGGAAGGGGGACCACCAGCGTGTATTTAGTTGAATCTGGCAACGGGCCTAAGGGTAACGATTCGGCATATAATGCCTCTTATCGAAGGGGCCAGGGTGGGAGCAAATGTAGAATAAGATCAATACAATAAGTAGAATAGGTCATGAGTTTGAATCCTGGCAAGACACCACCTCATATCTTTTTGAAATCTGTAAATTGAGAACCAGACATTGACTAATATCAATTATTCACAAGCACACAGAAATGACAGAAGTGTGGTATTAAGCACTATATAAATAAAATATATTATTATTATATACAAACTACTAGTGGGGAACAAACCTGAGATTCAGACATCCCAGCCAACAATCTTCCAAGTTAGGGGTTAATTTGGATCTAGAATACATTACTATGGCACAATCATGAGTTTTGGCCCACAGAATGGGGGACAACTACAGAAATCTGTGTTTGCGCATACATTTTCACACACATGCTGCCTTCATTCCTAGTGCTAAACCAATAAAATCCAATAGGTTTCTACTGACAAAATATTTATGGGGAAGAAAGCCAAAAGGCGTTGGTTTTCCTGCAAAACTTACGACTCCATTTCAGGCAGCAACTCTGACTAGCAGCCTAATCCTAATTGAGATTGAAAAGACACACATAATGAAGTCCCAAGTCACTGTTTATGGTTCCTGCTGGAGACCACAGTGATAATGGGAGCAACGTGTGCAGGAGTTCATTTTGGAGAGTTCTGTCCGGTAAGCAAGCTTTATACTCTAATACCTCTGAAAGGGCACAGAACCAAAGGGATCCACAAAGGTCCGTAAAACCAAAACCATGTGGTTTACCAAACGTTTGCCTTGTTTCGAAAGCTGTCAAAAGCATCTTCTACTGTATCTAACTCAAACAGGCAAGCAGCCAGAACATATTAATGAGTTGAGGTGATCTGCTTGAAGTACTTACTACCTGAGGTCTTGGGAAGCTGTGAACTTGAACAAAGGTTTCTGTTGTGGGGAGATTTTCCTGATAAAGTATGCATGCCTATTGTAATGCCACAAGGAGGTCATCCTGCATCTTCCTTCATGGTGG
This sequence comes from Triturus cristatus, assembly GCF_964204655.1. Taxonomy (NCBI): domain Eukaryota; kingdom Metazoa; phylum Chordata; class Amphibia; order Caudata; family Salamandridae; genus Triturus; species Triturus cristatus. The sequence continues at coordinate 463,371,053 of NC_140591.1, forward strand.
GATCCCAACAGTGGTCCCAGGTTTTGGGAAAACCCAGATGAAGACAAGCAGGACATACTTTTACCACCCAAAAGTGGAAAACTCATTTCTTACGGTAGGAGGTGTACTCTATAGGGGCCTTTCCTAAGAAGTGATGTGCGATGAGGAGGAGATTAATGTGCAGAGCAGTAGGCCTATGAGAGGAGAGAGGGGGAACGAGGAACATGGAGACAGCATCAGTAGCAGAGAGCGGAGGAGAGCAGCAGGATGGTCAGGAATTGCAGTAGAGTGAGGAAGCAGAGTGAGAAGAAGACAGCAGAGGAGCAGAGCAGAACGACTGAGAAGAGAGGGATGGGGAGGCAGAGTGAGAAGAAGACAGCAGAGGAACTGAGTAGGAAAACAGTCAAGTGAGAGCAGGAAGAAGGCAGCAGTGCAGCACGAAAACTATGTGCAAAGTATCAGCCAAAAGTTGCTCATAGGGCCACATATTCTCAGACTAACTGGCTGCCAGGAGACTGTTCCCAAATCCCAGGATCCTGTACTCTTTGGCTTAAGGCAAATAATGGGTAAGTGGTGGAAATTGAAATAGAGGCCCCAAAACAATCAGGTGTACACAAAGAACCCAGACAGGAAAGTAGTAATTTAACATAAGAGTGGGAGAGATTGTGTTGGGAGCATTAAGCTCGCTTATATTTATAGAAGCTATCTCACCATCTTGATTACCTGGCTTGCTAGTCAGGCCCCTTTATTGGTGGCTTCAACTATGATTGTGAAGACTTTCACTCTGCAGTCTCTGCACTCCTTCCTTCTCTTGATACTCAATGTTTCATGCTGGGTGACTTCACAGTTCTACACAACACCAATCTCTATAATGCTTGCATCTGTGCTTCAGGACTACGTTTCTGCGCGCTCTCAAATCCAGTTCCTTCAAGTCTTTAATAACCAACTCATGGTCTGTTCTTCATACACACCTTCCATTGTGTCAAGTTTTGATATTACTTTTGGGCAGCATTTCGGTAGCACAAGATGCCAATCACTACTTGTACTCGTTTATTCCAGAGTTCCCCACGGATAACCATTCAACAATTCGGCCACTCAGGATTAGCCAAGTGCCGAATTGTGGAATGATACTCGTGAGAAAGTCTGGAATAAAGAAGTACAAATAGAAGTTGACATCTTGTGCTGCTGAAATGTCACCCGAGAGTGATTTCAAAACTTGACAGGATAGAAGGTGGGTATGAAGAACAGACCAGAAGTAGTTGATTAAAGACTGCATGGAACTGGATCTGAGAGCGCAGTGTACGTAGTTCTGAAGCACTCAGTTATGGTTGCTCCTTGTCCCTGTATTTTACTATCTTGCATTATCTGTGCCAATGATTAATATATATATATATTAAATATTATTTTTATTAGCATTTTTGATAGTTATAAAATTACATTCCAAATTTCAGACCAAGTGCATTAATTACATATTCAACATGAATTTTGTTGCATGTATAGGGGACAGAAGGAGATAAACAGAAGGCATAGTTATATCCTACCTAACTTCCACGTTCAAGTCTTAATCAATCCTTCATGCCTAGAATTTTCCTGATAAGCCCATATCATGCTCCTGCTATAACAATGGTCTGTGTGTGGAGCTCATCGCGTTTGCTATATTATCTTGTATGTATTTTTATCTATGTATTATAAACATATTAAATCCATAACAACTACTTCTACCTGGGGTCAACACTCCGTTAATCCTCAAATTTTCTATTTTAGTCATATATATCTGGCTTTGTACCGCCTCGCGGGAATTGGGAACAGGGGATGGGGGGCGCCTTCACTGTTAAATCGTCTGCCTGTGTGCGCTATCTTTTGGTATGGCATGTATCTAATTGTTTGCTAGTCTGGTGGCCGGTTGATGTTAGTCTCTTCTTCTACTGTAGGTCAGGGTTCAGCCAAGGGTTTGCGCCTTTTGGCAATTTTACCCTCTCGTGTCAGTGCCCTTTCCTCTAACCTAGCCCAGGTGAAGCAGGGTCTTGTTTTTCCAAAGAGTGCCCCAAGCCCATTCTGCCCACATCTAAAACATGAGTCTCAAATGTCCCTGCCAGCCCACAGACAGGGTTGAGCTAAAATTGTCCACTCTGTCTTGAGCGTCTACAGACGGGTATTGGCTACTAAACCCCAGTGTCCCCACTCTAGCTTTTCATATTAAGCAAACCCCATATAAATAAAATTTCATGTGGAGTTTGCATTAATTTTCAAAATCACTCCCTTCTTTGCACGGGCCCCCAGTTAATTGTAGAAGTTCCTCCCGGGCTCCAGGTGATGGCCCGCTCTCTATCAAACGCGTTTTTTAAAGAGCGAGAACTGCCGATGATGAAGCATGACACCTGGTGGTGTGTGAGGACAGTCCTTCTAATTTTCTGATATGCCCAACACCCCACAGAAAAAGGCGTAGAATCAGACACTCATTCAGGGTAGCTTCTTTTTGTGTGTATCAAATTAACAGCTCTTCAAAATGGCAAACATGCATTTGCATCATTTCCCTATATACAATTCTACAACTAGCTTATCACTTGTAACACACATCTGTTTTCTTAGGGGTGTAGCTCATCACAATGTTCGCCTTGTATGGTAAATTCTTCAGTAAGATACGTATTCTCGGCTTCAATATCTATTCCCTTGGCCTCTGGGTTTGTCATCACAGCAGCTGAGATCTTGTTCTTCCTTTCTTCAAGAAGGTGGTGGTTTGTGTGTGAACACTGACTAAACATCATTTCAGATTCGTCTCAGCGCCATTATGGCAAGTGTGTATTATTTCTTTTTTGTCTAGTGTTCTTGGTGGCGACTTTGCAAACTTCAACTCACTGGTTTGAGAGTGAAAGATATGTATGCGTATGCTTATGCTTGCTGCTTCAAAACCATCATTCCTGTCACATGATCCAGGAGTAGAGGACTTGCAAATGTTTTTGAGCTGTACCTGGACTGCTCCATGTTACAAAACTCCTAATCGTGGTATGCAACATGAAACTAATAGACACCTCTATCAGGGGTGAATACCATTTTCCCTGTGCAAACTGAGCTTTAAAGTTCTTGAACTCTCTCCTCTGTAGGCTTCACTGTAGCTCTCTTTGTATCAAAGCTATCTTCGAGACTTCTCATCTCTAGGGATGATTTTAGGCTAGCTGCTTTGTGTTTACATGAAAACCAATAAATATTAGTAGACTTGCTGTGCTTTGCAGAGGTGTCATTTTGATTTTACTTTGAATGTGCGCTTTTAAACCAGTGGTCCAGGGATATATTGGTGTGGCAACCTGCAGCTTATAAATATGCTGAAACTGTCCACATAAGCAAACAAACATTGGCAAAGGCAATAGGTTTGGACTTGGCATGATGGTGCAATAATTTTTCCACACTTTTTATTGGAAGCATATTCAACAAGAAAGAGAGTGGGAACAAACACTGGCAAAGCCGGGGAGAGGATGTAGCCTTATGGATAGAGCGGTCGACCTCCAAGCTGGGGAACCAGGTTAGAGTCTCGGCAGAGACGCTCAATATCCTGTGATTCTGGGCAAAACACTAAATCTCCCAGTGCCTAACAAAAATGAATGTGTCCATCTGTAACGAAACTGGTGCTCATGTAAAGCACTGAGACCGGATATCTTCGGGTCGAGGCCGCGCTATACAAAACTAAAAAAAAAACAAAGCCAATAGTTCTGACTTTCCCAAACTTTAATTTGTAAAAATTTTTTTGCCAACCTATGAAGAAAGGCATTAAACATTTTAAAGTAATAAAAGTAAAACATGCTGCTGTTTAAAGGTGGAATACCACCAGGCCTTGCACCGAAATGAACTGCTACTCTAGAATAATGATGCAAATCACAGTGAAGAGAGGCTGTCCCATAGGCCCATTTTGCATGCTGTGGAAGGTTGAAAGGTTGAAGGAAATTGGGAATGACACGTCAAAAGACCGGAGGAAGAAGTAGGTATAAGCTTTAATAAATATACATATATATTATATAGCTTAGACGTTTATAACATGTTCATCTTCGAAGAACTCTTTCGAGTTACGAGGTATAAGGACTCCTCCTATGACTGGTAATGCGAATGGGTATCAACTACATTGTTAGATTTCCCACACGATGGGTGAGGATGGTGATGGAGCATGAAAATGCACAAGGATGACCATGCAATTAAAAACGGCAGGAAAGAAGAAAAGTAAAAGAAAAGAAAGCATCTGCAACAACCGAAGGCTTCCGAGGAGGATGGGTGCATGTGAATCTACAGCACTACATGCCACAAACAGATGCTTACATGGTAAGTATAATTTTATGTTCGTGGCATGTGTAGCTGTAGATGCATATGTTTTGCACAGAATGTAAAGCAGTTTTTCCCAAAGCTGTGGCTAGCCAGAGGATGTTGCAGAAGATTGAAAAAGTGTACATAGTGCTAGGACATCCACACAATAGTGTTTGGTGAACATGTGTGGTATGGACCAAGTAGCTGCCTTACAGGTATCAGCTATTGGGATATTACCTAGAAAGGCCATGGAGGTTGCTTTCTTATGGTTAGAATGTGGCCGGAGCCGAGAGCTGCCTTTTGGTCTTGGTGTAGCACGTTTGGAGGCCCTTAACTTGCCGGCGAGCTACCCCAGCTTTTGAAATGGGCACTGCCTTTGAATGGTTTAGGGTAGCGACAATTAATAGTTGCATTTTATGAAAAGATTTTATCCTATCAATGCAATACACGAGGGTCCTCTTTACATCTAATGTTTCAAGGGCTCTCTCTGCTACTGAGTCTGGGTGTGTGAAAAACACCGGATGTTCAATGGTCTGGTTGAGGTGGAAGGAAGAGATTACCTTGGGTAGAATATTTAGATTATTTCTAAAAACTACCCTGTCGGCGTGAACCTTGAAGAAGGGCTTTTCCAGCGTGAAAGATAGGATCTCACTCACACGTCTGAGGGAAGTGAAAGCAGCTGTAAATGCTCCTTTCCAAGACACAAATTGGAGAGGCGAAGAATGAAGGGACTCAAAAGGGGAAATCATGAACCTAGTGAGAACGTCATTGAGATTCCATGGTGGGACTGGGGATAACCTGGGAGGGATAACCCTCTTAAGCCCTTTGATAAAGGCCCTAATGACAGAGGCTCTGAATAGTGTGGAGTGTTCCCTGTTCTGTAGGTATGCTGTCACTGCAGCCAAATGTAAACTAATAGATGTGTAACCCAGTCCTGAGCGTTGCAAGTGAAACAAGTAACAGACAATCTCTTGCACTGTTGGCTTTATTAAATCAATGAATCTGGGTAGGCAGTAGTGGACGAACCTCTTCCACTTTGCTGCATAGCATGCTTTGGTAATGGGACAAAGAGCCTCCTTGAGGATGGACATACATTCAGGATGCAAATTGAGGTAACCAAACTCTAGGACCTCAGGAGCCGGATCACTAGGTTAGGCTGCCTGGGACTGGGATGGCCGACTATGCCCTGGTGTCTAGTGAGAATGTTTGGCCTTTTGGGGAGCTTTTCATGAGGGACTACAGAAAGCTCGAAGAGGATTGTGAACCATGGCTATCCGGCCCACATGGGAGCCACCAGGAAGAGGGTGAGGGAGGTCTGCTGAGGTTCCGAATCACCTATAGAAGGGGTGGGAGAGGCAGAAAGAGTAGGCAAATATTTCTGACCAGTTTATCCATAGTGCATTGTCCATGGCCTTTAAGCATTGAAACCTGGAGGCAAAGCTTGGGCATTTGGCGTCTTCACTGGCTTCAAACAGATCTATGCTCGGAAACCCCCAAAGTTGGAAGTATAAGAGCAAGATTTGGGGGTGGAGTTCCCTCTTGTGGACTTATTGCTGCATCCTGCTAAGCAGGCCTGCAAAGTCTTGGTCTGCTCCAAGAAGGTATCCGCTAGCAGATGTACTATTTGGTGGATCGCCCCAACACCAAATGCGTTGCGGCAACGCGGAGAGCTAGAGGGAAAGTGCGTGCCCCACTGTTTTTGCCCGTAATGCATGGTAGTCATGTTGGCTGTTTTTACCAGGACTGGTTTGTGATGCACATGGCAGAAGAAAGCCTTCAGAGCCAATTGAACTTACAATAAGTCCACATAGTTAATGTGGACAGTTTGCTGAAGGGGTGTCCACAGACTCTGAACAGTTATGTTCTGTAGATGCAGCCCCCAGCCTGTGAGAGACGAGTCCATGGTGATGATCATCTGGAAGACTGAGTCTAGAAAAGGCCGGCCCCGCAACAGATTGTTTCTATTCCACCACTGCAGAGAACGAGGAGTGCTGACCTAAAGCCACACTAGATCCTCCCACAGACCCTCCGCTTGTGACTATTGTGCTACCAAGCACTCTTGAAGTGTACGCATATGTAGGTGGGCATGGGGAACGATAGCGATGCAGGAGGCCATCATGCTGAGGCGGTGCATTATTGTTCTCACTGTTAGCTGACGAAGAGGCAGAAGGAGCTAGAAGGCTTGGACCCGTGTGGGGCTGGAATAAGTTTTCCAGGTGACCGAGTTCAGAGTTGCTCCTAGGAAGGGTTGTATTTGTAGGAGTTGGTGGTGGGGCTTGGTGGAACCTCGATCGTGGAGTAGATCTAAGGTGATCTGTGTGTGAGCCCAACACTGCTTGTCTGTACTCTTTATCAGCCAGTTGTCGAGATACAAGAAGATATGGATGCCACTACTCTGGAGATAAACGTCCACCACTCTAAGGTATTTGGTGAAGATTCAGGGGCGGTGGTTACCCCGAAGAGCCGAACTTTGAATTGAAAGTACTGTCTAATTACCATAATCCTGAGAGGCCCGAGGTCTAGTATTGGCCTGAGGAACCTTCTGTCTTGGGGATTAGAAAGTACAGGGAGTACACTCCTTTGCCGTGTTGTTGTAGAGGCACAAGCTCAATGACCCCCTTGAGCAAATGTTTGGTGGTGAGGCAGTGAGTTCCAGGCAGTAACCCTGCTCTACAATGGACATAACCCATTGGTCTGAGGTGATGCTTTGCAAGGTTTCCTTCTGTAATGTCAGACGATCCCCGACTGGTATTGTGAGATCGGGGGGGAAGGGAGAGTAAGTTACTGCTTGGTGAGTGCGGCTATTAGCCACCCCACCTCTACCCCCTATAGGCACCTCTGAAATAAACCTGTGTGGCTTGTGGATGGTACTGTTGCCTCTGGAGGCCTCTGGGGATGTGGTTTTGGCACCGCCATGGAATTGTAAACAATGAAAAGTTGCCTGGGTGATGGAGACTAGAGCGCTCCCACTGTTTCGGCTGTGTTCTTGTCTTTTATTAATTTTTCGGTGCATATGATCAACTCGAGACCCAAACAGGTGTTCTCCATCAAAGAGCATGTTGAGCAGATGCTGCTTTACTTCACTTATGTGAGGTCATAAGCAGTGCATTGCAGTGGTGTAAGTTATAGTCAGCTCAGGCAACTATCACTGCTGAATTTCAATGGTTTTGTATGAGTGAAATCTAAGCCAAACTATAACGTTCCTGTAACCTTCGTTTTTTCAGTGTATTTCTAAGGTTTTTTAAATTCTATTTCTTAACTATAACATCCCTGTAACCTTTGGTTTTTAAGTACATTTGGAAGTATTTTTTTTTTTTTTTAAAGAATTTTTTATTGTTTTCACAAAAGTTTTAACAAAGGACACAAAATCAGATCGTATACACATTAAAGTAGACAAAACATCATACATAATCATCATTTCTCCAAGTAGACCTAGATCGGGCCCCCTGAGGCCATCATTATCAGCCACCCTCCCCTTCTTCCCTTCAGTTTCTCTAGTCATCTGAGTCAGAAGACTCCTCATCAGAAAGAGGTGGTGGATCACATATGTTGCCCCTATATTTGTTCCATGCTCCCCACACTCTGACCCATTTTCGAGGACAACCCCGCCTGATAAATACAAAACGTTCAGCAAACATAGCCCCATCCATTTCCTTTTTCCACATCGACAGTAGCGGTGTCTCCACCGCTCCCCATTTTTGGGCTATGATCCGTTTAGCCATCATGTTCCCTACCGTCACCCAGCCCTGCGCCTGGCGATTAAGATCTGTGGGCTCCCACACATTCAACAGACAGCGTCTGGGTTCTAGGCAGCAGTGATACCCCGCACACCTGCGACATCGTTCGCAGCACTCGCCTCCAGAAGAGTTGAAGAACCGGACAGTCCCAGAGCAGGTGATAGAAGGTCCCCTCCTCCCCGCAACCCCGCAGGCAGAAGGGATGTGGTGCTCTACCCAGTTTGTGCAATAGGCTTCTGGTGAAATATGAGCGATGTAGAATACGAAGTTGCACAAGACGCAGCCGTGAGGGTATACCCGCCTCGCGCGGTGACGCCAGCGCCTCCCGCCAATCTGGGTCATCGAAATAGCCGACCTCGTCAGCCCATTTCTCCCGCAAGACCCCCATAGGGTCCGGCAAATGGTTGATCAGTTTGCGGTATGTGAAAGATGTGGCCCGCTTAGGCATGTATTCGGTCAGCAGCCTGTCTTCCAGCGGAGATGCCTCTGGAACCTGCACACCTATTTGGAAGTATTTTTAATTAATTTCCTAACTGTACCCTGTAACCTTTGAGAGTGGGAAAGTGAGTGGCTGTATGGGTCTGTGAGTGGGGTTTGTGGGTCTGAGTGGGTGTGTGAGCGGTTTTGTAAAAGGTGTGTGAGTGTGTCTGAATGGGTCTGGGAGTGGGAGTGGGTGGGTGTGTGAGTGCATGTGTGGGTCTGTGAATTGCTGTCCAAGTCTTTTTGTGGCTCTGTGAGTAGGTGCATGAGTGTCTGAGAAGGTCTGTTAGTGGGTGTGTGAGTGTCAGTGTGGGTCTGTGAGTGAGCATGTGAGTGTCTGAGTGCCTCTCAGAGTGGCTACGTAAGTGTCTGAGAGGATCTTTGAGTGGGTGTGTGAAGGTCTGTTATGGGTGAGTGAAGGTCTGTTATGGGTGTGTGAGTGTCTGAATGGGTCTGTGAGTGGGTGTGTGTGGGTCTGTGAGTGGGTGTGTGTCTGAGTACATAAAAGAGAAATAGAAGCAGCCGGGTCAGAGGAGACTGCACCACCAGAATCGGTCCCTAGCAATATGCAAAATTGCCCACCTCAAACGATCTGCTGCTTGTAGATCGTAAACATATATTGAACAATTAATTGGATGAGAGGCAATATAATAACACAAGTAGACAAAATGCGCTATAACGTTATGACATAAAACATTTCACATATGAGTATTTTGTTTCATCCGTCTTTTTATTTTCCTTGTTGCACTTCATAAAAAAAGCCAGCCAACGCGTTTCGCCCAAACATGGGCTTCTTCAGGGCTGTAATGGCATACAATATAAAACCAATCTTTAGAAAAAACAAAGAAGGACAAGGAACACAAAGTATCATTCTCATCAAATGGCTATACATTTGTAGTAGGGTGAGAGGAAAAAATTTATAAGAAACCCAAAATGTGTCAAGCCAATAATGATGTGACAAACCGCAATTCAAAAACGAAAGTGATATCAAAAAAGAACATTCGTTTGAAATCTCACACCCGTGCGAGTACAGATACCTAAAGAGTAGAAGATAAAAATTTATCAGAAAAGAGCACGTAATAAGAACCAGGTAAAAGAAAGAGTGTGATGAAAAAATAAATAACTTTTAAAGAAGACATGTATGGAAAAAAGAAAAAAAGGAAAGAAAAAGAAAGAGAAACAATGTGGGATTCAAGTCAGCATGTGAAGTTAGCATAATGTATCTTGGTCTATATCCCTACTCCATACACACGAGACATGCTTTAGAAGATGGCCCATTCCCTTTTCCTTCGTCTTGTATGATAGAAAGGGCCGAAAAGCCATACTGCGGCCATCTTGGATTATGACCAGTCGTGTTTTAGATCACGAGGTTCTCTCTGCCTACCATCTACATGATTTAGCTCGTACCAGCCTAGAGACAGGTTGAATTGTATTTACGGCTGAGGCCCAAGGTCACATCTGTTGTAGGGAGTATCAAGCGAAATTCCTCTGAGCCCGAGACGAAAAGGGAGTCACCCCGCCGACCTTCTCTGTAAAGATAGTAACCTTTTGTGTGCAGCTGAAACTAGATATGGTATGAGCTCATTTAGGAGCTCCTGGGCTAACTGGCGTTTTTCCACTTGTAAGGCTTTGTATGTCGAATCTGTTATGTTTAGAAGTGTGATTCTGTCAAGGGGCCAGCAGTCTTCCTCGGAGCACCTGATGGGTGAGGATCGATGAGGATCCTCTATGTAGAGTTCTGTTGTGGCCAATAAACGCTTGAACCGTCTACGTTGCCAACTGCTTATTATTTAACTTAACATTGCGGGCCACTGGTAAGTGTGGCCCTTGGGATAATTTCTAGATTACTACAGTTGGCGACCACGAAGGGACCCCGTGATAGGGTCTTTCCTCCCCCGTATTCGGGTGGCAGGATTGAGGGCATCTTGGCCGGGCGGGCGGAGGGGAGTCTGACGTCCACTCCGTGCTCCCGATCGGGGTGCCCTCTGCTGCTAGTCGCTCTTCACCGGGGTCCTACGGGCTTAACCCAGGAATTGACCGTGTTGTTTGTAAGGAGTTGGCAGCGGAGAACGAACATTCGTACCTGGGTGCACCCGGTGAGTAATTTGAAGTTTTTGAAGCACGCGCTGTGGAGCGGTGCATTTGTTTGAAGCACGCGCTGTGGAGCGGTGCATTTGTTTGAAGTACGCGCTGTCGAGCGGTACATTAGTTTGAAGTACGCGCTATCGAGCGGTACATTTGGATTTGATTGAGGGGTCGTAATGACCTCAGGAAAATTAAGGAGGTCTTACAGGGTGGTCCGGTAGGGACTGACTGTAGGGACTCCACGGATCTTTTGTTATTTAAAGATACTGATCAGATGCCTGGTTGTTATCTGGGCGTGACGCACAGCCGAACTGTACTCGGGAAAACCCGTGGCCAAAACTGGGTAGCCATGAGACATATCTGAGGTGTGGATTGGACCACGTCAGAATAGTCTCAAGTGGTGAACCAGGGAGGCAGCGGAATGGTCCGTAGTACAGTTTGTGGTTACCTCTGTCTAACTGTCTCTTGCCAGTAGGTTGAGAGACTGCTTGTTGTGATTCCATTGGTCCTTTGTTGAAATAATTCTCCACGAACCGGAGTCAACGGGCTCGGTTCATTTGTTTGGATGCATCAAGTTTGGATAGGTTGAACTGCAGAAAAAGAGGAGTGATATATGGAATGTTGACATATATGTTATATGTGGTATAAAGTTAATTGTATGTTATTTGTGTCTGTCTACTAACCAACATGTCGTGTTTCAGCAAATTGAATTGTTTTGGTTGTTGTTGCCGGACCAGCGACTCTCGTTTGGCTGAGAGTCAGCCCGCCCCACCGGAGGGCAGCCCTAGCCATTACATGTATGTGAAGCACGGAATTGCCCCCCTATTGTTCAACACCTTGTGGCATAAGTATACTAAAGGTAATGAAGAGTTGCAGTGGCCAAAAACCGGCTCATTTGATGAAAAGAAAATTGCCTTTTTGCAGGAACAATTATTTTCTAGACGCAGTAGGCAATCTATGTTTGAAGCCTTAAACACTTGGCAGAAAGAAGCAAAGCAACGGCGAATGAGGGAGGAAAAGCTAGCAAGAGCTAAGGCAGGGCAGACCATCACTCAGAAAGCTGTAGCCTATGACAGAGCCCGGGTGGAAAAAGGAATCGATTGTATGAATCGTGAGTTCAGACTGAAGGTCGATAAAAGTTATGTGGCTCGACCTAACGCGGAGGATGAAATAGAAGATTTGTTGGACATGCGGCCACCGCCCCCTTATGTCCCGCAACGGTTATATCCAGAGGTATCAGCGACTGCCGCATCGGCTGGGGCAGGGACAGTCGCCCCTACGTCGGTTTTAGTTGCACCGACAGCAACTTCTGTTGCATCGGCGCCTCAGCCCCCCTCCCTCCCTACGCCTATAACCGACCTCTCTCGGTTGTCTTACTCTGTCTCGGAAGTTATGGCTTTATTGCCCAATCTGTTGTCAGCCACAACAGCTGGAGCTCCCCAGTTGTCACCAGGGACCATGCATTCTCCTTCTGCCTTGACCTCCTCTTCCGCGAGTGCAACTCCTTTTGCAGCTGTTTCAACTCCAGTACATCCGGCCGGTTCTCTTGATGGCAAGAAGCTGTTCACTCGATCAGCTCTAGGAACGGAGGAGAAGGAGACCATTGCAGTACAGGCATCCCAATGGATGCGGCAATCTAGTTATAGCTTGTCCGACATATGGAGCACCATGAAAGATTATGAACCAGTGATGCAGCAGCACGCGTTAGCACACATGGCCAACGCCTCATATCATTATGGGAACAGGTTTATAGAGGGGGGAGGGCTCCGGCTCCGACCATACTTTATGATATTCATGACCAGACACATAAATCTCAGTTAAGTCCAGAAGCAGTATATGGGAATGTGAACACACTGGTAAATTACAGAATGCGACTACAAGCTGCTATTCCCGCAGGGATGCAGCAGTACCCAATGCGTGAGGTACACCCTATTTATCACCCAGAAGTAACTAAAATAGTAGACGCACATGGGACAGTTACCCGCCCCAGAGTAGACGCCCGTTTCCAGGAACAGTGGGTGTACACCCCATGGAAACGCAGTGAGGTACTTTCATTGAAAACTCAATTACCTGACCCCAGGAAGAATCCTACGGCATACTATAAGGAACTCACGGAAGCCGCCTCATCGGCGGTGATGACACTGGCTGATATCGAGCTATTTTTTGCTCTATTAGTGCCGGTGGACATATGGCGGCAAGTACATGACCAGGACCATGTAACGGAGTTTGGGGGAACATGGGAGCAATTGAGGGACTGGGATAGGGATCGTAAACCAGGAGATAAGCCTAGAACTGAAATATTCGTTTTGCCGGAGAAAATAATCACTTCCATGCATTCACTAATCCCTCCCAGGAAAGTAGATTGGGACAAATTGACAGCGTGTAAACAAAAGAGGGATGAGAGTGTGTCAGATTTCTTTACAAGGTTCAAAGGGGTTTTCATTGATTTTAGCGGACAAGATCTGTCCAAGGAGGGTGGCATACGCTTGTTTGTTAATAGGTTTGTAACTAACCTATTACCCGAGATATCAGCCCGACTTCAGGCCGCGGAAAGTACCTGGACGACGTCTACCCCTTCGACTATCTTAAGTATGGCTCAATATTAGGAGCACCGGGAGAACGAGAATAAAGAAAAAACAGAAAAGAAATTGAAAGATTTGAAGACACGGGTCTTGTTACAGCAAGTTGAAAGAGGCCGAGGGAGGGGTCGGGGAACACAGAATTTCGCCCCACGAGGGGCGGGTCCTGGACAGAGTGTAGGACGAACAGATTTGGGGATAAATCAGTGCGCATTCTGTAAACAGGAAGGACATTGGCGAGCTCAGTGTCCGTTGTTGTATGCGCAAAACGGCGTTCCGAGGGGCCAAGGGAGAGGCCGTGCTGGTGGTCATCGGGGTGGACATACGAGACAGGAAGGTTTTGGACAAGGTAAGAATAGTCAGAATTATTTTGACCAGGGTCAGGGGAAGCAGTATTATAATGAAGGATGTGTGAGTGATGACTCGGCAGGCTATTCTCAGGCATAGGATAGCCGAGGACAGAGTGGGGGACATGTGTCAATTCCAATAGATCAAAACGGACCTTATGTTCATGCCCGTTTAATGGCTACATCGGGTAAGTTTCTAGTTGACACAGGGGCTATGAACAGTTCTGTTTCACATGCCCTTGTCCCTGGGGCTGCTCTGTCTGGCCAGAATAATGTGTCTGTAGGTTTCTCTGGAACTCCGGTGGTAAGCCCCATCTCCCAACCTCTTTCTCTTACTCTGGGACCAATCTCAATAGATTCACCCTTCCTTCTAACCTCACAGTGTGGTGAGAATCTCTTGGGCATGGATATACTGAAGAGGTTATATGCCCGTATCTATTGCTCTCCAGACGGTGTTTATCTGACTATCAAGAAACCCCCCTCCTCCTTCAGCACAATGTTTCTCCAAAACGGACACCTTACCCCCTGAGCTTACGAAGATTCCCCAGGGCCTTTGGGCTACCGGAGATACTGATGTGGGTTTGTTGAAAATACCCCCTGTTTCGATCACCTTGAAACAAAACAAAACGGTTACCTAGAGTCCCGCAGTATAAGATTGTCCCCGCGGGTGAACGAGCTTTGTTGTCCATCATTCATGATTTGATCCGTACCGGTGTAGTGGAGGAGACAGCTTCCAATACGTGTAATAGCCCTATTCTTCCTATTCTTAAACGGGCCCCGATAGATCAAAACCCTGATTATGCTGACACATATCGCTTTGTGATTGACCTGCGGGAAATAAACAAGATTGTGGTGCCCCAATATCCCGTGGTGCCTGACATCACTACTATTTTGACGACGATTCCTCCAACAGCTAGATTTTTCTCTGTCATTGATTTGAAAAATGCTTTCTTTAGTATTCCCATTCATTCGGATAGTCGATACCTTTTCGGCTTCTCATTAGGAGGCCGAAGCTTCAGATTCTGTCGCGCCCCACAGGGCTATACAGAAAGCCCAAGTATTTACAGTCAAGCGCTTAAAGCGTTATTGGATACCCTAAATTTGCCACCAGGTAACGTTCTTTTGCAATATGTAGATGATCTCCTAGGGGCTTCTGATATCGAACACGGTTGCCGAGCGGCGACGACTGCATTGTTACAGCACTTGGCAAAACATGGTAATAAAGTATCGTTGTCTAAATTTCAATATTGTCGACCGGAGGTGACCTATCTAGGTAATCTCCTGTCGAAGGAGGGAAGACGACTGACTCCTGATCGCATCACAACTATATCTAGCATGCCTGTTCCTCGCACGCAACGTGATGTCCGCGCTTTGCTTGGCATAACTTCTTACTGTTGCCAATGGATCCCCAACTATTCCCTACTGACTAAACCTTTCTTGCATTTAACAATTAAAGATGTGCATGAGCCTTTACCTTGGACAGTTGAATGTCAGAATGCTTTTGTCTCTTTGCTCTGCTCCCGTGCTTGGCACCCCTGATTACCGGAAGCCTTTTGTACTCTACGTGCATGAGGTGGACGGTTGCTCGCTTTCAGTATTAAAACAAGGATTTGGTGGTAAGCAAAGACCTTGTTCGTACTTTTCGGCGGTATTGGATAAGGTCACCAGGGCACATCCCAGTTGTCTGAGAGCCACGGCTGCGGTTGCGGTGGCAATTCGACAATCGGAAGGGCTCGTCCTGAATACGGACCGGACAGTGATGGTACCCCACGCTGTGGATGTATTGTTGAACAGGACACAGACTCAGCACTTAACTAGTGCGCGTCTTACAGGGTACGAATTGACCCTGTTTGCACCACACATCCCCATCAAAAGATGTGTCACCCTGAACCCTGCTACGTTACTACCTCTCCCTCCGGAAGACCACAGTCAAGATATACATGATTGCATATTTCAGACAGAAGAAGAAACAAAGGAGCGGATAGATTTGACAGATATTCCTTTATCTGACCCTCAAGGGGAATTGTATGTCGATGGTTCATGTTTTAGGTTACCTAGCGGCGCTACGGCCGCTGCTTATGCGATCACCACACTGCAGACAGTAGTCGAGACGGCCAAGGTGCCTTATCGATCGGCCCAGGCTGCTGAGTTAGTTGCACTACTAAGGGCTTGTGAGTTGGGCGAAGGGTTGCGATAGCCAGTATGCTTTCGACGTAGCACATAGTTTTGGGAGGTTGTGGGCAGAGAGAGGTTTCCTTACATCCCATGGTCAGAAAATAAAGAATGGTAAGTTGGTTTTGAGATTGTTGGCCGCCCTGACCTTGCCCCAAGCCATAGCCGTTGTTAAATGTAGTGCTCATAAAGCTGTAATTGATGACGTAGGTAAGGGAAATTCCTTTGCGGACAGAATCGCTAAAGAAACTGCCCAATCCAATACCACCTCCATGTTTGTAACTAGTCTGTATAGAGGGATGGTAGAAACAGAGACATTCAATAACACTATAGACAGCGTGAAAGAATTGCAATTAGAAGTGACCCCTGAAGAACTAAAGCACTGGCAGGAACAGATAGGGAAGCTAGATGAAAATGGATGTTGGATTGACCTGTCAGAGAGATGTAGATGGCTGCTGCCGAATGCATTTGTGAATGCGGTAGTGTCCATGGCACATGGTCCCGCACATGTGGGGGTTCGAGGTATTTACGTAGTACTAGATCCTGTGTGGTATAATACCAACATCCATAAGACTGCAAAGCATCTAGTCCAGAATTGCATGATTTGTCTACAACATAATCCAGGAGGTAGTATCCCTGTTCTGACTGGCAGCTTTGCGCCCCCCACCCTATCTTTTGAAGTATTACAAATGGATTTTATTCAATTTGAGCGGGTTAACAATCTCAAATACGTCTTGGTAGTGGTCTGTACATTCAGTAAGTGGGTAGAGGCGTACCCCACCAAGGAAAATACTGCCCTAGCCACCGCAAAAGCCCTAGTAAAGGAGTTCTTTCCCCGCTATGGGTTACCACGAGTGATCTGGAGTGACAATGGGAAACATTTCAATGCTGACCTTGTTGAGCATGTTTGCAAGGGCCTGTCGATACAGCAGAAGTTCCATGCTGCCCGTCACCCCCAATCAGCAGGGCTGGTGGAAAAATATAATGGGATTTTTAAATTGAAACTAGCAAAGCTACAGGATACAACAGGGCTAAAATGGCCCTAGCTTTACTGTCTGTAAGAACTACTCCCCACTCCCGTAGTGGGATATCACCATATGAGGTGATATTCGGTAGGCCCGCTAATGTATGGGGTGTGCCACGACCAAAATCCCTTAGAGATATTGAGTACCCTATGTTGGCGGATTACCTTTATGCACTCACTAAAGATCTTCGTTCCATTCACCAACAGATATCAGCAGTACTGCAGCCTCTGCCGGAGGGTCCTGGACACAGCCTGGAGCCTGGGCAGTGGGTCTTGGTTCGGAACTACCAGCGAAAATCGAGTCTGGACCCACGCTGGACCAAGCCCTTTCAAGTGCTTCTGGCTACGAGAACGGCTGTTAAAGTTGAAGAGAAACGGCATTGGATTCATGTATGTATTGCATCTGAAAAGGGTTCCCCTTCCTTTGCCGGATGATCAGCGGGACCAGAATGAAGTATTAGGGTGTGAAAGTGATAAACCTACCGAAGAGTCACCTTCCCCAGAAGCCCAAGGAGAAGCGAATGGGCGAGAGGAGGGTGTCGTGAGTTCGGAGACGTCTGTAGCGGGTGATCTGACACCTGGGAATGTAACATCTGACAAGGGAAGTCACACACCCAGTACCCTACCTGATCCCACTGTGCCTGTTTTTTTCATTAATCCCGAAATACCGGGTCATGTTCGTTACAACCTGCGGCCCCGACAGAAAGCAAAGATCCCAGGTTCAGCCTAGAGAATGAGAATGAAGGCTTGAGTAAGAACCTGGGAAAAGCAAAAACACTGGACTGAACTCGTTGAGAGCCTGGAACTTTTGATAAAGCTCTGTTCAGAAAGAAGGTAGAGACATTGATCAGTTGGTGGGGCCCAGGTAGGGCCCAGGTAGAGTTTCCTTTCAGCAAGAGTTGTGTCAAGTGCAACTCCGACGCGAGAAGTTTTTGTGCCTTTCTTTTCTTTTTCGTTGAATGGAACAATAGGAGTCTGCCTGTGAGGCTCCAATACGGACACAGGAAAGAAGTACCCTCCGGCAGGCTGGACTGCTTGTAGATCCCCTTTTTCCCCGAGATTATATCTGGACTTTTAGTGAGAATGTACCCTTTTGCTCGTTTTGTCCCCGAAGAGGAACATCCCATAGTACCCCGCCCTTTGTATCCATATCTGCCGATGTTTTCTACCTGGAGTTTGCGTGCCAAGATTGTTTTCATTGTCATAATAGTCGTTTCATTAATATTATGTTTGGGGATGTTCATCTATCTAGAATTCCGTCATCCTGTGCACACCATGATAGCTACCACCCCCGCCCCCGAGGAGCACCGTTTTCAGACTTTTGCCCCGCATAAAGAGAGGCATCGTCAGACATATGTGAATAATGCTTTTATTGAAATGTTACACCAAACCCATAGTTCAACGAATGCCACAAATTGCTGGGTATGTGGCCTTCTTCCCTCAGTGATGCACAAACATGATCTATTCATTTCAATGCCTTTGTCATATTTAGGCAGTTGTGAAGCTTGGTTTAGATTACTGTCAATGATATATGAACATTATACTGTTGATGAGCACCGATTTTCAGAAAAAGATTATGACTTGATTCTGGCATATATAGAAAGGCACCAGGGATTCACCCCAAATGCCGAAGGTACAGACGGTACTCTGGATCCAACCGCTTGCATGAATGTGTATACGGAGCATGAAAATGACACCTGGTTGAGGGACGAAGTGTTAGATTTTGTGTCCTTCAATTTTACTGAATATTTCAAATATTTCCAGGAACGAAATGTGTCAAATGATAGGATCATTCCGGTCCCTGTGTTGAATACGTCGTCCTCCTTTTACATACATGGTACTGGCCATATATTTGTAGGATTTAGTAAATGTAACTATACCTATAGATTACAAACATTTAGCAGCCCACCTATACTTACCCCTCCGAATGTATATTTTGTGTGCGGAGAAAACGCTTACACCTGGCTCCCCAGAGGGTGGTCAGGTAGATGTTACTTGTCCTTCCTATACCCTCCCGTTTACATAGCCCCTTCCGACTATCATAAATCTCACTCACTGAGCCGACGGAGTTTAGAATCAGGAACCACTGATAGAGATGCTACGGATCAGACTGATACCCCTGCCCAACACTTGTTGATATCATGAAAGGAGTCCTACCTATATGGGGACCCATTTTAACCAGTAAAGAAATTAGAAGATTGTCCAGGGTAGTAGAGGGAGTAGTAAATACCACTGCTGGAATACTGACTAATATAACAGTTGAGCTTCAAGCGACCAGGCTTGTGACTCTCCAAAACCGCCTTGTTTTAGACGTTATCCTAGCTGATCGTGGAGGAGCGTGTAGAGTGATTGGCAGCTCCTGCTGCGTATATATACCTGACTCCGCCCCCTCGGTTCATTTGGCCATTCAGAAGTTGCATCGATTAGCATCTGAGATTCATACGGAGACAGGTACTTGGTCTATTTCGGGGTGGTTCTGGGGTCTCCTTACCACCTGGGGTTGGAAAATATTCATGATCCTCCTAGGAATAGTGGGTTTCCTTTTCACTTGTTGTGTTTGCATTCAATGTGGGCCTGCCTGTTGCTCCTATTGTGCCACCCAAATTCGTCTTGCTTTACCTGAACCTAAAGCAAACCCCGCCAGGGTGAACACTCAATTAGTGCAGAAAGAGATACATGACATAATGCAGATAGACGAAGGTATCTTCGAAGAGTAATTCGATGGATAGCTACATTATGCTAAAAAGGGCCGTTCTGTGGGATTCAAGTCAACATGTGAAGTTAGCATAATGTATCTTGGTCTATATCCCTACTCCATACACACGAGACATGCTTTAGAAGATGGCCCATTCCCTTTTCCTTCGTCTTATATGATAGAAAGGGCCGAAAAGCCATACTGCGGCCATCTTGGATTATGACCAGTCGTGTTTTAGATCACGTGGTTCTCTCTGCCTGCCATCTACATGATTTAGCTCGTACCAGCCTAGAGACAGGTTGAATTGTATTTACGGCTGAGGCCCAAGGTCACATCTGCTGTAGGGAGTATCAAGCAAAATTCCTCTGAGCCCGAGACGAAAAGGGAGTCACCCCGCCGACCTTCTCTGTAAAGATAGTAACCTTTTGTGTGCAGCTGAAACTGGATATGGTATGAGCTCATTTAGGAGCTCCTGGGCTAACTGGCGTTTTTCCACTTGTAAGGCTTTGTATGTCGAATCTGTTATGTATAGAAGTGTGATTCTGTCAAGGGGCCAGCAGTCTTCCTCGGCGCACCTGATGGGTGAGGATCGATGAGGCTCCTCTATGTAGAGTTCTGTTGTGGCCAATAAACGCTTGAACCTTATACGTTGCCAACTGCTTATTATTTAACTTAACATTGCGGGCCACTGGTAAGTGTGGCCCTTGGGATAATTTCTAGATTACTACAACGAGGTGGGAGTGTAAAAAAGAGAGAGAAAAAAAGAAATTACCTTTAACCCAGAGTGAGCATGACTATAGCAAATCTGCAATGGCTAGTAAAACTAGCTTACCAAAGTAATGTAAATATGAAGCGTGTCTTCTGGCATGTCGGTAAATGAGCAACTGGACACGGGTTCTGTTAATTTATACCAGACAAAGAAACTTAATTAAAGTGTCCGTACCCGATAGTACCAAGAGGAGCATAGACTGACAAGCAAATTTAGATACAAATATACCCAAAAAAAGGATGATATGACTCACAGTGAAGCAAGAGTATTCAACCACTGTCTGTAGATAAAATTATCTGTAAGGAGAAACAATCTCAGATAAGGTGACGTCCTTGAGAGAGCATTAAAAGATTCCAAAACAAGATACGTCCTTATTATTTAAAGGAGACCCCTGTATAGCACGTGCCCCTCTACTTGACTAAGCACGGACACAAGTCTTCAGCAACAACATGCACACACGGAGGAAGAAGAAAAAGAATAAGACTGCCATCGTCTAGATACTATGTGCTTAAGAAACGACAATGAAGAATAGAACTATTAACCAGAACGGGCAGCTGCACTCCCTAATTTAAAACAGACATCTCAAACAGGACATACAGTGAAAAAGCGCTGCATGTATAACCATTGAAAAGCGTCATGTGAATTCAGTCTATCATGGTGATGGCTGTTCGTTTATAAGCTCTGAAATGTTAACAACCTTGCATCTAAGATAGGACGAGACTGTAGACAAAACAAAAAATTTAGATAAAACGCCAATCTAATGACACCCAGGAAGCTGCCAATAATAAAAAAAACACATCAGACCAAGGCCAACAATCTCCCCCGTCTGTAATGTTGGGATCTATGCCGCGCTACATTTATGTAAAAAAGATATACTAAACAGGCACAACGGTAGAATTTGTAGACCAATTATATCTGAAGGCTGAGTCAGAGAATCGATCCAAGTATCTATATACAAGCTCGGCAGCCGAATCGGTAAAATGCAAAGGGCTCTTGCGAAAGATCACAAATTCCACTAATAAACATCCAAAACAACTTACAGGATGTCAGTATTTGCCGCATCCAAAGGACTAACAGGAGCCGTCTCCGTCTTCGGCGTCCCGCAGCCGGCACAATGAAAAAGAAAGTGTGCATAGCAACTGGGAAGCCATTTAAAGCGTTGGCAACTACCGTGCCGCCACACAGGAAGTGACTGTGGCGAAACTCTTCCGGGATAGAGAAATGAGAAACTAGCAACTAGACCGTAAACAAGCTGGCAGGAACTCACTTCCGTAAACCCAACCGGCGTCGGGGATTGGTCACAGTCTCGTAATCAGAGAAGAATAACAGAAATACCCAGTGAGGGGTGAGGAATATCAGGCGCACATAGTGTTTTCAATGTAAATGATCTGAATAGTGAGGAAGACCAAAAAGAAAAAACAAAGATTTAATCTGAACTGCGTATACAAATGAACAAAACAACACAATACCACGAGTACCTCGTTCCTAAATTAGATAACAGTATTAACGGCACAAATGACGCCTTACTATAGAAAATACTATAAAGAACAGATTACAAATGTTCTAACCAATAACAACAAAAGAAAATTAGTCATAAGAATAAAATGTATATGGATGAAAAGTCCGAAAACTGTCTAGATGAAGAAGTTAGAGAAAGAACAGAACAAAAAGGCAGAAAGGTCACCATAAATTATTGTGTGCTAATTCCAGAAAATAGAAACAAGAGAGCACATTGAGTCAGGAACAGTAAAGGTTACCATCCACAAAGATGGAACCCCTAGCGATATGTGGATTCCAGAGAGTAAGAACAGAGGAACACATTGGATCATGAACAAAGATACAGTAAACATTGTTTTCCACAGTTAAATAATTGATTACACATCCATCTGAGCAATTTTTCGAAAATTCAGGTACATGTATACAAGTAAAATGAAAATGTGTATGGACAACACAGGTCACAAATAACAAAAGAACCACTGGAACAGTGATCCGACATTATTCAGCTATGCACAAGTAAACAAATCTGACAGAGACATTACGTTCTGATAACGCTGGCTACACTTTTTAGAGAAAGTAGTGTAATTCCCCATCAGCATTCAGGCCCTGAGTTGAAGAAAGTAATGTACAAATCCATCTGGCCTCCAATTGCCTCAGCATAAGTGCCCTGTCTCCGCCCCTAATGTTGCTGGTAATGGTTATCAATGCCATGGAACTTGAACCGAGCCGGTTCACGCCCACTCTACATTCATGTGAGACAAGGGCATATGAGTTGTCCCCATTTAAGGCAGCTCTACGGTGTTCCTGTATTCGAATTTTCAATTGTCTAGTAGTGCTGCCTACATAAATGATGACATAGACAACAAAGGTAGTAAGACAATTGATGAAATGTTCAATCTTATGTTTTGCTTTTGAATTATAACGGAACGTTGATGTTGTATTGCATCCCAGCTGACAGATATTACAGATGCTGCATGTATAAAATCCAGTGGGTTTACTCAACTATGAATGTTGTTTGGGAATCTCCTGTAAGGTGTAACTAGGGCATAGAACCTCCCTAATCGTTCTGCTTCTTCTGAAAGTCATGGATGGTCTTTCAGTGATCATGTTATTAATTCCTGGTATCCCTTTCAACAGCGCCCAATGTTTGCCCAGAGACTCAAAAACCTCATGGTTTAGTGTTGAATAAGTGGTGATAAAATACAATCTCTGTATCTCATGGTCAGTCTTGCTTTTATGGCAATTTAACATATCCTCTCTTTTAATATTCTGCACTTTACTAATAGCAGTTTCAAGTAACTGTGCATGATAGCCTCTTCTTTTTAATCTGTCTGTGGCCTTTCTGGAGTGTGCAGCACAATTACCGTCCTCACTGCAGTTTCTGCGAATCCGCAGAAATTCCCCATAGGGGATTGCTTTCTTTGTTGAAGGAGGATGTGAGCTGGTAAAGTGTAGGATACTGTTGACACCCGTTTCCTTCCTGTGTAGTGTACTGTGGATGGTCCTCCCTTTGATATACAATTCCAGATCTAGAAAATGAATTCTTATTTGGGACATTTCATGAGTGAAAGAAACATTTAATGCGTTGTCATTAAGGAAATTGTGATATTCCTTGAGTTCGGTACCTGAGCCAGTCCAAATGATAATATCATCATCAATATAGCGGCCCCAGAATTGGATATGTTTGGTCCAATCTGAGGCCGCTGTAGACCATGCATGGGTACGCTCCACCCACCCCATAAAGAGGTTGGCGTATGAAGGCGCGAATTTGGAACCCATAGCAGTGCCCTGCTCTTGTTTGTACCATATAGTGTTGAACATAAAAAAGTTATTGTCAAGGATTAGATCTATCATCCCCAATAGCATCAAATTGTGATTAAACAGACTGGCATGTCTAGTAGACAGATAGGAATCTACAGCTATCTCGCCAAATTCACATTTAATACACGTGTATAGGGATTCCACATCCAAAGTGGCAAACCACATGTTGTCATCCCATTCCAAATCTGAAAACTTATTCAGTAGATCAGTGCTGTCCCTGATGTACGAGGGCAGATTAATGACTAACGGCTGCAAAAATGTGTCAACAAATTTAGCCAGTGCCTCTGTCATAGAGCCAATACTTGAAATGATAGGTCGTCCCGGTGGAAAAGACATTTTCTTATGTACCTTCGGAAGCAGGTAGATGCAAGGGTACCTAGGGTTGCTTATTGACAAGAAACTGTGTTCTGTGTCAGATAAGAGACCCAACTCTTTCCAATGTGTTAATTGCATATTGATCTTAATAGTGGCCGCAGTACAGGGGTTTTGAGCAAGCTTGGTGTAGTGTGCAGTATTATTGAGTTGTCTTTCAACCTTCGCATTGTCAGTCCTGTTCATAATGACAACGTTCCCTCCTTTGTCAGCCTCTCGTATTATTATGTTACTATTCTTACGTAAATTCCACATAGCTGTTCTCTCCAATGATGTAAGGTTATCTAGCATTTGTTTTTTATAGCTACTAGCATGTTTGTCTTCTAGATTGTATAATTCCTTAGTCACCAACTCATGAAAAACATCTAGTGTACTTAGATGTGCACCCTGAGGCATGAATTTGCTAGTATTGTGAAGACCACTACCACATGTATAGTCTTGGGCAATATTCATA
Source organism: Triturus cristatus (assembly GCF_964204655.1). Taxonomy (NCBI): domain Eukaryota; kingdom Metazoa; phylum Chordata; class Amphibia; order Caudata; family Salamandridae; genus Triturus; species Triturus cristatus. The sequence continues at coordinate 463,395,351 of NC_140591.1, forward strand.
CTTGCCAACACGTGTTCATAGGAGGATTCATTATCGGTATCTAATGCTAATAACGTAGCTACATTTTTGACGTGTGAAACAGTAACATCAGTACATAATACGGGTGCTGGCGGGTTAGAACGTTCATAGTTGTGAACAGAAAAATGACATTTAAGTTTGGCGTGTCTAACAAACTTAAATAGATCGACATGCAGGTCCGTAAACAAACCCCCATACACGGGACAAAATCCAAGACCTTTATTCAATACATTGATTTAATGTACATTCAGATTGTAATTAGAAAGATTTATTACCAAGTTATCAACATTGGAAGTTTGGACCAAATTGGACGACATATTATGCTGATTAGCGCTAACTTGGTCATTGTCATTTCCAGTTTCCAATGGATCTGTCCCAATAACGTGAACATTTGAATCTATCGTTTGTTCATTTGGTTTTTCTGAAATCTGGTCAAGACGCGATCCTTTTCTGCGTTTTTTTCTCCTCCCCCCCTCTCCTAGTGTGTCTCTTGGCTTTTTGTTCCCAATTCGGAAACGGAGAACCTCCTCTAAAAAAGTGGAGGAGCAAGCTCCTGGAGCATTCAGTTCCGTATTGTCTTCCCTGCCAGTGTCCTCAACGGAGGAGGCATCTGAACTTACACTGATGCTGGAAATGCTACAGTACTGAGTACATCTGTGAGTGGGTGTGAGTGTCTGAGTGGGTCTGAGAGTGTCTGAGTGGGTCTGAAAGTGTCTGGGTGTGAGAGTGTTTGTGTGCGAGTGGGTGTGAGAGTGTATGTTTCGGAGTGTCACTGGGTGTGAGAGTCTCTTTACTGGCGTCAGAGTGGGTGTGAGTGTCTGGGTGTGTAAGTGTCTGTATGTGTGAGTAGATGTGAGTGTCTGCCTGGGTGTCACAGTGAGTGTCAGGGTGTGTGAGTGGGTGTGAGAGTGTATGGGCTTCAGAGTGAGTGTGTCTGGATGTGTGACTGGGTGGGAGAGGGTCTGTCTGGGTGTCACAGTGGGTGTAAGATTTCTGTCTGGGTGTCACAGTGGGTATGTGAGTATATTAATATTTTTTTAATTTACTGTGAGAATCGCATATTTACATGGAGCCGCACTGAGACCTACGACAGATCCGCAGATCTAGCGTGCAGCAAAACAAAACGATTCCTGGCATCTTGCGGCCCATTCTACACGCTTACCTAACATCTATAACACACACATGGGGTCAGGAAAGCTATAACTTGACCACTTCATCTAGTTTACATGCTACTTTTCAGCCCGGGGGACTGGTTCCGGATATATGAAAACGATGGCCGCAGCTTTTCTGTCAAGTTGAGACCAGCCAATCAGGACCTTGCAGTGGCGTGTGGAGCTGCAGATTCACCGCGGATGGATCTGTGGAGGGGCCGCGTCTCTAGATATACAGATTTGCTTTCCCGTTAAGATGTAAAAACAAGCATTAAAAATGCAATAGGTCTAGCCTTTCATTAAGTTAAAGCCATTTGCTTTGCTATACAATACCATTATCATAATTATCATCAATCTATAGAAAGGACATTTTAATTTAAAAAAAGGACAGTACACAGTAGAAAGTTCAAACAAACATACAAATGATAATAAACTAGTACTCACCCTGGCATGATAACGAGGGATTGTCTGCCTGAACATTCAACTGAAATTTACTTTTGTTTTTTTAGACACAGGGTAATTAAATTTTCAATGCAGTATTGCCCCCACCGAATGCATCTTACAATGTAAGCAAAAACATGCACCTATTGTGAATGTTTCTTTTTTTACTTTATTGTTGACACACATGAAATCATAATATAAATGAAAAACTAACTCATTAGAAATCGAAATTGCTATATAAAGAAAGAGAAAATACAGAACACAAAAGAATCGCAGAATGTGTCAAGACTTTTAGTTTAACTATTCCACCGAAATCCCATTTCAGACTTCAAGGCACTGGATGCAAACCCACTCTGCAATATCCCAGTGAACTTTTTAGAATGGAATGGCAAATTTTAAAATAATTTTACGGTGATCTCGCAAAGAAGGGGCTGTATTGCATTATATGGTGTCTCAAGAATGGTGAGAAATGTAAGGCAACCTTCTGACCAGGTAGAATTAGAGTTTCTGAAAATAAAGGACCGTGTCTCATTGATTGAATTTTCCATGATGATCTTTGAAATCTAATGATATATGGGTGCTTATGCTAACCTAAGAAGCATCAAAACTGTTCTGCAGAAGTCTTTCTTCCTCCTAGAACTGCCCTCTGCCCCACCTCGGACCTGTTATAGGTATTCTTATTTTCTTTTGTTATACTTCGACATTCGACTTCTGGCTCCATCCAGGTCACCAGGGATCACATGTCTAGCATTGGCTTTTATCTTTGGGCTGTCCATAGTTTAAGGTCGGTCAGTCCAGTTGAGGTAAATCAAGAGAGGGCTGGTATTTATGGTCTCCGTTTACACTCAGAAAGAGTAGACAATATCTATCCCATATGCCTACTTGTCAACTCGCCTCAATAACTCAGCTACACGGGGATACACGTCAACGCACCCTTGATTGGACTCATTTAGATTATGGAAAAAAATTTTAATCACATTACCCCGCCCTCTAACTAAGCAAAATGCATCCAAAAGCTTTCTTCTATCACCCTTCTGAGAATGTTTTCACCATTTACTTTTAAAGGAGAGCCCTCTTATATGTCGAAGTTCTCCTTGTGGAGCAAACTGAGCGATGGCTTGGTATGTCCGAGCACTCACGTTTCCCAGAACCATGATAGTCCAATTGTTATCCTGTCATTATAGTATGTGTAGTTGTGAGCATAAATCTAATAACCATAACTACGAGTACCAAAATGCAAAGAAAATGAAAACATGAATTGGATAGCTACTCGAGCACATAATTAGAGCATCAGAGAATTCTGACATGATGATATTTGGAATATGCAATAAGTAGAACGGAAGTTAGCTTTAACTTGATTTTAAGCTCTCTTTTTTTGGGGGGAGAGACAACGAATTTAAAAAAAAAGTTTTTTCAATTTAATCGGGAGATTTCATCCGAAACGCGAAGAGGCATATATACTTTATGGGGCAGGAATGAGAATTTGCATGACACGCTCAGGGTTCTCTGTGTTCCTTTAAGAACTCAATCAGAAGTCAACCCAGTGATACACTTTTGACAGTTATCACACTCAGTGACCTTGACTAACAAGGAGACTCCAGCCAGGTGTCACCTTCGGCCAGTTAACCAACGGGTTTTTATTTTGTATACTATAATTTTTGATGCTATACTTATATGGATAAATGCTACGTGTGTTAGAAGGAAAACTCTGGAGCTATAGATTGAATGGCAATCGTAGGTATTAGGGAAATGCCCCTTTAAAAGCCACCTTAAAGAAACTATGATGCATGTTGCGCATGCGCACAGATAAACGGTGGTATTCTATCAAGCTATATTCTTGCATGCAGAGTTCCGTACCAAACTAATACATGAGCGATTAGTTACCGGATTGATAACAACTACTCTTGCGAGCGCCAGACACCTATGGTTGAATCTACTCTAGCTCAACCTCCCTGTGCCCACAACTCAGATGTGACAAAAAAATGGGCGAGGCGTATGCACTTGATCCAACCAATGGCAATGAGAAGCAGAGTACACGGTAACCAGTCGCAGAGAGCTACTTCACTTTGTGTCGTCAACCCCCAGAGGCGTACTCACTTCAAATAGCCAACCACAACAGGTCAGAGCTCACAACACCCAATTATAAGAAACTTAATACTGTCATTTTAGCGTATGCGTACCTTTGATACCGTGTCTGCTAGTCGAGCGTCCGAAAGAGAGGAAGGACGCTGATTTCTTAGTTTCCTGACAGAAGAAATACCAAAAGCATCATGCACCTCAAGAAGTGTCACGTCTTTCTCAGAGCTGTGATTAACAAGCGCGGTCCCGAAAGTGAAAGAGGACCGTGCTGCAGCCGATCTCTTGTCTTTATGGGGCCAGGTGTTTAAACACATGGCCCAATAAAGATAAGAAAGTGTTAGCGACGAACGGAAAGCAGGCGAGCCCGTCCAAGTGGGACGGCAGAAAAAGCCAAAAGGAGGTAACACACACAGCTCTTTTCCAATGGCTGGCCACCGTTTAGCATAAACGGTGACGCCAGCCAATGGAAAAGAGATGCGGGGCTTAAAGCCCTTTACTGAAACTCCTCCAAAACATTAAATCTCGTCAAGCGAGCTGCGCATGTGCGCAGCCACGCTAGCCGAGACCTAAAAACTACTGAATGGATTTACACCAAACACAAAAAAGCACTTTTTCTGGACCAAGAGCTAGCTTTCTGCCAAATTTGGTGCAATTCCGTCCAGCGGTTCGGGCTGTAGTCATGTTCAAAATCCTTATGGGAAATTGCATGGGGAAAAAGCATTTTGGGACCTCCCCTTTTTCTCAGTCTCCACTTGAGAAAATCACCCAGAAACTTTAAAGACAACAGCTGAAAGAATTACTGTAGAAGTTTGGAAAATTTTGTAAACATGCGTCAAAAGTTATTATTGGCAAAATAAAAAAGACCATTCCTATGCAAACTAGGTCATAACTATATATATATTATATATATATCTCAATGCACAAGCCTATTTCACTCCCTATACCTCTTTCAATATATCCTTTACCTCACATTCATCCTAAACCCCATACAACTACTATGATCCCCAAAATAACCCTTTCTAGACTCTTCCCTACTCTGCCCCTTCTTACATCATCTCATACCTCTTTTACTATTCCAATCCCCCAAATCAAGCCTTTCTAAACCCTTCCCTCTGACTCTTCCCCCGCCACCTCCCTTTTACTCATCTCAAGACTCATTCTACTGCTATGAGCTCCAAAACAAAATTCTAAATCCTTCCCTCTTCTATCCCTCCATTACTCTTTTCAATCCAAATAACAGACTAACGTGCACCACTCAAATTAATTTCATATTTCACTATACTAATTCACCACTAATCCTTTATGGGTTCCGGAGTAGCGTGTAACTCGGCAAAAGTTCACTTCAACACCACATCAGGGGTAGCAAAAGCTATATAAATGCAAACCTTTTTCCCTCTTCTATCCCTCCACTATCCTGTTCAGTCCAAATAACTGACTAACATATCCATATATCCACCACTCAAATTACTTTCATATTTTACTATACTAATTCAACACCAATCCTTATGGGTTCCAGAGTAGCGTGCTACTCGCCAAAAAAGCGCTTCAAAACCCCATCAGGGATAGCAAGCGCTATATAAATACAAACCTCTTTCCCTCTTCTATCCCGCCACCTACCCTTCTCTATCAAAATAACTGAATAACATATCCACGACTCCAATTACTTTCATATTTCACTATACTAATTCACCACTAATCCTTTATGGGTTCCGGAGTAGCGGGCTACTCGCCGAAAAAGAGCTTCGACACCTCGTATGGGGTAGTAAGCGCTATATAAATGCAATTACAATATATATATATATATATAAACGTTGAAAAGTTGAAAATGTGCAAAAGATTCTGTGAAGAGATTATGTTCCTGAACAAAAAAGAAATCTGAAAAAACAGCTGATCCAAAGTAACGTTGTTCTAAGTAGATATTCAATAAATATTATTGATTACATTTGATATTTGATTGTTCAATGATAAGCCATTCCAAAATATCACTGTCCATGTATGCAACTGGGAAAAAAAAACATTTTCTAATCTGTATCTTGGCGAACAGGCGATGTTAAGATTAAATAATAGTGTCCATATGTATTATTTGATTACTAAAGCAATGTTCAGCATCTGTAAAGCAGGTCTGGACTGGGGAACCAAAAGCAGCCCTGGCAAAAATGCTCAAACAAACCCTGCTTACTTCTTCTCCGTGCACAGGTTCGTTGAATCAATTGATTCGCTCTCGCTCCTCTCGATCTTCTTCCTCTCTGATCGCTTTCTCTTTAACTTCCCCCTCCCTCAATTTGAAAGACTCTCTGTGTCTGCCACTTTTCCCAGCTCCCTGAGCTTAATTGCACAAAGGCACCAGGAGAGGCAATGGGCCCAAACACCTAGCCTCCAAGGGCTCCATCACACTGGTGATATGCCCAGTAGAATAAAAGGCCTGTCCAGCCCTGCTATGAAGGTTTCTGCAGCTTTACATTTAGCTGTGCACAGGGAGGAGTAATGCTCGCCCATCTTCAGGACATTACAGAGATATAAAGATGCCTTGTGATTACAAATGGATGTGTTGGGCCCCTATAAATTCTTCTAAAGGGATAAAAAAAAAACGACTTGTCGCTTTAACATTTATGGAGCGTGCCTACAGCAGTACAAACAAAAACATAGTTGTGCGGAAAAGTGCCAATTATAGACAGCCCTGCTAATCAAATACAAACAACACACACAGTGACAGTTTCAAAAGCCACGTTTCTTTTTATGGGCTCGGCCTTATGGGAACATTTACGTCCGACATGGTAAATTGCATTGTGAGGAACTCGCACACAGGGCGGCCCCATCTGTAAAGCTGTGCACATTCCTTTGGAAAACCACTTGAGGAAATCAGGAACTGGCATTTTAGCTCACTGCTTTGGGCTGGGCTTTAAGAATTAGGTTCTGGGAGCTGAATGAGAAGCCTTCAGCTCAGTGTGTAGAGCAAGCCACCTTTATCATAATAATTTGCAGAGGAACCCTTGCAACGGACAGCAGAATATGAAGCACACCCGCCCAATGGGACTTCTGCTTTAAAGAACTCCATGATATATAGGACCATAAACATCGAAAACATGCAGCACTAGCAGAGAGCAAAAATACTAATAAAAGCCACACAAGAGACAAAAGCTGTAAACCTTCTTGCGGTAGATACAGAATAGTTTTTATTTTCATGACCTATTTGCAGTTTACGTGAACAAAAATAAAGGACTCAGCCTTATGTTGCATGGAGTTATTTACTACCTTGTTCCTACACTTGGGAAAAACAAAGTTTTTCGTACCCCTAGGTGGCATGCTTCATCATAGGGTCCTTCCCGTTCTGCTACGGAACGGGGCGTGCTGCGACCAGACAACCTACGCGGGAGCACTGAATGTAATGACTGAGGCAGGTGATTCTCCTAGGGAGGAAAGAGGTAAAGGACGGTGTGTGTTTAAAAATACCTGGCTAGTGGGTGATGCTGCCTTTATTCGAACCCCTAGTCGGTATGATTAAAAACAGGGGAACAATTTAGGACCCATGGGATTAGGAATACAGGTGGTAAGAATTCTTTACTGCACCTGTGTATAATTGTGCAATTGATGCACTACATAGGAGTTGTGATTAGTAGACCAACAGCAGGAGTGGAACAAGGTATCACAATTATCACATACTAGGTCCTGAAGAATAGCCATAGGGATAGGCTAGAAACATGTCGACAGTTAGGATTTGGGTACATTAATCCCACGAGCCCTAAGTTTTTCCCCTTTTTTTAATCATACCGACTAGGGGTCAGAATAAAGGCAGCATCATGCACTAGCCGGGTATTTTTAAACACACACCTTCCTTTACCTCACTCCTCCCTAGCAGAATCATCTGCCTCACATAGTCATTCCATTCAGTGCTCCCGCGTAGTTAGTCTGGTCGCAGCATGCCCCGTTCCATAGTGGAACGGGAAGGACCCTACGATGAAGCATGCCACCAAGGGGTAACCCTGGTGGGTGAGGATTTTACAAAAAACGTTAGTGTAGGAACAAGGAAGTAAATAATTCCACGCAACATAAGGCAGGGTCCTTTATTTTTGTTCACGTACGTCTGGCTTTGGATGGTAGCCCCAGCCCTAATGTCCTCTAACGCCCCCCTTGTTTGTGTACACTATTTGCAGTTTAGCCATATGTATTAAGTTCTGAATGAAGCCTGTAGGGGGCCCCAACACCTTAAATTAGCTTAAAAAGAGACTGTGTGCAGCTCAAACAAAAACACAAATGAAAGATAAAGCTTTTTTTCCCCCAACTAAGCACTCATCTGTTTTTTTGTCCTGATGTAAACACAAAGTGGAAAGTGAGCACATAATAAATCATAAAAATTAAAAACATTGGTTTAAAAAGAAAATTCTGGGGTTGGCTGGGCTGCCATGTATTCAATATCTCGCAGTTTTGTCCTTCAGTGACAGCAGGAAGGATAGCACAAGGAGTGTTCCCTTCTCCTTGGACAGAACCAGTGTATGGCAAGGCCTGCTCTCCTTCCAAGGTCAGTGGATTATCTACAATAAAGACGACCACCTCTTTCAGGAAGGTGTACTAGGCAACTTATCTTGAATAGCAATGTTGCCAGTAAGTAATGATTATTAAGTTACCATTTCAAGACGATCGCCACATTAACCTTCTTGCTGTGTCAGAAGCACACATTTGAATGCCTGCTTCGTGACAACCATGCACCACAATAGCAGTGCTCGTGTGTAAGACGCCTTTGGATCGAATGGGATTTCTGGAACCACTTCCTTGCCTCCAGACTGAAGAGCCAAGATTTCATCATTTGCACCAAGATAACAGGACTGCTACCTAAGGGGGCGGGGAGAGGACACGATGCAGGAGCGAATGTAGGTAACCGATGTTTACTGCTGCTAGAGTGTGGCAGAAAGTTACAATAGAAAGCTGCAAGCAATAATAACAATACTTAGGCACTTTTTTATGTTAAGCTCCTGATGCAGACTCATTTAAATAGGTCAGACCTAAAAGTGAATGACACATTGGCCTACAAGCCCTGGCACTGAAAGGCATATGTGCACATTGTACACAAGCATAATGCCATCACTTAAACTGAAAATGGACACATGATGAAGTGGTGGGCAGAGCAAAATGTGACTGACACAGCCAGCAATGTGGTGTCAACTATTTGTATACTTAAGCACAACATAATAATCATTATCAGCAAAACAGAAAAAAAAATATTCAAAATCCTCTTACTGACAAGGCATAACTTGAAGAATAATAAAAAAGACCAGCACATGAGTTCTGCCCAAAAGCTTAAAACTAAGCAATACCCAACTGAACAAATCAAGGTTCAAAGGGCAAATATAGATCTCTACGAAAAATTAGTGGGAGCAAGTTGACTTTCCAAAGAGCAATTAATTCGGGTTAAATGGAAAGTAAAAAATAAAGTTGTGCAGGAGAGGACAGAATCAAGTGAGGGCACAATGAATGTTGTGGCAGAGTCTCACAGGGAAAGGCATAGTGCGTTTCAGCATTTCTGTCAAGCAAATGAAGGATGTATGGTGAGTGCTCTGGCTACCCAGCTGGCGCAACAGCATTCCACCTAAATGATTTTTTACTTTCGACAAATGCATGAACAAGAGATGACGACTGGGTAGAGAAAAATAGTTGGTGATGTTTAGGCTCACAGTTCATACTGGACAGGTTTCATAGAAAAATCAAAAGTGAAGAAGTGGATTTTTATTGGCTCACCTTCAGTGCTCAGGATCACGTGGGGACCACTTCCATAACTTAAACTGGTTATTCTCTTACCACACAGCACTTCTAATTTCTTTGGAACAATTGTGCTTTGGTTGTCTCCAGTCCCAAGACAATTACTGCAATTTAACCCAAACACATACACCTATAAAACATAATATGACACTGCATTACTTACTAAAAATCACAATGTTGAAAGCAAAAAGAACAACCCAATACATATAAACATTATATTCTATGGCCAGGTCTACAAAACAAGATTAAATCACATTTAGTCCAAGTCCTCATATCATGTACTTTAAACAGAAGAATTGCTGTGAACTCTGGAACTACAAGGATGTGTACAACTTTAGGGTTTAGGGACTCAGTTTGATTCACTCTCTCTACTTGATGATGAATAATCAGAAGCAACACTAAAACTGCCTCAAGAAGGTGAATAAAAACCAGCTAGCAAGATCTGCCACAACTCATTCAATTGTTGAATGTTTCCAGGTTAACACCTTGCAGGTAACAGAACTGGAAAAGGAAACTGGACATAGGTCTCGCGCAGTGTCCCTAACATATATTAAATACAAAATGTGGATTATAAAAATACCTAGCACATAGCCAAGCTGTCTTTCAATATGGTGGTCTCCGAATAACAATGTACATTACCACAATATGTTAAGGTTAATGAAAGGCCAATTTGTGTTTATAAAACACCCTATTTAGAGGTAAAATAATAAGGATGATAATGTAGGTGTTCCTTGTTGCAATCCGTGTGGAAGCTCTGAGCTCTCTTCGGATCAAGGCAATGGAGTCATTGCTACTCTTTAAGGGGATGACGTAGGGTGAAGAAAGTTGGCAGGGTTATACACTGCCTCATATGGAATGACGTGACGACCTTTGGTAGAAATGCTGCTTTCGTCCTGAGGATCGCCTTATCTGGGAAGAATGGGACACACAGCTGGGCAGACAGAGCTTGTAGCTCACTCACATGACAAGGTGACGTGATTGCTATGAGGAAGATGGTCTTCAGTGTGATGAGGCTGAGAGAACAGCTGCGCACTGGTTCAAACGGGGCACACACAAGATAAGTGAGAACCAAATCAATGTCCCACTGAAGCATCACAAAAGGGGTTGGTCTGAATATATGAATCAGCCTTTTCAGAACATGCCATTTGAACAATAATAGCTGGCCAGGTAGGTATAAAAAGCCTGAGAGGGCTGGCAAGTACCATTAATTATCACCACACCAAGGCCTTGCTGTAGCATGAAAGACAAAATGACAGCATATCAGCTAACTATGCCTGTAAAGGCTGGATGTTGCAGTAGGAACACCATACAACAAACCTATCCTAGAGTCCTGTGAAAACAGATTTTGTGAAGGGGTGCCAGGCTAGCAAGAGAAGACAAAATACTTCAAGAGGAAGATCAGGAGGCATCAACTGCTGCCAACCCATCTGCATTCACTGAGGTGCATGTTGTGCAGGTTCAGATGCAGGACTCTTCCCTGCTGCTGTGCTAGGAGATCTTATGGAAGTGGCAGCTGGAGCAGAGGACAGATGCCTGTGGCCAGTAGTTACAGGTACCACACACTCCTTGCCAAGTCTGAGGCCAATAGGATGATTTGTGCTGATCTTCTTGAGAACTCCGGTCAAAAGAGGTGGAGAAGGGAAGGCGAACAGGAGAGAAAGATCCTGCCAGGTGCTGTGCGACAAAGATTTCCTGGATATTCAGTCACTTCCAGACACGCAGGACCGCCAGGCACAGAACCCACAACTCCACTCTGCCATGTTTGTTGGTCATTGGCAGCCCTAAAAGGATCAAGACCATCCTGCTTGTAGGTTAGGCGCCATTTCCTTTCTAATGTATTACATTGGCGCCAAGACTCGGTCAGTGCTGGGGAGAATCACAGTGCTGAGACTTCTGAGTGGCTGTTTTGGGAAGGCAAGGGAGAGGCTAATTCTGAAGCATAATTTTGGATACACTTATTAAATAACTCGATAGCCTCCCTAAGCTTCCCAATCGGAATTGGGGCAGTGTTAGTGAGGCTCGGGATTAAGTCAGGGCTAGATCTCATGGCTCCCCACTTACGAATTTTCAAATTCCTCACTTTGATGTTTTTGTATATTGTGAGTAGTATCAACTAATTTAAACATGATTAGGCTGTGCTCTGTCCAGGATTGAGGGATAAGGCTTTCAACAGAGAGCTCAAGATGGTTTGAAATAATTTCTATCCAGCCAAGGGTGAGAGCTATAAACCTTTGGTTGAGACCTAATGTTTTGAGGGTATCAATCAGATTATTAACTTCAGGGTTTGTAAAATAGTCAACATGAAAATTAAAAATCACCCAAGGCCATGAAGTTGGCAGACCGGACTAGGGGAGAAGCGACTACATCACCTAGCGAGGAGAGGAAAGCTGATCCAGACCAGAGAGCGGTAAAGCAGGCATCCTGCAATTGACAAAGAAGGATTCACTTGAAGGCAAAAACCTAAGTTCTCTGCTCCAACATGTGGAGCAATGTCAAAAAAATTACATTGCCAGTAGTCCTGAAAGATAATGGCTCTGCCGCCCGACAACATTCCTCTCTATCCTGCCGAACAATCATGAATGCTGGAGGAAGAGTGGTCGTGATGTCAGGATCAGCCCTTGGCTTTAGACAGGTTTCAGGTAATAAACAGGACATCAAGCTGGTTATCAGTTATTAGAACATTGGTATGTTGGGAGCACAGTTGAAAACAATGGAGTGCTCCGGGGTTCTATTGGCCGGTAGAAGCCCGGAGCTTCAACATTCCAATGCTGCTCTTCACAGCTGTTGCTGTTAACAAAGGCCTCACAGAGCCCGATTTCAATCCCCTCGGGCTCCATGAGGCCTTTGTTTTTTTTGTGAGAACATTTGCCCCTCAAGTGCCGCTCCGAGGCATAGTAGACATCTCGCCTCACGTTGTTCTGGCGTTTCTTTGTTGAACTGTCTTCTGCTTATTTTGCACATGTCATTTGCTTAATATTGCACATCAGAGTTTTAAAGCCCCCTCACTTGCACTTTAAAAATTACTGAATACTTTTTACATTATGCTCCTCAATTTGTATTTTAACCTGCCTTTGCTGTGTATTGTTGTTTTACTCACTTCCTGGTCCCTCGCTGTGCCGCCCAGAGCCGCCATCTTGGGGCTGGGGCGCTCTAGCCTCGCGCACACGGGACGATTATTTAATGCGCGCCGGATGGTCGCGCAGCGGACTCGCGCCGCGGGCGCGCCGAAGGCGTGCACAAGGCAAGCCCGTCTGCGCCCGTCCGCGTCCCGGAGGCGTCCAGCGCCAGCAATGCTGTCCATTCCCCTCGCCTTGTGGTTATCCCGGCGACATATAGTCGGCGTGATCTCCTTGTACTCAGACCTGCTATCTGTACTCCTAGTACAAATTGGGACGCGAGTTGTAATCGGCCTTTATTGTGCTCTAAGTGCAATTTCCTACTTTGCCAAGCCCCAAGAACTACATACTCTCACGCTAGAGGGACGATGAGTTCTAAAGCCCAGCTTATTGTAAAAGCTGGCTTGATTAATTGTCGTTCGTTAGTCAAACACTATCAGGACATCTTTGATCTTATCTTGGACTTTCATTTTGATCTCCTGTTTGTTACTGAAACCTGGTTGACTGACTCCTCCAATCCGATAGTGCAGATGGCCATCCCGGCAGGTTATTCAATCTGTCGTGCTGACCGCTTGGGTGGTAGGGGGGGGGGGGGGGGGGGGGGTGTGGCCATTATTTACAGAAATGTCTGGGAGATGACACTGGGCAACAAGATCTCGTTAGCTCAGAGTGAACTCCTCGACTTCAACATCGTCTTTTCTGCCCATTCTACACTAGAAGTTACCCTAGTCTACAGGCCACCTGGCTATGCTGGCCCTTTTCTTGGTGATCTCGGAGAGTTGCTTGTTTCCCGTGCTCTACGCTTTTCACAATATCTTTTCTTGGGTGATTGTAATATTCATCTCGATCAACGGGACTTGAGTGATTCTAAAGCCTTTTTAGAGGCGCTTGATCATGCTCAGCTTACCCAATGGGTCAGCTCGCCGACCCATAGCGGTGGTCATATCCTGGACCCTATCTGCTCTAACTTCCCCATCTCGCTAGACAACCCTCGTCCTGTCTCCTGGTCAGATCATTTTTTTTCCTGCTTCACTTGGTCCGTGAGCGATGGGTCTTCTGATCTGCAGCCCTATTCCTGTCCTTCAACAGCTAAAATCGACCCTCTCGCATTTGGCCTCTGCCTAGACAAATCTAGGGTTACTCTCCCTTGTGACCTGAATGGAGCTCTCGCATGCTTTCTGGGTTGGATTGGACGGGCTGTGGACAACTTATCTCCCCTGCCTTGTCGTCAGCGCCATAGGGATTCCCCCTCTCAACCTTGGTTCACCCCCAATTTGAAGCTGCTTAAACGGCAATGTAAAAAGCTGGAATGCAGTTGGCGCACCGGCTTTTGTCCAATAGCCAAGAGGACGCTTAGAGATGCTCAGAAGATTTACTATCAGGCCATACGTGAAGCGAAAAGTCTCTACTACACTAAACGGATTGTGTGTGCTAGCAACAACTCCAAAGAAATCTTTACTATTGTTCAGAGTTTTATGGCTCCAGCAGCGATGGCTACTAAACTGTCAGTGTCTGCTTCCTGGTGCGAAAAGCTCTCTGACTTCTTTGTTGCTAAAATTCGGTCCATTCAGGCAACATTTGCTTCCAATAGTGGGCCTCCGGTTGTTAGCCCTACTTCGGTGGTGCTATTTTCTGACTTTTCCCCGGTAGTGCTCTGACTCCCTGAAACTATTGCAATCCTTAAAGTCAGGTTCCCCGTCTGACCCTTGCTCGGCCAGGCTTCTGGCTGCTATCGCGGAGACAATTAATCCTGAGGTTAACACTCTTGTTAATCTGTCCCTTACTGAGGCGGTTGTCCCACGGGAATGGAAAGAAGCTAAAATCATCCCGTTGCTAAAAAAGCCATCTCTTGACGCCAGCAACCCTGCTAATTATCGCCCGATCTCCTTACTTCCTTGCCTGGCTAAGATCTGTGAGAAAGTAGTAAATAAACAACTGACGGATTTTGTTGAGAACTCGAGGCTTCTCCATCCAGCTCAATCGGGTTTTAGAGCGTCCTACAGCACCGAGTCTGCCTTAGTAGAGGTATCAGAGGCTATCCGTGAGTGCTTGGATTCAGGGGGGAGTGCAGCCCTTATCCTTTTGGATTTGTCGGCTGCATTCGACACCGTTCCTCACGCTCTGTTACTAACCCGGTTAGCTGCTATTGGCATAACAGGCCAGGCCTGGAAGTGGCTGGAATATTTTCTCACAGCACGTTCCCAACAGGTCTGGCTTCCACCTTTTGCATCTCCTCCTCAGCCTGTTGCCACTGGAGTTCCTCAGGGCTCCTCGTTGAGCCCCCTGCTCTTCAATATTTACGTCATGCCTCTGGTTCAACTGGCTGAGGAAGGGGGGGGCCAAGGTCGTTGCATATGCCGACGACACTCAGCTCCTGTTTACATGGGGCAGGACTGACTTTTCTACCTCCAGAGTGCAGGGCTGTTTGTCAGCCGTCTTTCAATGGTTATCGGCCGCCCAATTGAAATGTAATGAGGAAAAGACTGAAATTCTGCTTTATGGCAAATTTCCTCCCAATTTTAGGGATTCTATTTGGCCCCCAGCTTTTCCTCCTCCAGCTTGCACGGGTCTTCCAGTAAGAAACCTAGGTATCTGGTTTGACGAGCAGCTGTCCTTTCTGCCCCAGATCAATAAGCTCACAGGCTGCTGTTTCGGCATACTCAGATCTTTGAGAAAGTCTCTGCCTCTGCTGCCTAGATCAGCCAAAGAGACGGAAGTCCGGGCTTTGATTCTCTCCCGGCTCGACTACGCTAATGGTCTCTACATCGGCCTGCCCGATTACTTGCTGAAAAAACTTCAGGTAATCCAGAATGCTGCAGCGCGGCTGGTGGTTAATCTCCCCATCAGAAATTGTATTTCTCCCACGCTTCGTCAACTTCACTGGCTCCCAGTCAGAAAACGTGTTTAATTCAAGGCTTTGGTTATTGTCCATCGTGCCCTCTATGATGGAGGCCCTTCCTTTCTTAAAAAGCGTTTTTCTTTCTACCAGCCTACCAGGCTTTTGAGATCTTCATCGCAGCTTCTCGCCTCTACCCCCGGCGTTCGCCTTCAACGTATCGGGGGTAGATCACTTGCCTTTAAGGCCACCAGGCTGTGGAATGCCCTGCCACTATCTCTGCGAGCTATTCAGGACTCCATTCTGTTCAGGAAACATCTCAAACCTCATCTGTTTTAATCTTCTATTGTTCTACTGTCCTCGTGGCTCGTGCCGGGACACTCCTAGGAGTAGCTGAGCGCGTTATAAATTTACAATAACAAGTGGCGGAATGTTTGAATAGTTTTATAGCCCTCCGTAGCTGGGCTATGCCGGCATTAAAGTCCCTCTCCCTTGTTAAAGGCCTGAGCTGAAACATTGAAGCGGGTCTTTAATGGTTGGTTTAGCCCGTGACGGTGGCTATAAGGCTATATTAAGTCATGAACTTCCTGAGCATGCTTGCTCAGGGATCGAGCATTAATTAATCCTACCTGTAAAAAACATGTGGACGAAGTGACACTGGATGGTCTAATCAAAGTAGGCTCCTCATGAGTCCCAAACTCCAGTCTACACCTATAAGAGGCAACCGGTTCTTGTAGCGAATTCGGATCAAGATAACAATAACTACAGTTTCAATTAGAGTTTGAGCGTTTAAAAAAAAATCTAATGCAAGGGCTTTACCGGAGGCAGTACAAGCATAGTGGTTGGCACTGGCTGCGGAACGGGCTTGCCTTTGGCATGCCTTCATGATGAATGAAACATTGGGATCACAGTCCTTGGAAGAGGACAGGGTCCAGGATGGCACCAATAAAGAGGAGCCGTTGTGAAGGAGTCAGATGTGACTTCGGCACGTTGATGGAAAAGCCCAACGATGTTAACGGGCAGGCCATCAACTGGCAGTGGTTTACAACTGTTTGAGGCAAGCCCACCTTCAGCAACCGGTCACTGAGTTACGCGAAGACTAGTTTTCCCAACCTTTGCAGATGGGCAGCGACCATCACCTTTGTGAACACACGAGGTGCCCTGGTACGGTCAAGGGAATGCACAGAAAACTGAAAGTGCTCGTGACCTACCTGAAACAGCAGAAAGCGTCTGTGGGACTGCAGGACGGGAATATCAAAATAGGCATCCTATAGATCCAACACCACAATACAATCTCCTGGATCCAGAGCAGACAGGACTTGGGCCAAGATGAGCATTTGAACTTGTCCTTCCAGAGTTTAAGAGAGTGAAGGCTGAGGATAGGGTGGAGGCCTATGTTTTTATTTGGCACTAAACAGTAGCATGAACAACAACCAGTCCTTGCTCCCTTGGTCAATAAAGCTTGAATGTCCCCTTGGAGAATGGATAAATGGCACGGAGAACCATTCTGCACAATCTGGAGCCCCCCACTTGTCTGATGTGATGCTGCTCCACCTGGGGAAGTAGAAGGTGACACTGCCTCCTAACAGGCCATCGTGCACTGTAGAGGGCCAACTTAAGTGGCTTTGCAGCTGGGGGAGAGGCTGGGAATCGAGAAGTAGACTATTCCTTGGGGCTTGGACATTGGTCGCTGGATCCCAGTCTCATGCCTCAGAGGGCTTAATCCTTTTGTTGTTGAGGCAAGGTGTGTCACCGCCTCTGCTGTTATTCCTTCCCAAGCCTCGAAACGGGTGAGTCTGCTGGTTAAACCACCGAACAGGCATGCCAACCCAGGACAGAGAGCTGTCACCTTGCTCTTTTTAAAGCACTCCATTGCTGAATGCACCTACGAAGAGACATGTGCCATCAAATGACATGGTATTAAGATACTTTTGGAAGTTGCACATAAAGCTGGTGTAGCGAATTCACACGACACTGGTCCCGCCTGCTCCACCCATGCGGTCAGTGGTGATCAGATTCAATCGGATGGAGTACTTCGCTGCATCCTGCACATCCTGAATGAGGTGCGACGGATGTCATCAGGGACAGCTAGCAAGGTGTTTACCACCATGTCCCATAAGGCATGCTAGTATCTCCACAGGAGGCAACTAATGTTCACCAAACTGAAAGAAAAACGGTCTGAGAACGTTCTTTTAGCGAATGCCACAACTTTAAAGCATTTTGGTTTCCTGTCTGGTGGAGTAATCGAAAACTATTTTGGGTTGAGGTGACTTCCTGAGGCCTGGACTTCCAGGCTCTTTGGGGTGGGGTGCTGAAGGAGGAAGGCGGAGTACACCAGAGCGGTTCTATGCCTCCTTGCAATCTGCATGATCATCCAAGGACAAGATCTTGGTTTTGCCAAAGTGTCTAGCAGTATGTCTGTGAGGGCCTTCTTAAAAGGAAGAAGAGGTTGCTCTGAGGTTGTCCCAAATGGTGCCCTTCTGTTGGACATTTGTTTTTATTTATTTATAAAGTTTTATATGGCGCAAACTTGACCCTAGAAGGGTATCAGAGCGCTTTACAGATTAGTTCAATAAGTAGAAAATAGATAACCAAGAAACAAACGCTGACAATGTCTGTGGCAAACAGGAGTGGGACAGTGAGTTATAAACCAGTACTCAGACAGTGTGCAAGTCCTGGTTGGAGAACAGCATCAGATCAGTATCCAGAGAATGAGTTTGTGGGTTCAGGCTGGAGATTTGCTCATTAAAAGCAGTTTGTGTTCTTTTTTGAATGAAGTGATTGAAGGGATCAGTCTGATTTCAGGGGGCAGGGAGTTCCAGATTCTAGGGGCCAATCTGGAGAAGGCTCGGTTGTAGGTTTTCTTTTTTCGAAATTATTGAGGTTTCAAACGTAAGGTGTTGGTGCTTCTAGTTGATCTGCCACCACCCGACCGTTCCAGTTTGTCAGCTAGGTACTTCAGTGTATTGAAGTGTAGGGCTTTGTGGGTCATGCAAGCAATTTTCATCTGAATCCTTGCCTCACAAAGGGAGCCAGTTCAGTGCCTTCAGATCTGGAGTGATGTGGCTGTACCTTTCTGATCCAGTGATGAGTCTTGAAGCAGAGTTAAGGGATGCCCTTAGTGGAGCCAACTTGGATCTCAGCGGACTACATAGGGTCCCATAGGCTAAACTGGGGATAACTAGCGCTTGCACCGCTGATTTAAGGTCGTCGAAAGGGGAGGAAGAGTTTTATTTTTCTTAGAATGCTCATTTGAAAGTTTGCTCCTCTGGTGGCTGAGTTGATGAGTTCTTAAATGTTGAGATGCTTGTCAAGTGTAATTCATAGTGATCTTGTGGAATCTAGAATGTGTGGAAGGCAGTTGAAGACTGTTAAGTGTTTCATCCAACCTTCGATGTCGAGGGATCTTTTTGGTGGGGCAATTAAGAGGAATTCGGTTTTGAGTGAGTGGAGTTTAAGGTGGTTTCTGGTAAGCCAGTTTTGGCTTTTTTGCAGAGTTGTGTTGAGTAGACGGATATCCTCAGGGGAGGAGATTTTAAGGTGTAGTTGGGCGTCGTCTGCATACATGTGATATTGTATATTGGAAAATTTCAAAATTTTGGTTAGAGGCACCATGAACAGGTTAAAGAGAGTAGGTGGTAAGGTGGACCCCTGAAGGACCCTTAAAGTGACAGGAGTGGTAGTGGACAAGGATTGGTTAACCATCATTCTTTGAGTTCTGTTGTGTAGAAATGAGGTGAACCGATTTAAGACAACCCCTGATAATCCCATTCTGTGTTCAAGTAATTCAAGGAGGCGGACATGTTTGACCGTGTCGAAGGCTGAGGATAGGTCTAGGAGGATTAGGAGGCAAGTATTGTTCTGATCTAACATTTTAAGTGAGTCATCAACTATGTGGGTAAGGACTGTTTCTGTGCTGTGACCCTGACGGAAACCAGATTGGAATTGGTCAATAAGGACAAACTGATCAATGTGATTGCATAGCTGGGTATGTATGCATTTCTCAAGGAGCTTTGCCAGACAGGGAATGGTGGAGATGGGACGGAAGTTATCGGGGTTTGGGGTTCGTATGATCCGCTGTGGGTTTTTTTTTTTAGAATGGGGGTTACCTGCCCTGATTTTAGGCAGTCTGGCAAAGCCCCTTGGAATAGTGAATCATTCAATATCTTAAAGTGTTGTTAAGACAATAAGAATGGCATTTTCATCAAAAGTTTTAAAAGTGTCCCACAACGCGTTGTTTTTGAGGGAGAGTCCATGTAGGTCTGGTTGATGAACGATCATATGCTGGCCTGGGCTATTCGGGGGTATCATCGGGAGGATCTCAATTGCTATTTGGAGATCACTTTAAATCTTTTTAGACTTTTCAAGAAAGAAGGAGGAAAAATGTTGCAGTTTGGCAGCGGAAGGGATCCCATTGTGCAGGGGTTGGGTTTTTGAGTAGATTGATGTTTGATAATTTTGAACCGTTGTCTTGGACGATTTTTGGCTTTGTCTAATTGAACTCTGAAGAAATTTGCTTTGGAGTTTCTGATGTGATTATTGTAGGTGTTCTTCAGTGATCGTAGGTGCTTGAGGTGTTCTAGGGACGCGGAGGATCTCTACACCCGTTCAGCTAGTCTCAAATTGCGTATTTCTTCATTTAGGCTCCCATTATACCATGATTTGGAGTCTCTAGTTGCCAGTCTTTTTAGCTGCAAGGCGGTGTGTAGGACAATGGTCTAATGGAGGCCAAAAGAGGTCCTCAGGTAGCCTGGGCTATGAATGATTTAAATGGGTTTAGTCAAAGGAAATAATATAAGAAGGTCCATGGGGACTTGTATACTTAATATACGTAAGGACACAAGGTTTTAGATGACAACTCATTTATTATCTTCATAAATAGAGTTTCATATATTTCAGTAATAGTTCCAGTGCTCACATATAACGTGGACGTGCATGAAGTGGAAGTGACATTAAAAAATATATCGCATTGAAAAACAACAACAGTAATAATCTGAAAAACTCCTAAATTAATTTAAAGCAGTAATGGAGTTTTTGTTGGCGAGATCGACGGCGTTTCGATCTCTTAAACTTGAGATAGTCATCAGGACAATAGAATGTGAGCAGAAAGAATTTCGAGGGTTTAAATTCGTTGGTCCCATCAAGGAGAGGGATCCGTTCGTGGTAAATCTAAATGGCAGCCTGGTCGAAATTGCCGTAAAGGGCAAGGACGCGTCAAGTGCGGGGCAGCATTTTGAATGAAGCAGAAGCCGTGCACCGGCAATTTAAGGAGCCGCGTATAACTTTTAGATACAGGTGTCCTGAAGTGATTAAGGCAGAGTCGTTTCAGGCTGACATTTCCAGTCGGTTACTTGAGTTACGTTGTTGTGCACCAGCGTGATCCGGTGTCAGAAGGGGAATGAATCACCAAAGGTGTAAGGGCGCAACTGTATCAAGAATGGTCACCATGGAGTTGTTGTAGTGGTTTGTAAGGTCATGGACATCTGACGTGCGATGGACGAGGCAAGCCGTTATTGCTGAGGGATGTGAAGTCATTAAGGTCTATGTCACAATTGATGCTTTCCCATTGTCTGGGTTTCTAAGTTGTTCTTTATGTGTCCTCACTGATTCGGTGATTAGAAAGGTGATGCAGTGGTGATCTGTCCAGTTGCATGGGACGATAGATTAGAGTTGAATGGAGTTTGCTTTAGCAATGATTAGGTCCAGGGTCGCACCCAGGTTGTCGTAAGGCTGTCACAGATTTGGTTCAAGTTAAGGTCCACTAGAAAGGATTTTAAGCTGTTAACTGAGGGGTCATTGGGATCGTTCCAATGAAGGTTGAAGTCTCCAAGGAAGATCTGAGAGCAGTATTGTCCTACATTAGTAGTGATGATTTCCATGATTTGCTCAATGAACGAGAGGTTGTCGCGTGGAGGGTGGTAGATCACGTTTAGTGTACATAGTGGTTTGTTGTTACTTGCAATGTTTATGCAAAGGTATTCACAAGTGGATAACTCGACGGTTTGCAACTGATTCACCGCGAGGTCACTGTGGTGCATGCAGGCAATGCCTACACCCAGTCCATTCATTCTGTCTGATCTTATAATGTCATAGCTAGGTGGGACTAATATGTCTAGGATTGGTGCAGAGGAGTCATTTAGCCTGTTTTTGTTAGGAGTAAGAGGTCAAGCTTGTGGGCAAGGATGAGGTCAGCAATGTCCACTGCGTGTTCCATGGCCGATCTGCAATTTAGAAGCATGCATTTCAGGAGTGGTTTGGTATCTACTGAGGTTGTCGGTACAATGGGGACCTGCTTAAGGTTGGACTTATTTACTTCTCTGGAGTTAGGCCTAGGCTCTCTGTGTGGGTTCGAGGCAATTGTTAGTATGGGAGTCAGGTTGTCTGGGTTTTCGTGGTGTGCAGGATTATATGTGAGGAGAAGGGAGTGTATGTCATTGTCCGATAGAGGATCCTTAGCCTGTCCGGCCTCGTGGAGGAGCTATGGTAGGGTACGGTTTACTTCCATGGTAGGCAATGTAAGGTCTAGCACCTCTACTGCTCTCCTAGTGACAATGGAAAACGGGGTTGATTCTTCAGTAGCCACGGTCGAGAAATGGGAGTGGAGGCCAGTGTCAAGAGCGATATCTAGCACACTAGCATCTTGTAAAAAACAAGTTCTCTTCTTCATACATGTTACGGTCATCATCAAGGTCAATCATGATACGATGTCTTGGTTTTTGGCTGGTTAAAGTTGCAGAAAAATGGTCTGTCAATCTGACAGAGTTTGAGGAAGCAAGCTCCGGATTTGCATCAGAAGGCTTCAAAAGAAAGGAACGGATGAAAGCGCAAGGAGTAGGCAACTATGTAGGGGCCCTGAAATCACATCTGGCGTGGGACAGACCTGATAAGAATCTGTGTGATGCCACCTACTGAAGTACAAGAGAATTGCTGAGAAAAATCTCTGGATCCAGTTTGGCACCTGGGTGTATTCACAAGACAAGATGAGGAATCTGCAGTTAGAAGTATCCATCAGAAACAAAAACAACAAAGATAGAGAAGAACGGATCTGCCCGCAGTGCCTGGCATGCTCCCATTCAAGGCAATTCTGAAGAGAAAATCCCAAGTGATGAACCAATGCAGGAGGTGTTAAAAAGAACCTTTGTCTCTATTGTGATAATGCAGCACATCTTATGCAGTAGTGCCCTTACTGCTCATCTCTATAAGACAGACCTAGGGTGAACGTTTCCAATCCCAGACAGTCTTTGTCTCAAAAGCCACATTTTTATTTCTAAGTACATAACCACTGCTGGTTGCCCCATTGCCCTGTATGCTTTGTGGACTCAGATGCTTTTAGCTGTGCATTTCCAGTTACAACATACAATTCCACCAACACTAAATATGAGCCAAACGCCCTTAAAGGACTTGATGGCATGTGACGCACATCCGGGCAATACAAGAAGAAATTAAACCTCTTCTAATGAGTACGATTTATGAGGAAACCATCCACTTAAATATTACTAAGTCTCCTGCTTTTCGCATAGTGTTGGTAATCACTTGGCTTATCTTACCATCTATCTGCTGGTTGGGCATTTCCTTGTCCTGGGGCTGGAGATGGTATGTTAGTCGACATTTGGTCCCTTTACAGTCTTCTCTGCCCTGGATCAAAGTAAGCAACTTATCTCTGCTATGGGTAATGCTTAACCACACAAATTATTATTTTATATTTCATGACTATTTATCTTTCGACATTCACTGCACTTATCCAGAACTCAGTTGACACACTGCCTGAGAACCAGTCAGAGGACCAGGCTGCCAGCAGATGCCAGTCCATTCTGTGTATTGTCATTGACACTTAACCACAGCAAGAGCTACTGTGTCTTCTCTTCCCCTTCCCTTTTCTCTCCTTCTTTCTCTAGATGGGTATTCCAGTTCCCGATACCTTCGTAGAGACGCGTAGACAATTGGGATTCTTAGCGGTACCCGCCTTATGTCAAAGCTCTATACACAGATTAAGGCCAGCCTTGGGCATGGGTAAAGTGGGCCCAGGCCTGAGGCGCCAATATTCCAAGGGGATCAACAGGGAGCTGCCTGACTTAATGCCATGCAACAACAGCTCGTACATCCCACTTTGTCTCAATCGGGTCCTGTTTAAGACTTTGCAATTAGCACTTAATGTACCATAGCGTAATTGGTAGCAACCTATCAACCCTTTGTCCTCCTCCCATCATCCCCACACCTCCTGCCGTCGCACCGAAACAACCCCGCCCCCAAAACAAACACCACATTTTCTTTACACCTAGGGAGCTGTCCCAGTCAATCCGGTTTAGGGTTGGCCCTGCATACAGAGGTACAAGGTTGCAAATTAAAAGACCATGAATAATAGAAAGTAAGCTCCTGATTAGCTTGTAAGTCATCCCTCTGAGTATTTATGCCTAGTAAAGATGATTAAAACGTGTACATCAATGAGAAGTTTCTGGAAGTGAACTTTGACGATAAAGGAAAGCATTAAACCTCAAATAGTGCAAGTGAAGGTGGCGCAAACAATATGGCTATGTGATCCCAGTGCTCCCAAGGCTGGGGCCACTATCCGTCTAAATTATGCGTAAACTTATCTCATTGATTGTTGAAACTACAGGTATTAGACCCGCTAAATAGTTGTGGAGCCGGGAAACCACAAGTGGACTCAATGGGAGTGTTAGGCCCATCAGACGGGCAGGAGGAAATGGTGCCACTAGCGGCCATACAGGAATACAAAGACGCGCTGATGGTGCTGCCGTGCATCACTTATAACTGGCTGACACCATTATAGCCTGGACACTTCACACACCTAGGCCAACCGGACTGCACAGCCTCAGACTTCCAGCTCGGGTGGCGTCAGGAGCTTGCATTGGGCATCCTCCCCGGCACGTCCCAGTGATGAGCTAGTGTCGCCAATGAAGAAGTCCGGATACCGCACTATCGTGAGGCTGACCAGAACGGAGGGCTGAAGTACAGAGTCCCCTGAACTATCATTGAGTTTAGGACTGCAATTGTATGGGGGGGGGGGAACAAGCAATTGCTGTACACTTTATAAGACACTGGATACTGCGGTTGTTGAAGTGAATTGTCATCAGGCCCAGCTCCAGGATTCGGGATCGGAGAGGAACAGGAAGAAGCATGGGTGGGCCAAGAAGATGAAGGAGGTTGCCCTGCATTTCCTAGGTGTTTGAGAGCTGGATCTGGCCATGCAGAATAGTCTTGTAGTGGCGAGGAGCAGTATACTCTTCCTATTGTCCGGATTGTGCCTACTAGTTTTACTCTGTATTTCTAGGGGTTTGTACCTATGCCCTCAAAGTTGGCAACCCGAGGAGAACTAACCAAACATGTTTCTACCCATAGCTGCCCAATCTGTACAGCTCCTGAGGTTGAGGACTAGACATCTCACTGGGTGGCTATTTTCTCTAAGAATATTTGGCTGCCGCTTCTTAAGCACAGTGTATTTTTGGGGGAAACAAAGAGGAAATGTACAGCAGATGCAAGGGCCACAAATCTGAACTCTCCCCTAAATTATGACTGGCATGTTGCTGCCTCTATCACATTCTCTTCCGCTTTCCCCACTAGGCTCTCCTAGACCCAGCACCCTCTCTTTCTTTCTCCATCACTCTCCCTGTCTGTGCCTTTTGTTCTAAGAATCCCCTCTAGTATCTTCACGCTCCTTCTCTGGTCCCTCCTCCACCACTGATCATTTGTTCATCCCCCCTTCTCTCAGACCACCTTCTCACCTTCCTTTCTCATCATACTCATCCTTATACAGCCTTATCCTTTGCCTTCATCCTTCCCTACTACTCTCCTTCTACTCACCTCTCAGCATTCCCATCAGTGCATACCTACCCATTTCCCATAGTTACAAACACTTTACTCATTATTCTCCTGCTCCATCATCCTGCTTCCTCAGACACCTCTTGTATCCTCCTGCATCCACATCTCAGCATCTTTATCATCTTTTCTATTTTATGGCATTCTCAACCCTCCTATTCCTCTCTAATAATCCCACTCTGTCATGATGTTTCTTCTTTTCCCTTTTACTCACTCCTTCACTCTAATGTCATCCACCTCTTTCCTTGCCCTTCTTTTGTCTTATTCTTTTCTTTTTCCTTACCCTCATCTGTTTTATCTTCACTCTTCTCTGATCACTCTCTATCTCTCATTTTTTTGTCAAACCATTTTTATTGCAGGTCCAAATATACTGTATAACACTCCGGATAAATGTCATTAACGCAGATTTCTCACCCCCCTTAGTCATACATCCGTGCGGTATACACAGCCGTACTGCCCACATCCCGGAGGCGCCACTTAACCATATGTTACATCTTTACATTTCTTACAAGTACGGTCGTCTAGTGGGGAAATCCGCTGCCTGCTTTTAAAGTTAACCCCCCTCCCCCTCAAGATTCTCATGGACCTCGCATTCTTCTTCCATTAAGTTTGGTCGTGCAATCCCTCCCTCGGTTCCCCCCCCCCCAGTGTCCCCCCATAGCGCCTAGCCAGGAAGAGTTGGTATGTGTGGTGGTTAGCAGTAGAGTTCCATTAATTACTAAGCGTGTGTGACTGGCAGGGGAGCCGGTACCACGACTGCATCGACTGCGTCATCAGATTCCTCGTCTTCCTCCCCCATAGTTAGGCTGTCTCGCAAGGCCTGCACTAAAATTTCCCATTCCATCGCCGCTTCCTGAGCTCGCTCATCTGGTTTGCGGCGAGCTAGTTGATATCTGAGTGTGCTCTCACTAGCCGCCCATTTTAGGAATTTGTTCAGCCATCTCCGGTGTGTTGGACCTACCTTCGACTTCCACCCCTTAGTCACCTCCCTCTTTGCCAATATTAGGCCCATGTCTATAAACTTGCTGGATATTTTATTCTTGGGCGTGTGCGGGAACCAGTGGAGTACACCAACGGCCTCGTCGTACTGTAAGTCTCTGTCTGCTACCTCATTCAATGTGCTGCCTATCTCCCTCCAGTACTACTGCAGGTGTGGGCAAGCCCTCAACATGTGGATCACTCTCTCTCTCTCATCTATGTGCCCCTTCACCTTTTCCTCTTGTCCTGATTCTAGAAGGATCATGTGTGTTAACCTTTTGCACCAGTTGGGAAAACTGTGGGTGCGTGTTTTCCAAAACGTCTAATGAAAGGACATGCCACGTCCATAGCTGCCACTTACTCAATAGGGAGTAGTTTCTTTTCTGTAACTCAAGTTCTGTAGTAGGGGTATCTCTGTTATAGTGATTCTCATGCGTTGGCTGGACACAGGCAACGTCCCTCTGGGCACACCTCTTCAGGCGAAAGCTTAAAACGTGTTTAAACCATCTGAGTGTAACATTGAGTGAAGATGCGGTGAATACTTGGAGTCACCCCTTCGCTTTAAATGCGCGCCGTTTTTCGAGCAGCTCTACCCACATCCTGTGACCGTAGACCGGCACCGCTGTATTATTACAGCCCGAATCGTTGAATCACCAGCACAAGGTAAATGCTAGCTTTAACCGGAACACTTGCGCGTTCAGGTGTATGCACGCCAGTTCACATTTCACGAAGCTTTCAATGTTACTCGTTTCACTTTTCCGCTTGTAACTTGTACATGATTTATTTTTACAAGGCGCATAGTAGTTGTTAATACCTTTTTTTCGTTCGTCCCCACCCCGCATTTTTATCGAGCACTGAACACGGCTTTGGTTGGGTTCATCTCTCTTTTTTTACTGTTGGCAACACATGTTGTTTGTTTTCTAACCACTGCGATTCGAGCAACACACCCTCGCTCCACATGGTATGTTTTCCTCCGTTCTTCATTGTTTATTCATATTTTGTAGCACATGACAATGTGGTCACTATAGCATCTTGGCACTATTTGTAAACTCATTGGCAGGGTCCTCTATTGGCTTTTGTTTTATGGCGTAACCTCTCATTGAAAATATTTAGTTATTGTTGTGTATCCTTTTGTTTAGACTCCCCTGATAAAGGGCCAAATGGGCCCGGAATGCATTGGGACCATGACAACCAGATGATATGGAGTGTATATAATATCATCATTATTGCATTTAAAGCATATGAAGCATTTTGAAAAAATCAGAGATCAATAAACATTTTGACTCCAAGTATTCACCGCATCTTCACTCAATGTTACACTCAGATGGTTTAAACACGTTTTAAGCTTTCGCCTGAAGAGGTGTGCCCAGAGGGACGTTGCCTGTGTCCAGCCAACGCATGAGAATCACTTTTGTCTTTTCACACTCCCAGGGTTATGAGAGTGATACCTCAGTGGCACCCGACAATTTCTTCACCTTTTCCACTTGCCCGGTCTGTGCACGACCCGACCATTCCTTGTATCTCTGTTATAGTCATAATCTAGTGAATAGTCCCGCCCATGTGCGTGGACCCCGGAGCAATAAAAAATAATCTCTAAAAGGTGACAAATCATGCAGACCTGCATACACCTTTAAGAGAGAATTTAATTTAAAGACAGATAATGCAGCCTATACCCACAGGCTACACTGTCCAGTACTTCAACTAGAATTCCACCAACATCCACAAACAGCACTGCCTGTCTAGTTTTTCTCCACATAGGAAAAAACCCTGCCTCCGCCAGCAAAAGCCTCTGGAATGATAGAGAGGAAGGAGTGGACAGACAAGCCCCATAGGCTGCCATTATGAGGCTTAGAACAGGATACTGTGCCTTTAAGAAAACTTTCCAGATTTCCAGAACTTTCCCCAGTATCCCAGAATGCCCAGCAGGTCCCATTTACTTTCAGTTCTTTTTGAAGGCGTAGCACGCCAGACCTGTAGCATTCTTCATATGAATAAATATCTCTCCACCGGGGAGGAGGGCGGGCGCTTATGACTATAACAGAGATACCCCTACTACAGAACTGGAGTTACAGAAAAGAAACTACTCCTTCTGTAGTAGGGGATCTCTGTGTATAGTCATAATCTAGTGAATAGAATGGCAAGCCCATCCCCACAGAACAGCAGCGGTGGAGAACAAACAAGACAAACCCACTACTGTGCGAACAAATTTCGCAGCGAAGCCTGCCCAAACTGAGCATCTGCCCTGGCATCCGAGTGCAGACAGTAATGCGCAGCAAAGGTATGGACCGACTTCCAAGTGGCCGCCTTGCAGATTTCCGCAATAGGAACATTACGCAGCAAAGCCGTCATGGCAGCTTTGCCCCTGGTGGAATGAGCCTTAGGTTTACCCCCTAAGGTCTTATTAGCTTTTTGATAACACAATTGTATGCAGGACACAATCCACCTAGAAATGGACTGCTTAGAGGTCGCGAGACCAGTCCTGACTGATCCATAATTAACAAACAATTGGTCAGACCTACGAATATCCTTGGTCTTATCCAGATAAAATTTCAACACCCTCCGAACATCCAGGGAATGGAGAGACCGTTCCGCTGGCGAAGAGGGATTCTGAAAGAACGTAGGTAAAGTTATGGTCTGGTTGACATGAAAATCAGAGATAACCTTAGGAAGAAATTTAGGGTGAGTACGCATCACAACCTTAGCAGCATGAAATACAGTATAAGGTTCTTGACAACATAATGCCTGAAGTTCACTCACCCTGCGGGCCGATGTAATGGCCACTAGGAACGCCGCCTTCCAGGATAGGTGCTGCAATGAAGCCTTGTGAATGGGTTCAAAAGGCTCCTTCATCAGTCTGGACAGCACCACATTCAAGTCCCAGGAAGGTGAGGGAAGTCTGACGGGAGGAAACACTTTCTTCAAGCCTTCCAAAAAATCCTTGACCACAGGGATCTGAAAGAAGGAAGTCTGTGAAGGGCATTTCCTGTAAGCAGTCAAAGCAGCCAGATGAACCTTAATGGAATGGAAATTAAGGCCAGACTGAGCCAGATGTAAAAGGTACGGAAGGATGACATCTTCCTTACATGTTGTCGGGTCAAAGTTCTTGGACTTACACCAGATACAGAACCTCTTCCACTTGTAAGCATAGGATGTCCTAGTGGAAGGTCGTTTAGACTCCTTCAGTATGTCCATACAATCGTCTGGTAGATTCAGATGGCCATATTGCACTATTTCAGGAGCCATGCCGCCAAACTCAAAGACGAGAGGTTGGGGTGCACCATCCGCCCCCGAACTTCGTGCGAAGGTCCGGCCTGCACGGCAACCGCATGTGAGGAAGGAGAGACCGGTGAAGAAGGTCCGTGAACCACCACTGCCTGGGCCACTCCGGGGCGATCAGGATCATCCGCGCCCTGGACCGGGACAGCTTGATGAGCACCGCCGGAATCAGGGGAATGGGTGGAAAAGCGTACAGAAAGCTGTTCGACCAATCGATCCATAGCGCATTCCCCAGCGTCCCCCGCTGGTAGTACCTGGATGCGAAGTCTCGGCATTTGCTGTTTTCGGAGGTGGCGAACAGATCTACGTCTGGAGTCCCCCACCTTGCGAAGACTTCTCCTAGTACCTCGTCGTTTATGACCCATTCGTGGTTTTCCTGAATC
This sequence comes from Triturus cristatus, assembly GCF_964204655.1. Classification (NCBI taxonomy): domain Eukaryota; kingdom Metazoa; phylum Chordata; class Amphibia; order Caudata; family Salamandridae; genus Triturus; species Triturus cristatus. The sequence goes on from NC_140591.1 coordinate 463,425,214, forward strand.
AGTCTGCTCAGTGCGTCCGCCTGAACATTCTGCACCCCTGGCAGATGCGTGGCCGTAATCGTCAGTCCTCGGGCCAGAAGCCAGTGCCAGATCGCCTGCGCCTCCTGCGACAGAGTGCGCGATCTCGACCCCCCCTGCTTGTTGAGGTAATACATAGTGGTTGTATTGTCCGTCTGTATCAGCAGCGAGTTGGTCTGGAAGGACGGAAGGAAGGCCTTCAGTGCCAGGAAGACAGATCTGAGTTCCAGGAAATTGATGTGGTACGTTGATTCCAAAGGAGACCACTCTCCTTGAATCTGCAAGTCCCCGGAATGCGCTCCCCAGCCCTGGAGAGAAGCATCCGTCACTACACTCGTCGTGGGAATGTCCTTGTGGAAGGGAACCCCCTTGAGGAGGTTTTCCGCCGAACACCACCACTTCAGAGACTGAAGAGCATGCAGCGACAGTCGTATCTTGTCGTCCCAAGAGCCTGTCCTCTGATCCCACTGATCCTCCAAGCACTCCTGCAGTGGTCTCATGTGTAGCCGTGCGTGAGGCGTGAGGAAGATACAGGAGGCCATCGATCCCAGTAGAGAATACACCTTCCTCACTGTCGTCGATGGAGCAGTCCTGAGGTCCTGAGCCTTCTGAAGGAGTGATAACCGTCTCTCCTCCGAAGGAGACACGCTTGCTGACCGCGTATCGATGGAGGCCCCCAGGTACTGTATGCACTGGACCGGAGTCGTGACTGATTTGGACATGTTGACGTGTAACTCCAGCTTGTGCAAGAGAACGCACGTCCATCGGAAGTGATCTTGCGCTTCCGAAACGGATGAAGCCTTGATCAGCCAATCGTCCAGATACGGGTAGACAAACACCTTGTTCCTCCGCAGGTGTGCCGCCACCACCGCCATGCACTTCGAGAAGGTCCTGGGCGCAGACTTTAGCCCGAATGGCAGTACTGCGTATTGATAGTGATTGGCGCCGACTTGGAATCGCAGGAACTTCCTGTGCTTCCGTGCTATGGGCACATGGAAGTACGCATCCTGTAGATCTATGGCACAGAGCCAGTCTCCCCGTTGCAGCTGAGGGTAAATCTGGTGCAACGATAGCATGCGAAACTTCTCTCTGCGAATCCATTTGTTTGCCTGTCGCGAATCCAGAATGGGCCTGAACTCGTTCTTGTCCTTCTTGCGAACGAGGAAGAACCGCGAGTACAGACCTCTTCCCCTTTGAGACAGAGGTACTTCTTCTACCGCCTTTTTTCTCAACAAGATGTCTGCCTCCGCCTTCATGCGGGCCATCTCATCATCCGCATGTTTCCCGAACAGGGTTTCCCCCGAGAAGGGCAGGTTGGCCACTCTTTGCTGCGCCTCTGGCTTGAGGGACGTCAGTCGCAGCCACGAATGCCGCCTCTGGTGGATGCCATGACAGTATGCGTGGGCGGCCAGCAAGGATACGTCCGCCGCTGCGCCGATCACCTGATTAGAAACCAGCATGCCTTCGCGCACTGTCTCCAAGAAGTCCTCCTTCTTGTCCCGGGGCAGCAGGTCCGCATACTGCTGCAGGGACTCCCACAGGGCCCGGTCGTAACGGCCCAACAAAGCCCCTGCACTCGCCGCCTTCATGGTGGTGGCGGCGGTCCCACACACCTTCCTGCCCGCAGAGTCCAGCCAGCGGCTTTCCTTGTCCGGCGGGACCGTCGACGACGGGGCGGTCGCATGTTGCTTCCTCGCCGCCGTCACGATGACCGAATCCGGCTTCGGGTCCACTCTCAAAAAGGTAGGGTCCGACTCCGGGGCCCTATACTTTTTCATGAGCCTGGAGGGGGCGGCCTTCGTCGTTGCGGGAGTGAGGAACAGCTCCAACGCGGGTTCCACCAGTCCTGGTACAAGAGGCAGTAGAGGGCGAGACAGATGTTTCTTATGAAGCGTCTCGAATATCACGGACGTCGTGGGTGTTGGAACCGTCACCGTGATACCCAACTTTGCTGCCCCTCTCAACAGCACCTCCTGGAAAGAGACCAAATCGTCCACCGGAGACACCCTAGTCCCCGGTGAGTCCGACAGCGTCGGGGAAAAGTCTCTGGTCGAGGAGCGCGTGTGCGACCTGGACCTGTGCCTCCTACGGCGTCGTCCTGAGTCCGACCATGACCGTCCACGGCTCCGTGACCGTCTCCTCCTGTGAGAGCGGGAGCGCGACCTCTTCGGCTTCGGCCTGTCCACCGGTCTAGCCGGTCCCGGCGACCGCGGGCGTCGTGGCTTCGGGGCTCCCTGCGGCGGAGTCGGGTACCTCGGAAGGGAAACCGACCGCGGGGGAACCGGCGGCGGTCCCACTGGAGTGCGTGGCAGCGACCGAGGTGGGGGCGGCGGAGGCAGTGTCCACGGCTGTGGAGGCGGTGGCGGTGGAGGTGGTGGCGGTGGAGGCGGCGGCGTTGGTGGTGGAGGAGTCGGAGGCGGTGGGAGAGGAGGAGGTGAGGGAGGCATCCGAGGAGGCGTATACACCACAGAGTACACCGAGTCCGGTGACTCTCTTCCTCGACGTCGAGAACCAGTCAGAGGACCAGGCTGCCAGCAGATGCCAGTCCATTCTGTGTATTGTCATTGACACTTAACCACAGCAAGAGCTACTGTGTCTTCTCTTCCCCTTCCCTTTTCTCTCCTTCTTTCTCTAGATGGGTATTCCAGTTCCCGATACCTTCGTAGAGACGCGTAGACAATTGGGATTCTTAGCGGTACCCGCCTTATGTCAAAGCTCTATACACAGATTAAGGCCAGCCTTGGGCATGGGTAAAGTGGGCCCAGGCCTGAGGCGCCAATATTCCAAGGGGATCAACAGGGAGCTGCCTGACTTAATGCCATGCAACAACAGCTCGTACATCCCACTTTGTCTCAATCGGGTCCTGTTTAAGACTTTGCAATTAGCACTTAATGTACCATAGCGTAATTGGTAGCAACCTATCAACCCTTTGTCCTCCTCCCATCATCCCCACACCTCCTGCCGTCGCACCGAAACAACCCCGCCCCCAAAACAAACACCACATTTTCTTTACACCTAGGGAGCTGTCCCAGTCAATCCGGTTTAGGGTTGGCCCTGCATACAGAGGTACAAGGTTGCAAATTAAAAGACCATGAATAATAGAAAGTAAGCTCCTGATTAGCTTGTAAGTCATCCCTCTGAGTATTTATGCCTAGTAAAGATGATTAAAACGTGTACATCAATGAGAAGTTTCTGGAAGTGAACTTTGACGATAAAGGAAAGCATTAAACCTCAAATAGTGCAAGTGAAGGTGGCGCAAACAATATGGCTATGTGATCCCAGTGCTCCCAAGGCTGGGGCCACTATCCGTCTAAATTATGCGTAAACTTATCTCATTGATTGTTGAAACTACAGGTATTAGACCCGCTAAATAGTTGTGGAGCCGGGAAACCACAAGTGGACTCAATGGGAGTGTTAGGCCCATCAGACGGGCAGGAGGAAATGGTGCCACTAGCGGCCATACAGGAATACAAAGACGCGCTGATGGTGCTGCCGTGCATCACTTATAACTGGCTGACACCATTATAGCCTGGACACTTCACACACCTAGGCCAACCGGACTGCACAGCCTCAGACTTCCAGCTCGGGTGGCGTCAGGAGCTTGCATTGGGCATCCTCCCCGGCACGTCCCAGTGATGAGCTAGTGTCGCCAATGAAGAAGTCCGGATACCGCACTATCGTGAGGCTGACCAGAACGGAGGGCTGAAGTACAGAGTCCCCTGAACTATCATTGAGTTTAGGACTGCAATTGTATGGGGGGGGGGGAACAAGCAATTGCTGTACACTTTATAAGACACTGGATACTGCGGTTGTTGAAGTGAATTGTCATCAGGCCCAGCTCCAGGATTCGGGATCGGAGAGGAACAGGAAGAAGCATGGGTGGGCCAAGAAGATGAAGGAGGTTGCCCTGCATTTCCTAGGTGTTTGAGAGCTGGATCTGGCCATGCAGAATAGTCTTGTAGTGGCGAGGAGCAGTATACTCTTCCTATTGTCCGGATTGTGCCTACTAGTTTTACTCTGTATTTCTAGGGGTTTGTACCTATGCCCTCAAAGTTGGCAACCCGAGGAGAACTAACCAAACATGTTTCTACCCATAGCTGCCCAATCTGTACAGCTCCTGAGGTTGAGGACTAGACATCTCACTGGGTGGCTATTTTCTCTAAGAATATTTGGCTGCCGCTTCTTAAGCACAGTGTATTTTTGGGGGAAACAAAGAGGAAATGTACAGCAGATGCAAGGGCCACAAATCTGAACTCTCCCCTAAATTATGACTGGCATGTTGCTGCCTCTATCACATTCTCTTCCGCTTTCCCCACTAGGCTCTCCTAGACCCAGCACCCTCTCTTTCTTTCTCCATCACTCTCCCTGTCTGTGCCTTTTGTTCTAAGAATCCCCTCTAGTATCTTCACGCTCCTTCTCTGGTCCCTCCTCCACCACTGATCATTTGTTCATCCCCCCTTCTCTCAGACCACCTTCTCACCTTCCTTTCTCATCATACTCATCCTTATACAGCCTTATCCTTTGCCTTCATCCTTCCCTACTACTCTCCTTCTACTCACCTCTCAGCATTCCCATCAGTGCATACCTACCCATTTCCCATAGTTACAAACACTTTACTCATTATTCTCCTGCTCCATCATCCTGCTTCCTCAGACACCTCTTGTATCCTCCTGCATCCACATCTCAGCATCTTTATCATCTTTTCTATTTTATGGCATTCTCAACCCTCCTATTCCTCTCTAATAATCCCACTCTGTCATGATGTTTCTTCTTTTCCCTTTTACTCACTCCTTCACTCTAATGTCATCCACCTCTTTCCTTGCCCTTCTTTTGTCTTATTCTTTTCTTTTTCCTTACCCTCATCTGTTTTATCTTCACTCTTCTCTGATCACGCTCTATCTCTCATTTTTTTTTTGTCAAACCATTTTTATTGCAGGTCCAAATATACTGTATAACACTCCGGATAAATGTCATTAACGCAGATTTCTCACCCCCCTTAGTCATACATCCGTGCGGTATACACAGCCGTACTGCCCACATCCCGGAGGCGCAACTTAACCATATGTTACATCTTTACATTTCTTACAAGTACGGTCGTCTAGTGGGGAAATCCGCTGCCTGCTTTTAAAGTTAACCCCCCTCCCCCTCAAGATTCTCATGGACCTCGCATTCTTCTTCCATTAAGTTTGGTCGTGCAATCCCTCCCTCGGTTCCCCCCCCCCCCCAGTGTCCCCCCCATAGCGCCTAGCCAGGAAGAGTTGGTATGTGTGGTGGTTAGCAGTAGAGTTCCATTAATTACTAAGCGTGTGTGACTGGCAGGGGAGCCGGTACCACGACTGCATCGACTGCGTCATCAGATTCCTCGTCTTCCTCCCCCATAGTTAGGCTGTCTCGCAAGGCCTGCACTAAAATTTCCCATTCCATCGCCGCTTCCTGAGCTCGCTCATCTGGTTTGCGGCGAGCTAGTTGATATCTGAGTGTGCTCTCACTAGCAGCCCATTTTAGGAATTTGTTCAGCCATCTCCGGTGTGTTGGACCTACCTTCGACTTCCACCCCTTAGTCACCTCCCTCTTTGCCAATATTAGGCCCATGTCTATAAACTTGCTGGATATTTTATTCTTGGGCGTGTGCGGGAACCAGTGGAGTACACCAACGGCCTCGTCGTACTGTAAGTCTCTGTCTGCTACCTCATTCAATGTGCTGCCTATCTCCCTCCAGTACTACTGCAGGTGTGGGCAAGCCCTCAACATGTGGATCACTCTCTCTCTCTCATCTATGTGCCCCTTCACCTTTTCCTCTTGTCCTGATTCTAGAAGGATCAGGTGTGTTAACCTTTTGCACCAGTTGGGAAAACTGTGGGTGCGTGTTTTCCAAAACGTCTAATGAAAGGACATGCCACGTCCATAGCTGCCACTTACTCAATAGGGAGTAGTTTCTTTTCTGTAACTCAAGTTCTGTAGTAGGGGTATCTCTGTTATAGTGATTCTCATGCGTTGGCTGGACACAGGCAACGTCCCTCTGGGCACACCTCTTCAGGCGAAAGCTTAAAACGTGTTTAAACCATCTGAGTGTAACATTGAGTGAAGATGCGGTGAATACTTGGAGTCACCCCTTCGCTTTAAATGCGCGCCGTTTTTCGAGCAGCTCTACCCACATCCTGTGACCGTAGACCGGCACCGCTGTATTATTACAGCCCGAATCGTTGAATCACCAGCACAAGGTAAATGCTAGCTTTAACCGGAACACTTGCGCGTTCAGGTGTATGCACGCCAGTTCACATTTCACGAAGCTTTCAATGTTACTCGTTTCACTTTTCCGCTTGTAACTTGTACATGATTTATTTTTACAAGGCGCATAGTAGTTGTTAATACCTTTTTTTCGTTCGTCCCCACCCCGCATTTTTAATCGAGCACTGAACACGGCTTTGGTTGGGTTCATCTCTCTTTTTTTACTATTGGCAACACATGTTGTTTGTTTTCTAACCACTGCGATTCGAGCAACACACCCTCGCTCCACATGGTATGTTTTCCTCCGTTCTTTATTGTTTATTCATATTTTGTAGCACATGACAATGTGGTCACTATAGCATCTTGGCACTATTTGTAAACTCATTGGCAGGGTCCTCTATTGGCTTTTGTTTTATGGCGTAACCTCTCATTGAAAATATTTAGTTATTGTTGTGTATCCTTTTGTTTAGACTCCCCTGATAAAGGGCCAAATGGGCCCGGAATGCATTGGGACCATGACAACCAGATGATATGGAGTGTATATAATATCATCATTATTGCATTTAAAGCATATGAAGCATTTTGAAAAAATCAGAGATCAATAAACATTTTGACTCCAAGTATTCACCGCATCTTCACTCAATGTTACACTCAGATGGTTTAAACACGTTTTAAGCTTTCGCCTGAAGAGGTGTGCCCAGAGGGACGTTGCCTGTGTCCAGCCAACGCATGAGAATCACTTTTGTCTTTTCACACTCCCAGGGTTATGAGAGTGATACCTCAGTGGCACCCGACAATTTCTTCACCTTTTCCACTTGCCCGGTCTGTGCACGACCCGACCATTCCTTGTATCTCTGTTATAGTCATAATCTAGTGAATAGTCCCGCCCATGTGCGTGGACCCCGGAGCAATAAAAAATAATCTCTAAAAGGTGACAAATCATGCAGACCTGCATACACCTTTAAGAGAGAATTTAATTTAAAGACAGATAATGCAGCCTATACCCACAGGCTACACTGTCCAGTACTTCAACTAGAATTCCACCAACATCCACAAACAGCACTGCCTGTCTAGTTTTTCTCCACATAGGAAAAAACCCTGCCTCCGCCAGCAAAAGCCTCTGGAATGATAGAGAGGAAGGAGTGGACAGACAAGCCCCATAGGCTGCCATTATGTGGCTTAGAACAGGATACTGTGCCTTTAAGAAAACTTTCCAGATTTCCAGAACTTTCCCCAGTATCCCAGAATGCCCAGCAGGTCCCATTTACTTTCAGTTCTTTTTGAAGGCGTAGCACGCCAGACCTGTAGCATTCTTCATATGAATAAATATCTCTCCACCGGGGAGGAGGGCGGGCGCTTATGACTATAACAGAGATACCCCTACTACAGAACTGGAGTTACAGAAAAGAAACTACTCCTTCTGTAGTAGGGGATCTCTGTGTATAGTCATAATCTAGTGAATAGAATGGCAAGCCCATCCCCACAGAACAGCAGCGGTGGAGAACAAACAAGACAAACCCACTACTGTGCGAACAAATTTCGCAGCGAAGCCTGCCCAAACTGAGCATCTGCCCTGGCATCCGAGTGCAGACAGTAATGCGCAGCAAAGGTATGGACCGACTTCCAAGTGGCCGCCTTGCAGATTTCCGCAATAGGAACATTACGCAGCAAAGCCGTCATGGCAGCTTTGCCCCTGGTGGAATGAGCCTTAGGTTTACCCCCTAAGGTCTTATTAGCTTTTTGATAACACAATTGTATGCAGGACACAATCCACCTAGAAATGGACTGCTTAGAGGTCGCGAGACCAGTCCTGACTGATCCATAATTAACAAACAATTGGTCAGACCTACGAATATCCTTGGTCTTATCCAGATAAAATTTCAACACCCTCCGAACATCCAGGGAATGGAGAGACCGTTCCGCTGGCGAAGAGGGATTCTGAAAGAACGTAGGTAAAGTTATGGTCTGGTTGACATGAAAATCAGAGATAACCTTAGGAAGAAATTTAGGGTGAGTACGCATCACAACCTTAGCAGCATGAAATACAGTATAAGGTTCTTGACAACATAATGCCTGAAGTTCACTCACCCTGCGGGCCGATGTAATGGCCACTAGGAACGCCGCCTTCCAGGATAGGTGCTGCAATGAAGCCTTGTGAATGGGTTCAAAAGGCTCCTTCATCAGTCTGGACAGCACCACATTCAAGTCCCAGGAAGGCGAGGGAAGTCTGACGGGAGGAAACACTTTCTTCAAGCCTTCCAAAAAATCCTTGACCACAGGGATCTGAAAGAAGGAAGTCTGTGAAGGGCATTTCCTGTAAGCAGTCAAAGCAGCCAGATGAACCTTAATGGAATGGAAATTAAGGCCAGACTGAGCCAGATGTAAAAGGTACGGAAGGATGACATCTTCCTTACATGTTGTCGGGTCAAAGTTCTTGGACTTACACCAGATACAGAACCTCTTCCACTTGTAAGCATAGGATGTCCTAGTGGAAGGTCGTTTAGACTCCTTCAGTATGTCCATACAATCGTCTGGTAGATTCAGATGGCCATATTGCACTATTTCAGGAGCCATGCCGCCAAACTCAAAGACGAGAGGTTGGGGTGCACCATCCGCCCCCGAACTTCGTGCGAAGGTCCGGCCTGCACGGCAACCGCATGTAAGGAAGGAGAGACCGGTGAAGAAGGTCCGTGAACCACCACTGCCTGGGCCACTCCGGGGCGATCAGGATCATCCGCGCCCTGGACCGGGACAGCTTGATGAGCACCGCCGGAATCAGGGGAATGGGTGGAAAAGCGTACAGAAAGCTGTTCGACCAATCGATCCATAGCGCATTCCCCAGCGTCCCCCGCTGGTAGTACCTGGATGCGAAGTCTCGGCATTTGCTGTTTTCGGAGGTGGCGAACAGATCTACGTCTGGAGTCCCCCACCTTGCGAAGACTTCTCCTAGTACCTCGTCGTTTATGACCCATTCGTGGTTTTCCTGAATCAGTCTGCTCAGTGCGTCCGCCTGAACATTCTGCACCCCTGGCAGATGCGTGGCCGTAATCGTCAGTCCTCGGGCCAGAAGCCAGTGCCAGATCGCCTGCGCCTCCTGCGACAGAGTGCGCGATCTCGACCCCCCCTGCTTGTTGAGGTAATACATAGTGGTTGTATTGTCCGTCTGTATCAGCAGCGAGTTGGTCTGGAAGGACGGAAGGAAGGCCTTCAGTGCCAGGAAGACAGATCTGAGTTCCAGGAAATTGATGTGGTACGTTGATTCCAAAGGAGACCACTCTCCTTGAATCTGCAAGTCCCCGGAATGCGCTCCCCAGCCCTGGAGAGAAGCATCCGTCACTACACTCGTCGTGGGAATGTCCTTGTGGAAGGGAACCCCCTTGAGGAGGTTTTCCGCCGAACACCACCACTTCAGAGACTGAAGAGCATGCAGCGACAGTCGTATCTTGTCGTCCCAAGAGCCTGTCCTCTGATCCCACTGATCCTCCAAGCACTCCTGCAGTGGTCTCATGTGTAGCCGTGCGTGAGGCGTGAGGAAGATACAGGAGGCCATCGATCCCAGTAGAGAATACACCTTCCTCACTGTCGTCGATGGAGCAGTCCTGAGGTCCTGAGCCTTCTGAAGGAGTGATAACCGTCTCTCCTCCGAAGGAGACACGCTTGCTGACCGCGTATCGATGGAGGCCCCCAGGTACTGTATGCACTGGACCGGAGTCGTGACCGATTTGGACATGTTGACGTGTAACTCCAGCTTGTGCAAGAGAACGCACGTCCATCGGAAGTGATCTTGCGCTTCCGAGAAGGATGAAGCCTTGATCAGCCAATCGTCCAGATACGGGTAGACAAACACCTTGTTCCTCCGCAGGTGTGCCGCCACCACCGCCATGCACTTCGAGAAGGTCCTGGGCGCAGACTTTAGCCCGAATGGCAGTACTGTGTATTGATAGTGATTGGCGCCGACTTGGAATCGCAGGAACTTCCTGTGCTTCCGTGCTATGGGCACATGGAAGTACGCATCCTGTAGATCTATGGCACAGAGCCAGTCTCCCCGTTGCAGCTGAGGGTAAATCTGGTGCAACGATAGCATGCGAAACTTCTCTCTGCGAATCCATTTGTTTGCCTGTCGCGAATCCAGAATGGGCCTGAACTCGTTCTTGTCCTTCTTGCGAACGAGGAAGAACCGCGAGTACAGACCTCTTACCCTTTGAGACAGAGGTACTTCTTCTACCGCCTTTTTTCTCAACAAGATGTCTGCCTCCGCCTCCATGCGGGCCATCTCATCATCCGCATGTTTCCCGAACAGGGTTTCCCCCGAGAAGGGCAGGTTGGCCACTCTTTGCTGCGCCTCTGGCTTGAGGGACGTCAGTCGCAGCCACGAATGCCGCCTCTGGTGGATGCCATGACAGTATGCGTGGGCGGCCAGCAAGGATACGTCCGCCGCTGCGCCGATCACCTGATTAGAAACCAGCATGCCTTCGCGCACTGTCTCCAAGAAGTCCTCCTTCTTGTCCCGGGGCAGCAGGTCCGCATACTGCTGCAGGGACTCCCACAGAGCCCGGTCGTAACGGCCCAACAAAGCCCCTGCACTCGCCGCCTTCATGGTGGTGGCGGCGGTCCCACACACCTTCCTGCCCGCAGAGTCCAGCCAGCGGCTTTCCTTGTCCGGCGGGACCGTCGACGACGGGGCGGTCGCATGTTGCTTCCTCGCCGCCGTCACGATGACCGAATCCGGCTTCGGGTCCACTCTCAAAAAGGTAGGGTCCGACTCCGGAGCCCTATACTTTTTCATGAGCCTGGAGGGGGCGGCCTTCGTCGTTGCTGGAGTGAGGAACAGCTCCAACGCGGGTTCCACCAGTCCTGGTACAAGAGGCAGTAGAGGGCGAGACAGATGTTTCTTATGAAGCGTCTCGAATATCACGGACGTTGTGGGTGTTGGAACCGTCACCGTGATACCCAACTTTGCTGCCCCTCTCAACAGCACCTCCTGGAAAGAGACCAAATCGTCCACCGGAGACACCCTAGTCCCCGGTGAGTCCGACAGCGTCGGGGAAAAGTCTCTGGTCGAGGAGCGCGTGTGCGACCTGGACCTGTGCCTCCTACGGCGTCGTCCTGAGTCCGACGATGACCGTCCACGGCTCCGTGACCGTCTCCTCCTGTGAGAGCGGGAGCGCGACCTCTTCGGCTTCGGCCTGTCCACCGGTCTAGCCGGTCCCGGCGACCGCGGGCGTCGTGGCTTCGGGGCTCCCTGCGGCGGAGTCGGGTACCTCGGAAGGGAAACCGACCGCGGGGGAACCGGCGGCGGTCCCACTGGAGTGCGTGGCAGCGACCGAGGTGGGGGCGGCGGAGGCAGTGTCCACGGCTGTGGAGGCGGTGGCGGTGGAGGTGGCGGTGGTGGCGGTGGAGGCGGCGGCGTTGGTGGAGGAGTCGGAGGCGGTGGGAGAGGAGGAGGTGAGGGAGGCATCCGAGGAGGCGTATACACCACAGAGTACACCGAGTCCGGTGACTCTCTTCCTCGACGTCGACCTTCTCCTCGACGTCGACCTTCTCCTCGACGTCGACCTTCTCCTCGACGTCGACCTTCTCCTCGACGTCGACCTTCTCCTCGACGTCGACCTTCTCCTCGACGTCGACCTTCTCCTCGACGTCGATCTTCGCCTCGACGGCGACCTTCGCCTCGACGGCGACCTCTGCCTCGACGGCGACCTGTGCCTCGACGGCGACCTGTGCCTCGACGGCGATCTCCTCGACCTCGAGCGTCTCGACGCCGATCTCCTCTTCGGCGTCGACGTCGACCGTCTCCTCGTCATCGACGGCGAACGGCGATCTCCCCTCGACGGCGAGCGCCGACGATGCCGATGTAGTCGACGGCGGCCTATTCAGGTCCCTCGACGCCGATCGTCAACGCCGCTTCTCCCCAGAGCCCTGGGGGGACGGCGAACAGACGGTGGTCATCCTCCTCGATGTCGCCGTCGACGCCCTCGACGTCGACGGGGAGTGGGAGCGCTTACTGGTCTTCCTGCCCCTGGGGAGCCCCCCAGAGGCCTCAGTATGGGCCAAATCAGCCCCTCCAGACCCACCTGGTGCCTTCAGTCTTCTCTCCTCCAGAACTTGAAGCCTGATTTTCATTCTGTCCCTCAGGGTCCTGGCAGAGAACGAGTGGCAGATGGTACAGTCTTCAGGCACGTGGGACTGGGGAAGGCAACCTATACACACCTCGTGTGGATCAGTTTTAGCCTTCTTTCTACCACATTCCGGGCACTTGTCGAACAAGCCAGGCATGTTGACAGTACCAGCTACTAAGCACTTGAAAAAGGACAAAAATTGACAAAATCTCCAATAAACCCTTGAAAAAGGGAGAGCTCAATGCTCCAGGGTCCTGCTAGCAGGAGCCGGAAAAAAGAACTGAAAGTAAATGGGACCTGCTGGGCATTCTGGGATACTGGGGAAAGTTCTGGAAATCTGGAAAGTTTTCTTAAAGGCACAGTATCCTGTTCTAAGCCACATAATGGCAGCCTATGGGGCTTGTCTGTCCACTCCTTCCTCTCTATCATTCCAGAGGCTTTTGCTGGTGGAGGCAGGGTTTTTTCCTATGTGGAGAAAAACTAGACAGGCAGTGCTGTTTGTGGATGTTGGTGGAATTCTAGTTGAAGTACTGGACAGTGTAGCCTGTGGGTATAGGCTGCATTATCTGTCTTTAAATTAAATTCTCTCTTAAAGGTGTATGCAGGTCTGCATGATTTGTCACCTTTCAGAGATTATTTTTTATTGCTCCGGGGTCCACGCACATGGGCGGGACTATTCACTAGATTATGACTACACACAGAGATCCCCTACTACAGAACTAATAAACTTTAGTGGTGGGAGTTAAGCACTCTGCCTTTCAAAATGCCCCAAAACATCATAAATATTTGAAACGTAAATAAGTGTGTTTATCTAGTTGACGGGCACCTAGTACTTTAAAATGGTTATACCGATGCCAGGACAAATGTTTTTTTTACATTGCTTGCTTTTTCATTCTTGTGTCGGAAACTAAAGGTTGAGCAGCAGATTTGAATTTGTGAAGCCACAGCTTGTAGGAACATTTCAATAGCAAATGAATAAGCCAACTATTTTCTATGATCAGCTTGGGGTCCATTATAGAAGCGCTAAAATGCATTTCTAGCTACTCATATAATCAAAACAGAGTATTTTTGGTGAAAGAGAAATGTTTTGGGAGAGAATAACCCCACAGTCACCAAAGTGTGGTGTTTGTGCCTTAAGTTCCTTCAAACTATTTTAGCAGACTCGAGATATTTGCACGATTGTATGTACATTTTGAATTACTTTTCTTGGGATGGCAAAATCCTACCAGACTGTTAGTACCGTGTGATGGGAGCTTGGCTCAGTCTCTTTTTAAGTATTACGAGTGTCACTGGTACCCCTGTGGTTCACACATGCATGTTAACAGCCACCATTACATTTGACTTCATACCTGTCCTAGGCACTTCACGTAGCCCACAGCATTGGTGTTATTTATGAAACCTAAACAATTAAATTGATAAACCGAGGCTGCAGGCCCAGGTGAGTCATTAAGGATAGGGAAAAAAGCTTTTGTCCTAATTGTGAATGGGCCTTGGGTGGGCCATGGGGCTTCCTTGGAAAGGCCAGGCCCACTGCTCCTTCCCTCTAGAACCGGGCCCGATTGTCATACAGCTCCTTACACTCAAGCTCTGGGGGGCGTTTGACTACTGGTGCAGACAACATTTCGCAGACCAATGGCAACCTTATTAGAATATAGGACTGCCACTACATTAACTGATTATCCATTATGTCTTTTCACAAATGTGCACCCTCTGTACTATTTATGAGGGATGCGAGTGCACAAGTGTTGCTCTTGAACGAGAGTAAATCTGAACAGCTGATTGGGATTACCCGTTCACTCTGTTTGCTGCTGGGGCTTTAGTTATGCAGACAGGGAAGCCCAGGTGTGCACAAGGCCCTATATGGGCTATCTCACTAAATAGGGTCATTGCTTCCCTTGGCCTGAATCTGCATTGAATTGCTCTGAAATACCCGTTTTGGCCCACCTCCCTCATTTATATTGGCCCTAGCCTACTACACGTAACCCCCAGCATGGTGAAACCAGACTCCAAACAGGCTAAGTTAGCCTCGATGGAGCGAAAATACGCGCCAGAACACAAGGGAAAGATATTGATCAAGATGATTCAGTTGGAGGCAGCTTCGGAATGGACTCAGGAGACAGAGCAGACTTCAAATCACTCCTATTAGAAATGTGCAGTAGTCAGGGAAATATTCATGGCAGAATTGAGCCCCTGACCAAGAGACTAAATGACATGAGGGACCAGCTGGACAAACAACATTCTAGAACCAACATGGCTGAGAGGAGCATCTTGGAGATTGAAGATGATACACTGGCAGAAGCTAAGACTCAGAAAATATCTGAAAGCTGACCTAGAAAAAGTGAAATCCAAGAATGAGGATCTTGAAGCATTATCCAGATGCAATAATCTGCGCATTATCGGGATTCCCAAATCCACAAATATGGGTTGAGTTGAAGACTATATAGAGAAACTATTGAATGATATATTTAGGAGAATTGCTTAATTAAGGAGATCGCGACAAAATGTAACAAATGGCAAGAGACAGAACTGGCATACAACATGAAGGTAAATCGATCACATTTTACTCAGGTGGTGAAAGACATTAGAGGGACAATTATACCTCCGAAACAAAAAGTTGAGACTTGAATATGCAATGCTAATACCCAGTCAGACTATGCTTCACATTTAATGGTAAAATGGGTCTGTTAAGAGCACCGGAGGAAGCTAATGACTTAATCCATAAACTGCATAGATCTGGTAAGAAAACTGTGAAGTCTCCATCTGACTATCCTGCTACACAACTTAGTGATGTGGAGTGACTCTTTATCTTTCTAGATTTGTGCTTTCTGGGAATAATAATCTGTGATGTTGACCATAATATGTTGGAAATATAATTACACATTTTAAATTCCTTCAATATTGCTTATTTTTATGTCTGAGTGACTGATTAACCTTTCAGTCGGCAACTGTTGAGCCCCATCTAATATGCTTGAACTATATATTGCTCTGAAGTACCTCAAAGTATATTGCAATGCTCTGTTTGAAATCATGGTCCCTTGAAACCATATTGCCCATCTAGCCTTCCATGGTGATGGGGTGGAGTTTGTTGCTACTACTTTATTAAGTGATACCTGTTCTAACCATGTTTGTTTTACAGTGGAGTTACAAGAATAGACGTCTTTGACATGTTTGGGCTTGACGTGATTGGGCAAGGCAGGGGAGAGATGTTGAGGCAGAGGATTTGAACATCAGAAAAGAAACACATATGATCCACACAAATCATTATTATTTTATCAATAAACAGATATTGTGGCATATAACAATCAATGTTTCTTTGATATTATGCCACGGCGGATCATGCTATTAGATTTACAATGTGAAAAGTGAGATGCATTATTAACTGTCGTATGGCGCAGGAAGTACTTGTGTACATTAATAGACGCAAAATTGATATTGCTCTGCTTAAGGAGACTCATGCTACACCAGTAAGCAACAGTCTATTTGCACAAAAAAGGCCCTTTTACAGATTTTTTTTCTTCTTTTTCATCATACTCCAGAGGTGTTGCAATCTTGTTGAGAAGAGGTTTGCAGTTCAGGTACCTGGATGCAACAGCAGACACAGAGCGCAAGTTCTCCCTGTCCAGTGCCTGCTACGTTCCATGCATATCGCCATCATTAATACATATGGTACCAATTATAATAACCATAATTTTTTTGAAAGAATTGGTGAGCGACTTGGTTCTGCTAGTCCACACACGATTGTGTAGGGTGCCGTTTTCAAAATCGTTCCGACACCTGACACATAGCACGGATGGGGAACAAGTTAAGACCTGCGACGCCTTCTGGTACCTCATTCATCATTATGAATTGCTGGATCTGCCACACATATTACATTGAATACAAGTTCCATTCAACTGTTCATAGCCCATCTTCACGAACTGATAACTAGCTGAGACCCAGGGACATGCCTGTTCTGGGAAATTACTATATCACATCTTCCTAGAACATTATCAGATAATTCTCCTGTGATACTATCTCTTATCATTTCAAATAACTCTCGACCACCCTTTCTGGAGTCTACAGCCCACTGAGCTGCTGGATACTGTCTTCAAGATATAAATCAGAAAGAGTATCCAAACATTCTTTGATGACAACAAAGGCTTGGTCGCGACTTGGCGCTGTGGGAGGCATTTAAGGGAGTGGTCGGGGGGAGTCCATATCGAAAGGGCAAGGAATCATTAAGTCTCTATTCTGAAACATATGGCATGCTGCTGTCTCCAGCATCCTGCCCGCAACACATGGGCCCCACTCTCAGCTTATTTGGTCAGTATAACCAACCAACCTTAGCCCTCCACAGACTCCCACTTCATTGTTAGTTCCACACAACATCGATGTATAGCTCATTTTGCCACTAATATCGAGCCAACTACAATTCAAGTTGACTCTGTTACTGTATACGTACTTGCTTGCATTATTGGTCATATTCTTACGGTTTGATAAATGTGTGTGTTTTATTGACTATGTGTACAGTGTATCGCCATGTTGTTAAAATTGAAAATGAAAATAAAATTTAAAAAATAGAAATATTGTGAGTGAAGCCATAAAGCAGGCCACCTCTATAACCAACAGCTCTTACCTCATCATTATGGGTTATGTATATAGCTTCATTTGCTGATGTACCAAAAACGCAGGCTTTCCGAATAGATGCTATTTCCTGGGGCGACAGGAGGGTAAATATAGGCCACTTCCCCACATCTACCATGGCTTGAGTTGGTCTCATGCAAATGACTTCACATTCGCATTTCTGCTGCAAAACATAAAAGCACACAAGTACTCTTTAACAGTAACAAGACAATGTACTTGTAATGTATACATTTTTGGTCATCCAGTTAATTATCAAACACACCAGAGGCAAAACGTTCAATCTTTACTTCCTAGCACCCAGCCAGAATGGTAAGTACTAACAAAGAGGACATTGGGCATACCAGCGTCTTGATTCGATTCCCAACATATTAGAAAATGTTGTTGATAAATAACATGAACCAAAACCCTCTCCTCTCACTATCGATGTTAACTCAAGCAATTTATTGCACATTATACTTCTATGTACTATTTTCTAAAGCCACCATGCAGTGAATCGCGATATAAACCCGACCCATAGTATGGGGGGGGGGGCGCGCTACTGCCATGCCTGGAGGACACGATGGCGGAGCTCCTCGCCACCCACAATTCCCCTGGCCAAGACCGAACAGCCATTTCCTCCCAGCTCCAATGGGGGAGGCTTTGTAAGGTGTCTGGGATCCCAGGAGACTGCACCGATGTAGCTAGAAGTACAAGCCTGGCGCTGGCAGGCCGTTCCTCGGCCCCAGAGCTGGAAGAACACAAAATGGCAGCCCCGCTTTGTCTGAGGCTGCTGCGGTAGATCCTGCCCACAGCGGAGAGTTTTGCGGGGCTGGTGCTCCCTGTTGAGATTTCCTGCAACAGGGGTCTGCATGTCGTAGGTCCCCATGACCCCCCCCCCCCCCCCCCACCCCCCCACCCCCCCCCCACCAGGGTTGGATTGGTGTGGCTGGCATGCGGAGATAGCCCACACCCAATGTTGCAGTGCTACTGCACCAGGCGGCCCTACTGTGTTTGCGGCGGCTGCACTGACATTCGCCTGCGGCAATGGCGGTGGGCTTCATGGTGCAGATACCCCTACATTACCTGTGACCACCAGGGTCTGCAAGCCCATAGGCCCTCGCTACCCCAGCTGAGGAAGACTGGTAGGGACCATGTGCAGGGCGTGGTGGGGATATATCTCTTGGTGTCCCTCATCGCCCCCTCCCCTCTGGACGGAGAGATGAGTTGGGTTCAGGACGTTTGGGCCCCTGGTGGCTGCCATTTCCTGAGGGGCAGAGCTTACTCCGATGACCCCTGTAAATCTTTCATGGCCTAAAGACCCTTCTGTTTCTCTGCTGTTGTGAGGCCTGGATAGACGTGTGGGAGTGGCGGTAGGTCTTTTGTAGGACGCCCTCCACCCCACCTTGCTTTTGACTCAGTGACCTGGCATTACTGTCTTCGCGCCCTCGCATCTTTATTCAGCAGTGTGCCATTAAAGAGGAAAGCAATTCTACATACAAATATTATAAATTACATAAAATGTATGTATTGGCTACCAATCATTTCTTATACGGCATAGAATACATATAATATTCTGTTAATATAATGATTCATACCATTTCCTGATACCCATGTCTTTCTTTATAAAATGTAAAACAGCACAACAGACCTCTTTCGTGGGGAGTTTTTGTAAATACTCCAAGGCTACTCAAAGTTGTGTGACCTTTGCCCAATGTAATACTGATGCAAGGTAAACTGACCTTGGATAGGAATATAAAGTGCAAAACATTATATAGTGGCAAGTGCTCTGAGACCATATATTATTACATCGGCAAGATGGTAACTCACGAGACTAAGAACATTGTTCTGGGGAGGTCACCTTAAATGGATCATACTCACCCTAAAATAATTATCAGTTTGCCCTTCCTAGTGACACTGGGGGAGAAGTTGGGATTTTTGGCGGCGGGGCTCTGGTGCTCCTTGCACCGACCTGCTTATTGGTCCCATCACTGGGCCCACTCAATGCACCAAGGATGATGCAGTCACAAGCGTCTCCTAGCAGGGGATTAAACAGGGCATTGGCAGAGGAGAAATGGCGTAGAGGGATGACAAGTTTGACAAGCTCCTAGCCACCATTGAGGCTTCTGGGGAACGGTTAGAGGGCAAGATTGACTCCCTTTCCGTGGAACTGGGCCTTATTCATGAGGATTCAAGGAAGGTCTCAGAAGAGGGTCGCTACCCTGGAGACTACAATGCAGACCCTGTAGTCAGCTTTTCAGTTAGTGGACCACCGCATCACGGCTCCTGAGGAGTAGACTAGACGCCTGGCGGCACGCTTGGATGTTCAGCAGGGGCGGGACCGGCATAATAACGTTAGCACGCTCGGGTAGTCCCACATTGCGGAGGGAGACTCGCTGTTGGCTTCCCTGGAGACCTGGCTGCAGGTGGTGGTATTTCCGAAAGGCGTCTCAAGATTCTATACGCTGGAGCATGCATACAGGGTGCCAGCACAGGAGCATGCCCTGCGGACCCACCGCGTCCTGTGGTTGCCAGACTCATGCATTTTCGGGACCGGGATAATCTCCTGCAATAGGCCCATGCACTCTGCCCTTTTGCATTACACAATGCTAGGGTATCTCTGTACCCCGGTTTTATCCTACAGGTTCAAACGTAGAGGACGTCATTCCTGGCAGTAAAGAAGAAGCTGCAGATAAAGTACATTTTTTCATGGATCCATCTGTGGCCTGGGGCTGGATTGAGCTTTTTGGCAAGGGCACTTGCATCCCAAGATGCCCGAGCGGAACAGCCCTTTGCGCCCAGCGTAAATGCTCACGGCGCGGGGGGCGACTCGCCCTATCAAGACGCAATTGGGGCTGGAGCAATCGAGGGCAGTTGAAACTGCTGCTTCTCAGGGGTTTGGCGGGGACTCCTGTCTCCAGAATGTTTGATTACTTTGCTCCTGTCTGGCTTAACCCGGGGGGAATGGGGATGGGCGGTGGGGCGCTTGCAGGAAAAGGTCTATTGAACTGTTCTATTTCTAGAATGTTGGTCCTCCTCCTCTTGTTGGCTGCTCCTTCCCCACGTATAATCTTCCCTTATGGATCTAGTTGGCCTTTTGGCCCTTATTTGACTCCTAGTTGGGGCCTGTATGATGTGGTCAGCCTCAGTCCTTGAGGAGTGTTGGGGACCTTTTGGTGTATGGTATGGAGTTATTTTACGTCTTTGATTGCTGGCGATGGAGCGTATGAGGTTGTGGCAATGTGTGTCTGGTACAGTGGGGCCCTCCTGGTTTTGTGAGGTGAGGATGTTGGAGGGGTCCTCGGCTGTTTCTTCCTCCTTCTGGACTTAATCATGGCTACACAAGTTACGTTGCTAATGTGGGGGACGTGGCTACGGCGCGTTGCGAGATGGCTGCCTGCTAAAGGAGCTCCGCAGGCCAGGCTCCACAATCCTGCCAATACCATCCTGAATTCCCATCTGAGCTCTCTGAAAACACGCACACCGCCAGCTGGACATACCTGGAGCACGTGGCTGTGATCTGCGAGCCCGGACTCCGCGGCAACCCAACGAATCCAGAGAGGGCGATGCGCGGCAGGGACTAAGAGAAAATGGGCACCAGCGCTAGAGACGCAACAGAGTGAGTGTAGCCTGATGAGGGGACGAGCGGCGGCCGAGGTGTTGCTGGCTGAACGGGCGGCGTCACGACAAGCTTGGAACAGCAGTGGGGGACGGCGTTGTGCCCGCTCATATACCTGCTGACACATGTGCTGAGCTACCGGAGAGCGGTGACAGACAGCCACTGGAGGCTTGTGGCGCAGTACTGTATTGCGAACTGCTAAGGACCACCGTGCAGCTGTGAGTAAAGGACGGCAACGACGGTTGATGCGGCAGACGCCCCCCCCCAGAGTGCAGAGGATACGAGCTAAGAGCGGTGGGGCCTGGGTTTGGTCGGTACTGGGCCGACTTTCGCTGTGCGGTCTGGGCCTCCTCTGGCACTATTGCCTTGCGTGGCCTGTGACTGGCGCTGCGACCTGTTCGGCCTGTGTGAGGGCCCTGGGACTAACCTGCTCCCTCCACCCAAGGCGATCCTTGCTGTACCGTCTGGCGTGTGAGGGGGTACGACTAAAGGGGGACTGCAGGCGCTGCTCAGCTCTCCCTTAGCAGCGAACGCGGGGGGTTGCTTTGGCGGTGTTCGTGCCCTCCGGGTCTCCGCTTCCCCTGCACTGCGGACCGGCCGGGATCCCCCGTTTCATTGACAGGACTGGCAGGAGACTAATCTGGGCCGGGGTACTAGCCGAACGCCAGCAGCTGGGACCATAAGTGTCGGGCAGAAGATACTCTGATGCCAAATACCTGTCTCCTATTGATGAGGACTGATTTTTGGGTGCTTCTAGGGTGCGATCCAGCGCTGCCGCCACTCCCTATTGCTTGCCTCAGAACCATCTTCTCACACGCTAGCCTGCTTCACCAGTGCTGTGCTACCTGATACAGTGACAAAGAAGAGTGGCCACCCCCTTGTGGTAAATAATTTAATTACCGGGACTTAATTTGATACAGAACATAATAAAGATAGCTCAATAAGTAAGAGGCAGAATCCGTGGTATTAGAGGTTAAGAACGGGCTTTATTCCAATGAACGATTTCGAAATCGTGGACTCCAAGTTCCATCACCACGGAGGCTCAGGAAGTGAAGTACATACATTATTGATAATTAATAACTTTTATACAATAGGCATTACAGTGAAGTAAATGCAAGAGGCGTAACAATTGATAGCAAAGATAACATTTCACATGCGTAGCTGAAGGAGGCGTAATTGGGAGTAACAAGGAAACGTCATTGGTTGTGATGTTACATATGGGTGGACCTATGAAATAATTTCGCAATGTCAGCAGAAATACTTTGCAGAGATGCGCGCGCAGCAGCATGATGTGTGATTGACGTGCAGCTAGGGGGTGAAGGGGACTTGACATTTAGCTCTACATGTGGCGACAGATGTCTAGAGGGTCAAGTCAACCTAATCCCAAATCATATCTAACATCCTATGTTTAAAGAACTATGTTATCCAAAAGAGAGGTCTCTTAGAGTAGAATCTTATTCTATACTGACTATACTGACTGTTAGTGCGTGTACAAGCGTCTAAGTGTCTACACTAGATGCGAGGGCAGGAATCTTCCATAGTAACAGGACTATGAATTACTTGCATGAAGACAGAGAAGCCGGGCCTCTGCTCGGTAGTTGGCAGAATGTTTACTTAAGCTACTAGACAGGAATGCATTGGGCAGGGATCGGAGCAGATAATTTCGAAGGTGAAATACAGTTCTTGGCAGGCAGCAAGCTGATGTCAGGCATCGTGAGCCGCGCAGGGAATGAGACAAAGTTCATGGTCACAGATGCAGGCTCGGACTGGAGCTTCAGAGACAGAAAGCAAGAAAAGCTTGATGACAGAATCAGGGCCTACTCGTCTGAACTGTAAAATGGCATAAGTGAACCATATAAAGGCGGTGGCCTTTCGTACTTAGGAATGGAATATCCGGCCCATTCATGGCGGATCTGAAAGAAGACATGTTAACGGTGGACGCACATGTATTTGCGTCTTCATAACTGGAACTGGAGGGAACATACATGTACTTGTAACATGCACATAGAACCGTTGGGGTCCAAGATAGGGGACATAACTGACCAGAAAAAATCCACATTTCCACATTCCCTCCTTGTCCCCTACTTGCCCGTCAAGAGACATCAATCTTCATCAATCCATTGATCTGTTCATATAGCATCATTTGTTCTTCTTTCTTCTTCCGGGATCTTGAATGAAAATCTTGATGTGGAATGCACGATGTGGCACACAGACCACAAATCGCTGGTCCACATTGCAGGCATAAGCAGCAACTGAATAGTATGAGAAGGCCAATACCTAGGAAGGATAGAACTCTCCATCCCCAGGCTGATAACACGCTCCAAAACCAACCGGACCAAGTCCAGGTGCCTGGATTCTGGTGTATCTGGCTTACAATCTTATGAAGGCGCGTTATAGCTTTATATACAGATGGCGAATTTTCTGGTATGAATACGCAACAGCTTGATCCGATGACCCTACAAGCTCCGCCCCTATCAGCCAGGATGACGTCAAGGACAAGACGATTTTGAAGCACAACAATCCGCATAGCAGACTGCTCTTCTGTTAAGTTGCCTAAGGCGGAAATCGTTTCGTTCACTACTGCTTCAAGGGTTCTGGTCAATCTACGTATCAGTTTACTATTAGTAACGGTACCTATATAGGGAAAGAGACCTTTATTGAAATCTGTGTATTTTTCCCATGCTGTTTCAGTGTAGTCGACTATTGGGAGATCTCTCCTTTCTCTATTGTGTACTAAATGAGTATTTCTGTGATAATCAGGAGGAGCTAGGAAAACAGGTGGCAAAAGAAATCCAATGTAGCAGGTACCATCCCAATCTAGAGGCAAACGTACATATGCCGTCTGACCACATATAAAATAGGAATGGCGGGAAGCTCTAAATGTCGACTTGCCTTGATCACTAAATTCTATTACAGTGGTGCATCTGCTATGGCCCATATGTATGGAACCATTCTTTCTTACACATAATTCACCTTTTACTGGAAATACTGACATGGCGGGCAAACTTGGAGTGACTTCGGATTCGACATTCAAGATTAAGAGATTAAGCGTAAAATTACCTAATCCATATACTTCGTTTTCTAGATCAGTTCCTGTTCTTTTGGGAAGTCCCTCCTTGTTGGGGTGGCAGACTTTAAGTAAAACTAAGTTCAGATTTCCCCATACCCAGTTGTCTTGATAAACTGCAGAATTTGAATCTAAGGAATTAATTAAGCTAAACCATGCTCCACAGGAGCCGTTGTGTGTGAACGGGTATGGAAAAAGGGGTAGAATTCCTTTATAGTTCTGATAGGGAGGGAGTCGGCCACATATCCAACAATTTGTAGCATTGCTAACCTGATGGGAATGATGTAACATACTAAAAAAAGTGTTATTGCGCAGCGCAAATCTGTATGACAATTCATGCGGGGGTAATTCACTAAAAGAATGTTCAGCAGTAATATTATAAACATGTCTAGAAATAGGATAATATATGTGCAACAATATACTTGCAATAATTATAAAAAAACTTAAGAAAAACAAAATTAATAACGTCACTGTGCAATGACTACGCAGTGATTTACAATATGTATGTCGTTTCAACATTTTTCGGGTTTTTTCTCTATTCAGATCTAAGGGATACATGTCGGAGACAAATTCAACCGCTTCACCTTGGAGAGGACTTAAACAATCGAATCGCCCGACGGATTAGATCTGAGTTTTAGTTTATAATGTTCGTGACTACTGGTTTCAACCAAAGGAAGTTTTGAGTCAATGGGTGAAGACACACGAGGTGTAGTTTTTATATCCGATGGTAGTCCATAAAATTTCTTGATATGACTTGAATGTACCCAGCCTTTTCTGCCTTCGATCTTCACGGCTGTCCTTGTGGTGAGCAATACGAGCTGAGGCGACCACCACCTAGGATCCAGCTGAGTCTTTCGATCAAAGTTCCTCACTAAAACGAGATCCCCCGGAATTACGTCATGGGGTTTCACTTCAGTGTTGTCAGGAAAAGCTGCAGCTACCTGTGAACGACAAGATTGTAGTGCAGACATCAAGGAAGCCAAATAATCTGTCAGCATATTACAGTCAATATCAGTTATTTTACGTGGTATAGGCGTCCCCCACATATTTGGTGGTCTGCCAAAGATCACCTCATACGGGGATAGCCCTGTTCGAGAGTGTGCTACCATTCTCATGTAAAAGAGTGCAACTGGTAATGCTACTACCCAGTTGACACCTTTCTCCCTGCATATTTTGGACAATCTGATTTTCAAAGTTTGATTATGTCGTTCCACGAGACCTGCTGCCTCGGGGTGTCGGACACAATGGAACTTCCACTGATAGCCTAACAAAAGTGAAACGTGTTTCATTAGTTCGGATGAGAACGGCTGGCCGTTATCTGAGTAGACAGCACGTGGTAAACCGTACCGTGGGAAGAATTCTCGAACTAGCTGTTTGGCAGTAGTCGGGGCAGTGTAATCTGAAACCGGGTATGCCTCTGTCCAACGGGAAAGAGCACAGACAACTACGAGAACATATTTGAATCCTCGACATCGTTCCATCTGGATATAATCCATCTGGAGGATTTCAAAAGGGTGATCAGGAGGCTGAAATCCACCCTGCTCTACGGGGATGCTTTTTCCTGGGTTGAACTGACAACAGATCATACAGGTACGAACTTTTTGTTTCGCTGCTGCTCGTAAATGCTTGTTGAACCAGATATGTTGAATGCTGTCTAGCATAGCTTTCTCTCCTAGATGCGCTGGACTATGGACAGTGTTAATAATGACTTGGACCATTGAATCAGGAAGGAACCATACAGATTTTTCCTTCGTCATCCATCCTTGATCCGTTTGGATCCCTCCTAATTCAGTCCATTTCCCTATTTCGTCTGGAGTAGCATGTGTCTGTATGTCAATTACATCAAGAGTAGGATCTTTAACCGTCATACAATGTGTTGGCGTCGGGACTATTGTCTTTGTCATGTCGGATGTTTGAGTTTGAGCAGTCTGTTTAGCTGTTCTATCAGCTAAATCATTGCCTTGAGAAATGATATCAGTAACTTTCGTATGAGCTTTACATTTCATAATTGATATTGCAGTGGGTAGATGTATTGCATCTAATAAGGCATGAATGAGGTGTCCGTGCTGAATGTGGGCACCGTGAGAAGTTAAATAACCTCTCTCTCGCCACAGCACGCCGAAGTCATGTACAACTCCGAATGCATAACGTGAATCAGTGTATATGTTGACTTTTTTATTTGTGGCTTGAATACAGGCTTGTGTCAGAGCGACGAGCTCTGCTGCTTGAGCGGACAAGGTATTTATACACTTGGTTTCAATAATTTCAGTGTCTGTTGTGACTGCGTAAGCGGCTACTAACTCTCCTGTACTTGTTCTCATACATGAGCCATCTACATACAACGTCAGGTCTGGGTCTGACAATGGGACATCTGTCAAGTCTTGTCTGGGTTTCGTCGTGATTGTAATAACATCAATACAGTCATGGGCTAGTGGGTCTGTTCCGATTACAGGTAAAAGTGTGGCAGGATTCAATGTGTTACAACGTCTGATTTCTATATGTGGCTGAAACAATGTTAGTTCATACCCTGTAAGTCGTGCTATAGTCAAGTGTTGTGTTTGCGTTCGATTCACAAGAACCTCTACTGCATGTGGTACTTGAACTGTCAATGGATGTCCTAACACTATAGCATCGCTTTGTCTGATTGCTAAAGCTGTCGCTGCCACTGATTTCAGGCACGCAGGCAGAGCCTGAGCTACGTGATCTAATGTACTAGAAAAATAAGCACACGGTTTGTGTGATCCTGCTTGTTCTTGTGTGAGTACTGACAAGGCAGTACCTTCTCGTTCTGTAACAAAGAGTGTAAAATGTTTTCTGTAACATGGTGTTGCTAAAACAGGTGCTTGGCATAGAGCTTTCTTTAAGCTTTCAAAAGCTAGTGTGTGTTCCTGAGTCCAAGGGAGGACAGTCGATGTGGCTGCCTCCTGTGTTGTTAATTGAATGAGTGGTTTTGCTAGAAATGCATACTGAGGGATCCACTGCCTACAATATGAAGTGAGGCCTATGAAAGCCCGCACCTCCTTTTGTGTCTTGGGTATTGGCATATTAGCTATTAACTGAATGCGATCTGGTGTAAGCTGCCTTCCCTCCTTGGACAGCGAGTGACCAAGGTAAATAACTCGCTGGACACAGAATTGCAGCTTAGAAGGGGACACCTTGTGCCCCTTTTCGGCTAGAAATTGTAAAACCGTCAGTGATGCTTTTTCACATTCAGGTTCGCTTCGGGCGGTGATCAGCAGATCATCGACATATTGAAGCAGAGCAGTGTTGACTGGCATGTGTATACTGTCAAGTTCTCGTTTCAGTGCTTGGCTATAGATGCTGGGGCTTTCTGTAAATCCTTGAGGTGCGCGTGTGAATTTAAAGCTACGTCCATTTAAACTAAATCCAAACAAATATTGGCTTTCCGGATCTATTGGGACGCTGAAAAAGGCATTTTTGAGATCAATTACAGTAAAGAATGTTGCTTCGGAATCAATAGCTGTCAGTAATGAAGAGATGTCTGGAACTACGGGGTATTGTGGTACAATACATTTATTTAATTCGCGCAGATCAATAACCAATCGATATACTGGGGAAGCCTTTGGATCAGTTCGTTTAAGAATCGGAATTATCGGTGAATTACATATATTGGAGTCGGTCTCCACAACCACTCCTTGGCCAATAAGCTCGTCAATGATTTGCAGTAAAGCCATTACAGCATCTGGGGGTAACTTGTATTGTCGCATTCGTGGTAGTACCACTCCTGCCTTTAGTGTGACTCGATATGGTGTAATGTTCATGCAACCAACATCTGTAGGGCCTTGTGCCCATAAATGTGTGGGTAAAGTCTGCAGTCGGGAATCCATGTCTCGAGACACATAGTGACCTTTGAAATCACGTAAAAACAATCTTACTCCTTCCGGAGAACAACATATTATAGCTCCTAGAGCTTTCAGTGTTTTTATACCTAACAAGTTTTCTGGACAGGATTTAGTGAGCAATAAATCTGTAGTTCTGGTCAAGGGTCCTATCGTAAGAGGAAGAGGCTGTGATACTTCATTAACAATAGGTTTTCCTGAAAAACCAAGGGATATATTCTGTGAGCCTGAGAGGGGTGCCCCTGGAACTTCACTACATTTTATAGTTGTTCGACTTGCCCCTGTATCAAGTAAAAAATTTCTATCTTGGCCTAATAATTCACTATGTACATAAGGTCCTTCTTGGTCTACAGGGACCTCGATAAGGGGTAAGTCAACTTCCCTCTCTAGGCTGGTTCATGCATATCGTTGATAATCAGGATAGTCATACTGTGCGGTCTGGTACAGCTGTCGTGTCGTGGTTTGTGTGGCAGCAGCCGGCAGCGCTGGTGCGGCTGGCACAAACTGTATAGACTGTTGTGGAGCTGGCATGGCTTGTGCATGCTGCGGTGCTCCTTGTTCATTCTGATCCTGTCTAAGTGGCCGTGGTCTTTCTTTTGTAATACCTGTGGCGATATTACGCTTCAGGACTGGGCAATCGTGTATGTAATGTCCTGGCTGTTTACAATAGTTGCATGTCCCTTTTATAGGTCCTGCTGAATCACCGGAATGTGTCGTACCCTTTTTATGTCCTTCAGCTGGAACTGTCTGAGAGACTAGCATTTTCATTTTCGTGTCTTTCATGCGTCTTTGTTCATGTTCTTGTTCCTCTCTAATTCTATTGTAATGGTACTGTAACATTTGTAACATTTGTGATGGGGTATTACCTTGCCAGGTACTCTCGAATTTTAATACTCTATTCTTCACTTGGGGCAAAGAATTTTCAACTAATTTTGTCACAAACAGATGTGGGTATGACTCGCTACTTGCTTTTATACCACTATTTATACCAAAACATTTTTCGAATCGGGCATAGAAATCACTAGTGTCTTCATCTTGCTTTTGTTTACAGGCTGAGATTGCACCCCAGTCTTCCTTTTTCGTAGTTAATAAACGTGGCAGTACCTGTACTAATAAACCTGGTAATGCTTTAGTTTTGTCCCCAAGCCCCGAACCTGGACCTCGGGCCCTTTCTTCATTTTCTAATGCTGTCCAATCTATCTTTTGGTCTCCCACCTCCCACTCTTTTTCCTTGAGTTTTTCATAAATGCCAGCAGGCATTAATACCTTTAATATTGTCATAATGTCGGGATAGGAATACTCTCCCATGAGTAACATATCTTTAATTTCTCGGTGGAAACCCGCTGGGTCTTTGTCATGACTGGGTACCACTTTCTTCATTTCTAACAATTCTATTTTTGATATGGGCGTATATACATATACACGTTTAAACTGATTGTCCTCGCCCTTTATTGGGTGCACTTCTCGTAAGGGATTCTGTCTGTCCATGTAATACATCGGTCTTTCCTTGATGGGCAATGAAACATGTTCTGGACATACAAAAAGAATGTACTGCTTTCTGGATTCTAGTATTTCCTTAATTAACTTAGTACCTGAACCTTTCCATCTATTCGTGAGTAATTCAGTCAATATATCAGGTAAGGGACCAGGATCTGAATGTTGGCTTTTATATAGTATAAGAAGTTGTTGAATCATATAAATCCCAGCTAAACGCTGTTCATCTGGGGTGAGGTTCAAAAATGTGTGTGCTACTGTATCATCATCATACTTTCCGGGACTGTCAATCCAATGAACGGCTGACCTGGCTAATTCTTGTTCATCCATAGAATCGAGTAAATGATAACCCCTTCGTTCTCGCAGTAATTTGTCAGCGGCTTGGAACGAATGCTCGGGGGACCTTATATTTATTATAGGTGTTTGGAAATTCCTGTTATTATCTGGACGTATCGGATCAGTAAAACATCTGGTACTATTACAAGATCTTCCTCTACCTACATAGGCTATGGTGTCTGACTGTCCTGTGGGCAGTCCTGATCCTTCCTCCTCCTCGTTTTGTTCAAACTGGTCTACCGCTAATCTCTCTTCGTGTAGGCGTTCTATTTCTTTACGGATCTTTCTGCACATGGCTATTATACATTTTTGCCTGTCATGTCTCCCTTCTGATATATTCTGGCTCCATCTGGTAAGAGTTTCCATTGTTTCCGGGTCTACCCCCGGTCGGTCTTGATTTCTGATCACACAATTTATGAGGAAACGTAACAGTTCCCCCTGTATCTCCACTTTCTGGTATTCCATAGCTCTGTTAATACTTTCAGAATCTCGCCCTGTTTGGACAAAATGATATATATTATCTAGATGCATAGTCATTCCTGGTAACTTCCCTAAATACACCGCGGCTCGTCTGATACGTAATGATGCCAGGATCATTTCGTCCTCTTTGCCG
Organism: Triturus cristatus; assembly: GCF_964204655.1. Classification (NCBI taxonomy): domain Eukaryota; kingdom Metazoa; phylum Chordata; class Amphibia; order Caudata; family Salamandridae; genus Triturus; species Triturus cristatus. The sequence continues at coordinate 463,455,167 of NC_140591.1, forward strand.
GGCACAGGGTCATATCTACAATCTACAAGAAGTTCCTTAAGCGTGCGGGAATTTATGAGTTTGGGGGTACGTGGATGTGCTGACTCTTGAAAGGTAAGTTTATTTACTCTGGGTGGCGTAGAAAAAATATTGGTAGCACCTCCGGTAGCCCCGTCTGGAGTATCGGGCGTGAAAGGATTCGTAGAACGTGATACAGCAACTATAGGTGTGGACACAGCTATAGAAGTAGCTGTAGGAACAGATGTGGGAACGGACGTGCTTGCCGGAACTTGTGTCAGGATTTGTTGTTGTAAAGGTACAGATACAGGATCTTGGCGTTGAACCTCCCCGGCCGACGGTCTGTGTGGGGCGGGGTTAGCATACTCGGGAGCTGCGTCATCTAAATATGAGGAAAGAAAAACATCTTCTGCGGTTCTAGGATGCCCCTTAGGATGTACCTTTATTGGAAATAATGGGGGTGGCAAGTCTTTTGGTATCCCCGCAGTAGCCTTAGGTAATCCCTCGGCCAGAAGGGGATACATACCCTTCATAAGGGCATGTCTTTGTCTGTCTACTTGTTCTGATTTTACTCGTGTACCTTCTTCAATTAATAGATTTTCTTGAACTTTATTTGAATTCTCTTTACTCTTCTCTTCCTGTCTACGTGCTTTTTCTGTGCGTCTATACGATTCTTTACGCCATAATTCAATGGCGTCTTTCTGTGATTGTCTAGCTTTCTTTTTCCATAATTCTTCCTCTACTTTCACGATGCACTCTGCATCCCAGGTCCCAGCTGCGGGCCACCTCTGACTTTCTGGTAATTCCTTAGTGTAGTCTACCCATAGATCAAGAAATAATATAGCGTCTAGGCCGTGTTTATGATACATGAAGTACCCTGGAGTGTCCCTAGGAGGAATGGGAACAGCTTCTTCGAGTACCCCTTTTCTAGTTGTGATCTGTCTTAATTTCGAAAAGAGCGGCATATTGAGAACTGATCTGATACTTGATCTTGAACAAACTTAATACAATAAACACGATAATGAACAGTCATTCATACCACAATATGCAGAACGTATTAACACATTTAACATTTAAATGAGCAAACAATGATGATGACGATGATCTAAGAAAACTTAATCACTAAACATAATACTCGGCATTTAACTGAATTATTCTGAATTTATATACTTGATATACTAGATATACTGCTAAACAGTACAGATACACTGCTGGAACAGTGCAGACCGGATTTGTGTACCCAAACCCGTCTGGACCGGCACAACTTATGTGCACGCCAGAACGCCTCCCCAGTAATGGTACTCACCGGGTAGCTCGGAACGGAAGGCCTCGGAACGGGACTGAACTGAACTGGACCGGACTGGACTCGACTCGACTCGAAAACTTCGGACACGTCGGGACATCGGAAACCTGGTGGGCCTCTGTATACCTCGGATCTTGCTCTCTCAGCTAGGCTCTGGTCGGGATACTTCGCACTTCTCACCGCCTCGTCTGGGTGTTGATCGCAGCCTCAGTCGCCCCCGCTTGACCGGAGGGAGATACAGGAAATCCTGCTGGTACGCGTTGTTATCCGTCCAGCTGTGGCAGGAGACCGGGCCTGCAACGCACCGCCGGCGCGTGAGATGAGAAAGTGTCCCTGTTCGGGCGCCATTTATGTGGTAAATAATTTAATTACCGGGACTTAATTTGATACAGAACATAATAAAGATAGCTCAATAAGTAAGAGGCAGAATCCGTGGTATTAGAGGTTAAGAACGGGCTTTATTCCAATGAACGATTTCGAAATCGTGGACTCCAAGTTCCATCACCATGGAGGCTCAGGAAGTGAAGTACATACATTATTGATAATTAATAACTTTTATACAATAGGCATTACAGTGAAGTAAATGCAAGTGGCGTAACAATTGATAGCAAAGATAACATTTCACATGCGTAGCTGAAGGAGGCGTAATTGGGAGTAACAAGGAAACGTCATTGGTTGTGATGTTACATATGGGTGGACCTATGAAATAATTTCGCAATGTCAGCAGAAATACTTTGCAGAGATGCGCGCGCAGCAGCATGACGTGTGATTGACGTGCAGCTAGGGGGTGAAGGGGACTTGACATTTAGCTCTACATGTGGCGACAGATGTCTAGAGGGTCAAGTCAACCTAATCCCAAATCATATCTAACATCCTATGTTTAAAGAACTATGTTATCCAAAAGAGAGGTCTCTTAGAGTAGAATCTTATTCTATACTGACTATACTGACTGTTAGTGCGTGTACAAGCGTCTAAGTGTCTACACTAGATGCGAGGGCAGGAATCTTCCATAGTAACAGGACTATGAATTACTTGCATGAAGACAGAGAAGCCGGGCCTCTGCTCGGTAGTTGGCAGAATGTTTACTTAAGCTACTAGACAGGAATGCATTGGGCAGGGATCGGAGCAGATAATTTCGAAGGTGAAATACAGTTCTTGGCAGGCAGCAAGCTGATGTCAGGCATCGTGAGCCGCGCAGGGAATGAGACAAAGTTCATGGTCACAGATGCAGGCTCGGACTGGAGCTTCAGAGACAGAAAGCAAGAAAAGCTTGATGACAGAATCAGGGCCTACTCGTCTGAACTGTAAAATGGCATAAGTGAACCATATAAAGGCGGTGGCCTTTCGTACTTAGGAATGGAATATCCGGCCCATTCATGGCGGATCTGAAAGAAGACATGTTAACGGTGGACGCACATGTATTTGCGTCTTCATAACTGGAACTGGAGGGAACATACATGTACTTGTAACATGCACATAGAACCGTTGGGGTCCAAGATAGGGGACATAACTGACCAGAAAAAATCCACATTTCCACATGTGTCTTAGTCCCTGCGCGGCAGGGACTAAGAGAAAATGGCCACCAGCGCTAGAGACGCAACAGAGTGAGTGTAGCCTGATGAGGGGACGAGCGGCGGCCGAGGTGTTGCTGGCTGAACGGGCGGCGTCACGACAAGCTTGGAACAGCAGTGGGGGACGGCGTTGTGCCCGCTCATATACCTGCTGACACATGTGCTGAGCTACCGGAGAGCGGTGACAGACAGCCACTGGAGGCTTGTGGCGCAGTACTGTATTGCGAACTGCTAAGGACCACCGTGCAGCTGTGAGTAAAGGACGGCAACGACGGTTGATGCGGCAGACGCCCCCCCCCCCCCAGAGTGCAGAGGATACGAGCTAAGAGCGGTGGGGCCTGGGTTTGGTCGGTACTGGGCCGACTTTCGCTGTGCGGTCTGGGCCTCCTCTGGCACTATTGCCTTGCGTGGCCTGTGACTGGCGCTGCGACCTGTTCGGCCTGTGTGAGGGCCCTGGGACTAACCTGCTCCCTCCACCCAAGGCGATCCTTGCTGTACCGTCTGGCGTGGGAGGGGGTACGACTAAAGGGGGACTGCAGGCGCTGCTCAGCTCTCCCTTAGCAGCGAACGCGGGGGGTTGCTTTGGCGGTGTTCGTGCCCTCCGGGTCTCCGCTTCCCCTGCACTGCGGACCGGCCGGGATCCCCCGTTTCATTGACAGGACTGGCAGGAGACTAATCTGGGCCGGGGTACTAGCCGAACGCCAGCAGCTGGGACCATAAGTGTCGGGCAGAAGATACTCTGATGCCAAATACCTGTCTCCTATTGATGAGGACTGATTTTTGGGTGCTTCTAGGGTGCGATCCAGCGCTGCCGCCACTCCCTATTGCTTGCCTCAGAACCATCTTCTCACACGCTAGCCTGCTTCACCAGTGCTGTGCTACCTGATACAGTGACAAAGGTTGTGGCAATGTGTGTCTGGTACAGTGGGGCCCTCCTGGTTTTGTGAGGTGAGGATGTTGGAGGGGTCCTCGGCTGTTTCTTCCTCCTTCTGGACTTAATCATGGCTACACAAGTTACGTTGCTAATGTGGGGGACGTGGCTACGGCGCGTTGCGAGATGGCTGCCTGCTAAAGGAGCTCCGCAGGCCAGGCTCCACAATCCTGCCAATACCATCCTGAATTCCCATCTGAGCTCTCTGAAAACACGCACACCGCCAGCTGGACATACCTGGAGCACGTGGCTGTGATCTGCGAGCCCGGACTCCGCGGCAACCCAACGAATCCAGAGAGGGCGATGCGCGGCAGGGACTAAGAGAAAATGGCCACCAGCGCTAGAGACGCAACAGAGTGAGTGTAGCCTGATGAGGGGACGAGCGGCGGCCGAGGTGTTGCTGGCTGAACGGGCGGCGTCACGACAAGCTTGGAACAGCAGTGGGGGACGGCGTTGTGCCCGCTCATATACCTGCTGACACATGTGCTGAGCTACCGGAGAGCGGTGACAGACAGCCACTGGAGGCTTGTGGCGCAGTACTGTATTGCGAACTGCTAAGGACCACCGTGCAGCTGTGAGTAAAGGACGGCAACGACGGTTGATGCGGCAGACGCCCCCCCCCCAGAGTGCAGAGGATACGAGCTAAGAGCGGTGGGGCCTGGGTTTGGTCGGTACTGGGCCGACTTTCGCTGTGCGGTCTGGGCCTCCTCTGGCACTATTGCCTTGCGTGGCCTGTGACTGGCGCTGCGACCTGTTCGGCCTGTGTGAGGGCCCTGGGACTAACCTGCTCCCTCCACCCAAGGCGATCCTTGCTGTACCGTCTGGCGTGGGAGGGGGTACGACTAAAGGGGGACTGCAGGCGCTGCTCAGCTCTCCCTTAGCAGCGAACGCGGGGGGTTGCTTTGGCGGTGTTCGTGCCCTCCGGGTCTCCGCTTCCCCTGCACTGCGGACCGGCCGGGATCCCCCGTTTCATTGACAGGACTGGCAGGAGACTAATCTGGGCCGGGGTACTAGCCGAACGCCAGCAGCTGGGACCATAAGTGTCGGGCAGAAGATACTCTGATGCCAAATACCTGTCTCCTATTGATGAGGACTGATTTTTGGGTGCTTCTAGGGTGCGATCCAGCGCTGCCGCCACTCCCTATTGCTTGCCTCAGAACCATCTTCTCACACGCTAGCCTGCTTCACCAGTGCTGTGCTACCTGATACAGTGACAAAGAAGAGTGGCCACCCCCTCCTGCCCATTTTTTTTTTTTTAATTCGATTTATTATTTTTTTTCCAAACAAACCATACATGGGTGTCATATACACTTAAAATAGTTGGCACAGTATCGGTACATCTATTTCACAACTTTCAAGAGCAACAGAGCACATATCATTGTTTAGGAGAGTATAATAAGGTATTTACATAGACATCGAGGAGTATCTTACAGTTGGTTAAAGCATCACACATCCACATTTAGGTAAGTATTACCATATGCTCGCAACACAGTCCTTCCATGAGGAGCCATCATTCTGCCGCCCCTGGTATAGTCCAATCCCGGGCACTCCCGGCCATCCCAAACCTGACAAATTGCACTATAACCAACATAAACCCATAGCACCCCAACTCTTAAGCGAATCCAACCCCACTGATGTTGTGCATGCTTAGAACCTCCCAGGAGAGCAGGCACCGCTTACTCTGTTGCGGGGTCCGCCCGTGGGTGCGCTAGCAGATAGCACTTCAGGGGGGCCCCAGATATCCTTGGGCCTGGAGGTACTCGGTACCAATTCCACATATGTAGTGAGTTGCTCCTGACATTACACTAAGTCGTCAATCCAGACTTTGAACTTGGGCGCCCATCCTCTACCCCAGCGGCACGCCACCCGCCTCTTTGCTAGAAGTAACGCAAGGGCCACATATTTGCGATGCACCGCCTTCAGCGGTTTAACATATCCTAGTAGGGCCAAGAGGGGTGTGGGCTCGATATGAGCATCCAACATCAAGTACAGGGCTTCAAAAACATGTTTCCAATAGTTATGTACTTCCGGGCATTCCCAAGCTAAGTGCAAAAAATCTGCACCCGGTGCCCGACACGTCACATCTGTCTGTATCCCTCAGATCATGCCTATGCATCCGGGCCGGGGTGTAGTACAATCTATGTAAAATTTGTAATGTATTATACGTAGCCTACTGCTAGCCGATACCTGCGCTGTCTGTGATGAGCAGTATTCCCATTGTTCATGTGACAATTCAAAGCCCAATTCTACGTCCCAGCGCGTCCTAGCTAGCGCAGACGGCTCCTTTCTTTGTGTATGTACTGTGCGGTATATCAGTGATACTGGTCGCTTGGCTGTCGCACTTTTAAGAGTCAGGTGTAGCGGAGCAAGTTCTGGGGGCTCAGCCGGGAAGTTAGGAGTAAGGGAGCGGATGCCCTGTCCAAGACGGATATATAAAAACATATCAAGCGGGTCTGCTGTAAGCTCTGAAAAACATGCTCAATCTTTCGAAACGGACCTTCATGATACAAATCCCCCCAAGTTTAAATGTGCGCGCGCTCCTCGAATTTATGAAATACTTTTTCTTGAAGCAAGGGCATGTTGAGATGATACGCGAGAGGCAGCAGAGGGGAATAGAGCATGAGGGCGTTCAACATACTACCCATGTGTTGCCATGCTGCAACAGTGCAGGTAGCAGTAGTCTGCGTCTGTTCCCTGCCAGTAGACACATCATACAGCGCACCCTCAATCGGGACGGGGTGTGCAAGCCAGTGCTCTGCTGCCGCTTGTGGCATATATCTGGTTGGTGCACCCAAAAGTACGCGGAATGAACCTGCGCACTGATATAATATAATTCAAAATTGGGCACGCCAAATCCTCCCTGTGAGTAGGGTCTAATAAGAACACTCCACTGTAGCCTCGGATGCTTGCCCCCCCCATACCAAGCGTATAAATTCGGACTTCAGTGTTTTAAAAAAGTAGTTCCCCAGATAAAACGGTATATTTAAAAAAAGGTAAAGTAATTGGGGCAGTATCACCATTTTAATTAGGGAGGCTCGCCCCGCCATAGAGAGAGGGAGTGTGATCCAGAAGGAGACGCAATCCGTTATGCGCGTCAGAGCCGTTCCGTAATTGAGGCGCATTAGCACGTCCCTATCCCTCGTAACACGAACGGCCAAATACCGCAATTCGTCCTCGCACCACTCCAAAGGATAATCCAGTGGGAAGCGGACCGCTGCAGCCGTCAAAGGGAAAATACAGGACTTACCCCAATTGATTTGGATCCCGGAAAGTTTCCCAAAAACAATGAACTCCCTGAGGATTGGGTTTAAATTATGTTGCGGATCGCGAATGTATAGAGTAATATCATCCGCATATAAGGATATTAATATTTGCCTCCTGTTGCACCGCAGCGCTTTATCTTTATGATGCTGCCGCAGTTTCGCTGCTAAGGGTTCAAACGCGAAAAGTAATGGGGATAGAGGGCATCCCTGCCGGGTGCCCCTTGTGACTGGGAATGCCCGGGCTATGCGACCATTTATGAGCACCTTAGCAACTGGCGAACAGTACAGTAGTTTGATCCAGGAGAGAAAAAGGGGGGGGAAGCCCATGCGCAACATCACCCCAAAGATATAATCCCACTCAATTGAGTCAAAAGCCTTTGTGGCATCTAGAAATACAGCCGCCAAAGGCAATTCAGAAGAGACATTATTTAGCACAGAAGAGGGTTCTTAAATTGTGGGAAGTAGCTCGTCCGGGCACAAAGCCAGACCGATGAGGAAGAATTAAGTTTTCCAGCAGTAGGCTGAGTCGGTTGGCTATGAGTTTGGCCAGTATTTTTACATCACAATTAAGAAGTGACAACGGCCTATAAGAATCGCACTGATGAGGTGCTTTCCCCGGTTTTAAAAGTGAAACGATTAGGGCCTCTCTCATGGAGGGAGGTAGGTGTCCAGTTTCTAAGGCATCTTCATAGACTTCATGAAGTATGGGGGCCATCTGATCTATATAAGTTTTATAAAATTCTATGGGTATGCCATCTGTGCCAGTAGCCTTCCCCGACTGCAAGTGCATAATTGCATCCCTTACCTCATCAAGCTCAAACGGGGCACATAAAAACTCTCGCTCAGCCATCCCAATGTCACATCCTCCAAATAGCTGTCCAGATCCAACTCATCTACCCTATGTGTGGCGTACAATTGTGCATAATGCGTGGTAAAGGCATTGAGTATGTTGGTAGTGTCCCTATATACCGCCTCCCCCAGACCTTCAAGTTCCAACACATAGTTGGAGTAACGTGGTTTTCTAATCGTGTCTGCCAGCGTCTTGTCTGGCCTTTCCCCTTCCCCATAACGTCGAGCTATCCAATATCTACCACGGAAGCGCGACTCTCTCCGTGCCGAGTCCATATACTCTGAGCGTCTCTCTAAATTTTAGTTGGGTGGGACCATCTGGGTGTGAAGCCAATTTCGCCTCAAGTGCCTGGAGTTCTTTATCCAGTTTGCGCAGTGTGCTCATGATGTCCTGGAGTACTCCTGACCCCTTAGATATGCAATAACCCCTAAGTGTAACCTTGAATGCCTCCCAAATGGCCTCAACATTCTCTACTGAGTCTTTATTCCGCACACAAAAAATCGCGCACCTCTTCCCCTAGCTCCTCCTGAAAAAACGGGTCTAATAGAATAGGAGCGTGCAGTCTCCAGCTATTGCGTGGGGGGGGCCATAATCTGCCGATGACAGCGTAAGTTTAACGGAGGCGTGGTCTGAGTAAGTACGGGCCAAGTGCTGCGCTTGAGATATGGCTTGGCCCAGTCCACAGGTCACAAACAAATAATCCAGTCGTGCCCCCGACGCCGCCTGCGCAGTGTAGCGTGTGCCCTCTAGCTTGTGGGGGTGAGCATGCCTCCAGGCATCAATTAGTTAATAAGTAGTTAGTGTGCTTTGTAGGACACCGCAAGCTTTAGTGTAATGATGATGAGGGGCAGGATGAGACCTATCAACTTCTGGGTTGCATGTAACATTGAAGTCCCCTCCCCAAATTATATGATTGGAGCCTATATCAAAGATCCGAGCCCATAATGAGGAATAAAAGTCCGGGGCGTCCACATTCGGCCCGTAGCAGCAAGCCAGAATGACTGAATCAGAACCCAATCTACCCCAAGCCAGGCAATACCTCCCCTGCGTGTCCCAAGTAGCCACAGCCAGCTGTAAAGGCGTGCACTTCTTTACGAGTATGGCTGTCCCCCTCACATATGATGAATAAGAGGAAAAGATTTGGTGTTCTACCCATTTACTTGCAAAAGTGTTAAGACTGGGGATTAAAATGAGTCTCTTGCAGCATGGCTATGTGCACCTGGTGCCGGTCTAAATAGGCTAGTCTGTGTCGCTTTTTACGTGAATCTCCCAACCCTCTGATGTTCCATGTAACAATATTCAGTTTCTCTGGATCTATGTCAACCAGGGGCTTGTATGCTTGTCAATTAAAAAAAAGAAAAAACACATGCCCAAAGGGTGCAACTCTGCTCATGGGTGGGTATATACTGCATTACTGAGACCATGTTGTCTTTCCAGGACTTGCGGCATAGGTATGTCCTTCCATGAGGAGACTACTTGTTGCATTCATCACTTATTGCTGCAATCCAACGCTATTGGAAGACGGGTTTGTCGGGATCACGATCCTCAATGGCATGCCAATATATAGTAATGGCCGCGGGGACATTTAAGGCTAGAACGTGCTTATACCGGCGAATGCGGACAGAGAATTCAGACCCATTGCGAGCACTGCAGGGGAAATTCGAAGCGGATCTTGGCAGGGAAATCCCTGAGAAGACATGGGCTCAATTGGTTAAGAGGGCATGGAAGAGTACGAGAAATGCCCGGTTTCAATTGATTCAGTTTTATGTCCTGCATAGAGCGTATCTAACACCTGCGAAGCTTAATCAGTATTTTGTAGCGGCGGCTCAGTGTCCCTGCTGTGCTCTAGAGAGAGCGGACTTGCTGCATATGATGTGGGGGTGCACGTACTTGGGAACCTATTGGGAGGAGGTGTTGGACCTCTTGAATACTATTAATGATTGGACATTAGCACTAGAGTCGGGTATTTGCCTACTGCATTGGTTCCTGCATACTGCCGGAACGAAAGTGACTAGCAAATTCCTAGACTTGGGGCTTGTATTGGCTAAACGGGAGCTTACTATGCATTGGAAATCACGACAGGGACCTAAGGTGGGGAGATGGCGGGCAGAATTGCTCAAATGGGCGCGGAGTGAGGTCATACTTCGATTGCAACAAGCCTCACGCATGAATAACGACAAAGCGTATGAGACAGCGAGGGCATGGGAGGCCTTAGTTGCAGCACTCAGAGGAGGGCTCGCTCGAAGAGGGAGGAGGGGTCCGAGCTCCCACACTTGATTAGATTGACCAACTATCTATAGGCTAATAGCGGCAGTTATTGTGTATGATCTCAATGCCTCCAGTACTGTACTGTCCCTGCTAAATGATATTGCTAAACTGCTCCGGGAATTCTGTAATTGATTATACTGTATATACCTTAAGGCGCACCGGTGGGGGGGTGGGAGGAGGGTGGAGAGCTTTAGAGGGGGCAGCGCGAAACATAATATGCTGGATAAGATGTTTTGTTATTGATGCTGCATATGATGTTCTTAATTGAAATGTAATAAAAATATTTTTTTTAAAATAAATAAATTACTGTACCTTGTGCCAAAAGCTCAACAATTAAATCGCATGTCATCCATATTAAGCTATGAACAAAACCATCCTGTTTTAGGAAGAACATGTATAAACCAGAACATTCCTCCCTTGATCCCCCCCTCACACTGAAGCAGCCCCAACTTGCCAGAAGTAATCACCCACCCCCCTGCCCCCCATTGAAAACAGAAAAAGAAAACTCAAAAAAACAAACAAACACACACAGCACAGACCATGCAGTGTACAACCGTAGGGGAATACCCATGGGGGGTCTCCCTAGGTGACAACACAGGTACTCCCCGCTCTGAGAGTCTACCACAGATGGTGAGGGCTTGACTCTGGGTAGCCGAGGGTGCCCAGCGTGTATAAGAAAGAACTCAGAGTGACCGGGAGGTTGACCAATATATTGGATGATCACCAGAATTCCAGCTGTCCAGCTATCGCAACTTGCTCTTCATTCGCATCCCAAAAAAAACCAAACAAAAAGAAAAAAATCAATATGAAGCAGTGCAATAGTTACTGTGGGTTGTCTTCTGCTCCCAGTGTCGAGGACTGCGGCGATGCCGCCGAGGCTCCAGCACTGCGACCCACCCGTTTCAAATGTTTAAGGAATTCTTCTACTTGTTGTGGCTTGGTGAAAAACGGCTGTTTACCCTGATGGGTTACCCTGAGGTGCGCAGGGTACAACAGCGCGTAATCAATTTGGGCTAGCCACAGTTTGTTCTTGACATCCGTGAATTTGCGTCTCTCCTGCTGGACCATGGGGGTAAAATCTGGGTAAATTGAGAATGTATTGCCATCATATGTCAGCTGTTGTTTATTTCTCGCGACACGGAGAGCAACATCCCGGTCCCTATAGTTTAGAAGTCTCGCTATGATGGGACGCGGCGTGCCCCCAGGGAGTGGACGTGGCCCCAATGTGCGATGTGAACGTTCTATTATGAATTAGTTGGAGAAAGCTTCCGCTCCGACTGAGGGGAATAACAATTTTTCCACGCATTCCTCCATTTTCCCGGTGTTGGTTGACTCCGGAATTCCTAGGGTGCGAATGATATTGCACCGACTTCGCGCTTCTAAGTCCTCATTCTTCGCGGCGACAATGTTCAGCAACTTATCCATGTGGGTAATCTGCACGGTGATCCGAGTTGTAGCATCTTCAGTATCCGAAATGCGCCTCTCTGTCTCTTTTATGCGATCCTCATGCCCGTCTAATTTATGCGCAATGGCGTCGATACGTGATGACATTCTGTCGACCTTGTCCACAATGGTAGCGAACCCCTGCCGGACCTCCTGAAGAATACTCTGTACATCAGTAGCCGGCATAGCCGCACCACTCTGAGCCTCATCTCTGTTGTCCAGCTCCTGGCTCTCCTGCAGGCCCCGAGCATTCCGTTTCACCGCCTCAAAGTTCAGTTTGGGTTGACGGGTATCTGATTTTCCCACGACGCCCTGAATGCACAGCACTCTCGGTTTTATAGTCTATGCTGCGGCCTGTGTCTCAAGAGGGGACGGGGCGACGCACGCAGGATCCAGTGGGGGCTAGTCAGAGGTGGAGTAATAGTGCAGATGGTATATCAAAGCGCTCTCCACCAGCGCTCGGCTCACCAGGCGATCGCAATTCCCCCAGCGCGCCAGCAGCGAGCAATGTAAATCAAGTAGGTCGTGAGGTCAAGTATATCAATCTCCCGGGGCACCAGCTCACCAATACGGCAGGACAACCACTCAGGGCGGTCTCCACGCATATGACGAACAGCGTGGGGAGAAAATCCAAAGTGCCACTTACTCTGATGCTATAGCCTCCTCAGGCCTCCTCTCAAACAGCACCCCCGGGTCACCAGCCGTGCAGCACGCGGGAGGAATGTAGCTGTGTTCCCCAGCTCAGTGTGGTGCCAGTTCAAAGCGTGCCCCGCATCTTCAAAGTATCACGAGGAGGGGGGGGGGGGCTGGGACGCAGTCACTGCTCCATCCCCCGCACCCCCAACAACTGCAAGATGGCCCACTTTAAGGCCCAGATGGAAGTTTCCGGACCAGCTCGCCACCAGGTTGCCTCCAGATCACCCCAACACAGCAGCAGCAAGTGAGGCCCGGGCCTGGCGCGCGACGAGTCAGAGCAGCCAGGTCAACGCAGCCACCACAGCAGGCAGGAGCAGGCTCCGAGCATCCAGACACCCCCCGATGTGGGAAAGGCAAAACCACGCACCTTCCAGTGTCCTGTCCCTAGGCGGGCAAAGTTAGCAACTACCCACCGAAGCTCTCAGGGCGCCGCGGCACCATGCAGGCAGCACCTCTCACCTCCACTCCTCAGCAACACCGCGGCAGTCACAGCTTGGAAGCAGGCGGGGCTCTCCTCAGTTACTCCGCGGTCTTCACTCGCGGGGACAAGGATATCTGCTCCGGCCCCTCCGCTAAGTCCGTGTCGCGAGGCCTGGGCACCTCGTGGTCAGCATCGGCCTCATGTAGTTCCTAAGGCCGAGTTAGGGCACCACGCTGCTCCGTCCATATCTTCCCGGCGTGACAGCAGGAGCAGGAGTGACGCAAAACAGCTGATCTCTTCAGCGAGTCCCCAGCAAGTCTATCGCTTCACCAAGCCACCATTTAACACAGCCATCGGGTCCTCTGAGCAGGATAAATGAAGGATATGCACGCAGGGCTGCAGGAGCCTCACAACAGTGCGGCCATTTTGCGTGTGCGCCACCTAGCGCCCCCCACCCTCTCCTGCCTTGTGTGTACTTGCTCTTGACTTGGCCCCACCGACCTGAGGCAGGCTTGGGCCTAAAACTGATGGAGCAGCTTGTCACAATGAGACACAACATACCACGGAGTGCGGCCGACTGTGTCGCTACTATCCCTCGATCATGGGCAAGACGGACCCTAAATAGCCCAAGATCCCATTTGAAAGTAAGCGCCACACACGAGCCGTAGACATGCCGACGGAGCTGGGTGCCGCCCAGGGCCCACCGGATACCGCGGACGACCTGGAGGAGGACATGAGGTCCATATTACTGGAGGTGCGCACTTGTCTTGAAACTATCGATAGCAAAATCGATGCCCTCACATCCAGCCTTGACGCAGTGAAGAAAAAGGTGGACACACATGAGACCAGAATAGATGTGCTGGAGAATAGGGTTGTCTGATACGCAGGACTCTAATGTTGAAGCGAGGACACAGATCCTTAATATGGAGAAGGTGCTGGAGGTTAAAAGGATGAAAAACAAAGTTTTGGAAGCGCGCTCCAGACGGAATAACCTACGAATAATTGGCCTTCCGGAATCGACAGCCATCTCGAAAATGGAGCCCTTCATTGACAACCTTCTATGCAAACTGTTTGGTCCGGTGCTATCCCCGGCCATGATCGTTGAGAGGGTGCACCGGACACTCGGACCTCGACAGGTGCGCCACCGCGCCCGGTGATAGCACGCCTTCACAACTGCGCGGACAGGGATGCTATTCTTCGTGAGGCGAGGGTCAAGAGCCCCATCACTCATCAGGGTAACAACTTGTCCTTCTATCCAGATTACACCCCAACAGTACAGGCCGCACGCAGAGCGTTCATGCCTGTAAAAAGGATTTTACAGTCTGCCTTCGTTCCTTACGCAATGCTACACCCTGCTAAATTGAAAATCACCGATGATGGTCAAGCAAATTCTTTTTTTTTTTTTACAGATTCCAAGTCGGCTCTGAAATTCACGAAAGACATCTGTCCTCGTAAACCTTCTAAGGCCGCCTCAAAGAGTTTAACAACGTTGCCATCTCTCAGTGATGCTGACTAATAACTGACCAAATCGATGAATGTTATCGTTGTTTAATCACATACCTGCACATATGTACACAATAGCCTGTGTTACAAAAGGAGGGCCCGCGATCTGGCCGCGACGCTGTGCTGACGGTAATCTACCGCTAGTACTATTCTATATTCGTTATAGGTGTTTTTTCTGGTATATTTCCTCTTTCAGGGGTTGTAGAGCTAGGTGGTTACATTGATATTGCAGTCTGGCCACCCTGCCGCTTGGTAGGTGTTTGCTGTCGTTCCCCCCCCCACCCCCCCCCCCCCCAAGAGGGTGATCCCCCACTTGTTTGCAGTTTTATAAAGGGATTGGGGTAAATATTGGGTTGGGGAGGGGTTTGTATTCTCGATCTCATTGGGAGGTTGTAGTGGGAGGGGGGTGGGCAGGGATGTTCCATGCGTTTGACACTAGCCAATGTATATATATGTGCATGGAGAAGATTGTTTATTGTGAATGTATTGACAGCAAGACTGGGAACTGTGTTTTTAATCCAGTGTACTATGACAGTCAGTTGTTTGATCACCTGTGAGTTGCCACGCTAGAGGGGCCAATGGGTGAGGATTATAGATTACTAACATGGAACATTAGAGGGCTAAACTCCCCGAAGAAAATCTGCCATGTTTTTGCATATCTGAATCGCAATGGCACCCAGATCGCATTCTTGCAAGAAACACACCTGACCAAGGTCTCAGAAGCGACCATTGCGCTTAAATGGGCGGGGTTCAAGTTAGCCTTATCATACTCATCTTACACAACGGGGGTTATCATATTGATCACAAAGGGCATCCCGTTTACGCCACACAAGACTCACATTAATGACGAAGGCCGATGCGCAATGGTTTAGGGGAAATTAGGTAACTCATTAATCACCCTCATAAACATGTACGGTCCCATACGAATATATGGCATACTAAGACAGTGGCCCGAGACAGCCATTGTGAGGGGGGGCCTTAATATGTATCTAGATACCGTTCTGGATAAATCTAACCCACAAAGCACTCGAACGTCTAAGGTGGCCCGGAGTATCAACCAGGCTAGGTTGGAATTCGGATTGGTGGATGTCTGGAGACTGCGCAAAAGTACGACAAAAGAGGGAACACACGCCACGCCTGCGCATAACAGGAGTGGGTGACAGATATCGCCAACTATCCACGCACGCTCTCTGATCACAATCCAGTGCAAATGGTTCTGCATATCCCCACGTTGACGCATCGCCCATTCACGTGGCTTTCCGTTCGGAGGCGTTATTGGACTCCCTGTATAACGATACAATCTGCAAAGCAATAGAACACTACTTCTTGGATAATAAGGGCACGGTAGATATCGCTGCCACACTCTAGGAGGAGTTTAAAGTGACGATAGCGGAGTTTGTATAGGCACCACAGCTGGTATACTGAAGGATCTCAGAACACAACTCACCAAAATAGAGACCACACTAAAAACCATAGAGAGAGCTTACACGGATAACCCTACCCCAGACACACTATCACGCATTCATGCATTGATTCAGGAATATGACACAGCTGCGGAATCGAAAATTTGCTATATTTCACGTCACCACATGGCCAGGAAGTACGGCGAGGGTGGCAGACAAGGCCGTAATCTGGCTGGGAAAATCAGGGCACGCGATGACCATCATCATATTGATAAAATAAATCGACTGTCAGGGAAGGGAACACTACGCTCCTTTGGAAATAGTGGAACAGTTCTGAGATTATTATGCCAATATGTATACTTCTCGGGGGGCGGGCCCAGACTCCGCAGTTGAGGAGTATCTAGACGACATTGCCGGTGTGTAGTTGGCGGATGGTCATCGGGAGTACTTGAGTCAACCCATAGACGAGGCGGATATAAAAGCTGCGATCTATGCTTTACCAAATGCAAAAGCACCGGGCCAGACTATCTGACCGAAGAATTCTATAAAGCCTATATAGATCTCATCACTCCATACCTATTAGACATGTATGCTGAGGCGCACAAGGCTGGCGTTCTGCCGCATCCCTTCGACAAGCTCTCATCATCACCCTTCTGAAGAAAGACAAGAGCCCTGATGCGTGTGAATCCTATCGGCCCTTATCTCTGATTAATATTGACGCAAAAATACTTGCCAAGATCCTGGCCACGAAACACCAGCCATTGAGGTCGTGTTTGGTTCTACAGGATTTATCCCGGAGCGATCCGCGTCTCATAACCTACGGACCATATTTGCGATGATGCATGTTCTTGACCCCAATCTGCAAGCTGCGGCGGTCATGCTTGACGCGGTTAAAGTGTTTGACTCTATAGAATGGGACTATATGTTTCGTATTCTGCAGCGTATGGGATTCCCATTACTCTTCCTGGGGTGGGTAAAGATATTGTATACTGATCCGTTGGCAAGGGTTCGAGTAGGGGGGCTAACGTCCGAGTCCTTTCCTCTCCAGCGAGGTACCAGTCAGGGCTGTCCTCTGTCACCACTGCTGTTCGCTATTGTAATGGAGTCCCTGGCGTGTGTGATACGCCAAAGACACAGAGAGACGGCTTTACATTTTAATCACCATCCAGTTGGTATCGCGCTCTACGCCGAGGACATGTTTCTTTTTATAAGAGAACCCGCTCGATATTTGGCGCAGGTGCTAAGAGAGTACATTAGATTTGGACTAATCTCAGGCCTGAATATCAACTGGGATGTCAATTATTGTCCCTCTGACGGCAGCCACCCCCGCACCGGCTGTGGATTATCCGATAGTATGGTCAGCAGACCCGGTCAAGTATCTGTGGTCTGGATTCATCGACATCCTGATGTTGCTGTAAGGGAGAATTTTGGGCGTGCCTGTGTATCGCTGGATTACCAAATAGATACATGGATAGCATTGCCGTTGTCCTTAGCGGACCGCATTGCGATTATAAAAATGGTGGTATTGCCCAGTTTTCTATATCTCTTCTCTAATATCCCAATAAAATTAACGCAGGGGTTTTTCGCTACACTGCGAACATCACTGTTTTGATTGATCTGGGGAGGCAAGCAGGCTCGGGTGGCCTGGGCTACCATTACCCTAGATTATGCCATGGGGGGGATTCGGTGCACCGGACCCATACATATATTACTTGAGTGCTCAGGCACAATATGCTTACTACTGGTTTAACAAACATGACTTCACTCCTCATGTGGCGGTTGAAGACGGCGATGCCTCTCCGATCCCTTTTCATAGTATCATCACTCACACGCGACGGGACACTCCAAAAACGGAAATAAACACGATAGATACTACAATAGCGGCGTGGCAAGCTATAGGGCAGCTCGCTGACAAATTGCCTATATATGCTCCGGCGATGCCACTGGAACATGATATGGCGCCCTCGGTAACACAGGAAACTGGCCCCATGTGTCTGCTTGGGGAGGCGGGACTGAGCACTATGCAGGACCTCTACCCGGGTGGCACCTTCCTAACCCCTGAGGACCTGCAGTATACTGTTAACCTATATATAGTGAACCGAAAGAGCAGTGTGGGGTTAAGGCATGCTATCAAATCGCACTACCACACATACCCGGCCGAGCCTCTGGCTCTCTATTCTTACAGCTACTACTGACTACTCCCACACGAAAGAAGTTAATTACGAAGCTATACAGGGCAATACGGGCTGAGAAGACTAGCGTGCCAGATAGCAGCTCTGATCGTTGGAACACCGTGTTGACCCCCCCTATAACACTGGCGGAATGGGAACATGTGTGCAGCCTCACCAGTAAACTTACTCCTAATGGGAACCTCCGCATTATTCACCTTAAATATCTGCATCAGACATACTACCCGCCCCTTCGCTTACCCAGCTATGGTCTGCGAGACACTAGTAGATGTAAAAGCTGCGGTCAGATGGAAGCTGATTTTATGCATATCGCCTGGGACTGTGGGAGGGTGGCATGTTATTGGAAGCAAGTGGTGCAAAATATACAGGAAATGTCTGGGTCGGAAATCCAATGTACACCGCTAGTGTGCCTTCTATGTTATATTCCTCATGTAAAAGGGGTCCTGTGAAAATGTGTACGCATCGCTCTGCTCATGGCTAAACGCAGAGTTGCTATAACATGGGAAGGTACACAGGTGCCAAAAGTTGCACATTGGATCAGAGACATGGTCTATTGCAAAGAAAACTTGGAACTATATGCGGAGGAACTGCCGATATCATCCAAACCCAGGGACATATGGGAGCCACTGCGTCAGTTCCTTCAACGGCAGTCCATGGCTGATTACCAGGCTGAGACAGAGTGAACATTATACATGAAAGTGCCTTGGCACACTCGGAGTGCACTGGATTTAACAATCTGATATGTCATATATATTCCTTGTGGTGTTGATCGATCACAGTTTGTACATGGCTGGTCTGACGCAGATGTTACTCTGAATAGTAGTATTGATGATTACTATTTTGTGAAATGCAATAAAAAAAAAAAAAAGGTTCCGTTGCTAACGTGAAATGTGCAGGGCCTTTATTCTCCTCCTAAACGTTACAATGTGCCGTCTTATTTGAAATGGATGGGAGCGCATATTGCGTTCCTCCAGGAAACCCACCTTGCTGAGGTTGAGGTTCGTGCCTTTGTGCCATCTCTTGTTATGCCTTTTTGCCGGGCGCTCTCATTTGGATTAGGCCTGGGGTTCCCTTCCCCTTGCACAGGGTGGTTACTGACCCTGAGGGACGCTATGTCCTGATGTTGGCGAGCCTGGATGGTAGAGATATATAGCCTCTTAAATATATATGCATCAAATGTGCAACAGTCCTTTATTCTTTTAGGCATGGCACCCCTGCTGTCACTCGAGGACCCATAACTGGAGAGTAATGGGTGGGCGATTTTAACTGTGCTGAGGATTTTAGCCTGAATAAGTCGCACCCGCCCTTACGGGGCGTGCCTACAGGCAGGCTGGCCACGGTGGCCCGTTTGTGGGCTGGACAGTGGGATCTGACATACTGTTGGCAGGTGCAACATCCGGAGGTTCGTGCATACTCCTATCCCTCTGGCCTTCATGATCTTGAGGCTCAGCTTGACAGACTTTTATATGGGCAGGAGGCTCTATGGCAGGGTATTGAGGGTGAAGTATCTAGCGAAAACGTACTCTGATCAGGTCTCTAGACCTGGTGTGCCAACTGGAATGGCATGGTGAGCAAAAAAAACGATGGATTTAGGCCCAGATCTCTGTACTGGGGTGAATGTATGACATTGTTCTGCATTCTGTCCATCAATAGTTCTTTTTGCATTTGTCACCCCGAGTGGGACGGGTATGCTCAGACGTGACAGGGTCAAGACTGATTTGCATATGGCTGGGTCCAAACTAGAATGGCATGGTGAGCAAAAAAACGATGGATTTAGGCCCAGATCTCTGTACTGGGGTGAATGTATGACATTGTTCTGCATTCTGTCCATCAATAGTTCTTTTTGCATTTGTTTTTTTGGGTGTGCCTACCTGGCATGTTGGTCCGGCAATACTGGATGATTGGACTTTCCAGGTTTAATTGGGGGAGCACATCTCACTATTACTTCTGTTTGGGTTAGCCTTAGACCCCCTTTGCTTACACGGTCTATCAGGGCCTTCATTATCAGGGCTTACACCTTATATCTGATTACACTTACCTCTCTCTATGTATGCTGATGATATGCGGTTATAACTGAGAGGAAGTGATACTGATCTCGAAGAGGAGGAGGTGGCCGCTTTTCCGGTGCCCATTCAGGACTGGAGGTCAATTAGGATAAAATTATGCTTTTATCCCTTTTTTTTTTTTTTTTTTGTCAAACCATTTTTATTGCCGGTCCAAATATACTGTATAACACTCAGGATAAATGTCATTAACGCAGATTTCTCGCCCCCCTTAGTCATACATCCGTGCGGTATACACAGCCGTACTGCCCACATCCCGGAGGCCGGGCGGCGCCACTTAACCATAGGTTACATCTTTACATTTCTTACAAGTACGGTCGTCTAGTGGGGAAATCCGCTGCCTGCTTTTAAAGTTAACCCCCCCCCTCGCCCCCAAAATTCTCATGGACCTCGCATTCTTCTTCCATTAAGTTTGGTCGTGCAATCCCTCCCTCGGTCCTAACCCCCCCCATAGCGCCTAGCCAGGAATTATGCTTTTATCCCTTGAGGGTGATGTGCCTGAACACAGTCCTATTACCACGGCTCAGACAATACACTGGGATGGGCATATGGTTCAATACCTGGGCACGGCGGTTTACCAGAATCCCCAGACTTGTTGTAAGAAAGAAACTTCAGGCGTGCTATTACAGGGTGGAGACGCTTGGTCGCCTTATGGACTACTTTGCCTTTGGCAATGAATGGCAGGGTGGCGGTTTCGTACATGATTGTACTGCTGTGACTCCTTTATTTATTTGTGCCTCTTCCACTGGAGCGGTGTCAAAAATACATTCGGGAGTTGAACGATTTACTACTGACGCTATACTGGGGTGCTTCGAGTCGCCTTGTGGTCCTTTGGAATTTACGTCTTCTTGTGGCCGAGGGTGGTCTGGTGGCACCCGATTTATGTGAATGTAAATGTAGATGTACTTGTATAGCGCACGACTACCCGGAGGCATCTCGGCGCTTGTACGAATACCGCTGAGGAACCCTTCCTGGCCTTTCCCTGTGAAGTGTCCACGCCTGGGTTCCCCCAAGGTGAGGCCAGGCATCCTAGCGTTGTTGGGGCCATTGTGGAGATTAGGCAAGCTATTGCCCGGAGTTGCAGAGTGGGACCCATGATTAGGATAGGCACCGAGGCGAGAATTATCAGGTCCGAGGAAATTGAGCCCAAGACCCGCCGAGGCGGAATTGAACCCTGGTCCCGGGCCAGACTTCTGCATCAGGGTCTGCCGCTCCAACCATTGAGCCACACTTCTCCACTTGCTTGTAAGTGCGCCAGGCTCCATTGAGGGCATTGCTCATGACGTTTAACATCACAAAGCTATTTACACTCTCACCCTCTTCTCCCCCCCGCTTCGTCTTTCAGCGGAGCAAGAATTTATAAAAGAAGAAAGAGCATGTTGGAGCAAATCCACTTCAAGAATAAAATGCAATTGAACCCCTGAATGGCACTTCGTGCATTTCCACGAGCAAAGAAGGCGCATACTGATTTCCAGCAGAATGGAACTTCAGCTGAAGTGATTGCCTAGGTGGAATCGGCTTCTGCTAACACAAAAATACCCCTTTCCCACATGTTCAGCTTTCAACGTTGATTAGGCAGCATTTACGATTTCTAACTCGTTTATTTAAGTTCTTTGGGACTCACGAGCCCCTCACAAACTATAGCTATGGATTCATGCAAGCTTCAAAAAGAACAAACAAGTCTCTGTCGAACGCAAATTGTGACAGAAACTCATTGTAGCTGGAGGGACTGTAAGAACGACAGGACACATTAGTCCAAACGCAGACCCAACGCAGCTCAGAGGCACCATATAGCTGGATCTCACAGAGGACGCAACAACACTTAACCCTTCATTTAAAAGCGAACGCAAATTATGACAGAAACTCATTGTAGCTG
The DNA here is from genome assembly GCF_964204655.1 of Triturus cristatus. Lineage (NCBI taxonomy): Eukaryota > Metazoa > Chordata > Amphibia > Caudata > Salamandridae > Triturus > Triturus cristatus. Next base: position 463,476,944 of record NC_140591.1, read on the forward strand.
GAGGGACTGTAAGAACGACAGGACACATTAGTCCAAACGCAGACCCAACGCAGCTCAGAGGCACCATATAGCTGGATCTCACAGGAGGTCGCAACAACACTTAACCCTTCATTTAAAATAAAAACAAGCATTGGCATAGCCAATAGGTCTCGCCTTTGGGACCTTATAAGTGATTAGTTATCCAGCACAATATCCTTGGTGAAACAACATCAACTGTTGCATGGCTAAACACTTATAAGGTCCCAAAGGCGAGACCTATTGGCTATGCCAATGCTTGTTTTTATTTGAAATGAAGGGTTAAGTGTTGTTGCGACCTCTGTGAGATCCAGCTATGGCCGGCCTGAAGCTTGCGGTTACGCGCGCGTGCTTACGAGGAGAGGCGCCATCTGGCTTTCCTCTCGCTCTCCCGCGCGCGCCTCGCTCTGCCTTTCTGTTTTGCTCGCGCTTCAACTCCCTCCCTCACCACAGGCCGCACGCCGAGACATCAAGGGTGAGCGTGAGCGCTTTGTAATTCCACCTGGCAATTCAAACAGAACGTTCCCTTGGAATGGAAAAACAGAGTATTTGGCGCCATCTAGCGGCTGGGCTGTGTTAGCTTCATGTCATATTTTTGTACTTTCACGTCTGCTCTTTTAACAGCGGGGCGAAGGACTACGCTGGACCGACATGAGCTCAGGGCGCATTCTATTCCATCAAGCGGAACCACAGTCTGGGGACTGACCAGCCCCTTCACCACCCGCCCCCGGTAACTAGGGCAGCGAGCCTCCAGCCTCGCTCTCCGCCTCCCCTGTTATTTATTGCCTGGCACTGGAAGAGTTTGCCGTCCAGAATATTTATTTTGTTTGTTCCTTGTTTTGAGGCCTCGATGGTTAATCAATGAAAATTTCCTAATCTGGGGCTGAGCTGCATCCTTCGGCCCCTCAGAAGTCGCTCAGACCCTCCTTGTTTGCACATTTGGGATGCCTTCAAATCGCCGCCTCGGGTGCCTCTGCCCGCTCTCTTGAAATGCAACCCGCTTCTTATTTTCTCCTTTTTTTCGTCTCGGCTTTTTTCTAAAAAATAATCCTTCCTTCTTCTTGTATCTGCCTCTTCTTCTGGCAGACCCCTCATCCCATGCCCGACTTCGCACTCCAAAAGCTTGCTTTTCCTACCCATCTCTTCCGCCTACTCTCTGTGTCTTTTGTAATTCCTAAATGTCATTTTTCCACTCAATTTTCATCATTCTATCTATCTCCTGTTCCTCCTATCTGCATTTTCGAGTTTCCTCCATTGAACCCCTCCCTGCCAACCTGCCTCTCCTTTCTCTAAGTTGTGTGGGCCTCCATGGGTGACATAGGACTCATTGGCCAGAATAGGCAAAACACAGCACACAGACATTACCTCCAAGAGAATGATCTAAAATAATGGTTCCTAGTACATACTTTGTAAAAGAAAAACACTGAAAACAAGCATTGGCATAGCCAATAGGTCTCGCCTTTGGGTCCTTATAAGTATTTAGCCATGCAACACTTGATGTTGTTGCACCAAGGATATTGTGCTGCATAACTAAATACTTATAAGGTCCCAAAAGCGAGACCTATTGGCTATGCCAATGCTGGTTAGATCTGGCCTTGGTCCTTGCCCACAGACTGCTGGCAAAGAGTTCGAAGTCCGCTTGTGGTCCTGATGTATATCGATGGGGACAGGTTTTGGTGGAATGGGCGGACTGGTAAAGGAAGGCAATCTACAGGGAGGAGGCTCTGGGGGTAAGGAAAGAAGGAGTAGTTTCTTACCTGTAACTCCAGTTCTGTAGTAGGGGTATCTCTGTTATAGTCATAATCTATGAATAGTCCCGCCCATGTGCGGGGACCCCGGAGCAATCAAAATATCTCTTAAGCTGTCCTGCATTTGCAAACCTGCAAAGACACTTAAGAGACAGACAAAATAACAATAACAATAATAACAATATGGCTGCACTGGCCAGCACTTCATCTGAAGTGAACACAAAAGCCAAAATAAAGTTTAAATGTCATTTTTATTCACATCTGACATGTTCCTTTATTGTATCACACTCCCTTCACCAAAATCCCTTTAAACAATAGAGAGGAAGGGGTGGACAGACAAGCCCTATCGGCTGTCATTATGTGTCTGCTAAAAGGATACCGTGCCTTTAAGGAACTCTCCAGAGACCCCCGGTATCCCAGGATGCACAGCCAAAGCAAGTTACTTTCAGTTCTTTTTGAAGGTGTATAACAGGCCTGATACTGTCAGGTTACTCCACCGGGGAGGAGGGAGGGTCGCTTATGACTATAACAGAGATACCCCTACTACAGAACTGGAGTTACAGGTAAGAAAGGGGATCTCTGTGTATAGTCATAATCTATGAATAGAATGGCAAGCCCATCCCAACCAACAAACAGCGGTGGAGTAAAAACCGAACACCAACAAATTACTGTGCAAACAAATTCCTCAGCGAAGCCTGTCCAACCTGCGCATCTGCCCTAGCATCAGAGTCCAGGCAGTAATGCTTTGTAAACGTATGGACCGACTTTCCAGGTGGCAGCCTTACAAATGTCAGCAATTGGAACATTCCTAAGCAAAGCTGTAGTCGCTGCTTTGCCCCTAGTCGAATGCGCTGTAGGCTTACCCCTCAACGTCTTATTAGCTTTCTGATAACAGAGCTGAATACAGGCCACAATCCATCTGGAGATGGACTGTTTCGAGGTAGCTAGACCAGTTCTTACTGAACCATAATTTACAAACAGTTGATCCGACCTGCGGATGTCTTTTGTCTTATCTAGATTTTGTCTTATCTAGATAAAATGTCAACACTCTACGCCCATCTAGCGAATGCAGGAGGGATGCTGAAAAAATGTAGGCAAAGTTATCATTTGATTTACATGGAAATCAGATATCACTTTAGGCAAAAACTTAGGATGAGTACGCATTACCACTTTAGAAGCATGGAATACAGTATACGGCTCTTGACAACACAGAGCCTGAATCTCACTTACTCTCCTGGCCGATGTAATGGCCACAAGGAAGGCAGCCTTCCAGGACAAATGCTGCAGAGAAGCCTTATGAATAGGCTCAAAAGGTTCCCATATTAATCTGGACAACACCACGTTCAATTCCCATGGTGGAGAAGGTCGTCTAACAGGGGGAAACACCTTACGCAAACCCTCCAAAAAATCTTTAATCACAGGGATTTGAAAAAATGAGGTTTGGGAAGGGCCCTTTCTATACGCAGTCAAAGCTGCGAGATGAACTTTAATAGACTGAAAATTAAGCCCAGATTGAGCTAACTGCAGCAGATAAGGCAAAATAACATCTTCTTTACAGGATGTAGGGTCAATGTCCTTTGCCGTGCACCATAAGCAGAATCTCTTCCACTTATAGGCGTAAGAAGTCCTCGTAGACGGTCTCTTCGCCTCTTTCAGGATCTCCATACAGTCCTGAGGTAGGTTCAAGTGTCCATACTGTACTAGCTCAGGAGCCATGCTGCCAAACTCAAGGACGAGAGATTGGGGTGAACCATCTGTCCTCCGAATTTCGTGAGAAGGTCCGGCCGACACGGCAGGCGCCGGTGTGGCAGAACAGACCGGTGAAGAAGGTCGGTGAACCACCACTGCCTCGGCCACTCCGGAGCAATCAGGATCATCCTGGCCCTGGATTGCGACAACTTGATCAGCACCGCCGGAATCAGGGGAATGGGTGGAAAGGCGTAGAGAAAGCTGTTGGACCAGCTGAACCACAGGGCATTCCCCAGTGTCCCTGGTTGGTAGTACCTGGACGCGAAGTCGCGGCATTTGCTGTTTTCTGCCGTAGCGAACAGATCGATATCCGGAGTGCCCCACTCTGCGAAGACGTCTCTTAGCACGTCGTCGTTTAGCACCCACTCGTGATTTTCTTGAACGAACCTGCTGAGCGCATCGGCTTGGGCATTCTGCACTCCCGGCAGATGGGTTGCCGTGATCGTTAGGTTCCTGGCCACCAGCCAATTCCATGCTATGCGCTTAAGAAGGACCTCGAGTCTGGCAGGTTTGGAGGTGTCCGTACTTAAAACACTGTGACCGGATCCCTAGACAGAGGAATCACTAACCAGCACACACCCAGGTGAGTGATTGACCTGGCCCATGGGGAGACTGGCAGCCGCAGACCTGTGGACATTATAGGGTGCCTGCTGGGCAGGCCCCTGGTGAGGGTGGATGGTCCTGTTGTGCACGTACTCCATCTGAGTAGGAGGGTGAGAGGGAAAGCTATGTTCTGATGTAATCATCAGTTGACAGTACACAAAGAGCGAGGGTTGACTCACTTGAGTCCTGTTCTGTCCAGTCACCTGAGGCTGCTGACAACGACAAAGTGCTGCTGGACGGCCTGGGCCATCCTCTCCGCCTGCGTGGCAGACCCCCAGCCCAATGCCCGGGTCTGTAGCAGTCTTGGCTCTTACAAAATAAAAGTAAAAGCACGAATGGCGCGCTGCAAAAAAAACAAAAAACAAGAAGCGCCCGCAAAGTGGTGTGTAGCAGAGCTGTCGGCCAGATGATTAAAGAAGGGCCCTGCATGGGGGATCCCCTACCCACTGTCCCTGTCTGAAGCAGTCTCTGGGTTTACAAAATGAAAGTAAAAATGCGAATGGCACACTGAAAAGTGGGGTGGGTACAAGCACAACACAAACTAACTAGGAGGACGGGGAAGGGAGGGTGGGAAAGTGAAAGCGTGCCATGCGTGCGCTGTGTTCAAATGCCAGCCCTACGCAGGGACAGGAGATGTGCACGCGTACGGAGTGCACATCTCCTGTCCATAGGCGTGCACATCTCCTGTCCCCTTTGGCAGAGAAACCAACGACAATAGGTCTCGCCAAGGCGAGCAACGCATGCGCTGCGTTGCTAGGCGAGACCTAATAAGTGAAAAGCCCACAGTGAAAAACAATTAGAAAATAAATTATATACCCAGGACCTAGTCACACCTAAAAGGAGAACACGTTCCTCTTTTCTGAATGATACAGGAGGGGTAAACCCTCAATGACCCAGATGTCCCATAGTTGTGATATAACCGGCAAAACGCCATTCTGTCAGTTATTTGGGCCGCCAACCATAACCCCTGGGTTGGTGTAGTACGAAGAGGGTCACCTCAGCACTCTCTGCACTCTTCTTATTGAAAGACAAGACAGAAGGCTAGTTCAGGGTTCTACCAATTTAGATCATCTTACTTTCGACATTCACTCAATTTACTGTTTACCACTGTAGATGTACAGCTTTGTGATAACAGAGGTCTACTCGGTTTCACAAAGCCCCCCAACATTCCTTAAACTCCAGCTGCAACATTCAGTAAGTGGATAACACACATTCTTGCTCCTCTGGTCTTGCAATGTGATATGATAAAGTATACGTCCAGACATCACTCACCGCATGTTTTATCAACGTTGCCCATTTGGGCTATGTTAGCTGTCACACTTACACATGAACATTGCATTGTCGATCATGTAATAAAACTAGAGCATTGAATTTTTTTAAATAGAAAAAAAAAAAGAGGGAACAAAATGTCCTCAAACCTACTTCAGTTTTGCAAAGGTAACATTCAATCTCAGACCCACTCAATGGATGACAAGGCTATCTAAACAGAGAACATTTTATGACAGCAACAAGATCATGTAAGTGATGATTCGCACTAATAAACTCTTCAATATTTCTTAAAACTTTGACTAAATTTAAGACTAAAAATAAGCAGCTGTTTTATTTAGCAATTGGTCAGTAAAACAGATAAAAATATATGCAATAATTATGGCACAATTAAAAACACATTGGATTATCTAAAAGGGTCAGAAATTCAGAATCTCTAATTACACACAATCAAAATGCAATGGCATTCATTTATTCTTTTAATCCACAATCATCAAGAAACCACCGACAGCTAACCTACATCTTCATGGTCTTAAATAGACATTGAATGCTTCGCAAAATCTCCCTTCTATATTTTTACATAGTTAACCTTGAAGTGGTTCTAAAAATCCTCAAAGCCAAGACAGACTTAAAACCCTTGCCATGTATCGCTCATAAGATCCTATAATTCTACACTTCAAGGATACTGGACAAACCACAAATACATCCTTCTCCCAATGTGTTCCTACTTTAAAACAAACTAGAATCACTCAGATTACCAAGATGTCTTATTAAGGTCCCTACAGCCTTTCCTATTACAGACCTATCTGCAATATGCATACATTCTGGAAATAGCTGGAACTCTTCAAATACTTAAATGAAATATTTACATATATTTTTTTAACAGAAACGACACACCACAACCAACCTCAAGACAATCATTTCAATTGCATTACGCACGCCCGGCCTGTTCTAATCTAGCCACACTGAAGAACACATCCTCACAAGACAACTTAAAAGAGCAGATCTATTAAAATGAAAGCTCATGTACAGTAAACCTATCAATAAGAAATAACACACCTACCTTCTTGTACACTACTCAAGATGTAATGAAAATAAATAAAAATAGAATTTTTATGGGAATACAACCAGGGCTTCAGGTTAATATAACAAGAAATCATTCAAATGTTTAGGATTTCATGAAATTCTATTTGCAATATTCAAGGAATGATTGACAATTCTGTTAAATGAACTTGACAAATTATGCAAAACTATTGACCTTGAAATATAGTCATCTTGTACTTTCCTTGAATTATAATGAAAAATTTCCTAGATATCGTAAACGTAAGTTTCAACTCTATTAAGGACGCGGAGGTGAGCATTAGGCTGTTCTTTCTTTACTTTATTACTCCAGCAGCCATTAACAAAACTACATTTCCCATGAGCCCATGGGAAAAATGGAGATAGAAAAAGTCCAACATATTGTCCAATCCTGGGCCAGGATGGGCGGTGACCTTCCCCCAAGGACGCTCTACCCTCCTCTTTCTTTGTGCTACCGCAGCCTGCAAGTCTTCGAATTATTCATGCTATTGGAGTCCTAACCTAGGTCAAAAAAGGGGATAAGGTTGAGGTTCCATAATATGGAACAACTTGAACATATTTCAATAACAATGATTCCACAGCAAGCATAGAATAAGAAACACTACTGCTTTAGTAATTACCAGAGAAAATGAGTTACTAACCACACTTACGAGGGTGTTTTGGGAGGGTTTCTCAACAGGGTGGGCTAATCCTCGCCTACGCGTCCTTAATAGAACTGAAAATTTCCTTTACGATAGCTAGGAAATTTTTCATTCTATGTCAGGACCGGAGGCTTCGGATTAGGCTAGTTTAAAGCTTATCTACCACCAGAGACACCAGTGATGACACTGGTTTGAAGTAAAACCTCTTGACGGTAGAGTCTGAGGACCAGTCTGCATCATTAAGGATATCCTCAAACTGGGGGCGTGGCCTGACGCGCAGCGAAATGGCCTCTCTGAGTGAGCTCTGCCGGCCGGGATCCTATCCGTAATTAACCCTGCACTCCAGAGGGGCATTGCCAAGTCCCATGCACAAGAATTTAATGCCTGCCGAGCGGAGCATCGCTTGATGCGATTTGAGCCCCGGAGACCCACGCCTGAGTAGGGGCTGAGCGAGGCAGGAGCGGACGCGTGGTGCTGCCATTGCTGGTGCCCCCTGTGGTGAAAATCGAGCTCGCAGCTGGTGCGGCACGCTGCTGATTATAGCCGGGGGCCCCCCCCAAGGGGACAGCCAAGACACGGAGGAGTACGGTGTGCATCGGTGCGCTGTGCCTGCCTGAGCGGCATCTGAAGGAGAGGTTGCGGGCCTGCGGCCAGGCGAGCAGGCGGCTGTGTGGGGAGGCTTCGTGGATAGGACCAGGCCCTGGGAGTAGGCTGCGAAGGGGCAAGGCTGGAGCAGTGTGGTGACCTGGCGGCGATATCGCCCGCGCCTCCCACACGGCCAGAAGATCCGACAGACTGCACCAGTGCAGGCACACAGTGTGTACCCTGCTGACGGCGAAGTGGGGCATTGGTGGTGCGGTCCTGCGGCTTGGCGGAGACGGGAGCTAAAGGCGGCGCAGGGAACTCCGTGAGGTGCCAAAAACTGAGCCCTGCCAAGGGGAGGTCCCCTATAACACAAGAGGTGCCCACACACTGCACAATTCAGGGTAGCGGCGCTACACCAGGAGTGTGATCTGGAGGACACGCATTCAGGAGACAGCGCAGACGGCGGTGAAGAAGGAGCTTCTGCGGCGTGGGGCCTGGGCACCCCAAGTGTTGCGTTGGTGGTGTGGAGATTGCGGAGATTTGCTGAATCCTGGAGGGGACTCGGATGTCGAGTGTACAGTTTGCAGAGTGGAGGCGAGCCCTGCCTGGGCTCGTGGCGGAGTGAGTCAGATTGGCTGAGGTGTGGACCCTGAGGTGCCATTTTGGGAGAACACCTGCGCAACACACCGCAGGATAGCTCCTCCCTGGAACAGAGTCAGACGACGAGGCGCAGCAAACAGGCTCCTAGCGAGCACCTCGCCGAGGTGCGGCGACACAGCCCGCAGCCGGGTGACTCGCAATTATACGACACACGAGGTGAATCCCCAGAGCATTAGGGAGGCAGCATGAACGCGCCTTGGCCACATCCAGAGGGGAAGGCAGGGCTCCCACAACCGCAGACCTGAAACCAGTGGGAGCAACTGGTAGAGACCAGAGGGCACAGAGCCTAGCCGACCACGCCTGAGACGCATGCGCCACGCTCGCCTACAGCACCCCACCATCGACATAATCCGTGGTCCGCTCGAGCCATGGGGAAGCAGGACACCAAACAGCCTAAGATCAATTTCAAACAGTGGAGGACCACGCAGCTTATAGAGCCCGACCCGGAGGTTGGGGCTGAGAGGTCACAAGATCAAAGGCGAGGACATTCGAACACTGATGCTCGAAATGCAGTCTAGCCTGCGAAACAGACACGAAACTGGACACGCTCACATCCCAGCTGGACGCAGTGAAGACACAGGTGGGAACGCATGAGACACGTCTGGATGTGTTCGAAAATAAGGTATCCGATTTACATGAGTTTCAGGTCGAAACAAAAGAACAGCTCCTCCGCATGGATAAAGTGCTGGGGATCACCCGTGCTAAAAACGACGATTTGGAGGCCAGATTGCGTCGTAATAATTTACGAATCACAGGGATTCCGGAGACTACTGCGATGCACAAGATAGAGACCTACATTGCGGACCTCCTCCACAAACTTTTTGACCCTCACCTGTCTGCGGTGTTCGCAATCGAGAGAGCTCACAGGGCCTTGGGCTCCAGACCGCCAGTCGGGGCCCACCTCGACACATCCTGGCTAAAATTTTGAACTATCAGAACAGGGACTTGATCCTGTGTCTAGCCTGAGAAAAGGGAAAGATTGAACACAAGGGTAACCAAATATCCTTCTACCCGGATTTTACACCGGCAGTGCAGGCAGCGAGAAGAGAGTTCCTCCCCGCTAAACGGATCCTGCTGCAGGCCCAAATCCCATACTCTCTATTATACCCAGCCAAGCTCAAAGTATACCATGATGGCACGATTCATTTCTTCACGGACGCCAACATGTCGGGGGAAAGCAGTGCAAGCATAGTCCTACAACTGCAGCTGCCGCGGCGGAGAGACTCAGTGACAACAACTAACTAGTTCAGCAGCAGGTTTACTTATGAACGGATATCATGTTATAACTTGGGAGTTAAGTACACTGTAGTTTATTCACTGCTTGACCTGTTCCTAACCAGCTGGCAGGATGGTATTAGTGAGGTGGTGGAGTCACACTACAGCTTTATTGGGCTACAGGCCTGGGTAGGGGCGGGGGGGGGTGGTGTGGACCCCCGAACCGAGGTAGATTCAGATGTCGCTAGTAATGTCGATACCTCCTAACACTGATTCTCATTGTATTGACTCGGTGGGCTTCTTTCCTATAGCAGTAGCGACTCTGGCATGCCTTCTCTGCAGTACTCTCCGCCACCCTGTTTCGGCTGGGGAGTATGCTGGTAGTCCTACGCCCCTATGGGAGATCTCCCTATAGCTCTTTGCTTTGTGTTGTTCTTGACGGGGGTTCTCTACAACCCGATCCGGGGGTTGTAGTGGGGGGGTTATAAATTCTAATGTCTGTTAGTAGCCAGTCACTCGCTATACATACCGGGACAGGAATATGGAAGACTGTTACCTTTTTTGTGTCATGTCGATCCCCTTCTACGCTCAAGAGTGTTAAACTATGCCTTACATGGCGGGCCTGAATTGCCTTACATGGAACATCAGAGGCCTCAATGATGGTAGAAAGTCCAGACTGGTCCATGCCCATCTACAAAGACATGAAATTGATATTTGTATCCTGCAGGAAACGCACCTCAATGTTACACCCTCACCTAGGTTGCGGCACACCAGATGGGGTGCTGTGTATTCCTCTATATATTCTAATTATGCCTGAGGAGTTGTGGTGTTGATACGTCGGGGGTTGGATTGGAGGGAAAGAGAGGTACATTTAGATCCGGAGGGTAGGTTTGTGGTTATATTGGGCATTTGGGCTGATTCCCTCTTGTTATTACTGCTGTATACGGACCCAAAACTGATTCCCCCGCCTTCTTGCAGGACGTATGGGCACGGGTAAGGGCGACTGGATGTGAAACCATTATTTGGGGGGGGGAAGGGGTGGGAAGAGAGAGACTTCAATGCCATTCTAAAAGACAAATTGGACAGACAGGTGACATCTCGTACTTTGCACCTCTTAGCGGGCGCCGCCCTGAATGCCATAGTCTAGCCACTGCTGATCGAGTAAAAAGCGGGTCACCTAACGACCCTGCTCCACTTAGGATTCTCAAACAAGTAACAGAGACAGTTGGCCCGGTCATTTTAGATCTGATTAACTCATCCATCTCATCCGGAGTAGTCCCCTCCTCCTGGAAAAAAGCCATGGTCAAAGCTCTCCTAAAGAAATCTAACTTAGACCCTGACTGCTTGACCAACTATCGTCCTATTTCCCTCCTCCCGGGAATTAGCAAAATCATAGAGAAACATGTAAATATTACACTCTCCCCCTACTTAGAATCCAACCACCTCCTCCATCCAACCCAAAAAGGATTCCGTCCCAGTCACGGCACATAGACAGCTCTCTTAGCTGTCATGGAAGAATCAAGAAAAATTCTTGATTCAGGAGGATCATCTGCCGTGATCCTTCTGGACCAGAGTGCGGCCTTCGATGCGGTTAATCACCGTATCTTGATTGGCCGACTCAGAAATCTGGGTGTGTCTGGAATAGCCCTAACCTGGCTGATGTCATTCCTGGAAGGGCGATCCTTCCAGGTATTTGAGGGTGAAACCACCTCCAAACCATGGCCCCTTTTTTGTGGAGTACCACAGGGCTTCTCTCTAAGCCCAACGCTTTTTAATGCCTATATGGCTCCACTGGCAGAGATCATAGAGCCCTATGGAGTGAATATCGTAACTTACGCTGATGATACTCAACTAGTGGTTTCACTTAATTACCCAGATACATCCTCATCCCGCCTCTGTACTTGCCTTGAAGAAGTGGCCAAATGGATGAACCACGCCTACCTGAAGCTAAATGGCGACAAGACAGAGCTTATGCCCCTTGGTAACCCGTTATTATTTAGACCTAATATGATGTGACTGACGACAATGGGATTAGCACCCATCCCCAAGTCAAATATAAAAAGTCTGGGGTTCTGGCGGACTCAGACCTTACTCTCAAAGTCCAAACCAGAAAGGTAGTCGCCGCCTGCTTTGGCATTCTAAGAATGCTATGTAAAGTACTCCCTTTGCTCTCCTTTCAAGCTAGGAAACTCGCAGTCCAAGCGCTTATTTTATCATGCTTGGACTTTAGCAATGTACTTTACCTAGGTGCCCCAGAAGCAGTATTCTCTTAACTTCAAATGATCCAGAACTGTGCGGCAAGAATTCTCATGGGAATTCCCTATCGACAGTCGGCCAAACCTGCCTTGAAAGCTCTACACTGGCTGCCTATTCGGGAGAGAGTCCATTTCAAAGCTCTTTGTATCACTCACAAACTGCTTGGAGGGAATGGACCTAAAGATCATCTGCCCCCTGGCCAAACCCTACCAAGCCAATAGGCCTTTACGCTCAGATGAACTGCACTTGGCCTTTGTACCAAGGATCAAAAGGTCCAGAAGCGGAGGTCGGCTCTTCTCCTATAACGCCGCCAGGCACTCTCTTCCCCTTCAGCTGCGAAAAGAAACTAACCATCTGATCTTTCGCAAGTTGTTGAAAACCTGGCTCTTCCCCAGATGAGTCTCAGAAGCTTCTCTCACTTCTTAGCGTTGGGATGCCTATGGGTAGCCATGCGCTCTATAAATGTTACTTCATTCATTCATAATTTCAGACGGAAATCTAGTTGACATTTCGCGGGACAGACACCCTCACACTAAAGAAGGCACATGTATCACTGAGTACCATAGAGCCTGGTTGAGGCTGGACTACTGGGTGATATCACGTGACGTGGCCACCTGGGTTGGGGATGTGTTGCATATCCCGCGGTCCTTATCCGATCAAGCCTCATGTCTGTTGAAGTTATCACTCCCTGGGTCGCCCCCGAGATTGTTTACCTGGCGTTTGCCTCAGAATTCCCTTCTGGATGAGGCTTTCAAGGAAGAAATCAGAGCAGACATTGCTGAATACTTTACACTTAACACCTGTACGGTAAACACGGAGGCTTCCTTGTGGGAGGCGTTTAAAGTGGTGATAAGGGGGAAATGCATCGCTCGACAGGCAGGGGTGTTGAAGGCGCTCCGGGGATCCCTCGCGTCTCTAGAGGCTCAAATTCGAGACTTGGAAATGGAGCTCTATTCCTTGGAAAAGCCCGAGACCATGGCCCTCTTGAAGGACAAATTGCTCACCTTCGAAGAAGAAGCCCCGTGGGAAGTTAAGTTCCTTGGTAAGTACGCTGAGGCCAGGAGATACAGGGAGGGAGATCGACTAGGAGGGGGGGGGGGGGGGGGGGGGGGGGGGGGGACATTGGCGGCGATGCTCCGAGCCCCACATGCTGCAGCATTTATACCAGAACTGAAGGGGCCCTCACATACGTATTATTAGAGGACAGACCGGAGTTAGGGATGAATTCACCAAGTTCTACTCTAATTTATACACTGCCACCCAGGTGAGCTGTCCAGACACCTTGGAGCCCTTCTTGGACTCTCCCGAACTGCTGTGGTGCACGCAGAGATACAGGGATTACATGGATTTCCCATTCACAGCAGAAGATGTAACACAGGTGATAAAGAGTTTGCCACTAAACAAGGCCCCTGGGTCAGACGGCCTCTCAACCTCCTTCTATAAGGCATACGCTGAGGAACTGGCGCCCCACCTGCTAGCGATATACGAGGAGGCCCGAGAGTCTGGCATGCTACCACAATCCATGCTTGAAGCTATTAGCATTACTCTGCTTAAGCCAGGGAAACCTGACAACGAGATAGACTCCTACAAGCCACTGCCCCTGATAAATGTGGATGTAAAGATATTAGCAAAATTGATTGCGAATAGGCTGCAGCCCCTACTCCCTCTGATCGCACGCTCTGATCAATCAGGATTTATACCCGGGAGATCCACGGGTCACAATCTTCGGTCCTTGTTCTCGGCGCTGCACTACTTACACCCAAGCCTGCAGGCAGCGGCAATATTTCTCGACGCTACGAAAGCGTTCGATACGCTGGAATGGCCGTACCTATTCACCATTCTCGTCGCATGGGCTTCAGCCCCCTATTCATTAACTTGATTTGCCTTCTTTATACCCGGCCTGCGTCCCGGATAAGGGTAAACGGCCTCCTCTCGGAATAGTTTGTGATCTTGTGGGCACGAGGCAGGGCTGCCCACTGTCCCCTCTGCTTTTCGCGATTGCGATGGAACCGCTGGCGGCGCGGATAAGGCAGCACCATACGGCAAGAGGTAACAGGTTCAGCAAACGCAGTCTGCTGGTCTCTTTGTACGCCAACGACGTTACTTTATATGAAATGGACCCTGTGGCTAACTTGGACCCACTGCTTTGGGAATTCATTAAATTCGGGGACTCTCTGGTATCTTTATCAACTCGACGAAGTCCATTATATTATCCCTGACAGACGCCACCGTCCCAGTCCTATCTGAGTTTCCCTTAAAATGGGCTGATGAACCTGTAAAATATCTAGGTATTTGGGTTAGTAGGAACATGCAGGAGCTCAGGGCTCTGAATTACAGACGTACCATAAGGTGGCTAGAGGAGAAGGCAGTGGCATGGGCTAAGCTCCCACTCTCTCTCGCTGGGATGATAGCACCCATTAAAATGGTGGTCTTGCCAAAATTTCTCTATCTCTTTTGCAATATCCCAGTTCCCCTGATGCACGCTTTTTTCAAGTCCTTACGTTCCCTACTAATTTCTCTAGTGTGGGGAGGCGGGCAGGCTCAAGTCTTGTGGGAACTGCTGACACTCCCACTCTGCCAAGGCGGACTGGCCACCCCCGATATGAGGCTGTACGCCTGGTGTGCCCTAGCCCAGTTTTTACCTTACTGGGTGCATCCAACCCCCTTTCAACCGCATGTGGAGGTTGAGATGGACTCGACAGCGCCTCTCCCGCTGCAGGTAGCTCTTTACCAAAAATATAAAAGGCCTCGGGAGGGAATAGATACTGTGGAAACCGTGCGGTGGGCATGGAATGAAATGCGAAAAAATGGCAGGGATCCCTGATTTATATGCTCCCTCTGTTCCACTGGCACAAAATCCCCTGTTGCCAAATGTTGGGGATAGTATAGGGAAAGCTCTTGCCCAAAAAATGAACTTGCATACATTTGCGGACCTGTACCCAGAGGACAATTTTCACCCCCCACCGGTGGCGGAGGAGGGCCAGTCGATACCCTTCACGGAAATGTTTGTGTATTACAGGCTGCGGGCTGTTTGTAGGGCAGCACACACGGAATTCCCGGCCCCACCGCTAACACTGCCCACTCTAGAGAATACATTACACTCCGCTTCGTCCCGCCGGCTCATAACGCGGTTATATAAACACATGCAAAACTCTGCCCCTGTTACTAAACCGCGCGCTTTGCAAGAGTGGAACTCTGAGCTGGATTGCCAAATCACTGAGGAGCAGTGGGTGTATTACTGCGGGCAGCTTATGGCCCTTTCATCCAACTATAAGCTGCGCCTGATACACTAAGTTTTTGCACAGATATTACAGAACACCAGTGGGGCTCCATCGCATGGGTATTCGGGAGGATGATAGATGTTGGCGCTGTGGGTTTTCGCCTGCGCAGGACATGGAGCTGCCAATGGCTGGCAGACTTCTGGTCCACAGTTTTTTATAACCAACCTTTTATTGATTTTAAAGGTCTTGCCAGTACCATTACACAGCTGGTTTGCCTACAACCATATAGGCCGGCAGCAAAAAACCACAGATTTCCAAAGGCGGAGGCATAGAAAGGAAAACAATGAGGTCTTTCTGAAATCCAAAAAACAGGCCCATGTACAATTACCAATTAACAGGATCTCCCGCCTTATAAACACTATGCCCTGTTTATTCCACATGCCTTGCAGACAGGTTTATACAGTTGCAACATTGCCAAGTTAGCTTTAACATACTGAAAATCACCAATCGTGCTCCCGAGGGCCAATGTCCCCTTATCCAATAGAGCTCATGCATCTTGATTTCTATACATTTCTCACTAGGACTTAGCTGTACCTGAATTTATGCAGTCCTATATAGAGTATATAGTATAGTTCAGCCGTATCAAGCAATGTGACCCATTGGTCAATGTCTGCCCGAACGGGCAGCGCAGAGGTGATCCCTCTACTGTGCCCCAATCATGTTCTTCAACAGCTACATCCTAAAATGGTTTATATTGGCTAGATTTTGTTCCGTGCAGGCACATTAGCATTCGTCAGTGATGTACAGGGCATTGTGTGGCTCAACAACCAGCAGGCAAGACATGTCAACATAACAACAGGATATTGAGCACTCCGTCCTCACTACGCTATGGCAGCGTTGGAGCTATCCGCTACTGTTCCTGCATCGAGGGTTGACAAAGGTGACCAACCAACTGGGGGAGGATCAAAGCGAGGGAAAGGGAAGGGGGGAGCGCAGGGGCAGAGGAAGCGGGCATGGCGGGGGGGGGGGGAAGGAGTGTAAGCCCCACTATTGCTATCTGATGGTGGCTATGGGTTTAATCTTCCAGAGTCAGGGTTCTCTCTTCTGGGAGGGTGGCTGCGAGGGGCGTACACTGCAAACCGTCCGCAGGTCTCCAGAAACCCCCCGGGTCTGTAGGGCCTACGACATCGTCGAACAACTTCAAGGCCCGAAGTCGTGGCGGTTGTAATCTAACATGCTCCAGTCACCCCAGGTGATCCAATAAAGGCTTCCAGAGCTTCCTGAACTTGGTATCTCGGAGTTGAAGACGTGCCGTGAGTAACTCCATCGCCACCACATGCCACAAGCGGGTAAACCACACATTTATGGAAGGCGTTTCTGGTTTCTTCCAATAAAGAGCCACCGTTTGTTTTGCAGCACCCAGCATGTGAAGGCTAAGGTGTCGATCGCGCCCCGTCATAGCTCGCAGGGTTACTGGTCTAAGGCCCAAGATAACTACAAGTAGATCCTCAGGCAGGGGATACCCTAACACCTTTTTAATATGACTAAGGACCTCTTTCCAGTAGGTAGTCAGGAGAGGGCATGTCCACCAAATATGTATGAAGTCTCCCAGCGCTTGAGTACAACGCCAGCATGGGGGGGATGCCTTAGGGAACATTTTTTGAAGTCTAGCGGGGGTGTAGTACCATTGGGTCATCACTTTGTAAGCCGACTCCAGTTGGGGAGTGCTACGTAAGATTTTGGGGATGTCGCCCCAGAGCCTTGCCCATTGGGAAGGGGTAACACCTGAGCCAGAGATGTTTTGCCATCGCAGTTGGTATGGGTGAGGGTCCGGACGCTGTGCATGTTGGAGTACCTTATATATGCGGGAAATCAGCCCCTTATAAGGGTCGAAGGTGCGTGCCAGCCGCTCGAACGGGGTATAGGGCCGCGTGGCTGCCTGCGTCAGAGAAAAGCCCTGTATCCAGTGGTGTAACTGTATATACTGAAATTTGCCCTTCTCCGCTAGCCCAAACTCTTGTTTGCATTGAGCAAAGATTTTAAGATTCTCTCCTAGGAATAGGTCCCGTATCGTCCTGCAACCGGTTTCCGTCCAGTTCGCGAAGTAGGGTGGGCGACACGCCGGAGGGAACTGCGGATTGCGAGCGATTGGAGTGTGAGGGGACGGGAAGGTGGTAAGGCCCCTGTGGACTGCCACCTTGTCCCAAATCTCGAGGACCGTTTTGGTAGGGACAGCCATATAAGTGCTGCGATGGCGTGCCTCCCGGGGCAACCAGGCATGGTCCCATAGCGGGCGACAAGTGACTGCCCTATCCATGTGAAACCACACTTTTTCACTCTCCCATGCTCCCCATTCCAGTGAGGAAATATGAATTTTTATGATCAATTGTGTCCCCTATCTTAGACCCCAACGGCTCCATGTACATGCTACAAGTACATGTATGTTCCCTCCACTTCAAGCTATGAAGACGCAAATACAATTGTGTCCAACGTTAACATGTCCTCTTTCAGATCTGCCATGAATGGGTCAGATATTCCGTTCCTAAGTATGCCTTGCCACCGTCTTTATATGGTGTACTTTTCACGTTTTCCAGCTCTGGCGAGTAGGCCCTGAATTCTGCCATCGAGCCTTTTCCTGCTTTCTGCCTCTGAATGCTCCAGCCTGGACCTGTATCTGTATCCATGACCTTTGTCTTACTTCCTGCGCGGCTAACGGTGCCTGACTCGGCCTGTTGCCTGCCAAAACTGTATTCAGCCTTCAAGTTATCTGCTCCGCTCCTCGAGAAATGCATTCCTGTCTAGTAGTTTAGGTAAACATCCTTCCAGCTACAGAGCAAAGGGCCCGGCCTTACTGTCTCCGTGCAAGTAATTCATGGTTTCTGTTTCCATGGTAGGCCCATGCCCCCTCGCATCTCATGTAGACACTTAGACGCTTGTACACGCACTAGCAGTCCGTATAGAATAGACTCTGTCCAAGAGACCTTTCCTTCCAGATAATATAGTTCCTTAAACACAAGATATTAGATACGATTTGGGATTAGGTTGTTCTGACATCCCAGACTTCTGTCTCCTCATGTAGGGCTAAATGTCAAGTTCCCTTCACCCTCTAGTTACACGTCAATCACACGTCATGCGGCTGCGCGCGCATCTCTGCCATATATTTCTGCTGACATTGCAGGATTCTCTTATGGATCCACCCACCTGTGACATCCTCTTAATGACGTTTCTAGTATACGCCTTTATGCACGCCTATTGTAACGCCTTTTTTATTACGTATGTGTATTCTTATCTTACCTATCAGCTGTTACGCCTCCTGCATCTGTCTTACTGTAATGCATTTACTATAAATATAATATCCTGTCAATAATGTATGGCCGATCCCTTCCTGAACCTCCGCGGTGACGGAACCCGATTGCCTGGTTCGAACCATCATTCCTTTGTAAGGAATAAATTCCCTTTTATAACCTCAAATACCACGGATTCTGCCTCTTATCTTTACTGAGTTATTCTTATTGAATTTTACCGCATAAATTAAGTCTAGGTAATTTAAATTTACCACATAATTGGCGCCCGAACAGGGACACCTCTCACACCCCACGCGCCGGAGGTGCGTTGCAGACCCGGTCTCCTGCCACAGCCGGACGGACAACTACGCGTACCCGCAGGATTTCCTGTATCTCCCTCAGGCCAACGGGGGCGACTGAGGCTGCGATCAACACCCAGACGAGGCGGTGAGGAGTGCGGAGAATCCCGACCAGAGCCTAGCTGAGAGAACAAGATCCGAGGTATATAGAGGCCCACCAGATTCCGAAGTTCCGAAGTATCTATGTCACGAGTTGAGTCCAGTCCAGTCCGATCCAGTCCAGTCCAGTTTCCGAGGCCTTCCGTTCCGTGCTTCCCGGTGAGTACCGTTGCTGGGGACGCATCTAGACGTGCACATTGGTTTGTGCCGGTCAAGACGGGTTTGGGTACACAGATCCGGTCGGTCTGCACTGTTTTAGCAGTGTATCTGTGCTGTTTAGCAGTATATCTAGTATTATGCAGTTAACTAGTTTTATTCTAATTATTATTGTTCGTTCTAAAATGTTTTGATATGTTTTAAATGTCGTGGTATGAGTGATTGTTCGATCTTCATTATTGTGTTTATTGTATTAATTGTGTTCAAGTCCAAGTAAGAATAAAGTAGCAAGGTTCAAGATGCCGTTATTCTCAAAATTAAGACAGATAAAAACTAGAAAAGGGATACTCGAGGAAGCTGTTCCCATTCCACCTAGGGACACTCCAGGGTACTTTATGTACCATAAACATGGCCTAGATGCCGTATTATATCTTGATTTATGGGTGGACTACACCAAGGATTTAGCAGAGAGTCAGAGATGGCCCGCTGCTGGGACATGGGATGCAGATTGCATCATGAGAGTAGAAGAAGTATTATGGAAAAAGAAAGCCAGACAGTCACAGAAAGATGCCTTTGAATTATGGCGTAAAGAATCGCATAGACGCGCAGAGAAAGCGTTCAGAAAAGAAGAGAAAGGCAGGGAGAATTCAGACAAAGCCCGAGAAAACATATTAATTGACGAAGGTATCCGAGTAAAAACAGAACAAGTAGACAGACAACGAAACACTCTTATGAATGGTATGTATCCTCTTCTGGCCGAGGGTTTGCCTAAGGCCACCCTGGAGGTACCAAAAGATCTGCCACCTCCATTACTCCCGATTAAAGTACATCCCAAGACCGCAAAGGACATTTTCCTTTCTTCCTATTTAGATGATGCCGCCCCCGAATATGCTAATGGTGCGCAGCCACGCACACCACCTGTTGACGACACTCAACACCAAGATCATCTGCCCCCACCTCCGCAGCAACAAACTCCTCCTCACGTTTTAAACGTTCCACCTGTTTCTACAGTCCTTCCTGCATCTACACTCTCTACCCTACATCCAACAAATCCTTTTGGACTTGGCAGCTCAGGAGGTGCGACAGGAGGTGCGACAGGAGGTTTTTCCACACCACCGCCAGCACCTAGATTGACTTATAGGGATTTAGCACACCAACGTACACCCCAAACAGCTAATCATAATATATTTAATGAGCCTCTTACAGATTG
This sequence comes from Triturus cristatus, assembly GCF_964204655.1. NCBI lineage: Eukaryota > Metazoa > Chordata > Amphibia > Caudata > Salamandridae > Triturus > Triturus cristatus. The sequence goes on from NC_140591.1 coordinate 463,497,091, forward strand.
TAGATATGATCCAGTGCCCGGTAAACACGACAGAATGTTGCTATCATCAGTACGTTTACGACGAGTTTCGACCTATCTAATGACGCTACCAGGAATGATTGGTCATCTAGACAAAATATATCACTTTATCTAAACAGGGGAAGGTCCTGAAAGTATTGGCGAGGCCATGGAATACCAGAAAGTGGACATGCAAAAATTATTGTTACGCTTCTTCATAAACTGCTTGATCAGAAACAGAGACAGGCCTGAGGTAGATCCGGAGGAAATGCAAGTACTTACCAGATGGGGTCAGAATATAGCAGACGGAAAACATGATAAACAGAAGAGTATAGAAGTTATGCACCGAAAGATCAGAAAAGAAGTAGAACGAATACATGAAAGAAGATTAGAGGCAGATAAAACTGAATCAGAGGGAGAGGAGGAGGAACAGTCAGAAATGAGCACAGGACAATTAGAATTACCAGCTAGAGAAACGATAGCTTATGTAGGAAAAGGAAGATCTTTTAATAATGCAATACGTCCGAAACGTCCAGAATGTAACAGAATTTTTCAAGCAGCTATCTCAAATCCAAGGACCCCTGAACACTTATTCCAGGCTACTGATAAATTACTTCAAGAACGAAGGGGGTACCATGTGCTCGATTCTATGGATGAACAAGAATTAGCCAGGTCAGCAGTACAATGGGCTGACAGTTCTGAAAAATACAGTGATGATGCGCTAGCACACACGTTTCTGAATCTCACACCAGACGAACAGCGTTTAGCTGGTATATACATGATACAACACCTCCTTATATTGTATAAAAACGAACACTCCGATCCTGGTCCCCTACCCGATATACTGATAGAATTACTCACGAATAAATGGAGAGGTATGGGTACCGATCTAATTAAAGAAATTCTAGAACATCGGCATCGATACAGTGCCTTCCTATGTCCAGAGCATGATTCAGCTCCCTCCATGGAAAGAAAAATGTATTACATAGACAGACAGAATCCCTTACGCGAAGTGCACCCAGTTAAAAATGTGGATGATTCTTTTTCGCGCGTGTTTGTGTACACGCCCATAACTAAAATAGAACTATTGGAAATGAAAAAATTAGTGCCCAGCCATGACAAAGATCCAGCAGGTTTTCACCGTGAACTAAAGGACATGTTACTCATGGGTGATTATACCTATCCTGACATTATGAAAATATTGAAAGTATTATTGCCTGCCGGTATTTACGAGAAACTCAAAGAAAAGGAATGGGAAGTGGGAGACCAAAAGATTGATTGGACCGCATTAGAAAACGAAGAAAAGGCCCGAACAGCAGGCCGAGGGCTTGGGGACAAAATTAAAGCATTACCAGGACTATTAGTACAAGTATTGCCACGTTTATTAACTACAAAAAAGGAAGACTGGGGTGCAATCTCAGCCTGTAAACAGAAACCCGATGAAGACACTAGTGATTTCTATTCCCGATTTGAAAAATGTTTTGGTATTAATAGCGGCCTAAAAGCAAATAGCGAGTCATATCCACATCTTTTTGTAACAAAACTAGTCGAGAATTCCCTGCCGCAGGTTAAAAACAGAGTATTGAAAGTTGAGAGCACTTGGCAAGCTAACACTCCTTCACAAATGTTACAAATGTTACAGTATCACCAGAACAGAATTAGAGAAGAACAAGAACACGAACAAAGACGTATGAAAGACACGAAAATGAAAATGCTTGTTGCTCAGTCAGTTCCAGCTGACGGTCATAAAAAGGGTGCGACACAGTCCAGTAATTCAGCGGTTCCTGTAAAAGGGACATGCAACTATTGTAAACAGCCAGGTCATTATATAAACGATTGTGCAGTTCTGAAACATAATATCTCTACGGGTAAAACCAAGGAGAGACCACGTCCGCCTAGACAGGATCAGATCCAACAACAAGCACCTCAGAATGTACAGCCTATGCAAGCTGCACAACAGACCGTAGCGGTACCACAGTCACAGCCTATTGCCGCAACACAAAACACGACACAACAGATGTACCAGTATGCACAAAATGACTACCCAGATTATCAGCGATACACATGAAATAGCCTAGAGAGGGAAGTTGGCTTACCCCTTATTGAGGTTCCCGTAGATCAAGAGGGTCCTTATGTACAGAGTCAAGTATTAGGGAAAGACAGAAAGTTTTTAATTGATACAGGGGCAAGCAGAACAACTATAAGTCACGACGAGGTTCCAGGGGCACCCCTCTCAGGCTCACAGAATATTTCCCTTGGTTTTTCAGGAAAGCCTACTATTAACGAAGTATCGCAACCTCTTCCTCTTACAGTTGGTCCATTGACACGGACTACAGATTTATTGCTTACTAAATCATGTCCAGAAAACTTGTTAGGTATAAAGACATTGAAAGCTCTAGGAGCTATAATATGTTGTTCTCCGGACGGAGTACGACTATTTTTGCGTGACTTTAAAGGTCACTACGTGTCAAGAGACATGGATCACCGGTTACAGAATCTACCTGCACATTTATGGGCACAAGGCCCCACTGATGTAGGTTGTATGCACATTACACCATATCGAGTCACACTCAAAGCAGGAGTGGTATTACCACGAATGCGACAATACAAGTTACCTCCAGATGCTGTAGTGGCTTTACTGCAAATCATTGACGAGCTCATTGCACAAGGAGTGGTTGTGGAAACCGACTCCAATGTATGTAATTCTCCGATCATTCCGATTCTTAAACGAACTGATCCAAAAGCACCCCCAGTATATCGATTAGTTATTGATCTGCGCGAATTGAATAAATGCATTGTACCACAATATCCCGTGGTCCCAGATATCTCTTCATTACTGACAGCTATTGATTCAGAAGCAACGTTCTTCACCGTAATTGACCTCAAGAATGCCTTCTTTAGCGTCCCAATCGATCCGGAAAGCCAATATTTGTTCGGATTTAGTTTAAATGGACGAAGCTTTAAATTTACACGCGCACCTCAAGGATTCACAGAAAGCCCCAGCATCTACAGCCAAGCACTGAAAAGACAACTTGACAGTATCCACATGCCTGTTAACACTGCACTGCTTCAGTATGTCGATGATCTGTTGATCACCGCCCGAAGCGAACCCGAATGTGAAAAAGCATCACTGACGGTTTTACATTTTCTGGCCGACAAGGGGCACAAGGTGTCCCCTTCGAAGCTGCAATTCTGTGTTCAGCAAGTTGTGTACCTTGGGCACTTGCTGTCCAAGGGGGGGAGACAGCTCACACCTGACCGCATCCAGTTAATTGTAAACATGCCACCACCCAAGACACAAAAGGAGGTACGGGCCTTCATAGGCCTCACTTCGTACTGTAGGCAGTGGATTCCCCAATATGCATTTCTAGCAAAACCACTCATTCAGTTGACAACCCAGGAGGCAGCGACATCGACTGTCCTCCCCTGGACTCCAGAACATACACAAGCTTTTGAAGACTTAAAGAAAGCCTTATGCCAAGCACCTGTTTTAGCGACACCATGTTACAGTAAGCCTTTTACACTTTTTGTTACAGATCGTGAAGGTACTGCCTTGTCAGTACTCACTCAGGAACAAGCAGGATCACACAAACCATGTGCTTACTTTTCTAGCACACTAGATCCCGTAGCTCAGGCTCTTCCTGCGTGCCTGAAATCAGTCGCAGCGACAGCTTTAGCGATCAGACAAAGCGATTCCATAGTATTAGGACATCAATTGACAGTACAAGTACCACACGCAGTAGAGGTTCTCTTGAACCGGACACAAACACAACACTTGACTATAGCACGACTGACGGGTTATGAACTAACATTGTTCCAGCCCCACATAGAAATCAGACGTTGTAGTACATTAAATCCTGCCACACTTTTGCCATTAAGTGGAACAGACCCATTGGCACATGATTGTATTGAAGTCATTACTATTACGACAAAACCCAGACAAGATTTGACAGATATTCCATTATCAGATCCAGACCTGACATTTTATGTAGATGGTTCATGTATGAGAACAAGTACAGGAGAGTTAGTGGCCGCTTATGCAGTCACAACAGACACTGAAGTCATTGAAACGAATCGTATTAACACTTTGTCAGCTCAAGCAGCAGAGCTCATCGCTCTGACACAAGCCTGTATTCAAGCCAGAAATAAAAAAAGTCAACATATACACAGATTCACGTTATGCATTCGGAGTTGTCCATGACTTCGGAGTCCTTTGGCGAGAGAGAGGTTATTTAACTTCTCATGGTGCCAACATTCAACACGGTCCCCTCATTCAAGCTCTATTAGATGCAATACATCTACCTACTGCGATATCTATCATGAAGTGTAAAGCCCATACAAAAGTCACCGATATTATTTCCCAGGGTAACGATCTAGCAGACCGAACAGCTAAGCAAACAGCACAGAATCGGACTCATGAAACTGACGTGACAAAGACAATAGTTCCGACATCGACACACTGCATGACAGTTAAGGATCCCGCCCTTGATGTAATTGACATACAGACACATGCTACACCAGAGGAAATAAAGAAATGGACTGAATTAGGAGGGATCCAAACAGATCAGGGATGGATGACGAAGGGAAAATCTATATGGTTTCTCCCCGACTCCATGGTTCAAGTTATCATTAACACAATACATAGTCCAGCGCACCTGGGAGAAAAAGCTATGCTAGATAGTATTCAACACATTTGGTTCAACAAACACTTACGAGCAGCAGCCAAACAGAAAGTCCGAACTTGTATGATTTGTTGTCAGTTCAACCCAGGTAAAGGCGTACCTGTAGAGCAGGGTGGATTTCAACCTCCCGATCACCCTTTTGAAGTCCTCCAGATGGATTATATCCAGATGGAACGTTGTCGAGGATTCAAATATGTCCTCGTAGTTGTATGTGCTCTTTCCCGTTGGACAGAGGCATATCCCGTCTCAGATTACACTGCCCCGACTACTGCCAAACAGTTAGTTCGTGAATTCTTCCCACGGTATGGTTTGCCCCGTATCGTGTACTCAGATAACGGCCAGCCGTTCTCATCCGAGCTAATGAAACACATTTCACTCTTGTTAGGCTATCAATGGAAATTCCACTGTGTCCGACATCCCGAGGCAGCAGGTCTCGTGGAACGTCATAATCAGACTCTGAAAATTCGACTTTCTAAAATCTGTAGAGAGAAAGGCGTCGACTGGATAGTAGCCTTACCAGTTGCACTCTTTTACATGAGAATGGTAGCACATCCTCGCACAGGGCTATCCCCGTACGAGGTGGTCTTCGGTAGGCCACCAAATATGTGGGGGACGCCTATACCCCGTAAAATTACTGATGTTGATTGTAATATGCTGACAGATTACCTTGCTTCCTTGATGTCTGCACTACAATCTTGCCGTTCACAGGTAGCTGCAGCCTTTCCCGACAACACCGAGGTGAAGCCCCATGAAGTGGTTCCTGGAGACCTTGTCTTCATAAGAAATTTCGACAGGAGGAGCCCGTTGGAGCCTCGCTGGCAAACACCAAAACTGGTACTTCTGACCACGAGGACAGCAGTGAAAGTCGAGGGTCGCAAGGGTTGGCTACACTCGAGCCATATCAAGAAATTTCATGGACTACCTTCTGATTTGAACTCTCAGCCCTGCCCCCTTCCACAGACTGATTCAAAACTCCCCCTGGTTGAGAAAACAGAATCTCAAAACTATAAACTGAAACTAAGGTCTAGCAAGTCAGACAATTCGATTGTTTAAGTCCTCTCCAAGGTGAATCGGTTGAATTAGTCTCTGACATGTATCCTCTAGACCGAAATCGAGAGAGAAATAGACAGAAACAGCTCAAGAAACATGCATATTGTAAATCACTTCGTAGTCACTGTGTAGTGACATTATTAATTATGTTTCTTCTAAGTTTTTTGATTATTGCTGCAAGTATACTGTTGCACATATACTACCCTATTTTCAAGCGTGCTTTCAATGCTACTGCCGAACATTCTTTTAGCGAATTACCTCCGCATGAATTGTCTTATAGATTTGCGCTGCGCAACAACACATTCATTAGTATGTTACATCATTCCCATCAGACCAGCAATGCTACAAATTGTTGGATATGTGGCCGACTCCCTCCCTATCAGAAATACAAGGGAGTTCTGCCTCTCTTTCCGTATCCGTTCACACACAATGGTTCCTGTGGAGCATGGTTTAGTTTGATTAATTCTTTAGATTCAAATACTGTAGTTTACCAGAGCAACTGGGTATGGGGAAACCTGAACTTAGTTTTGCTTAAAGTCTGCTACCCTAACAAGGAGGGACTTCCCAAAAAGACAGGAACTGACCTAGAAAATGAAGTATATGGATTAGGTAATTTTACACTTAACCTCATGATTCTGAATGTTGAATCCGAAGCTGCACCAGTCTTGCCCGCTATGTCAGTATTTCCAGTTAAAGGTGAATTATGTGTAAGAAAGAATGGTTCAGTACACATGGGCCATAGTAAATGTACCACTGTGATCGAATTCAGTGATCAAGGCAAGTCTACATTTCGAGCTTCTCGTCATTCCTACTTCATATGTGGTCTTACCGCATATATACGTTTACCTCTAGATTGGGATGGTACCTGTTACATTGCATTCCTTCTGCCACCTGTTTTCCTAGCCCGTCCTGATTATCATAGGAATACCCATTTAGTACACAATAGACCCCAGAGAGATCTCCCGATTGTCGACTACACTGAAACGGCATGGGAGCAATACACAGATTTCAATAAAGGTTTCTTTCCCTATATAGGTGTTGTCACTAATAGTAAACTGATACGTAGATTAACCAGAACCCTTGAAGCAGTAGTGAATGAAACTACTTCCGCCCTAGGCAACTTAACAGAGGAGCAGTCTGCGATGCGGATTGTTGTTCTTCAAAATCGTCTTGTCCTTGACGTCATCCTAGCCGATAGGGGCGGAGCCTGTAGGGTCATCGGATCGAGTTGCTGTGTTTTCATTCCAGAAAACGCGCCATCAGTATATAAAGCCATAACTCGTCTTCATAAGATTGTAAGCCAGATACACCAGAATCCAGGCACCTGGACTTGGTCCGGTTGGCTCTGGAGCGTGTTGTCAGCCTGGGGATGGAGAGTCTTATCCTTCCTAGGTATTGGCCTTCTCATAATATTCAGTTGTTGCCTGTGTCTACAATGTGGACCAGCGATTTGTGGTCTGTGTGCCACATCGTGTATTCCACGTTCAAGTTCTCATTCAAAATCCCGGAAGAAGAAAGAAGAGCAAATGATGTTACATGAACAGATTGATGGATTCCTGAGGATCGATATTTCATGAAGGGTCCGTAGGGGACAAGGAGGGAATGAGGAAATATGAATTTTTATGATCAATTGTGTCCCCTATCTTAGACCCCAACGGCTCCATGTACATGCTACAAGTACATGTATGTTCCCTCCACTTCAAGCTATGAAGACGCAAATACAATTGTGTCCAACGTTAACATGTCCTCTTTCAGATCTGCCATGAATGGGTCAGATATTCCGTTCCTAAGTATGCCTTGCCACCGTCTTTATATGGTGTACTTTTCACGTTTTCCAGCTCTGGCGAGTAGGCCCTGAATTCTGCCATCGAGCCTTTTCCTGCTTTCTGCCTCTGAATGCTCCAGCCTGGACCTGTATCTGTATCCATGACCTTTGTCTTACTTCCTGCGCGGCTAACGGTGCCTGACTCGGCCTGTTGCCTGCCAAAACTGTATTCAGCCTTCAAGTTATCTGCTCCGCTCCTCGAGAAATGCATTCCTGTCTAGTAGTTTAGGTAAACATCCTTCCAGCTACAGAGCAAAGGGCCCGGCCTTACTGTCTCCGTGCAAGTAATTCATGGTTTCTGTTTCCATGGTAGGCCCATGCCCCCTCGCATCTCATGTAGACACTTAGACGCTTGTACACGCACTAGCAGTCCGTATAGAATAGACTCTGTCCAAGAGACCTTTCCTTCCAGATAATATAGTTCCTTAAACACAAGATATTAGATACGATTTGGGATTAGGTTGTTCTGACATCCCAGACTTCTGTCTCCTCATGTAGGGCTAAATGTCAAGTTCCCTTCACCCTCTAGTTACACGTCAATCACACGTCATGCGGCTGCGCGCGCATCTCTGCCATATATTTCTGCTGACATTGCAGGATTCTCTTATGGATCCACCCACCTGTGACATCCTCTTAATGACGTTTCTAGTATACGCCTTTATGCACGCCTATTGTAACGCCTTTTTTATTACGTATGTGTATTCTTATCTTACCTATCAGCTGTTACGCCTCCTGCATCTGTCTTACTGTAATGCATTTACTATAAATATAATATCCTGTCAATAATGTATGGCCGATCCCTTCCTGAACCTCCGCGGTGACGGAACCCGATTGCCTGGTTCGAACCATCATTCCTTTGTAAGGAATAAATTCCCTTTTATAACCTCAAATACCACGGATTCTGCCTCTTATTTTTACTGAGTTATTCTTATTGAATTTTACCGCATAAATTAAGTCTAGGTAATTTAAATTTACCACACCAGTACAAAGCGGAGATGCGACGCCCAGTAGTAATCGAGTAGGTTAGGGCAGGCAAGTCCGCCCCTATCCCGGGGGAGTTTCAGGATTTTATTAGAAAAGCGTGGTTTCTTCCCACCCCATATAAATGCGACAAGTTCGCGTTGGAGCCCCTGGATTTGATGCTCCGGAATTGGTGTCGGCAAGGTTTGAAAGAGATAGAGGATCTTCGGTAGTATAGACATTTTCACCGTGTTGAGACGGTAAAGCCAGGAGAGTGGCAGAGCCTTCCATGCGCGTAAGTCGGCCAGGACTGAGAGTTTATATTCCTGCCAGTTGGCCTGTGTCCAGGTGGCCAGGTCCGGAGTCAGGTTAAGACCCAGGTATCGCACCGACTTGCTCGCCCATTGATAAGGGACAGAAGCTTGAAGCGCCGTAAGTTCCCCGTCCGGGATCGTAATATTAAGGGCCCAGGACTTCGCGTGGTTGATTTTAAGCCCGGAGGCGCGTTCATAGGTTTGGAGCAACGAGTGCACCGACGGCAGCGAGCGTAAAGTGTCGGAAAGAGTGAGAAGGAGATCGTCCGCGAAGAGAGCGATCTTATGCTCCACGCCGCGGAGAGAGATACCGCAAATATCAGGGGACCGACGTATCATAATGGCAAGAGGTTCCACCACAAGGGCGAACAGCAAGGGCGACAAGGGGCAACCTTGCCGAGTGCCCCTGCAGATGGGGAGAGGTTGCGTGAGCTGGCCATTTACTCGTACCCTGGCCACCGGTGAGATATAGGGAGCCATAATACGCGCCACCATCTTAGGGCCCAAACCCACTTTTCGTAAGACTGCCCGGAGAAATGTCCAGTCCACCCGATCGAACGCTTTTTCAGCATCGAGCGATAGTAGGCAGGCTGGTATTCCCCAATGTTTAGCCTTCCCAACAATATGCGCTATGCGGCGCACATTGTTCGCGCCCTGGCGTTGATGTATAAACCCCACCTGGTCGGGCTCAATGAGGTTGGGTAGGTGAGCACTAAGCCGTTTAGCAAGAATTTTAGTGTACAGCTTAAGGTCCGTATTTAACAGGGCAATGGGCCGATAAGAGGAGCAAAGAGTATGATCCTTCCCGGGTTTCGGGATGAGGGCTATTTCGGCCATTGCCATGTCCGATGAGGGCCCAACCGCCTCCGCGAACGAGTTGAAGAGACGCAAGAGATATGGCTGTAGTTGCGGCAGGAAGGCGCGGTAGAACGATACCAGGAGCCCGTCCGGGCCAGGCGTTTTGCCTAGCGGAAGGTCTTGCAGGGCGCCAGCTATTTCCGCCAGGGTGATAGATTCCTCCAGAAGCTCAGAGTGGCGCTCGCTCAGTGGTTCCCAGTCGCATGCGTCTATGGCATCTGAGATCAGATCCGCTGCGGGCGGATCTCTAGCATATAGAGTTGCGTAGTAGTCACGAAACGTTTGGAGCTTCGCCAATTCCGTAATAGCCCATGACCCGTCTGCCTTCTGCAGCTTTGCGATGTGGGCTTTGGCTGCCCGTGTTCGCAAGCGTCGCGCTAGGACAGTGCCTACCTTATCGCCACCTTCGTAATAATGCTGCTTGAGCGTAAGCAGGGCATGTTCAGCCTTGTTGGTTCTATGCGCCCGGAGCTGGCCTCGAAGGACGGCTAGGCGTAGTTTGTGCGTCGCCAGTGGGCGCTCCTGATCCATCTTCTCAAGCGTCTTAATTTCGCGCGTGAGTTTGTTCTCGTAGAGCTGGGCCTCACGCACCCTAGCGACAGCTATAGCTGTGAGAGTACCTCGTATCGTGGCTTTGAAAGCGTCCCATAGGAGGGGGAGGGGAGTCCCCGGTAAATCATTAGCTTCAAAATATGCCAGGATGGCCGCCTGAAGTTCCTCCCTATCTACCGGGTCTCGAAGGACGTGGTCCGGAAATCGCTATCGGCTCGACCGCGTCGGGCGGGTGGAACCCTCACATAGAAGCAACTCCACATGGGCGTGATCGGAGATCGAAATGCTAGAGTGAGACACCGAAACGGTATCTTTGAGCAAGGAGTGCGACACGAGGAGAAGGTCTATGCGAGAGTAGGAGCGGTGTACATGGGTGTAGAAGGTATAGTCTCGCAGCCCCGGAGAGTGATACCGCCAAATGTCGACCAGGTTTAAGGCGGCTAGGGATTTCTTCACTGCCGCAGACATGGCCCCCACCCCATGAAAAGCACCCCCACACCGATCCAGCTCCGCATCCCATACCAAGTTGAAGTCGCCTCCGACTATGAGGTCTGAGTGCACCGGCTCAAGGTGTTCCCTAATTATCCTGCGCAAGAAGGCATCCTGACCCTGGTTGGGGGCATTTATATTACACAGAGTGAGTGTGCGGTGCCCTCTCCTGACCTCCACCCGCAAAAACCGACCCTCAGCATCCCTAAGGACTTTAGTATCCCCTTGAGTGGGACCCGCCCTGCAAAGAATAGCTACCCCCGCTGTCTTAGTGGCCGCCGAGGACCAGAACTGATGAGGGAAGCGTGGGTGTGCCATTCGAGCCACATCAGACTTAAGAAGATGGGTCTCTTGGAGGAAGATTATATCAGGGTTCTGTAGTAGCAGATACCGCCATATTTGGCGTCGCTTGTTGGGCGAGTTGAGCCCTTTCACATTAAGGGAAACGATCTTCCAGACAGGTGCAGTAGTCATTTTCGCGGATCCACTAGTGGGGCTGCCCCCATGCAGCTTTTCCATGTGTTTACAAATCCCCCCCCCCCCCCCCCCCCGCCAAGAGGGTACAGAGGGATGGGAAAGAAAGGGGAGTAGGTAGGAGCAGGAAAAACAACTAAAGCACTGAAACGGCCAACATGGCCAACAGAACCTATTCCAGACTAGGGAGTAGCCAGGCACAACGGCACAGGCTGTCCCGGAGAGGTCACTCTCCCAGAAATAGAAGTGGGGGTCTGTCATCGCCTATCTATGAATCCATAACGCCGAGGGTCTGCTCCGGGCCACCGCCCCAGCAGTGTAGGTGTTGCGCCGAGGAGTAGGCAAAGGTGCGCCCCTAAGTGAGGCGTCGGGGGCGCCGAGGGAGGAATCAAGGCGGCCGCAGGCCGACCAGGCCAACAGCCATCACAGCCCCAAAGCTGTCATCAGGTAGGATGCTCCAAAGTAAGAGGGTTTATTTGGGAGCAGACACCTGCGATCCAGACGGCGACGGGCCACCCTCCAGGGATTTTATGTGTTCTATGATATCTTGCTTGTCCCGTGAGGATCTGCTTCCATCGGGTGAGGAGGGATACCTAGGGCGGCGCACCGTGGACCACTGCGGTTTCAGCAGGACACTGAGGTTGGCAGAGCGCCGCGAGGGGCTGGCCGGCGGGGTATCCGGGATTTGAAGCAGTTGAGCCGCCTCTCGGTAGGATCTCAGTACACGGCGCTTGGATTCCCACTGAAACATGAGGGCGAAGGGGTGGCCCCATTGATAACGGATGTTGAGTTCCCGCAGTTTGTCCGTAATGGGTCGAAAATCCCTCCTGCGCCGAAGAGTCGTGGGGGCCAGGTCTTGAAACAACTGAATAGGCTTACCTCCGCAGAATATTTCAGGTTTATCTCTAGCCGCTTTAAGGATGGCTTCTTTTTCGACAAAGAAATGGACCCGTGTCAAAATATCAGGGATAAGCCCCGGCCTCCCAGGTGGTCCCGAGACCCTATGTGCACGGTCCAGAGTGGGTGGTGAGGCATCGTCATCCCCTCAGATGTCATGGAGCAGGTCTGCCACAAACGACATTATATCCGCTCCTTCTGCTCCAATTGGATCCCTCCTTATGCGTATGTTGTTCCGGCGCCCCCTATTTTCCAAATCTTCCTGTTTAATCTGAAGCTCAACATGTTGCTCTTCCAGAGTTGCAAGCCGCTGCCATAAGTGTTCTTGGTCTTCTGTGCGAGCATCTAGGGTCTTCTCTAGGTCGTCCACTCGGCCTCCCAGTTCCCCCACATCTCTCCGAAGCTCCTTAACACACGCTTGGACTTCCGTGCGGAGTGATCCAATTTCCGTCTTGAGCTCCTGCATGAACAGCGCCATGAATGACTGTGTGACCGGTTCGGCAGAGGTTCCAACTCCCGACAACGCAGCGCCCGTTAGTGCTGCGCCCGGCTTGCTCCATAAGTCTTTAACTGAAGCATCCTTGGGGGCCGCTGGCGGTTCTTTCCCTGGCTTCATGCGGGTCATGCTGCAAAAGCGCCGGAGGTCAGTCTCTCAGTGTGGGGGAGCGATGAGCCGGGTTCCCTCGGTCGCCCGCTCAGCGCAATGCTCGGGCCTCCCAGCCACAGGACACAGGAGTGGCAATGAAGACACAGCTGATTGACTAGTGGCCCAGGGCACCGTGTTCCAAAAGGCCCTCCAAGAACAGCGCTACAAAGACGAGGCTAGAGTAGTCAAGCTCCCCACAAAAAGAGGGAATGTGGTAAGTCCCCAGTCCACAGCGGCGCTCAGAGCCGCTAAGCACTCAACATGGCCTCCAGGAGGATCCTCAGCTCCGTTGGCCCCACACCTCCGGCTCTACCAACTCAGTCCATCGGGGAGGATGCAGTGGAGGCGCCCCAGCACTCAGCGAATCACCACTCTATTCACGATCTACCAGGTGGGGTCGCAGCAGGGTGGCCAGCAGGGCTAGGATCCGGGGCACACCCCCCACCCCCGTAGAGCAGGGGAACCTCGCCCCCAAGGAGGGCTCCACACCCCGGGGAAGCCAGAGGCAGCCAATAGCCCAGATTGCGTGCGGCGGAGCACCCAAAGCCTCTCTCCTCCCGCAGGCCAAGCCACGGTTCGGGGAGCTCCGCCACTGGTCATCCACAGTAGGTCATGTGAGGGTCCACCAGTTCAGTCTCTCCAAGTGCACTCCCCCGCGGGACCTGCTGCCAACACCGGGCCTGTGCCTCCCGACTGGCAGGGAGCTCGCGCTGCGTAGTGCCAGTCCCCTCTCAGCTTTCCAAGGCCTGCGCTGACCCCTCTTATCCCCAGCAGGTTGTATTAGCAGTGCCACAGGTCCAGGCACCCACCTGTGAGCCCCCACTAGGCCTCAAGTCAGGTCGCCAACACGGCGATGTTGCTGCTGGTTCAGGGGCCCTCCAAGCAAACCCCAGGGGTGGCCCACTGTACTGGAAATGGCCGCCGCCTCCTGCGGTATAGCCCTCCGCCTGCCCGCAGCAGCGCGGGGTTCGGGGTCTGTTCCGCACCGCTCTAGCAGCTCGCTCGTCAGCCCCCGCTCCTGATCGTTTACTGATGGGCGCAGGTCCCCGGTAGGTCTCCAGGGTGGGGTGCAGCAGGGACCCCCTACCACCCCAGAACCAGCTTGCTGCCTCGTGGCCAGGGAGTATAGGTAGGGGGGGGTGCAGGGTAGTTCTCACCGCCTGTACAGGGTGGGGAGCGTGCGGCCAGCAGGCAACAGTCCGCTGGGATCCGGGCACTCCAGGAGCGACGCTCCCCTCTAGTCGCCTCGTTCACCAAGCTGTCTCAGGGTCTGTCCTCTCCACCAGGCCCCACTCGCTCCAGCATACAAAATGGCTGCAGGCGCTCTTCTTTCCTGCACCCGATTACACCAGCCAGGCGACACCCCCTGGGAGCCACAGCTTACGTCCCTCCACGCTTGGCAGCCTCCTTCACCTAACGCCGTCCACGGCCTCCACCAGCCAGCGCTGTCGCTCCGGCTCGCGACGGCGTCCCAGCGCCCCCAGGATCTCCCGGCCTACCAGGTCTGGACGAAGAAGATAGCGGCCGCCGCTCCGTCCTCGGGATTCCAAGGCCCCACAGCTCCGGCAGTCCGGGGTCCGCAGCAGCAGGGACCCTCCAGGCGAAGCCTCTCCGCCAGCCGGCAGCACGGTTCCTCCCCTGCCCAGGTGTCGCCAGGCGCCGGGCGTGCAGGTCTGGGGCAGACAAAATGGCGGATAGCGCGGCAGTCACCAGGCTCTCCTCCTTCGTGTTGTTAAATGGCGTCTGCAGCTATCACCGATCCCTCAGTCTGTGGCCCTCTGTGTTCCGCCCTCCAGGAGCGTCCGTCCGGGCCCAGCTACCGCCGCCACACCGCTGTTTGATGCGGAAGATTGCAGCGGCAGCCTGGAGCAGCAACGGCGCGTGTCTCACTCCATTCCCGGCGAGACCATGCCCCGGTCCACAGTTTTTAACACCATACAACAGATTCTGGGAATAGTGGTAGATCCTGACCCTTTGCTTGGGCTACGTGAAACACACACCTGTTGCAGGCCGAAAATTACACACAATGCTGTTACTGTTTGCCAGACGCCAGGTTGCAATTCACTGGGGGAGAAAGCGGACACCCTCATTAAAAGGTTGGCTCAGACATTACATATGGACACACAGCTCTCCACATTCTGGGAGCTGATGCCATCGACTTGCCGCCCTCGGGAGATATGGGAGCCATTTATAAGTTTGGCTCGGGAGAGACAGGTGGAGGGAACTGCACGGGAAGGGGAGGAGAGGAGAGACAGGGAGTAGGCTAGACGCGGATGTGAAAACCGAGGCACAGAGATGCGGGAGCCACTAGTTACATAAACAGTCACTTGGGCATGGTAACTTCACACTTTTAGTTATGAAGATGCGACGCCTGGACTGATACTGAGGACACGGACGAAGGCTGTCAATTTTTCATGTTATAGGCACAACACCTGTGGTTTGGGACATCATGTTATTTACTGTACAGGATATGGCTATTAGATGTATACAGGTAATGATTTGACTGGCTAATGGTTCGTTTTTCTGTTATATGTTGGCACTCTGATGATCTATGTATCTTCAAATGCCCCAAAAAAAATATATATCCTCAAACTGTGCCCGCAAAGAAAAAGCTTTCGATGCCATTGCACCCCAGACCGAATGAGCTCCGAAAAGAGTAGTGTCTATCGATGCTTCCTGCTTCCAGTGAACCCATCTCGCAATCGTAGGAGGGGAGACAGCCTGTGTGGTTTAGTAAGAGCTATAAACAATTGTTTGATGCCCTGAGGACGTATGTCGACTGTCGCCACTTCATAGGCTTTCAGTGCTCTGACCACACATAACTTTGGGACGTCCGGGAAAGCAGGATATGACACTGACCTTGAATTACATTTTGTCGTTCTGGAAATGTGAAAAGTAACTCCCTCCGGAGTGAATACTCAACTCGTAAGGTCTGAGGCTCGTACATCAGAAAACTCTGCGACAGGATATCAGACATAAAAGGGTTGCCAATTTCGCCGACATCCGTTTTCTAGAAAGATATTTATGCAATGGCCATCACCGGAAGAAGTTTAAGACTTTGACATCCCAAAGGGTAGAGTACCGAGGTTCTGGTGGCCTGGATAGCCCGATACCTCTCAATAGTTTGCACACTAGCGGGTGCTCCCCAATAGGGTGACCGTCCACCAGTATATGGCCCGCCGATATAGCAGATCGGAAGGTGTTAATTTGCCTGTAGGCCAAAACTTCTTTGGCCAGAGAAGCTAAGAAGTTAAGGAAATAGACAACGTCCGCCGCCATCGGATCAACCTGTTGTTGAAGACACCAACTCCCCCATCTAGACCAAGCGGAAGGGTACCTCTTGTTAGTGCTCTCTGCCTAGGATCTTGCAAATAATGAGGCAGCTTCCTCCGAAAGGCCTGACACCTTCCAACGTTGCCTGTAACCCCCCCAGGCCATCAGTTGAAGGCCTCCCAAGAGGAGGAGGTGATGGGGATTCCCTTGTGGATCTTTGAGGAGATATCGAAACTGGGGTAGAAGGATTGGAAAATCCCAAGAAAGTTCCATTAGAACTAGAAACCAAGCTTGTGACCTCCATATCGGGGTGACCATCACCAGGTCCGCTAGCTGTCTTCTCATCTGGGATGACCCCCCCCCTCATTATCATCGCAAAGGGGGAAGAAGCGTACCCCTGCTCCCCCCTAAATGGTTGATGTAACGTATCGTTGCTACGTTGTCCATCTTGAGAAGGACACAACATTGGGCCCTGTCTTTTGTCCAGCATTTCACCGCAAAGGAGCCAGGGCCGGACTGGCCGTAGCAGGCACCGGGCGCTTCCCTGGTGAGCCGCAAAGGTGGGGGCCAGTTTTGGGCCCCTGGGGGGGCCTTTGTTGTTACCAGGGGTCAGCAATATCCTCCCCCTGTAACAAAATCGGCCAAAACTGGCCCTCGCAAACTGCTCGGCGGACCATCCAATCCCTGGTTTGGAGGAGATCCCTGGGGAGGTGGATACCCTACATCTTAAAGTGGTGATAAATTAGCCACCTATTGAAGTCCTTGTGATTTATTAGAGGCCGATAGCTCCCATCCTGTATCTCTACTAAGATGTTGCTGAGGAAACCCCGGGGATGAGGGGTTGAAATGACAACTGCCTTTTTCCGCAAAAGGTAGGAGACCTTGTCTATCAGATCTCTCTGCTCCCTTGAAAAGGAGAGCGGCTTTGTGTGAACAGGCTG
Source organism: Triturus cristatus (assembly GCF_964204655.1). Lineage (NCBI taxonomy): Eukaryota > Metazoa > Chordata > Amphibia > Caudata > Salamandridae > Triturus > Triturus cristatus. Next base: position 463,514,049 of record NC_140591.1, read on the forward strand.
AGTAGGATGTTCGATATATTCTATCTGAAAGCCTTGCACTGTCTGTAACACCCAGGCGTCTGAGGTTAAAGAAACCAAATTGTGGTAGAAACATTGTAACCTGCCCCCTATTACTAGATCCACCGAACATTGAACGCTCACCTAACCATGGGAACTTGAGTTCCCCCTTGAATGGTGCACAGTCAGTAAAGTATTTAGGCATACACTTTCACCTAGATACAGCCCAGATACTCTCAATTATGGTAGAGCGGTGGACACGCTCACTGCTCAAATAGAGAAATGGTTGAAATTGCCATTGTCAATGGCAGGCCGGGTCGCCATTATTAAAATGGTTGTCCTCCCCAAATTTTTATATCTATTCAACAATATACAGATTCCTCTCACTAATAATTTTTTTGGCACACTCCGCTCTCTCCTGAGTCGTTTAGTTTGGGGTGGTAAACACGCACGGGTTCGATGGCCTGAGGCAGATCTGGTACTACCCGGACACCTCTCGGCTGTATTACCCGTAGGTTTTCCAAGAGACCCGCTAGTTATTCAGACTGTATGCTCCACAAGCTGGGCATGGCATATCCGGATCACTGGAGTGGCGAGGCTATATTCCTCTGCCCTACATGTCATTAATCCTCGGTTAATTCCCATCACGTCGGAACGACTGGTGCAGCGCACCTTGGCGAAGCTAGACTTGACCAAACTGGGAGACTTGAACCCCGATGGCCACGTCTTTTCACCCTCGGAAGATGCACGTTTTAACGCAGTAGATTTTATGGATAAATTTGTATTAAGTCGCCTCCACTCCGCACTATGCCCAGTCTTCCCGACATTCCCACTGGAGCCAGCTTCGTTCCTTCCCCTAACGATACTTGTAGAAAAAGTAGACAGCATGCACCTGATATTGAAACTTTACAGAGCATGCGCCACACTGAAACCTGTACAGGACAGTAAGATTCGCAGTCCATGGGAACACGACCTGGGTATCACAATCACGGATAAGCAATGGGCTCACTGCTGCTTGGTCACGCAAGACATTTCGCTTAACAGCAGACACAAACTCCTACATTTAACATTTCTACGCCGCATCTATTTTACCCCGGCACTAGCACATAAAATAAACCCATCTACGCCGCACAACTGTCGCAAATGTTCTGCCCCACATGCAGACTGCGCACATCTCACCTGGACATGCCCGAAACTACAAGACTATTGGACGCAAGTACATCACACGCTTGGGCAAATGTTGAACATCCCATTGACTCCGATTCCAGAGGTTGCCCTGTTAGGCTACACTGTAACTTTCCCCCCCAAAACATCGCAAGTTTGCAGCACTAGGTCTTTTATTAGCTAAGCGGGAGGTGGCACTGCACTGGGGACGTAAAACTGCCCCGAATGTCCAGGGCTGGTTGCGTAGTGTCGCTTATTGCAATGTTAACAGTGAGCTCTAGGCAAGTATGATGCCCAGCACGTCACGTCCCAAAGATATCTGGGGACACTACAAGTAGTATGGCGAGACCATTAGACAAGCAACGGAGTCCCAGCTAGAACAGGGGATTGTCTCGGCTGGGGTGGGGTGAACCCTTCGCACCGTTTGGCTTAAATCATTTTTGCAAGAGTACATTGTGAAGTATACAACACTGAATGGCGGGTTCGTTGTGTAGGGGGGGGGGGGGAAGGTGTGGCTGATAGAGGTGGATTGTCTTTTTGTTGCTCCCATGAGTGGGTTTGGTTCATGGACCCTACTGTTATTAACAATGATTTGCGCCATGGGTCTTCTCATTAGATGCCACTTCGAACATATTACCATGTTACTTATGACTGCAATTCTATATGAAGAGACAGCCTGTGACTGTGGATTGCTGCACGTACATTTCTGTATTTTTTTGTATTGTTGAAAACGTTAAATAAAGTAAAAAAAAACAACATTGAACGCTCACCTTGTTGGTTATTGTTATTGTAACCGCCGTTTCCTCTTCCTCTACGACCTTGTTGGGGTCTGGTAGGGTAGAAGTTCCCAAACTTGTTGGCGTCCTGCCACTGTCCCAGGCGGGGTTCTGCCGACTTGAAGGAGGCTTGATTGAAGGAGGCTTGATTTAAGGACGGCCGGTCGATCGCCCCCTACCACGACCAGCTAACCCAAAAACACGCGGGGTGAAGATACGTTTAATAGGAGACCGGGCTTTGTCCAAGGAGTTGAACGTGTTAACAAATGTTCCCAACTCCCTGATGAAAGGCTCTCCGAAAAGATTACCTTCCTCCACAGGCCCAGCCTCCAAGGTGGCCAATTCCCCCAGCTTAGGGTCAATTTTAATTAACTGGGATCTGCGGAGATCTGTGGAAATGGCCGCATTAGCATTCCCCAAGAATATGACTGCCCACTGAAGGTGGCCATTTTAGGGTCCACCTCAGGGGTGAGGGCGACCTTTCCTTCTAGTGTCGGTCTCGGACATTCCGGCTTAAGGCAGCTTCTAACCTCTTTATCCAAGGGCTTGCAAAGCCTAGATGCCATATAAGCAGTAACTTTAGTGGCCGGAACCCATTCAGCTGACCGGGGGTGAAGTAGGTCATCCGGGTTTCGCATGTCACTGGCTATACCCGGCTGCGAAGGTTGGTTTGAGCTCGCGGGGGCCATGGCCTGCCTGAGTCACCATCCCCATTTTTCTTTTTTTACATATTTAATTGAGTTTTCCTTCTTTTCAAAGATTACAGGTGCATGGATATGCATAGTGTAATTAAACAGTACAGTGTAGGTAACATCTTGCATTATATATATATCACAGACTGTGTATAACAATCAACATCAGACATTACAGTATGTAGTACATAACATATGACAAGTGTCTTTGCACAGTAATATCTTGTAATTGAAGTTGCATATAAGTGGAAGCAGAAAAACAGATCTACCTACCATTTAAATTACCCCAGCCCCCCTCCCCCTTTGTCTGGCTCAACCCCAAGTAAAACCGGCTTAGATACAGCCTATCCCGGTAATCATCCAGTGCCCTTGGTGACAGGTATATGAGTGAAGATTGGCAGAACCCTACATGAAGCAGGTCTGCAGGCTGAGATTGTCTGTACAGCTAATGGGCCAATAGTCATCAGGTAGTCTAGGAACAGGCGCAGGGTCTAGGGCCTTAAATGCCTCCATTATTATGTCCCATTCCATGGATATTAGGCTCATACGTAGGCCTCAGGTTTCCTCCTGTCTAATGGCAGCACTCTCAGCCCCCCCAGCGTATCACCTCCCCATGCCAAACAGACCGAAGGGGCCTTCACCGACTTCCAGAGCATGGTTATGGCGCATTTGGCAATCAGTACCGCCAGGTCAATGAAGCGGGTCTGTACCTTCTGCGATTTCAGACAGCGGCGAACATCAAGTAAACAACTACCCAATGTCTGCTCCAAAGGAGTGCCAGTTGTGGTTCTTAGGCCCTGGACCACTCCCTCCCATAACTCTGCCGATATGGGGTACGACCACAGCATGTGTGAAAGGTCAGCGTTTTCCAGCCTACATCTGGGGCATCGATGCTCAGTTTCCGGATATATACACTGCAACCGGTGCGGAGTGAGGTACGCCCTACGTAATATCATAGACTGTATGAATTTAAATTTGGCATTGCGGGACACCTTCTTGGGGTACTCCAGCAGAGAGGCCCACTCCTTGTCAGTGAGTTCCTTCTCAAGATCCTCAGACCGCCTGCCCCGCAGGACCTGAAGCGATATCCCAGCCTGTGCTCTAATAGCTCGATAGAGCCATCTCGTGAGGTGGTTCCCCCTCCCCATAAGATGAAGCGCTTGTGTTAAATCATGCGTTTGGGGTTCCTCTCTATTCGGGGCCCACTGCATTGTAGGTCTTGCATAGGCAGCGCGTATGCGCTGCTCTAGGAGAGGGCCTTTAGGAATCAGTCTTCACTTTTCAAGCACTCGTGCTTGTGGCGGCATCCACCTTGCGGGAGCAAGCAGCGGCACGGCCACATTAGTTACAAACAGATGGCCCCTGCACGCCGCTGCTCCCTCCCGCAAGGTGGATGCCGCCACAAGCACAAGTGCTTGAAAAGTGCAGACCGCTTGTTGTCCTTGCTTCCATTACATCAAACACGGGAACAAAGCAAGTGAACAGAAACTCTGGGGCAGAGAATAGACCCATCACAAATATTAATTTAAAAAGGTGTTGAAGTGCAGAATCTTCTTTTATGCACAAGGACAACTTGCATTTTTTGTGTGAGATTCTCTTAGCTGCAATAAGCTAGGTTTTCAGCCAAAGAGAGAGGCAAAGAGGCTCCGAGTGCAATTATACACAGGGAATTGCTTCAAATCAAACAGCTCCCCGAACTGCTTTAGATCTCCAGTGATAAAGAGTTGGAAAGCACTATTAAACAGAAGCCCCCTATATATGGGAGACGCAGCGCTCCCTCTATGGATGCTTACAAAAGGGAACACAAAAAGGAATACTTGTCACACAAAGATAAGACTAAAATTTCACTTGTAAACAATACTCTTTTAATAAACTCCTTTTACAAAATTCTACCTACCAACCAGGGCGCATTTTTTAAAGTGAAGTGCAGCTATTCTTAGTGCATCTGTCTCCGCCACACCAATTGGCACTTTCATATGAATTCGGAGCACAGCATCCGTATAAGATAAGCATTGGCATAGCCAATAGGTCTCGCTTTTGTGACCTTATAAGTATTTAATTATGCAGCACAATATCCTTGGTGCAACAAAATCAACTGTTGCATGGCTAAACACTTATAAAGTCCCAAAGGCGAGACCTATTGGCTATGTCAATGCTTGTTGACATATGCAGGGATAGTAGCATGCGTCATGTATAGGTTAGCTGAGACCCCATTTGCCCTAAAAACGTTTGCATGATCCATAAGTATACAGTCCATGAACAAAGCTCCTACCGTGGTTACGCCCTCCTCTGCCCAGCAGTGGATGGACCGAGTAGTGATTCAGATTGTTTTCGATAGTTTTTAAGCCATTGTGTAATTCCTGCCGTGCCCCTGCAGTGGTACTGATGGCTATGCCCCGAATCACAGGCTTAAACGCACCCTATTCTATTTTTCTGGTAGAGAAAGTAGCAATGTTTTCGGTGAAATAATTCTTGATACCTTCCGCCATAGTGTTCTTAAAGACGGGGTCCTCTAACATCTGCGGCCATAATTTCCAAGTAGGGACCGGGGTGGGAGTCCTGCCCCAAGTGAGGGTTAATTCCAGTGGGTTGTGGTCAGACAGGGTTTTGCCCAAATAGGTAGTATGAGTGATTTGCGCTGTGAGGGGTGTAGAGTAAAAGTTTCTGTCTATTCTCATGTGCAGCTGGTGTGTCTGGGATAAAAAAAGGAATATTCCTTACTGGTCGGATTCTATTTCAGCAGCTAGGAACTCCCTATCGGCGTCCTCGATCCATGCCAGCGTGGTGTCCTCTAAGTAGGTGGACACTTCCGCTGGCCTTTCCGTGGGTGTGGAATACAGGCCTGCATAGTAAGCGGCGAATGTCTGAAGGATATCAGAGGTGTCTTTCTGCATATGTCCCTTAGAGTCTTCCACTTCTAGAATGTGGTTAGAGAATCTAGGTGGCCGTATTGTTTCTGCTAGAGCTCTGCCTGGTCGCTCTCCCTCCCCATACTGGCGCGCTCTATGATATTTGGAGCGAAATAGGCATTCTCGCTCCGGCTCTGTCTGATATTCGGTGATCAGAGTGTGGAGTTTGGCTTTTAAGCTCCCCCTGGGTTGTCCCAAGTCGAGCTTTCTTTGCTTTAATGTCAAGTTCTAATTTTTGCAGCGTCCTCCGGATGTCACGCACAATTCCGCCACCTTTTGCAATGCATACCCCCCTTATTGTTTCTGATGAGAAATCTTAATGGACAATCAGTATCAGAATTTTAACCAAAATATGTTCTATTCTAAAATTGTATTCTGAAACCTGGCCAACAAACATAGCAATCACAAGTTCACTTTTCCTATTCTTTTTTCACACAGTAAATATATTAAAAGCTTGTAGTTGGTTGCAAAAAATAAACTCTCTGACCTACATGAATGTTTTGAAATGTTCCGCTGCCTAAGAGCAGGCAAGTGCCTCTCTTGAAAGCACTGTAATTTTGTTATGACCCTCTCAATGTTTTTGGAGCACAGTCTATGGTATTTACTTAAGCCCATGTACTGCTGTCCCAGTAATTAATGGGTTTAAACATCTACCATAAGATGTTCCTCAACTCCTCATTTGTAATTAAGATTGTTCGCACAATCCTCTTTAATGTTTTGTTAGTGTGGTCCATCCTCGTACAAAAACTGGATATTATTCACATAAACCTAGATAAAAGACCATCACTGATCGCTTTTTCCAGGACATGGTGCTTCGGAAGTACCTGAAATTAGATTACCTTTCATTTGATGTGTAAACTGGTGAGATATTCTATGTTATCAGTTAAAAACATATTTATCTAGTCTTACAGTCACGCCTGTACTTTTTATAATATTCAAAACAATTTCCAAAGTTTAATTGTGTTCCTGAACTCGGCATCATTTTGGCATAAATTCAAATATAATCATGTAGGGCCAAACAGCTTAAAATGTATACATTGTTTTTGAAATAGCAAGACTATTAATGGAAGTTCAAATGGCATGTGCATGCACTTGAAAACCCCAAATGGTGGTTAAAGCTCCAGAATCATGGCACAAAATCATGAGATGGTAAGCAGATCAAAGAGCAATGGATGAAATATATTTTGACTCTCCCAACCCTTCCAACATCTTGATCATGGGGGGAGGGAGGGGAGGCAGGGGGGAATGACACTCAGTAATACGATTTTGTTCAATAACCTTTAAATCCCCGCACAAACGTAAACTCACCATTTTTTGGTATATCTATGTATCTAATGCATTCTGATGAGTCATGTTTTGTAAAACTTATCTCAACACATTTGTTGCAACACGTTCCCTTAATCTTGCCTTTGACGATAATGCTCATTACAAATTTTGTGCCAAACTGGAACCCAGGTTCTTTCAATCTGATTCTATCAAATTCTTCAACACATCCTAATTTGTCCAAGGATAACATAATATGTTAGGATAAAACTTTTTCCAAAGACCATTCTGAAATCATGACAGACATTACTGTTTTGGCTGTGCCTGGATGTAAGCTAATTCAACATTTCTTGATTCATCCAAGGAAGAATGTTTCGATCCTTTTTTAGAAGCATAATTGGTTAATGTATTGTCTTACCCGAGAAAGCAATACGATCCTCAAAATATCCAAACCTGTCAATTGTTTTTCTTCCACAGGTTAAAGGATTGATATCTGGAGGAATACAATCGACATTAGACCATTTTGCTGCATTGGTCATATGTGAAAAGATAGTGATTGGCGAGTCATTAGTGATCTTCATACTCACTTTCTCAAATAAAATTTTAGAAAAATGTTTCCTACTGCACACTTTATAAACAGAAAGAATAGATTTCCTAAAAGATTATCTAAGTCTCTCACACCCTTTAGCAGCATGAATAGACTCTTCCAATGAAGGGTCCTGAGAACATAATAAAAAATATGCTATGCTTATTGGAACAATGAACCAATAATTGATCTCTGATGTACTGGTGAAGTAGCCCTTCAAATTCACATGATGAAGTAAAAAATGTTGAAACTACAACATACCTCTCTATTGTCTTATTTGCTCCTTGCTGTTTTGTGAAAACCTATGTCTCTAAACAGTGATGCTCGGCCTCCTGAAAATGTAAATACAGTCTTTTAAAGGTTTCTGGGGACTCATCCCACCTGCCGAATTGTGATGCTTTAGGATCAATTTCTGGAAGGTGAACAAAAACGTTTCTGCACTTCTGACCAAATAATTAAAGACGGAGGCCTTTTTTCTTTCTGTGAAATACCTTTTTAGATCTATGGCTATCAAATAGTTTTAAAAAGACCTTAACCTATGATTCCCTTTTTGAACTGATTGATTTGGGCTTTGTGAAATAATGAATGCTGGTGGTGTAATGTTTAGCATTTTGTAAAACTTAACAATACCAGGCTACTCTTAGCACACTTAAAAAATTGAAATGTTATATTTATTATGGTAGTGTATTTGTTACTCTAATATTGTTGGTTTACACCAATACATTTCAGAGATGTGAATATCACGGTTCCTTTTGAAACACCTTTAAACTTTCATTTTGCTTTGTTGGTATGCATGTCAAATTTGCACGGACAGGCTTTAGAGACGAGCCTAATACGGTTACCTTGACAAGTGTTTCATTATAGTGTCAGTGTTGCTTCCAAAAGTGTGCAATTTTTCCAAACAAACATTGTAGTTCTATTCCATGACTAAAACTGTAACAAACATGGTGATGTGTTTGGGCAGGGAACTACCTTCTACGATCCAGACGTGTATCCTAGGTCTCTTTCCCCGACCGCCGAAGCGCAAGGTGGGGAACAGATTTATAGACTTGGCACTGGGACTGGCAAAACGTCGCATTGCATTGGGATGGAAAGTCTCAGGGGGACCACAGATTACGCATTGGCATAGAGATGTTGTGGTGTGGGGCGGAGCGGAGGGCAGGGCGCTCAGCTGGGAAGAACATAAGGGCATGAGGAAGCTTCCCTTAGCGGATCAGTGGAGGACAGTGCTGGCAGCCTGGGAGAGCCCGGAGGGACGGGTGGAGGGATTGATAGACTCAGGTCCCGAACCGGATGCGAGCGCGGGCCAGGGGGTGCTTTAACTTGTATCACCCGTTGCCGTCTCTGTTGGTTCGGTGCCCGGAGGGTACACGATGACTACGGGTTGAGCGGGGGGAGCGTCTACTGACCTGCCGCATTTATGGGGGCAGTAACCCTGGCTCTGTCTACCGAACCCTTCCTTGGGAGCCCACTCGCTGGTTCACTGCTGTCACTACTTTCTCTACTGTGTCCTCACCACTAGCTGCATTGGAACTCTTTACCGTGCTCCCTCCTCTACCTCAGATCTTTTAGTTGTTTGATGTTTTCTTTTCCTTTATTTTGCCCCAGTTGGGTATCCTTTAATTGTTGGATGATGTGTTTGTGTTATTTGGGCATTTTTTGAAATATTGGTGACTGATCCAATGTTTACCATTATTTGGCATTAGGTGCTCAGGATTATGCACTGAGGAGGTAGACGTTGCCATAACTCGTGATTTCTATGCCATTTTCTTTCAAGACTTTCTTATTATGGTACTGTGTATTTTGCTAAATTAAAAATGCCAATAAAGATATTTTCAAAAAAAAAACATGGAGATGTGTTCTTTGTTTAAAATGTGCTGTGTCAGTCTCAAGTCTGGCAGCCAGGTCAATTACATTCTTCCCAAAGTTAAAATAAAATATGGCAGCTATTCCAGGTCTGTTCCTATGTTTGCACATGGACATCACTAACTATGCTAACAATGTCTACTTATTTCTTGACATGCAGAACGTTCCACTGCTGCCGATAAGTAATCTATTTTGTCAGTACCAGACTTTATTTCCTGATATCTATGCACCACTTCTCATTGCGAAAATGGTAACTGAATTCAGCAAGCCAACCCATTCTAATCTATCTACATTTTAGAACACATGCTCATAACACTACCTAAAAGAATACATCTATTTAAGGTGAAAAGTCATGTACGATAAATCTGTGAACAAGCTCTTACAATTCCTCATGTCAGTCAACGACCTTCTCAAGCAATCCTCCTCAATGCATTCAATGTTGCTTTCCGTAATTTAGATCACTACTACTTTTGCCCCTTAATATGGTAACGACCACAGGAAATAATTCCAACTAAGTGAGCAGTCCTGTAGTCAACAAAGCAAGCAATGAAGTGGACATTTTTAAATACAGAAAAAAGTAAAATTGAAAGAGCGACTTACAGCAAGTTAAAGAGAGAGAGAGGAAGAAAGAGAGAAGAAATCTGTTTTACATTCCAAGTTTTATTGTTTATTCTAATCTGTGCTGATGTCCCTGTGAGGGACTCGATACGAGATGAAAGAATCAATAAGGATGGAATAGGGCTGCAATGGAAGATTTCAAGTGTTGGTAATAAGGAGGTACTAGGGTATTTATTTTGCCAATACCGTGTATTGCACTATTTGTACTGTGGGAGTATATTTCAAATTTTATCCCACAGTGACGGTTGGTAGCTTGGAACAGGACAATGCTTGGATGCTCACTTTGTTCGTATGCTAATTTCAGCATGTCATATGCGTACGACGTGAGGTTGCGTAACGGAGGTCGCGTAACTTGATCCGACTTTTTCACTGTGACACCATCTTAAACACGCAGGTGCAACAGACTGCACTTACCGTAGGTGAGGATTATTACAAAAATAACTGGAGTGCATAACAGGAGCACAGTAGGATGTATTAAACACTGTATGTGGTAGCCCTTACCTATTCAGCATTTATTATAGTACTGTGTGAACTGCCCAGTATTCCTCCAAGATTACAGAACTGTAAAACAGTAAATGATCGTGAGCTCTAGGATAAAACTTATTTGGTTGGGAGCTCGTTCTGTTTGCATATATTGTTGCTTACTGCTAACATGTCTGCAATGCAGACATTGAATTTAAATCCTCCTCAGCCATTTTTTGTTTCAGACTCGGAAACTTCAATACAGTGGGAGGAGTGGAGAGAGTAATTTTTTAAACTATATTTCCACATTGAGGGAGAGGATGAATTAACTCCAGGAAGGAAGAAGAAGAAGAATATTCTATTTCTTTTATTATCATACACACCCATAAAAGTACACATGTATACAAAAGAAGACCTTGATGCAATGCAGAGTTCAAACACAATTGAACGTGAGTAAGTAATGTTTCGGACTCTCCGAACGAAACAGTAAAATATTTCAATTTCTGAGACAAAGTCTAATTTAAAAGACTAATACAATGAAATGTAATTAATATAAGTTATATGCAAAAGTGGTGGACAAACAAAAAGCTCAAGGGTCCGCCATGTAAGTCTCAATCACACCGATTGGATTCTCCCTGGATAACAGGAGATGCTATATAACAGAAAACATATTAAGAGTTAAGAGTTAAAATGTTAAAAATACTAGCCACCACAATTATAGGTCGAATCACCTTTTATAAAACGGATATTAAAACAATGATGAGAGAGGAGTCTGTAGGGGCCTGCAACATGTATTTGGGCAAGGGTAAAAAGAGACCAGGGTTATGTACAGAATGTGCAAAAAAAGAGCATAAAGTGCGTTGTGTGCTTGGAGAAAGAGAGATTATGGCACTTACAAAGGGTGCTGTATGTCGACTAAAGTACAGTTCCCACCTCTCAGATGAGGGCACACTACCCTTTGGTGCAATCCCTGAAGTGCCATGAGAGTGTAAAGTGCCAATGCGTGCCTAACATATGTGGGTGCTAGAGAATAATGAGTACCAAAGGCAACTTCCGGGTCTTGTGTCCTGGGGATACAGGCAGTTATGTGATCTATAATTTCTGCAATATCGCTAGAGCTCTATCTCCCAAGTGATTTTCTTTATCCTTAAGTACCACATGGCTGTCAGGAATTTACAGACGGAAAAAACAACTGGTCCACTCGTATCTGTAGTGCATATTCTGAGTGCAGTAGTGCGATCCTTAAGGCCTAGCATTCTGCTAGTGGAGCTATCCAGCACCGCCTTTATTTTTTATATACAGGGCAAAAGAATAGAACATGTTCGATAGACTCAGTAGCTTCACAACCCATAGGGCATTTAGTTGATGTAGTTCTTCCAATGACCAGTGAAGGGGGCCAACGGTAGAGTGCGTACCCTGAGCCTGATAAAAAGTGCTCAGGATGTGGGTTTCTGACCAGATAAAAGTAAGATTCGAACTTGCACTTAAATGAGAGGAACATCAGTCAAAGAGCCCAAGCTGGATCTGGAGGGGAGTTCTCCCAGGACAAATGACCAATAGACCGATTTTAGTTGCCCTATGGCATCGCCTTATATATTATTTAGGTTTGACAAAAGGTCCCCCAGGCCCTGCTTGTGCAACCATGACTTTATATGGACATACCAAGGGATAGTGTTTGCGCAAGAGCCCTCAAGGAGGCCATGGAGCCACTCTCTATAAGGCTCCAGTTCACTTGTCACCCAGACACTTAGCCAGTACAGAATTGGTCTCATCACGGTAACGTCCGAAATAGATCTCAAATTTAGATCCATACAGATGGTAGAGTGAGGGTTCTCGAAGGGATTTTTTGCAAAGATTTCAAAAAGTTGTTTTCAGCTATTTCTAGCGTGTTTAAGTTGCAATGTCCCCAACTGTCCACTCCATAAAGGGATGCCCCACATGATTGACTCATATAGATTTCCAAGGGGGGGGAATGGGGAAAGATGGAGCATTATGGGCAAACCTCACGATAGCCCCACCAAATTGCCTTAATAACAGAGAGCTCTTCTTTAACTGGGCCGGCCACCCGTGTGAGACTTCTAATAAGACGTCCAAATAATCGAACTCGGTCACTCGCTCGAGAGCTGCCCCGTCCAGTACTATGGGCCTTCTCATTTTGCCACTTCGGTCGCCAAATACCATGTACTTAGTTTTGCTGTTATTAGTTTCTAGCCAAGCTCAAAACTACACTATTCGAACAGTAAAGTATTCCACTTCTGTAGGTTCCAGTTAGCAGCCGCTCCTTAGCGCGGGGACATGCCGCTGTGCGTCACCAAGCGCTTTACAAAACTCCCTAAATAGAAAATAAAATAGAAATAGTCCCTGCAGTATGTAGAGAAACTATCAAGCAGAGTAGTTAGGCCCTGTGGGCTTTTCAACAGTAACAGGGTATCGTCAGCACATAGCAGACATGGTATTTTTTTAATCTTTGTTTTTGGGGGAGTCGTTCTCGCAGTTAGAGAGGATTGAGAGACACTCAATGTAAAGAAGAACGAGTGTGGGAGCCAGAACGCACTCCTGGTGCACTCCTATCCGAATTAGTATATCGTCTGTCAATTCACCCGCCATTCCCCACCTCACCCTGGCATAGTTATCTGTGTATAGTGCCTGGATTAAAGTCAGTAGGCCCGTTGGTACCCTTAGCCTTCTCAAAGTTTCCCATAAGTTTGCCCTTGGAACCAGATCGAATGCGGATTGAAGATCCACAAAGGCCACAAATAACCTCCCAGTGTTCAAGTCTACGTTCCTCCATTTAATGGCTAGGAAATATATGAGTTGGTCAATTGTGCTGACCTTCCGCCTGAAGCCTGCCTGAAGATGGGAAAGTGCAGACGCTTTGTCGATCCAGTCCCATACCCTATTTAGTATTGGGGCGCCAATTGTTTTTTGAAAATTATCAATTAGGCTTATGGGTCTGTAATTGCATGAGGAACCTAGGTCACCCTTCTTGTGTATTGGGATTATCATGGCTCCTTTCGAAGTATTGGGGACCGGGGCCCCCAACAACATGGCATTAAAGACTATATTTATGTAGGGTACCCAGGTCTGCAAGTCACTTCTTTATAAGTCAGCCGGAATTTTATCCAATCCTGGCGTCTGTGCCAGTATGGCTAAGATGGTTTACTCCAGCGTGAAGTCCTCACAATACTCCCCCCTTTCTTCTATCGGGGCAGGCATTGAGCCCTCCCTTATATGGACTTCTGGGATACTTATCCATTCGAGGCCCCCAAAATATTTATCCCAGTCATTTGGCTGGATCTGGCACTTCGGCCTCCTGGTATCTGAACGCCCCTTTTTAGAAACCGGTTCCCAGAACCATTTACTATCTTTTGCCCTAGCCACACCCAGCAGATTTTCCCAAACTTCCTTTCCCCAAGCAGCTTTCCTTTTCTTGATGGTGTTAACGAAATCTGTCCTAGCCCTGGAAATAAATGGTATATTTTTGGTTCTCAAGGCATTGGTGAGGGCCCCCCTAGCACGTCTGCAAGTGTGGTCGAACCATTCATTGGGCCTTTTAAACCTTGGGACCCTTCCCCCCCTCCAATGGTTTTCTCAAAGTGTGTGCTAGGTCTGGTAAAGAAAGATCGATTAACTGCCACTAACTAGCTAGGTGGCAGCTCCTTTAAAGGTATTGCCCTCAATTATTTTGATATAAATTGGTGTAGCCTGGTGAGCAAGTCCTGAGTTGATCAGGGACTCCCACTTGACCGGTCGTTTATTACTCGTGGTCACAAGTGGATTTATAGTAGCCGACTCGTCTGGGTGTCCTCTCTTCCTACAGCCTATCCTGTCCCAGAATACTACGATTGGGTAGTGGTTGCTGTCCTGACGTACATGGACAGCAAGGTCAGATACCCCCTGTCGGATTCTTAGGTCCAATAGGATATAATCAATATGGCTCTTATAGGTTCTTTACTAAAAGTAGGCATTGCAGCTTGATCTGAGGGGAATCGCCCAGTCCCTGCTCTCAGGCCATGCTTGACCATGATGTCAATGACCTGAGATCCTGCAGCACTAATTTTAAATAAGCTATGGGAGCAGTTGAGAGTGCTTCCCCTCCCCCTCGGTAAGCTCCATGTATGGTGCATAAGGCTCGAAGCATACATTGAAATCACCTGCAATAATTAGCCGATTGGCAGGGAGCTGGAATGCAGGAATGCACTCAAAATTTTTAAGGTGTTGGCTGCTTGTGAAAAGGGTGAGGTTCTATTATAAATATTAATTACCAAATAAGTTGGTCTGTTTGCGTATGATAGAGTAATAACTAATATATACGGGGAGTCAACAAACAGTCTTTTAACGGTAAAACCCAGTGCCATCCTTAGCCATATAACAACTCCTACCTTTACCCTGCCAGTTGTGGTATCGAGGGCATGATTACTGAAGGAGACATCGCCTTGTCTGTGGATATCTGAGGTGGTCCAGGTCCCCTGCAATGGAAAATGGATCAAAATCTGCTATATATAGTGCCCAGTCTACATCATCCAGAATGGCCCTCAGCCAGCTATGTTCCATGAGACGAAATTAGGAGCATACCCTGCACGGCACCAAGGAGTGCAGTTTTTAGGGTACTGCTGATTGAGCTGATTAAAGGGGATTGTTATGGGCACACTGTGCGGGGTGGAGCCTGCAGGGACAATGGTTTCAAGAGCAGTGGACCTGGAAGGAGTGTTCATAGGGAACAATTCATGGGGATTGATTGCAGTAGCACTTGTTAAGAAAGTAGGAGGGATCGTATTCATGGGATCAGAGTTGTTCAGCAAGAGTTCACAGATACTTGTTATGATGTTACTATACTGCTGTAGGTCGATACTAATTGAAGTGCTCGCTTGATAGGGGCTGCGAGAAGGGGCTCGTTTATCTGTGGTCGTCCCAGAGCGCACCCCCATGATCTTGGAGAGCTGATGTTGTGCTGCTGTATTATAGGTGATTCTTTCATAAGTCAATCAATGTGATTTAGGAAGGAGGTTGGGCTAGTGACGCCTCTATATACTTGGGAATTCCTGTATTTAAATTGAATGTTGGAGCAGCCTGGCGAGGTTGTTCGAGCATCTAGCGTGACCAGATTGTCTGCCAGTAGTGGTGATGTCAAAGTTGACACAATCTTGTTGAACCCTGGGATTCGAGTTGTTATTCTTTCTACTCCCACAAGATCTTCACAAATTAATGACCTACAACCCCGAACATGGCGGATCCAGTGAATTGTCTTGTTCAGTAGTGAGTCTTTGGTCTCTATGACCGAGGCTTTGCTGGGTTTTGGGACGTTAATCATTGTAATGAGACCAAGAATGGCATTATCTTTGGGGGGGCGCTAGAGGGTGCACAGCAGGAGCAGTTCCGCCGTCCGAGGACATAATCCGACCAAAATCCTGGTTATGGTATGCCATCACGCCCACGAAGAAGAAGCACCTAAGCATAAAGGTGGCGTGGTGCTGCCCAGATCGAGTGGAAAAGGCGACGGGAGCAGCGATCTGACCTTGTGGCTGTGTTCAACGGGGAGAAAATAACGACTGCCGGGAGCAGCTGACAGTGCCCGACAGACTGCGGCATTGCCGTAATGCATGCAGTGCGTGGAGAGAAGGGATCGGATGCCGAAATGAGATGGTGAAAAGTGGCAGACCCTATAAATATGCCTGAGAGACGATCGCGGGCCCGGGTACCTCGATAGGCGGTTGGCCGCGCAGGCAAGCAACCGCTGCTCCCAGAGTGGCAAGGAGAAAGCGAGGATGCAGAAGATCGAGGTGAGGAGAGCCACGTGCGAAAGTTAGGTGCCGCAGAGACCACTGCGTGTGCGGAGAGTTGTGAAGTGCGGCCTACCTGAGTAGAGGTAAGCACATCGCCGGATGATCGGAGGAGACTCCAGGCGCTGGGAGCCTGGTAACATCCCGGCCGATGAACTGTGTGCGGCCCACTGACAGAAAGGTGCGCGGCAGTGAGCTACCAGTCTAGCGCACTGCTGGGACTGGGCTGAGTGAAGGGACACTCTAGAGAGTTGCTGTATCCCGACCTGTAGAGCTTTCCTGGCCTGGCTGAGGCGATCCTAGCATTGAAGCATAACAAACACAATTGTCGATCCGGGCGGAAATAATGCTGGCGGCCTGGTAAACAGCAACAAATACTGGTCTATTGAGAAGCATTGCACTTTAAAACAACGGCACAAGGTGCACCAGTGCACGTGTGAAAAACTCACCCCTCAGACTTACTACAAGGCGATTGGAAGCTGGGTTGGGGCACAGAGTGCCAGACAATCACAGCGGGGAAGACAGATAAAAGCCAAACACCCCTCAACTTCAAAATGCAAAAACCTGGTAGGTCCCAACAGCTGGCATTATCAAAGTCTGAGCAGGGTGCCCCGCAGAGGGGGCCACGGCGCTAAAAACCACGCTCCTCGCAATGCAGAACAGTCTGCAGTCTATCGACGGACAAATAGACTCTCTCAACCTGCGGATGGATCACATGTCAGCGAAGCTTGATAAGCACGGTGCCAGGCTGGGAGAAGTAGAAAAACGCATCTCTGACGCGGAGGACAGACAACATACTGTCTCTTCTAAATACCTCAATAGGGAGAAGGTGCTGGCTGTAATCCAGGCAAAGAACAAGGATTTAGAAGCGAAGTCAAGGAGTAACAAGCTCAAAAACATGTGCCTGCCGGAATCGACAAACACGGACAAACTTGAGATGTACATGGAAGGTATGCTCAAGGACGTTTTTGGGCCTGAGAACATGTCTGAGGTACTAATTGTGGAAGAGCGCACAGGTTATTAGCAGTGCGCCCGGTCCCAGGCGCCCCACCGTGCCCGATTATCGCAAGACTGCTCAATTATAGGGATCGGGACACGGTTCTAAGACTTGCAAGGGAAAAACAGAGCATCAATTATAAAGGGAACGAACTCGCATTCTACCCAGATTTCACTGCCTCTGTCCAAGTAGCGTGGCAAGAATTTCAACCGGTTAAGAAACAGTTACAGGCAGCGCACATCCCATATGCAATGTTGAACCCTGCTTGTCTGCGCATTGGAGAGGAGGGTAAGATCAGAATATTCACCACTCCAAAATCTGCAATGGAACATGTCAAATCCCTAAAGAAGAGCCGACGCGATCAAGAGGAAAGATCTGAGGAAGAGGAACAATAGATAGCCAGACTAATTGACCTATTCTGCTGAGAAATCTCAGGTATATGGTGCAATGAACTGGAAGGTGAGGCAAACAGGGGAATGTTAGTTGTGTCTCACAGCTATACATGGACTAACTGCCCGCCCTTGCATTGTATGGGCGAAGCATGACAAGCAGTGGCTCAAGATGCATGAAGATGACTCGCAGATACTATGTGAGTAAGGTTATTGATATAAGGAATAAGCTAGGACTTTGTGGGCTGAGGATCTGCAGGAATAATGCACAAGTAGTATACCGATTTAAGGGCCACCTCCCTGTCCATTGGGAGGGTATCTACACACTAGTGCCCCCACATGGGTATACCCCAAACAGAGTTATGTGGAACGGTTCCCAGTTTGGGCAAGTTAATGATACACAGGGATGGCTTTAGCAAGTTGGGTGTGCTGAAGTGGGTGGGGTAAAAGTTTATTTCAAGTTGCAGATGCAGTGCGGGATGTGTATAAAAACAGTTTGAGTGCTAAGGGGGCGACAACGCAACAAGAGATAGCGAAATTCGGGTGCAGGAAATGCCGGGTCACAGCGGTTTAACTAAACTATTAACATGGAATGTCCGTGGTCTTAACAACCCAAAAAAATACCGCTTGTGCTAGCATATTTGGATAGACACGATGTACAAGTGGCGTTTCTGCAGGAAACACCCCTCCCAATACACACAGAGCATAATGCAGGAAAGAGATGGGTGGCAGTAAGGGTGGCATTGTCGTATTCCGCAAACTCCAGAGGTGTGTTGGTATTGATGAAGAAGGGAACACCTTTTACCCTGACCTATTCAGAGGCTGACGGACAGGGGACACTGCTGTTGTTACGGGGATGCCTGGGCGGCACTAAGATATTGTTTGTAAACACATACAGCCCTAATATAGATGATCCTGCATTCTATAATGATGTTTGGAGGCGCATGGGCTCATTGCCTCCACCAATGGTGATATGGGGCGGGGATTTAAATGTGTATCTGAATTCACAGCCGGACCGCTCAGCCACCACAGCATGGCATGGAAACAGGCAGCTAGAATTATAAGGGAAATAATTGAGGCTGAGGGGCTTCACGACGTATGGAGAAAATGGAATCCCCCCCGCAATACAGGGAACCTATGTGTCTTCAGTATAGGCTGGACTATTGGCTGGTCTCTTGAGCGGTATGCACCCGGATGATGGGCGTAACACATCTTGCCAGGACCCAATCTGACCATGCTTCGGTGCTGCTGGAGCTAGCGATACCCACATACACTAGGCCACCATTTCAATGGAGGTTTCAGCCAGCATTCTTGTTAGATAAAGTATTTCACTCCACCATTGGGGCAGCCATCTTCGAAATTTCTTTCTTGAAAATGAGGGTTCAGTGGACAGGGCTGGGACGCTATGGGGGGGCCTTCAAGGTCACCATCTGCGGGGAATGCGTGGGGTTGCAAGCGGGGATCCTCAAATCGCTCAGGAACAGGCTACAGGACATTGAGCGCAGGATACATACACTTGAGTGTTCATAATGACCGAGGCCCACACATGACCTGCTAGCCCAGGTGAGGGATCTGGTCTCGGATCACACCAACCTCGCAGAGCAAGAGGTACGTCACAAATCCAGAAGGTGGAAAGCACAGGCATACGGGGAGGTTGGCAGACCAGGATGGTCACTAGCCAATAAACTGGCAGAACCAAGGGAATAGGATGTAGAAATAGTTGACCGAGAATCCGAAACACAGTATACCACACCAGAGATTATCAAAGTGTTCACTGAGTTCTACACTATGCTCTACAGGCCCAGGCCAGAGGCCCTCGAAAGCAAGGTGTCTAAGTATCTGGAGTAAAGTCCCTGTTGGGTTGGCTGTCTCCGGGCCAGTAATAGTACTTAATCCAGCCCTGGACAGTGGACGATGTGAAAGCAGCTAAAATGTCCCTACCGAATGGGAAAGCTGCGGGATTGATGGCCTACCTAGTGAGTTCTATAAAGCCTATGCGGATAGCCTTACCCCGAGATTACTAGAGATGTACGTTGAGGCATATGCAACTGGAGCCCTGCCCCCTACCCCACGTGAAGCCCTCATCGTAATGCTACTGAAGCCAGTAGTGGCCTATTTGATTCTGGTAAACCGATTAAACACATACAAACAACATGCTGTAGGGTAGACAATGAAGACATGAGGAACAATTAGGAATATTAAGGGACTAACATGGGAAAGCGATTGTGACTCCAGAATGCATTCTATTCAGATAGCACATTACTGTATTTGGCAGATGCGAAGGAAACCATTAGCAGAGTCTAAGATATTTTGGATATATGGTGAGCTCTCTGGTTTGTGAATGCTTTAGTGATAGCCAACCCAAAACACACGGGCATGTTGGGCCTTGAACTTTAACTTCCACTGCCCGCTACAGATATCCAAAAGAGGTGTCCAGTATTTAAGAATGTAGGTTATTAGGGATGTTGGGAAATTCTACAAAGTGAGCAGGGTTTCTATAGCAATTCAAGTCTGATGTATCATAGCGGAAAAAACAGCCATTGCCACTGCTGGGTAGGGCAGCGCTATACAAAATTTCGTCTTTTCCTTGATTTTAATGTATACTACAAAACATATTGTTCTGGGTGCAGCAAACAGTTTTCCTGAAAATAGACAAGACATTCCACTCCCTACTATGGGAGGGGAAAATACACCAAAATAAATGGAAAAACACTGAGTGTGTGATGGGGAGGTGGGAAGGTAGATTTCCCGGACATAGGTAAACATTTCTGGGCCACCCAAATAGTGACATTAAAAGTGTTTTGTCTGCAGAAAGCACCTTCTCTAAGAATTGACTGCTGTATCATGGGGACCATTGGATACCAAACAATAATATGGGAGTATCCCTCTCCATGAGTACTGTATTAACGCACACAATGGTGGTGTTGGCTAGTTGATTTGCCAGATATATGATGGGTTGGTAGGGTATTATTCTAAAGGGCAACTCTCTTCTGGGACAGTCATTCTCTGAAGGAGCTGAGATCTCTACAGGAGTTAATATATAATACGAATTTTAAGGTGAGTGATATTTGTGGTACAAGAGAGATTAAAAAAACCTATAAACAGCTCAAAGATAAATATGCCTAGGTAAACCCTAGACACAACTGAAACATACTACAAGATAGAAATTGAAAATGTCCAAAAATATTCTTCTTGAAGAGAAGACTATTGATGGATCCCTTAAGACGAAAGGCGATCTTGCAAATGGACCAGATACTAGTCAATAACTCTCCTGATAATATCATCGGGGAGGGTGAAATGGGAGAGAGAGCAGTGTGTGCTAAACAACTTCGATAGAGCTGGGTCAAAATGGGGCCCAACATGGACCTAATTGGGATGAGAAAACGGGGGGGGGGGGGGGGGGGTCTCTAAAAGGAGTGTGGCCTATGTAATTAAGGGAATGGCTTAAATATGTAACCTACAAATCTGTGCTCCTATAATGTGCTTCCCAACTAGTAGTACTTTAATAAAACTAGACAGAAGATCAGGACACACTGGCAGGTCAGATTGAAAGATTGAACCTGGACTATGCAAAAGAAGACTGGACAGACCGGCTACACCATCATGATCAAAATCGGAGGGAGGCCCAGTTGAAGTTCTTACTTTAAGGTGTTGCACAATTGGTATTGAGCCCCATATAAACTAAGAAAAGTCCGGGTCCTTTCACATGCCAACTGTTGAAGGTGTGTGGAACCAGAGTGTGACCCGCTGCATATCAAATGGTCCTGCACGAGTTTGACTTCGTACTGGGTGTCCGTTTGGTGCACACTACATAACACCTGCCTCTACAACTTTTCATAAATCGGCCAAATTAGCCATGTTACATAATGTTTCAGATGTAGATGACAGTACCACTTACTGGAGACAATGGATGTCGACGGCCTTGATGGTTGCAAAAATCTGTATATTAAGACATTGGCGCTCATCGAATGTACACAAACCAAGAATGGTCGACTCAAACACTTTCGACTGGCTACACATTAAGAGAATTTATAAAGTTCAAGAAAAACTCTCTCTGTTTGATAATATGTGGGATCCATCCTACGAATGGTTGACTCTTGAAAGCCTATCACTAGGTAGCAGCACGATAAGACATTTATCATATAGACCTCTCACTCTCAGAGGGTACTCTCTTAGACACAAAGATGTGAGCCACAAACTCTGACCCAGAAGGACTACTTGTTGAGAGGGATTGACTGGACAGGAATAGTTGAACACTGTCACAACTGGATAACATTGCAACGTTGGCCCTGACCACACACTATACATACTTGAGGTGGATCTATACTGGGGGAAGAGGAAGGCACTTGGACACTGGGAGATGTACATCACTGGCAGATGCGGGTGTGTTGGGCAGGAATGGGGTATTATTTACTGATGAACTTTCGTGACACCGCTTCTCTGTGTTAATGTATGTGATAATGTATTCCTTTATTCTTTAACACGGTTATAGGACATGACTTGCTTTGTCGTGTAGTTCCTACAAATCTGCAGGATCTGCGCATTGTTTGGACAACATAAACTAAGGGATTGGTGTCTGGACAGATTCCGGAAACCCCCACAGGATATGTCAGCCTATAGACCAGCTAGCTCACAGTGCCACTATAAGCCCACGACCCTTACCAAGGAGCAAATAGTTTCTGGCAACCACTGAACAGGACAACTCTCGATCCTTCAGGGATCGTGGAAACAGTGCAGTACTTATCGCTCAAGTCACTCGTGCTCACTTTCTCAGAGAGATACACAGAATAACGTTGGGGACGTTTTCAATAAGTATTTATTGAACCAGCGTCATTCTAGTATAAAACGTGTTTGCTGCGACAATCATCAGACAGAAACATATGTAAAAGATTTCAGGCACTAACAGAGTAAATAAAAGGTAGAGTTTTACCATGGTGCTGAAACAGTGAATATATGCAGGCATATAAACATGACAGTAATTAGGTGTACTCCTACGATGCTAACCCTACTTAAGTGTACCTAGCATGTATGTGGGTGTTAAACCAAGAATCCCCTAGGAAAGAGCCAACCCCATTACCTGATGGGAGAAAATGAAGGACCTCGTCTAGGTCTCAAATTGGACACCCCGCAAGGGATGTCAGACCTCTGCGTGCTATAACTTCTGTGTGCAGGTTCTCAGCATCTCGTGTCAGCATAGAAGCTTTCTCCTCTCCTGATCTAATCTTGGTATGGTTCTTTTATACCATAAAGATGGCCTCAAGGTTCCTTACATAATCTAGGTGTTGTGAATATGATTATGCAAATGCACCTAGAACAATACCTGCGATTATGCAATGCAGTTCTTTCACCCTAGGATGAATATGACCATGACTTTTAAACAGAGTATGTTCATGCAGTTATGTACGTCATGTGCAAGGACTTTTTCCAAGAAACCTCACACATAATAAATGAGGATAATTCCAGGAAACTGATCGACATTTATTCGGCACATAACTGGTTAAAAGGTCAGTGCTAGAACCGTTATGCAGAGCAAGGTAGGACAATGTAGGTAAAAGGTCATATAGCGACTTGGGCCTAGATTGGGGTACTTGGGGGCACAACAGTTTTGTACTTTCAACCTGCCTAATGTACACCCGACTTATTGTATTGTTGAGTCTATGCTGTTATACTGAAAACCAATCAAAGGGGACTCTCTTTATGCACACAGATGTTGACCTGAGAGGACTTCCCGGTAGGGTTGTTTCAAAGAGACATTACATAGCATAGACAAAGGAGTAAATATATTGGTACAGAACATAAAGGTGAAACAACATGTAAGACCCTGCTGTTTTTTTCTAGAATATAGCCCAAACGATTCCCTGCCCTTCCCCCACCCCAACCCAGCCTTCCCACCTTTTCCGGTCTACCCTCACTTCACAGGTTCCTTCTCACAACCTTCAACGGAGAAGTGTAGCGTTATATCCAAACGTCGGTCTCTCAAGTCCTTTCCTAGAAGAATGAAATTCTAAACTGTAATGTAGAGTATGCAAGCAATAAAGGTAGCATATCTTAGGACAACAGTGTAGGATCAGGGGTATCATTACTAAAGTGTGATGTCAGAGAGAGTTTACGGCGGATGTGTTTCATCTTTGATGCAACTTGAAAATGCCACAATAACTAGTCTCAGTCTTGTGCAATGGGGTGTTTCCTCAAGCCAGCCCCCTTCTCTCTGTGTAGATGCACGCTCTCCGAAGACAACCAGGAGTGCAATCTTGACACAAGTCTGGACTGTTGGCGAGGTTGAGCTCTTCCACTTAATTGTGATGACTCTTTTGGCCAGCAATAGTGACAGTTCCATCAATTTAGTCGAGGCCCTATTTGAGTCCAGGCGGGGAAAAAAGGCCTAACACCAATACCGCCAAGGAATTATTCAGTTTACGCCCCGTGACCCGGTGAAGTAGATAACCCCAGTCCAACAGCCAGTAAGCGACCCACATGACCAAAGTATATGGGGCAGGTCTGCGTCAGGGGTATTAAATTGGGGACAGAGGTAGGGCGTACTTGGGTATATCCTGAAAATAAACTGTGGGGGTAAGGTACACTCTGTTTAGGATATTAACCTGAACATACCTAATGTGCGAGTTAAAGGAGACCTTCTGAGGGTATCTGTTGCTACCCCGAGTCATAGAATGGGCGATCTATGTCCTCTCCCCACTTCGTTCGGAGGGAACCCCTAGCCTGGACCCAGTGCAGGAGATGGGCTTTGTAGAACCAACGGACCAGGCTATTACTGTCTCCCATGGTATAGCGAGCTCGGGTCACTGCATTACTGGGAGGTACTTAAACTTGCACCTGAAACATAGTACGCATTGATTGTTTAATTTTCATGTACCTAAGGAAATAACCAGGAGGGATAGCAAACACCACCATGAGTGCTTTGAATGTATGCAATTCCCAGGCCAGGAATAAATCAGAGTGTGGAGATACCAAGCTCTGCCCACATCTCCAGGTGCATCGGAGCGATACTGTTGGTGTTGGTCAGTAACCCACCAAGGGGGATCATGGGGGCATCGGCTGCCATGTGCATCGCTCTCGAACGCTAAAGGCCATCCAACGCAGTGGATAATAATGGAGGATACTGAATGATTTGCGTTTTATGAACAGAATCAATAAGCTCAGGTGTCCTTGGTCATGATCTCTTGAAGAGAGGACTGACTCCTGAAGGGAATGACCTGCTAACCAACAAGCAGGTCATTGGAGCTGCGCTACAAGACAATAGTGATCAAAATTCAGGAGTCCTAACCCACTGGCTTTGGCCGGAAGTTTAAAAGTACAAAGCGCTACTCATCAGTATCCTTTATTCCAAAGAAGACCATTTAGCATCATGTCCAATTCTCTAAAGAAGGACTGGGAAAAAGTCACAGGGCGATTAGCAAAGAAAAGAGTAGATGAGGGAGGACTATCATCTTAACTAGTGCTATCCGGCCCATCACTGACGAGGGTAGAGTTGACCAAAATGTAAAATTGCGCCCTCACCAATCAGAGCGCTCTCCCCAGGTTACCATCTCAGAGAGCTACAGCCGAGAGGTACACGTTGATCCCCAAGTATTTGAACGTTACTAATTCTCGTAGAAACCGAGGGTCCAACTGGATCAGTATTGCCTCCAAATGTATAACCAAACAACTAACATACACCTAAAACAAGCCGGGACTATTGGCTTTGTCAATGGTTGTTAGCTGTAGAGGATGAATGAGTAGCACAATAAGGGCCTCATGTAGGTAAATAAATTTTACCGGTTCTTAAATACCGAGCCGTACCGAATCGGTAAATTAGAATCGGTAAGTTATATGTAGGTAAAAATTCGGTAACAGTTACCGATTCGGTAACATTCGGTAAATACGAATCGGAATTCACCGATTCGGTAAATACCGAGGTGATAATTACCGATTCGGAAAATACCGAGGTGGTATCTACCGAATCCGAAAATACCGAGGTGGTATCTACCGAATCGGAAAATACCGAATCGGTATGTACGGATTCGGTAAATAACATCACATGACTTGACGAAACAGCTAATCCTGTGCAACGACAGCCCACCCAACCAGGAACTGCCCACACCCAGGCAGGTGTACACAATTAGCCGAAGTGGCCACACCCAGGCAGGTGTACATAATTAGCCGACCCTGGAGAGGCTTGGAGTGCAGAGGAGAGGCAGGGAGCAGTTGCATGTGCGAGCGGGAAACGAACAGCATGTCCAGCCAGAGAACACAGAAAGACGGAGGGGAAAGGAGGAGGAAGCTCAAATTCAGCCCCAAGGAACTCCAGGTGCTGGTGGAGGAGGTGGTGAAGCAGCACCAGAAGCTGTTTGGGAGGCAATCCCTGCAAGTGCCTGAGGCCGAAAAGCGCAACATATGGCTGGCCATCCAGGCGCAGGTCAATGCTGTGGGAGTGACCCACAGGGACATTGAGGTCCTCAAAAAGCGCTGGTATGACCTGAGGATTGTGACCAAGAGGAAGATGGGCGACATCCAGAAGGAGGCCAGCCAGACCGGAGGTGGAACCAACAGGGCACCTGCCCTCACCGAACTGGAGGAGCTGGTGGCGGCCACAATCGAGCAAGAGAGCGTCGTGGGTCTTGGGGACGCCGACAGCTCTGCCAGAGCCGCAACACACCAAGGTAAGACGAAAGCACAGCAATGTAGCCTCCCCTACCCCTATCCCACATTCCCCATTGTGAAACGAGAATCACACTGCAGTCCACACGTGTCAGTGCAGACAGGCATTGCATTCCGGGAGATGTAGTCAGGGCAACACTAACCATGACGTAAATGTTACAGGGCAACAAGGCATGTCACGCACTCGAGGCACAAGGAGACAGAGGACAGATTGGAATGTGAAATGATTTATTGTGACGCTTGCAATGCAGCCCTTCGGGGACACTGAGCCAATGTTGTTTTTCTGTCCACAGATGTGACATCATGCAGTACAGGGCATGCTGCAGGGGAGACGGCACACCGGCCACAAAAATCACCTCTAGCCAGCACGAGTTCAGACCAGGGAGCAGGCCCACTTGCAGCCGCACCACCAACACAGCCAGCCTCGCCGCACACAGAGCCAGCATCACCTCACCGAGAGCCAGCATCACCACAACCACAGCCAGCATCGCCACTCATGTTCGAATCACCGGCCACATCTCCGCTTGCAGGTGTGAGAATGAGGAGGCGTCCAGCAGCCAGGCCTTCGACACCTCGTCAGACGACAGCATGGGCCCAGAAGACCGCACCGGGCCCCAGGAAGGGAGCCATCCCACTGTGCCCCACACCTCACAGGCAGCACAGACGGGAGCAAGAGGGCGCCGCAGGTCGCGTGTCCAGAGTCCACCAGCACCCACTGACGGCCATGGTGTCTTCTTGGGGCTCGAGGGCCAAATGTTGAAGCAACAGCGCCTGCAATCAAAGGCAGTTATGTCAGTCCAGAGGCACATGCGGGTGATGAAGACAAGCTTAGTCAACATGGACACAAACATTGGCGGCATGGCTGCGGGCATTCGGGACATGTCCCAGTCAATCCAGCAGTTGTGCAGCAAATTAGATGCTGACATCGAAGCACGGCGCCGGGAACGCCAGAGAAGGGACACTACCAGCAGGGCACTCAACCGTCTGGCAACTGCGACTTCCCTACTTTGCCGGCGCTCTGTGACGATGCAGGAGGGCCTAACACAGTGCTGCAGCGACCTGTCTCGGGGGATGGTGCAGGTGACAAGTGCACTAGGGGTGCTATTGACTAGTCAGGCGTCGACAACTGCTGCAGGGGATGCTGCGGAGAGCATCGACACCAGCAGCAGCATCACACCCCCCGTCCCCGAAGCACGCAGGAGCAGCAGGCGGCTTGGGGTTGGCTCTAGTGAGGATGCACAGGCCGTGCAATCCACCACTGCAGCGCGTATGCGCAAACATTGATGTGGCCCTGCTTAGCCACTTCCCATTGGGTGACGTAACCCTGGACATACTCCTTGTATAGATGGTATATTGCCAGATTGGCCTGTTCATGTGTTCATGGCGTGGTGCCACATTAAACTACGTCATGACTTCTCACAACTCGCTGTGTCCCCTCACTTACTCAGAAATAGTTGCATGTGATCTCTGCCCGTCTCTCTCTCCCATCGATTGCAGTTGGCACTCTAGCTGCGCTGCCCTCTGGCTGGCCTGACTCATCCTCGTTGTCCTCAAAATATGTTAGTTCCACATCTGTACCTTTTTTCGTGGCAAGGTTGTGCAGCATTGCACAAGTGGCAATAATCTTGCAGCAGGTGATGGGTTTGTACTGGCGTGCGCCTCCGCTCTTGTGGAGGCAGCGGAACCTGCTCTTCAGTAGTCCAAACGTGCGCTCCACCACATTGCGTGTTGTTTTGTGGGCCACGTTGTATCGTCTCTCACTCTGGGTTGCTGGGTGTAGGTAGGGAGTGAGGATGAATGAACGGCATGCATATGCACTGTCGCCTGGATGAGTAAAAGGGAACCATCAGTTACATGCCTCTATACACTCTGATTTGCAGGTTTCAAGGGGCGTCACTGTTACTTACCCAGCAGGTATCCCTCTCCGAATTCTCCGGCACTCAGTCGTGTGTAGATCCCACTATTCTGGAAGATGTAAGAGTCGTGGGTGCTCCCAGGAAACTTTGCAACAATATCTGTGATGATGTTCCCTGCATCACAGATCACCTGCACATTGATGGAGTGGGTGGACTTCCTGTTCCTGTAGATGTGCTCTGTATCAGCTGGTGGACAGATTGGGATGTGTGTACCATCAATACAGCCGATGACATGGGGGAACTGTGCCATGTGATAAAAGTCTGTTTTTGTTTTCTGCAGTGCAGCCTGTGTGTTTGGGAAGCTTATGTAGTGGTGCATTCTCTGCATCATGGCATCCAGGAACTTCCTGAAGAAACGGGACAGGCAACTCTGGGATACACCACCCACCGCAGCTATCACCACCTGATAACTGCCGGATGCCAGTAGATGTAGGCTGCAGAGCACCTGCACATGTGGTGGTATGGCGTGCGCCCTTCTTGTTGGCTGGTCCAGGAGTGGGTGCAGGTCCCTTATCAGGTCCATGATGGTTTCGGGGTGTAGCCTGTACCTCTCATGTATCTCTGCATCAGTCAGCTGGAGTAGTGTGATGCGCTGTCTGTAGATTTGTTCCTCCCGTCGCCACACCCTCAGTCCTGCTGCCTGTAGACGTAGGCGCCTTGCAATGACGTACATGGCGGCCATGTTATCCACGCTGTTGCATTTTGGGATTGCTTATGTGCATTGTTGATGGTTACCACCTGCTTTCAATCCGTGTTAATTACCGACTCTTATTTACCGATTTTCCTGGATTTCTTAATTACCGACTGCTCCTACATGTCATTTTAAATTTTTACCACTTCATATTTACCACTTCATATTTACCGATTCGTTAATTATGTATTCGGTAAATATGAATCGGTATTTTAGAATTCGGTAACTATGAATCGGTATTTACCGCCTCATATTTACCGAAAAGTGGTTTTTGGACTCCTACATCTCACTTGTCTGGATACCGGTCGGTAACGGCATATTTACCGAAAATCGGCCGTTACCGACCGGTATTTCGCTACCTACATGAGGCCCTCAATGTTGTTGAAATAAACATTACTGAGGTCTGTGGAAGGGGTATGGTCTTCAGAGTGACCTTTGACCCTGCCACCAGGTAGGTCGCTCCCCTCACCGCCACGCAGCCCCCTGGGTGTCCTGCTCCTGCTGCCACTGCCGCCCTTGTTAGCCGCCTCTAACCCGGCTAAGTACTGTGTTTGCCGTTCTTGATTGTCTGCTCGTCTTGGTTGTGATTGTTCCCTTGATTGCCCCTCTGTGCCTCTCTTGCCTTTTGTACCCTTTTTGTACCCCTGTGCTCGGTTTCCACATTTGTGCCCCTTTTCTCGCTGTCCCCGCTGCCTCCGTTTCCCCCGCGGTTTTCTTTCCCGCCGCTGCGTCCCTGCCCCCTCGACTCCCATTGGCCGCCCCGCTCCCACCTCCCAGCTGCTCCTCCCTCCCTCTGCCCCTCATGTGGAGGCCGCGCAGCGGGTGTGCCGCTGGCGCGCCGCTGGCGCGCCAAAGGCAATCCTGTCTGCGCCCGTCCGCGCCTGGACCGCGCCCAGCGCCAGTACCCCTGGCCCCCCCTGGAGCCAGAAGCATCGACTGAGATACGACCCCGCCGACATCAACGCACTCAACACCGGACGACCACCCACCTGCTACCGAGCCACCCCGAGGCGCACCCAGGGACCCTTCACCTGCCAAGCCTGCAAATTCACCTGCCTCCGAACCTTAAGACCAAGCAACGACAACAACCACCTCAAATGCATCCTCCTCAACACCCGCTCCGTTCACAAGCACGCCGTCGAACGTTGGGCCCTCCTTGACACAACAGCACCAGACGTCGCCTTCCTCACGGAAACCTGGATGAACGCCTCCTCGGCCCCCGACATCGCCATAGCCATCCCGGAAGGCTACAAGATCACCCGGAAGGACCGCGTCAACCAAACCGGAGGAGAAATCGCCATCGTCAACAAGAACACCATCAACATCACGACCTACACCGAAGACACACACTCCGCCGCCGAACACCTATATTTCCAGATTC
This sequence comes from Triturus cristatus, assembly GCF_964204655.1. Classification (NCBI taxonomy): domain Eukaryota; kingdom Metazoa; phylum Chordata; class Amphibia; order Caudata; family Salamandridae; genus Triturus; species Triturus cristatus. The sequence continues at coordinate 463,544,191 of NC_140591.1, forward strand.
ACACCAACCCCAAGACCACCCTTAGAGGAACGCTTATCTACAGACCCCTGGGCCCGTGCACACAATTCAGCGAAACCATCACCGACTTCATCAGCCCGCACGCCCTACCCTCACCAGAATACATCCTCCTAGGGGACCTGAATTTCCACCTGGAGAACAACAGCGACAACAACACCACTACCCTGCTCGACAACCTCGCCAACCTCGGACTCAAGCAACTGGTGAACACCCCCACCCACCTCGCTGGCCACACGCTCGACCCCATCTTCTCCGCTAGCAACCACATCTCCTTCAGCCACTCCACCGGACTACACTGGACCGACCACAGATGCATCCACTTCACCTTCCAAAAGAATACATCCCACCACCGTACACAACAAATCCCCCGCAGAAGCTGGAGCAAAATCACCACAGACCAGCTCCTCTCATCGCTGAGCCTGAACCCGCCAGCCAACACCGCTGACACCAACGACGCAGCCCACAACCTCGCACAGTGGATCACCAACTGCGCCGACGACCTTGTCCCACTGAAGAAACCCCCTTGCATGACTGGCAACAAGAAAACGTCATGGTTCACAGACGCCCTCAAAGAATCAAAGAAATCCTGCCGTACCCTCGAAAAAACCTGGCGCCACGAACGGACTACAGAAAACATGACAGCCCTCAAGAACGCCACTCGCGAACATCACCAGCTGATCCGCACCACCAAAAGGTCATCGTTCAAAGAGCGGCTCGACAGCAACACCCACAACAACAAGGAACTCTTCAGCATCGTCAAAGAACTCTCCAACCCCAGCGCCAACAACAACGACATCACACCGTCACAAGACCTCTGCAACTCCCTCGCCACGTACTTCCACCGCAAGATCGCAGACATACACGACAGCTTCGGACCCCAGACTTCGCCTCCAGTCACCGAACCAACGACGCCCACCACCACCCTCAGCGCCTGGACCCCCATCAGCACTGAAGACACCACCTACGTCATGAACACCATCCACTCTGGCTCCCCCTCTGACCCATGCCCGTATCACATCTTCAACAAAGCCGACATCATCATCGCACCCCACCTCCGGAACGTCATAAACAACTCCTTCACGTCAGCCACCTTCCCTGAGAGCTGGAAGCACGCAGAAATCAACGCCCTTCTGAAGAAACCCACAGCGGACCCCAAAGACCTCAAGAACTTCCGCCCCATCTCTCTTCTGCCCTTCCCGGCTAAAGTCATCGAGAAGACCGTCAATAAACAGCTGTCTGCATTCCTCGAGACGCTCGACCCGTCCCAGTCCGGATTTTGAGCCAACCACAGCACCGAGACCGCCCTCATCGCAGCCACCGACGACATCAGGACCCTGATGGACAACGGAGAAACAACCGCTCTCATCCTCCTAGACCTCTCGGCAGCCTTTGACACCGTATGCCATCGCACCCTAATAACCCGCCTCTTCAACACTGGAATCCAAGGAAAGGCCCTGGACTGGATCACCTCGTTCCACTCTGATAGAACCCAGAGAGTCCGCCTCCCTCCCTTCCGCTCAGAGGCCACCAAGATCATCTGCAGTGTACCCCAAGGCTCCTCGCTCAGCCCAACCCTCTTCAATATCTACATGAGCCCCCTCGTCGCCATCGCACGCAGACACAACATCAACATCATCTCCTACGCCGACGACACCCAGCTGATACTCTCCCTCACCAAAGACCCAACCACCGCCAAAACCAACCTCCAGGAAGGGATGAAAGGCGTCGCAGAATGGATGAAGCTCAGTCGCCTGAATCTGGAAGTCCTCATCCTCGGACAATCCCCATCCGCCTGGGACGACTCCTGGTGGCCTACAGTGCTGGGCACAGCACCGACACCCACGAACCACGCACGCAACCTGGGATTCATCCTGGACTCCTCCCTCACGATGACCAAGCAAGTCAACGCCGTCTCATCCTCTTGCTTCAACACCCTGCGCATGCTCCAAAAAATCTTCAGGTGGATCCCCACCGAAATCAGAAAGACCGTCACCCAGGCCCTCGTCACCAGCCGACTGGACTACGGAAACACGCTATACGCAGAAACCACTGCCAAACTTCAGAAACAACTCCAACGCATACAGAACGCCTCCGCACGACTCATCCTCGACATCCCTCGCCACAGCCACATATCCGCCCACCTGAGAAACCTGCACTGGCTCCCCGTCAGCAAGAGGATCACGTTCAGGCTCCTCACCCACGCACACAAAGCGCTCCACGACATGGGCCCCGAATACCTCAACAGCCGCCTCTCGTTCTACACCCCCACCCGCCAGCTGCGCTCCGCCAACCTCGCCCTCGCCACCGTCCCACGAATACGCAGAACCACCACCGGAGGAAGATAGTTCTCCTACCTGGCAGCCAAAACATGGAACTCCCTCCCCGCACACCTACGACTGACATAGGAACCATCTCACCTTCAGGAAACACCTCAAGACCTGGCTATTCGAGCAGTAGCAGCACCCCCCACCCCAGCGCCTTGAGACCCTCGCGGGTGAGTAGCGCGCTATATAAATGTACTGATTGATCTATCACTCCTGTTCTTCCCTTTACAACACTTTTCTTTTTTTACTTTTATATTGCTAATATTTTGACCACTGTTGCTCACATTCACACACATTTGAATAGAATCACAGTTGCAACTGGCATAAGTAACAAAAGCTCTGTGCGCTCTGCAGAGAGGCCAAAGATTAGATGACCACCTATTCTAAACACCTTTTTGGCCCTGTGACAGCCGCTGTGTGATACTCACTGTGCCTTTGTCTTCAACTCCAGAACTCTCAATCGTAATCTATTATAGCACATGGAAACGACTCAGTCCAAAGCATGCTCTACACAAGAGTAATATGCTTCTCAAAAAAAGAAAAAAAGACTACAGAAACACAACATCCCAAAAAATAACAAATGCTTTAAGGGAATGGAAGATTAAGTAAGATGTGAACTATCAAGAGGAACTAAATCGGTGAATTGGATTAACTTAACGTGTTTTACATTCATTGCTCAAAAGACGATCAGTGCTTTGTTTCTGAGGTTAAGGACATGGTTAGAAGGTTTAACACGCATTGGCAAAGCCAATAGGTCGCCCCTATGCAAGAGCTATTGGCTTTGCCAATATGTTTTAGCACTATTTTACACCAGGGTGGCTACTGGTCAGCATGGCTAAGTAAGTAGGGTAAAGTAGAGTGGCGTGCAGTGGAGTGCTGTAACGTGGAGTAGAGTGGAGTACTATGGAGTGGCATACAGTGGAGTGGAGTGTAATGGATTGCGCACAGAGTTATGAAGCGTCTTGGAGGGAGTAGAGTGTCGTAGAGTGGAAGGTCATAGAGTGTCGTGGAGTAGCATAGAGGGTGTTGCTTAGAGTGGAGTAGAGTGCTGTAGAATAGAGTGGCATACAGCGGAGTAGACTGTCAGACTGGAGTGGCTTAGAGTGGAGTAGTGTGTCATAGAACAGAGTGGAGTAAAGTGGCATGGAGGGGTACAGAGGGAACTGCGCAGAGCGTCGTAGAGTGGAGTAGTGTTGTAGAATGGTACGGGGTGGAGCAGAGTTTAATGGAGTAGAGCATCAGAGTGGAGAGGAGCAGAGTGACCTAGTAAAGTGGCATAAAGTACAGAGGTGCAGAGCAGATTGCCGTAGAGTGCTTTGGTTTTGAGTTAAGTGGGTAGAGTAATGGCGTAGTGCAGGGTGCCACAGCATTGATTTTAGTGGCACAGAGTGGGTAGATTGGCATAAAGGGCAGTGGTGTAGAGTAGAATGTTTCAGAGTAAAGTTAAGTGGTGAGGAGTAGAATATAGTGGTGCAGGGTAGAGTACAATGGCATAGAGTGGCGCAGCGTTGATTGCAGTGGCATAGAGTGGAGAGACGCAGAGTGGAGTAAAGTAGATTGTTTCGGAGTAGAGTGAAGTGGTGTAGGGTAGAGTGAAGTGGCATAGAGTACTGGCGTATTGTGCATTGGCATAGAGTGCAGTATTGTGGAGTGGTGCAGAGTACGGCAGTGAAGAGTACAATGGTGCAGAGTGGGGTAGAGTGCACTGGCGTACAGTGGTGCAGAGAAGAGAGGCATAGAGTACGGAGCCAGAGTGCAGTAGATTAGGGTGGTGTACAGTGCATTGGTGTAGAGTGTAGTGGCACAGAGTAGGATGGCAGACATAGTAGAATATCGTACAGTGCAATGGTGTAGAGCAGAATGGCACGGAGTACAATAGTGTAGAGTGCAGTGGCGTACAGTGGAGAAGAGTAAAGTGAAGTAGAGTGCAATGCTGTAGAGTGGCATAGTAGAGTATAATGGCGTACAGCACAGTGATGCAGAGTAGATTGGCATAGAGTGCTGTGGTATACAGTGTATTGGTTTTGAGTAAAGTGATGTAGAGTGCATTGTCGTAGTGTGCAGTGGTATGGTGTGGAGTGCAATAGAGTGGCATAGACTGCAGTGCAGAGTAGATAATTTTAGAGTAGAGTGAAGTGACAAAGAGTGCAGTGGTATAGAGTAGAGCGTTGTAGAGTGCAGAGTAGATTAGAGAGGACTGGCGCAGAATTTAGTGGCAGAGAGTGTAATGTGGCAGAGTATACTGTCATAAAGTTCAGTGGAGTGGGGTAGAGGGCAGTGACGCAGAGTACAATGTGAAAGAGAGCAGTAGGATACATTACAGTGGTGCAGAATAGAATGGCGTAGAGGGCAGTGACGTGGAGTGCAGTGGTGTAGAGTAGAATGACGTAGAGTGCATTGATTTAAAGTAAAGTGGTGTAGAGTTGATTGACATGCAGTGGCATAGGGTGCAGTAGAGCATAGTAGAGTAGTGGGAGGTTGAGAGCATTGGCGTAGAGTGGAGTGGTGTAGAGAGGAGTGCAGGGAAGTGGAGTATGCATGATATGGTAGCGTGCATCCATTACAGACAACAGATCTTCACTTGAAATTACCTTTACATTTGCAATCACACACAGTTTTACTGCTAAAAGTATACAGCACACAAACGATAATGTATGGAAAAGTCATCACCAAATGTATTGATTTGATGGTCAACACAGTTCATTTAGATATTTAAATGTTGTGTGCAAGGAAAATAAATCTGTACAGCCATCCTCAAGCAGATCCACACTAGCCAGCATGATTGTCACATAAATCGTCTCACGTTTAAATCAGAGAAAGAAAAATAAACACCAAGGTACATGGAAGACATAGCCTAACATTTGACCTCTGTTTTTGATTGCAAAGCAAATGTGACAAGATAAGAAGATTTAAAAGCATGTTTACAGAAAGCAAGTTTGAGGAAGAACACAGTATACATCGCCTAGGGCCCTCCTCCCCAGGAGCCCACGTTTGTGGACAAAGGGTGTACTCGTCTCATCTACTAATGTCCATGCGACCGCCTGTTAAGCAACACTGCAAGACCCTACCAAATGACAGGTATGACACCATCTCATGTTCTAACTGCAATTTCCAACTCGATGTCCCCAAGCTTTGTAGGCCCACCTCCCAAGGTCACAAGCCGACACATACTTGGCGCCTTGGAAGCCTAAACTGTAGATCCCTTGGTAAACATAAAAGAAATATATACGATCTACTATCCGACAATTTACTGGATGCCTTATTCCTCACTGAGACGTGGCTTCACGCCAGCTCAGGCCCAGATATAGCTGAAGCTCTTCCGCCAAACTATGCGATAGTCAGACAAGCTCGTACCACCGGAGTAGGGGGCGGCATAGCAGTCATTTTCAAAAAATCACTGCATTGTACCTTGGAACATGTCTCTTTAAATGCCTGTGAGATAGCCCTCTTTAAACTTTTACTCCATCCGAAATTCTCTTTCATGGGTCTCTTGATTTACCGACCACCTGGCCCGTTGAATTCTTGGGTCACGCAACTGGTGGACTGGATTGCCTCGGTCAGGTTAAATTATAGCAACCTATCTATTATTGGTGACCTGAACATACACTTAGATGACCATAAGAACAAATTTGCCACAAATCTAATTCATGATCTGGCTGCCATGAATCTTACTTTGTGGAATTCGGGAGCTACGCACAAAGGCGGCCATTTACTGGATCCAATTTTTTCCAGTTTTCCCCTGTCACTTAGCCATCCAGCCACGCCCTTACAGTGGTCAGACCACTTTCTCATTTACTTTAGTGTGTCTAACCATCTGACTTTCAGATCCTCCGGCTTGACAGGGCAGTCCGGCAAAAGAAACTGGAAGAGACTGGACATAACTTACTTCATGTCTGTATTAAACTCTGCCCCTCTAGATGAATTCTTTAATACTGAAGATATTGAGATTGTTGCCTCTAATATAAACAATTGGCTATTAGGAGCTCTAAACATCTGTCTCCCGTTGGCACGTAATAAATTTGCATCCCACAATGCTCCTGCGCCCTGGTACAACGAGGAATTGAAGGCAGCCAAATCCAAGTGTAAACGCTTGGAACGTCTTTGGAGGACGGACTACTCCCCTGCAGCCTGCCTGACTTACCGAAAAGAACTTAAGCTCTATCACAAAGCATGTTCCATGGCCAGAGCTAATTACGTGGCGAAATCAATTTCAGATGCCACAAATAAATCCAAAATTTGTTTAATCTTGTAAAAGATTTAGCAGGCTCAAACACTGCAGCCAAACCTCTTCCACTGAATTATGTTCAATGCGAAGAACTGGCGCGCTTCTTCACAGATAAGATCGACATAATTCACCAGGACATAGTAAAGCAACACCAGACACAAACAGCGACAGATCGGGACCTCGTCCCGAAGATGATCACCTTCTCCCCTGCATCATATCTGTCCTACGAGCCACTTACAGTATGGCCCGAGATAAATCTTCAGGGTCTCCAAGACATTTTAGGGAAAGTTAAATCTGGCTCTCCCAATGACCCCCTCCCAATCTCTGTACTTAGACCTCGACATCCCACAACTCTCTATCATCTGCCAAGCCTTAAATTTATCTCTCACAACAGCTAAGGTTCCAGCCATGTGGAAACATGCCATGGTCTCACCTCTTCTTAAGAAACCATCGGCAGATCCAAAAATCCTGGCAAATTTCCGCCCAATATCTCTCTTACCTGCTTTCTCCAAAGTTATGGAGAAACATGTTCATGGACATCTCGCTAGTTTCTCAGAGGCGAATAACATACTTCATCCCTCCCAATCGGGCTTTCGCCCTGGTTTTTCAACAGAGACCACACTGCTGGGTGTGACGGAAAATCTTCGCCTCCTAGTTGACAGAGGTGAGACCGCCGCACTGATCCTACTCGACCTCAGTGCAGCGTTCGATACTATCTCCCATGACACTCTGTTAAACTCACTTTCCACTATAGGTATCAAGGGAACAGCATTGGACTGGATATCATCTTTCCTAACTCTTAGGACTTTTCAAATCACCTCCAGTAATGCGACCTCGAATGTCCACCTATCTCCTCACGGTGTCCCCCAAGGTTCGGTATTAAGCCCTCTGCTCTTCAACCTATATGTCACTCCGCTTGCTCAGATCGCTGAAGCAGCAGGTCTAAACATGTTTACCTATGCCGATGATTCACAGATTATTTTCTCACTCTCCAATGGTGACCATGACTCCCCCTCCCTTTTGAAGTCTGGTCTTAGGAACATCTCCACCTGGATGAGCAAAAATATGCTCAAACTCAACGGTAGCAAAACGGAGGTTGTAATCGTGGGCCCAAATCAAACCCTTTGGAACCCAAGACACTGGCCATCCGAAATGGGTTCCCTACCCATTCCTTCACAAAAAGTTCGCAATCTAGGCATTATCATTGACAACGGCCTAACCATGGAGCCCCAGGTTATTAACCTAACATCCACCTGTTTTACCATCCTGAGGTGGCTTAGGAAAATCATCTGGATGCTACCAGACGACACCCAAAAGTCTGTGGTCAATGCACTAATCACCTCCCGTTTAGACTACGGAAATGTTCTCTACCTGGGGTCCTCACAGGGAACCATGCGCCGCCTACAATTGGCGCAGAATGCTGCGGCAAGGTTGCTCTGCAAATGCAACAGAAGGGAACATATGTCCGGACATCTTAAGGCACTCCACTGGCTACCGATCGGAAAAAGGGTCAAATTTAAAACACTCAGCCTTCTGCACAGAATCAAATGGGGCAATGCCCCTAGTTATCTGCAAAACCTTGTGCGAACCTACATTCCGGCTCGCTGTCTGAGATCATCAAACCAAGGTCTTTTCTGTGTACCTAAAGTTCGCTTAGCAAGGATGGGGGGCAGATCTTTTTCCCTATTGGGTCCTAAGCTTTGGAATTCCCTTCCTCAGCACTTACGTTTGGAAACCAACTATACGCGCTATCGCAAAGCCATCAAAACCTGGCTCTTTTGCCAGTAATCTGCTCCAACCTCTCCTCTAAGTTTCTAGTTTCCTCAAGTGGTCCATATCTTTAGCGCCGGGAAACCCTTTTTGGGTAGCTGTCGCGCTTTATAAACTTATATAATAAATAAATAAATAATAAATACAGGATTTTGTCAATGGAAGGGACGAACTCGACAGCCTAAAACAAAGCCAGCAAACAGAAAATGTGAGTTACAAACCACAAAGCTAATGGTAAGCAATGGTTGGAAGGCATTCCTGAGTCAACTTTCTGAATGTCCCCAATGTCTTTAGAAAACGAGACAGCTGTACTGTTTGGTAAACTGAGATGTAAAAAAGTAGTTATATGAACGTGAGCAGTGGAAGGATAGATGTTATCCAGTCAAAGGGATTGTAAAGAAGCTATTTTCCAGGGGAATAACAAACCCGAGAGGAAGAAAGACATCAAGTAAGAAGCAAGCAAACACATGCCCACAAACTCCTTAAGAGTGACCCAAGACTGCATGGAAAGGCCCCCATATGGCATAACACTGATATTAGAATAGGTAAACGGACTATATCCTGGGATATATGGGAGAGAGCAGGTATTCTAACGTTGGATCACTTACTCACTTTAGAAGGCGAGCTTAAAACTTTTGAAATGCTTAAGATAGAATTTCAACTCCCTGCCTCCCAAGAGGGGAAATACTTACAACTAAAACAAGCCCTATTTCGTAGACTAGGACCATTTCCTTGGATAGTTGAGGATTCCCCAGTATTACAATACTTACAAATTTGGGGGAAATTCAAAGGCGCAGTCTCTGGATTTTATAATCTCATAGTGCATAAATTACACTCATACCCATTACTTGTACAGCTCCATGTCAAATGGCAAGGGTTAATTACTATAGCTTATTCCGATGAGGAATGGGAGGATATTATTATGAACATGGATAGGGGTATCAGAGAGGCCAGAATGAAATTTACTCTTTTCAAAATTCTTCATAACTGGTACTGGTCACCACAAAAACTCAAGTCAGCAGGTTTACTACACCGATCTACCTGTTGGAGGTGCCCAGAGGAGGACTGCGATATACTACACATTTTATTCCGATGCCCAATTTTGAAGGAATATTGGTCTTCCATAACTGCCTCTCTACACAGAGCTATACAAGTGTCCATTCCTTTAACGGAAAAATTAGTTCTATTACATGATGTTACTGATCTCCCAAATCTCACAAACCATACAAGACGATTGATAGCTATTGCACTCACTGTAGGAAAAATTTGTATATAAAGACATTGGAGAACACCACAATGCCCTACATATGACGAATGGCTTATTGAAATGTATAAAATAGCATCATATGAAAAACTCATTTATAGATTGCAGGACAATGTTGCAACTTTCATCCAAATTTGGAACCCCTTTCTAGCTAATAAATGTTCTATTTCTGGTAATATGTCAGATTTTTCTTCTAGTTAAGAACTACAATAAGTGAATTACTTCTGTTTTCATTTCCTTATTAATTCATTACCATCATTATTTATATTCATGCTGTTGATGTTATCATTAGGCCTGTTGATGCTGTAGCCACGAACACTGTTATTTGAATTAGGACTTACTGTTCACCTATTTGAAATTGTTGAGTTAGTGGGAATATCTTGACTTGAAATAATATATTTGTATGATCTTATCGCTACTATCTTCCAACTATCTATAATACATGGTTTACTACATACTGTATACTATCTTTATCATCTTCTCCCTAGTCCACCTTTCCTATTTCTTCCTTTCCAGGTTTTAGGAGTACCTCAACTATTGTATCTTTTGATATCTGTATTATCCTTTTTATATTTAAAAATCTGAGAAGGTAACATTTCATAGTAATTTATTGTGTGGCCATAATTTGATTTGTTTATACTCCCTTTTTTATGTATTGTTTATAAACTGACATGTACTTCTCAATAAACATATACCAAAAAAAAAAAAAAAAGAAGCAAGCAAACACGCGATTAGACAGGCAACCAATGATAAGCAATGGGCTGGCACAAAGCCCACTAGACGTTTTTGATATGGTTGTCTTTTACGCACAGACAGCTAAAAGGCGGCTGTAGGCAAGTTCTAGAAATAACAGATCAATGTCAATAACTAGGTCCTTGCATTGGGGGAATGGGATTATTGGGCTACTAAGGGTTTGGCGAGCTGAAGGGAGAGGGTGCGAATGTTTGCGTGTGAGCAAGTGCATAGCTGGAAAGATGAAAGCATGTGTGCACGGATGAAAAGATGGATGCTTGCCACTATCTCCCCATTTTGAGAGCAGAGAAAACAAATGCTTCCCCAGCTCCAAGAAACTGAGAATTCTGGGGAGACGTTGCATTGTCATGGCTATGCTGGGATAAGGAAGGACCAAACTTCAAGTCCCAAACCATTATGCCATTTTGTTTCGAGTGATAGTCAGGTGCATTGAGGAAAGTATGGCCACAACACAATGGGGCCACAGACAGTGCACGGACACACACTGGTAAATGTATTGATGCACCAGTGTCTGTGACGATGCGTCAATGGATGCCTTAGAGTGGGAGCGTACATGGATGGCTAAATAGGTATGGATGAGTGCCTGAGTGTGGTTGGATTGATAAAGGAAGGTGCAGATGTGGTGGAAGTCAAGAGCTGGACGCCTGGATCTATTCATAGCCTTCTCTAAGTAACTACTTCTAGAAGCCACAATTTCACAGCTGTAATGTGTGTTACAGATGAATGTGTCCTGAAAAGTAGTAGCAGAAAAAACTCACAAAAGCACAAACAAATTCCAGGTGCTGGACCACTTTGTATGTTAAATGTACAGGCTTGTAAATGCTGAACTGCAGCTATGTTATATAATTCGCCAGAGGGAAAGAAGGATAGCACCTTTGGCCAAAATAGAACCTTTGGCCAGAAAAAAGCCTTCTAGAACGCAGAGGAAGCATATTTCGTCGCTTTCTGGTACTTCAATGTGAATTAACTGGCAAATAAAAAGTAAAAAGCAAATAAAGGCTTCAGTGTGAAGGTTAGATGAATGTGCTTCCTCCCAGACCATACAAAAGAATAGCAAAGCCAGGGATGTTATTGAGAAAATAAATAAAAAAACACTGTTCTCTCTGACAGTCTAGACTTGTCACACATTGTCTTTCCAGAGCATTTTACAAACAGGTTTCCCATTTATTACACTATATCCTTGTGAAATTGTAGCATGGAGGGTGGCTCACATGGGAATCCAGGCTGCGCAAAATGTGGTTGGAGTGGGACACCTGACTGTACAAGCAGCGTCTTTCAGAATTAAAAATAAGATGCCACATGAAGGTGTGATTAACAGATGCTCTGTAAACAGCTATAACACGTTTGACAGCCTCAATTAGAAAATTCCACACACTCAGGGATGCACTAGGGGGATTTTTAAAAAACTCTTTCACAATAAGGAGAAAACCAGGTCACCCCAATATGGACAAAGAGCTTGAACTTAGTATGAAAAGAATCCCACATCATTTCAAAGTTGTCAGGGATCTCACCCACCTGACATGTCCTCAACAGCGTGAACGCACTATGAACAACTTCAGAGGCATTGCCAGCCTCAAGATCTTCAGCAGTCACAGGACCACGAACTCAGGATAGCTGCTAGAGGCTTAGAAGCTAATATTTTCCAGAACGCAACTGGCAAGAAAACGGGTGGACTAATCCACCATATCTGACGCCAAGTCACCAGCTTATCTGTTTTCCACATGCAAAACTTAGTTCGAGAGAGTTAGAAATATCGATGAACCACTACACTTCAAGTTGCATCTAAACAAACTACTTGTTTACCAAGAATCCAAAACGTGCGAAGTTGGAATAACTGGGACCTTCCAGAGTAACACTGTCAAGCTTTCCGGTCCTGCAGTTTATGGTCTTGGTGTTTAACTATTAGGAGTCTTATGCAGCTTAAAAACTGGCAGCAGTAAAGCAGGGAACTTGTACTTACTGTCTGAAGCCCTAAATGATGTAGAAGTAACAGTATTAAGATCCACATATTTAGATCGAGAAATTAAGGTATTGTGGGTTATTTTTGTTTAGAGTTACTTAAATAGCCACTGACCTTAGACGACTGCAGACACGCGAGCTCTTTTAGACGGACCGCAGTTATTTTTCGAAGTATAATATCCTTTGACAACGCGAGTTTACAACCATTCTTGGAGAAATGGCAAACGTAAGAAAACACAGACTTACTTTTAAACACATGGAAACCACAGCATTGCATTGCCCTTATCGTTTATAAAGTACTATACTGTACCGTAATGTAGTTTATTTTATAGCGCTTCGTAATTTAGCTAAGCACATTAATAGAGGATGTGGTCCGTAGGCTAGACTGCTGACTTTGGTGCTGGAGAACCTCGGGGTCGCGTCCACATCCTGTGATTCTGGGCAAATCACTTAATCTCCCCGTGCCTGAATGTGTAATGTAAATATGGTGCTCATGTAAAGCGCTCCAATATCTTCGGGTCGAGTTAGCGCTATATAAATATGCAACAAAAAAAAAAACGTTTTGTACATTACACTTAAATTCTATGTCAGTGAGCAGAATCGGTGAAGGGAAAATTTTCCGAAATGCTTTGTTTGGAAATCTCTAGGTTGGGACCTAGCCTTCCATGTCGTGGCAGCATCTGACATATTCCCACTTTGTTGAGACACAGCCAACCCCTGCAAGTCCAGACCGTTTACAGTCCCAGTACAGCACTCATGCTAGACATCCATACAATGTAAACCAAAAGTAAAATATCCGATTGATGATTAAGCATGAACACGATGCATTACTCCACATACTCTGCAATTTAGAGAGAAAATTTCACATTTGTCCAATCTTACAAAATAACGAAACAAGCATTTTAAGTAAATGGATCACTTCATGCTTTCACTTCAAACTTACCTTAAAAAGTACGATACAGAGTCTGCACAGAGATGAACCCTTTCTAGCACAGTCTGTGGATGCAGGTGGCAGCTGTTGCCTTCGTTTTGCTGCACGAAGCCCTCCAAGTTCTAGCGTGCAGCTGCAGGAGACAGCCACAACAAGTTTGAAGACTCATGAAGCTTCGAGTACTGAAAGCATAACTGCTTCCGGGTCACGGCAACACCGAAGAGCAAGAACTAGACCTCCAGTGTTCACATCGATGTATTAAGCAGCGAGGAGCCATCTTGGATGAGGTTCAAGATAACATTTTTGGTAAAACGTCATGCAGTTGGGGGACGGGGGGACTTTATACTTTTTAGAACTCTAAATGCGTTTATGTTTTTTTTTCATTACCGAATCTGGGATTTTGTATTCATAGATTCGAAGCCTTGTTTGTTCCAATATGAAAGCAGGTCTACAGTACCAGAATTCAAATCAAACAAGCATTTGCAATGCAATAGGTCTTGCATATACGCGAGACCCATTGGATTGCAAATCGTAAGCATCACGGACACAGGGAGGAAGTGGGTTGAAGGCACGGACAAGGGGGGGGGGGGGCAGTGTAAACTTTGAATACAAGAAGACATAGTGGCATGTTGCGGAAGGCTTAGAAGAACCCTCGCAGCAGGGTTTTGCACTAGAAGTTTAGAAAGAAGGGACTGTGGTAACGCCAAATAAAGAGCAATACAAATGCAGTAATGGGGACTGTATGTGGTGTATGCCCAGGCTTTTCCAAAGAAAGGCACACACATCCACTGAACCAGATATTACTAATACTGGGAGAGCGAGACAGACTATTATCGGAGTGGGTGCATACTGTTGTTTCGTGCCTGTGACGCAACAGGCACGTTGCGTAAGGGTCAGGTGACCTTTGACTAAATAAATAGGGTACGCACGAACGTACATCAGTTGGGCTACGGACGGCGATCCCACTAAACCTCACTCCTGCCTCCGGTGTGTTTTTTTAAGACCTCTACCCACAACCGTGTCCCTCCACTTGTGTCAGAGCTACTTAGCGACATAAGCACTTACCCGACACAACAGCTGGCGACGAGGGTGGGCGTGCCCTCTGCTTGCACTGTGCGGCCGCGAGTGTCTGCCATCAACCTCGTGGTGCTTGTGCCGTGGTGTGCTGTGCCCTGGTGTCCCTGGACCTTGGGAGGCCTGCACGGAGCGTCTCCTGTCTGCTGGAGACCGCCCATTTACTGCCGAGGTGAGCCGCTGCGGCCAGTGCTTTGGGCCCGCCGCGTGGGAGGCGGTGCGCGACTGGACGCGGAAGCAGGGAGGCGCGCGCCCGTGAGCGCGCTGGAACACACGCTCGTCGGCGTCTCCACGCCGCGTTGAATGCCCCCAGAGGAACGGCTGAAGTCGGCAGCCCGCGATCCAATTAAAGCTGCTCCCATAGCAATGTGTGACGGTGAGGAGCCCGGGGGTGGAGTGAAGCGCTGCCAGAGGCTGCTCCGTGTAAAGAGGGATTGGCAGCCTCAAGGATAAAACAAGCACTGGCAGCTGTAAGAGGAGACATAGAACACCCACCAATAAACAAGCATTGGTGGCAGTAACACCAAATAAAACTCAAGACAAGGGGCCATACAGGAGAGGCAATTGAGGGGAAGGACGCCATTGCACCCTCCACAAGCACAATAAAATAAAAGAGACAGCGCGTAGGGCAGTGTGCACCACAGGGCCAGTTAATCAGGATGGAGATAAACGCCTTAAGGGAAATATAACATAAGGCACAAGGTGGACAACCATGTCGACAGTTCCCCCGATAGAACCATTCATAGTGGAAGGGTCCCCATCATCACTCGCACCAAAGTGGAAAGACTGGGTAGACGACTGAAAATCTTTGAGGCCACCAAAGTCCACAAGGACCAGAAAAGAGCCATGCTATTACATCTCAGGGGCAAAGACATACACAATATCACCAAAACACTTGCCGAGGCCACGCCCAAAACCCACCTGTAGCAAGGAGGCCTCGTCAGGCCTTAGTACTACGGGCTCTACCGACTGGTGGTCAGCATGTTCCCCTTTCGCCCCTCTGTTTTCTCCTCACCAGGACGCCTGGAAAGAAAGTCCAGACGAATGGGAGACGGCATTTCCCCATGAGAGTCAACGCGGTCCCTTTAACCCGAACCAGAATCAGCCTGAGGCCCCGCCTATCAACAACGTCATGACCCTTTCATTGGATAAAGCCCCGGATGCCCTGGACGAGGGGTGGCACACACCCCGGATGCAGAGACTGAAGGAGCTGGCATTTCGGAGACCGGAGGAGCGGGAGGTTCGGAGACCGGAGGAGCGGGAGTTTCGGAGACCGGAGGAGCGGGAGTTGCGGAGACCGGAGGAGCCGCCGGCTTGGGAGAAGACGAGGGTGAGAACCACCGTGGAAGAGGGAGCGGCAGAAGGCGAGCCAGGAGGCCAACGACCCGGCGCATCCCCGAGCCACGTACCAAGGGGTGCGTGGCTTCTTCAGGTACGGGAGCGGATGGCAAGGGTGTTGGGGAGGCGGGAGAATGCGGTAACAGAATAGCGGCGTTTCGAATCCACCAGAAACGTACGCGATTGAGACTGTCACCCACTCTTTGCTCCTTCTCTCCTTCCCTCCCCTACTTGTTCATAAAGCGCACCCATCACCATTATTTGCACGTGTAGGAAGTGTTTTCACTCTGGGTGTATTCCCTCACTCCCGGTCCCTTAGGAATCATAGGTTATAGCACCCAACCGCCACTGACCACTGTCCTATTTTGTCCTTTTCTCTGACTCGTGAGGGACTGCCCGGAGGACTTGATTCGACCCCAGGACGGCAGAGGTTCTCCCTACTGCGACTACGGCACCCTGTCCAAGAATAGGAAGAAAGGTCCGCGGCCCTTACGAAGAACAGGACTACTGACCGGAGCAGGACGTCAAGGAAGACGGACCCCTCTACAGAACTGAACAAACCAAGACTCTTGCATGTAAAAAGAAAGTACAAGGGAATAAAACCTTATATCCGCAAACCAGGTCTACGCCTCTTCACTGCCCTAACCCGACACCACCACACCTTGATAAATGCTCTCAATGGGTATTTCGAACCGATGGTTAATCAGGATTATGAACGGTTTATATTCAGGCAAGCGCGCCAAATGCCAGAAGAGTCGCTGGACACCTTCCATGCAAGGCTCATGAACCTAGCGTCCACGTGCGGGTTCCGTGACGAAATGGAAGAGATTAGGGGACAGATAATCCAGAGCTGTGCGTCGGCCAAGCTCCACGAACGAATCCTGGAGGAAGCTGGAAAGTCGTTGACCGACATATTGACCCTAGACCGAACCAAAGAACTGTCCAAGGCCCGTGCATCCCACATGGAGGCGGCCCTCCAATCACCAGTCAAGACAGAACCGGTGAATGCGGTAACAACTAGGCCACAGGCCAAGTGGAACAAGAAAGAAGCAAGGGCTGCGCCCTCAGGGCAAGGAAGAAGCTGTGGATACTGCGGAGGACCACCCCACAAAGCAGCGGAATGTCCAGCTAAAGGCAAGAGATGCTCGGGGTGTGGGCGATTCAATCACTTTGAAAAAGTTTGCAGATCCAAGCGATATTGGAAGCCCCGGCAAGAGGTCAACACAATACCAGAGGGAGAGAGAGAGCCCAGCGACATGGATGATGATGAGGAAGAGAGGGTAGTCCACAAAGTGCATATGATCGGGACGACAACCCGAAAAGCGCGACGACTGCCCCAGTGCAACATTCGAGTGGGGCACCAAGATGTCATGGCCGTGGTTGACACAGGTGCTACGATCAACATCATGGCTTCTGCCTGGTACGAGAGCATGTTGCCGTTACCTACCCTACACCCGTCCGCGATCACAGTCTTCGCCTATGGACAAGACACACCCTTGAAGATACGGGGCCAGTTCAGAATGGCCATCTCCCATGGCACAAACTCTCCTGACACCAATGTGTACGTTACGGAAGATGGGCAAGGCATGCTACTAGGACGCCGTGCCGCAGAAGACTTGGGAGTGGTGACTTTTGCATTCGGGGTGCACCAGGAGTCGATTCAGCACATTCTGACAGAATTCTCAGAGGTCTTCAAAGGCATCGGTAAATTTAAAGGCAACAAGATTCATCTTCACATCGACCCAACAGTACAACCTGTGGCTTTACGCCACCGCCGGATAGCGTTTCACTTGCGTCCCCTGGTGGAAGAAGAGCTAAAGAAGCTAGAAGCCGCCGGCATGATTGAAAAGGTGACAGGGCCCACCCCGTGGGTTTCCCCGATAGTCGTCACCCGGAAGCCCAAGCAACCAGGTGCTGTGAGAATTTGCGTGGACATGAGGCTACCCAACGCAGCCATTAAAAGGGAATGCCATATCACCCCGACTATAGACGATCTGATAGGGGAAATGGCCGGGGCATGTTGGTTCTCCAAGTTAGATCTAAGATCCAGTTACCACCAGCTGGTGCTGGACAAAGCATCCAGCAACATCACAACCATCTCAACCCACGTCGGTCTCCGAAGGTATACTCGCCTGAGTTTTAGGGTGTCCAGTGCGGCGGAGGTATTTCAGAACATAATACACGAACTGATAATGGACATACCCGGAGTGATCAATGTCAGTGATGACATCATGGTGCACGCCAAGACCATCCCAGAGCACAACTCACGTCTGACTCAGGTCTTTCGCCGCCTGCAGGATACCGGACTCACTCTCCATAGGGAGAAGTGCGAGTTTCTGAAAACGAAGCTACAGTTCTTTGGGTACACATTCTCCACTGAAGGAGTCAACCCTGGCCCCGAAAAGGTCAAGGACATAAAAGATGCCGTCGCCCCCACCAACGTTACCAAGGTCCGCAGCTTCCTTGGTATGGTAAACTATTGTGGGAGATGCATACGAGACCTCACCACACTTACTCAACCACTACGGGACCTCACAAAGTAGTCAACTCCCTGGAAATGGGGCCCAGAACAAGCCAAGGCATTTGCAGACATCAAGGATGCACTTTCAGAGGCGACTACACTGGCTTTCTTTGACCCGGGGAAGATGATCCCGATAGCCGTAGACGCCGGGCCAATGGGATTAGGTGCCGTTCTACTGCAGAGACAACACTAGGAGGAGGACTGGGCTCCCATGGCGTTTGCCAGCCGATCCCTCACCGAGACGGAACAGCGTTACTCACAAATCGAAAAAGTGCCCAGTGCATAATGGACGGTTTGTACCACGTCCGAGATGAGCTTACTGAAGATGCCACTGGATGCCTACTGAGAGGACATCGCCTGGTAATCCCGACGGCTCTGACTGCCAGAGTCGTTCAGCTAGCCCACATTGGGCACCAAGGCATGATCAAGACAAAGTCCAGGCTCCGAACCAAGGTGTGGTTCCCTCTCATGGAAGAACTGGTGGAAGCTACGGTTCGCTCCTGCTCCTCGTGTCAAGTGACGGGAGACGTCCCTCATCCAGCCCCGCTACTTGCGGAACCAATGCCGCGAGTACCCTGATCATGTGTTAGTCTCAACTTTGGCAGCGTCCCCGACGGTCGCCACACGTTTGTGGCCATCGATGATCACTTCAAATACCCCGAGGTCGAGATCATAGCAGCGCCCAGTGCCACAGAAGTAATTCCGAAACTTGAAAAGATCATGGCAACTCACGGCCTCATACAGGAACTGAGGACTGACAATGGGCCCCCTTTCAAAGGACAAGAGCTAGCCACCTTCTAAGCACACTTGGCATCCGCCACCGGAGAATTACCCCAAGATGGCCGCAAGCGAATGGGGAGGTGGAACGTTTTATGCGGACCTTAAATAAAGTGATATGCATCGCTCATGACAAAGGTCAGTCGGTGGAGTTAGCCATTTTCACCTTTCTACGAAGCTACCGCCAGACGCCCCATACCACCACAGGGGTAGCACCAGCACATCTTCTCATGGGGAGAGTGATAACGGATTCCATTCCACATCACCCCCAGTGGCGTCCTGAGGTGCCTGATGATGCTCAAGTTGACTCGAGACGTCTAAAAGCTCACGCTCAAGTCAGCTAAAGGAGGCGGGCGCAACCACTGACAATTGAAAAGGGAGATTTGGTGCTACTCTGGAATCGAATAACCAGTGGCAAATTCCGATTGCCATATGAGAAGGACCCGTGGACCGTTGTTAAGGTCAAAGGTACTCGGATCATCGCGGCTCGAGGGAGAGAAACAGTGACCCGAAATATATAATATTTCAAGAAATATCAGCAGGCGGTGTCATCATCTGTGCCGGCCGGGGTGAGACCTCCCTCAGGCACTCTGGCCCCGACGGACGACAGCCAGGACCAATCTTGGGAAACCTTCCTGGCAGAAAGTGGCGGGAAGACCAGTGACAGTGTCCCGACTCAAGGCGATGAAGTGGCGAGCGCAGGGCCAGAGGCAGGTCATGGTCACCCTGGAAATGACTGCAGTGAGGTAACGTCATGTGCCGGAGCGACCCTGGAGCGTGGCATGTCCCAGCATCACCTGCGGGAGAATCCAAAGCCCACTCGCCGCCTGCGGGACTATTTCACGTGAGACTGTTCTTAGTTATTTGAACAAAAAAACTGTTTATGATACACCTGAAGCTGGTGGGACGGTCTATGCCTAGTAAAGCGCCTGGGTGGTCTTTATTGTTGGTTTAATGTTTGTTGGGGAGGAATGCTGTGTTGTGCCTTTGACGCAACAGGCACGTTGCGTAAGGGTCAGGTGACCCTTGACTAAATAATTAGGGTACGCACGATCGTACGCCAGTTGGGCTACGGACGGCGACCCCACTAAACCTCACTCCTGCCTCCGGTGTGTTTTTTAAGGCCTCTACCCACACCTGTGTCCCTCCACTTGTGCCGGAGCACTTACCCGACACAACACATACTATTAGCATGTAAAACATTTGGACGAATACAGGAGAAATCAGCAACTTGGGTGAACAAACGGAAGATACACCATAGGTCGCGATATAAACTGCATACAAATCACTAGCTACAAACGTGAATCTCAAATTACTTTGTTGCAAATGTGTACACGTTTACATTACACTACAGATCATGCTTAATATTAACCCTGATGCTAAAGACTTCTGTTCCAAGTGCTCAGCAGAAGTAAAAACATATATGATGATATGGTTCGCATGCACAAGGATTCATATATATTCTGATGGAAGGGGTGCATATGTTTTCAAAGAAAGCGAACGTGTACCGGATCCTGTCATCACGTCTGTTAGTTAGGCAATGTGCCTGATGGAGCAGGTAAAGCAAAAGTTTGTATACCTCCTCTATTTTTGCATGAGATATTAATTACGTAATCATTCTAAATATTAACTTGTACTAATTGTGTGAAGTGGTATAATTAATCAACCCTTGCACCTTAATAAACACAAGATACACGTGGGACTAAAATGCTAATTGCATGGCTAATAATTAAATGATTAACTATGGTATGCAAACTAACTGTAGGATGTGTTGAAATAGAGAAATGCATGATTTATGTTGCTTTTGTGATGGTTTGTGCTTCCAGTGCTGCAGAATGGTGAGTATTATTGCTTTAAATGTTGCTACAAGCTAGGGAAAATACTAACATATATATAGGGATTAGTGCGGGTTTAACATTAGAATCTTCATTTCCATATATTAATTACTGTTATGTTTGTTTTTGCTTAAGTTGTCATTAAGGCCTACTAGGCCGTAGTACTTAAAATGGAGTTCGGAAGTGGCCACCATCATGTGAGCCGATGTCTACTGCGCAGACTCTGATGGCTCTGAAGATCTCCAGGCGACCTCCGATGAGAAAATAAATGTTCCTTGTCAAGGATAGGAACGTGGGGGACTGCCAAGTCCCAGACTAGTGTGAATGACTGAGGGGACTATGAACGACCTGTACAAGAAGGTTTACATGTTGTCACTTCGGAACTTTCGCCTGTGAAACTACGAAAAGAATACAATTGGGAAGATGTCATGCCCGGTGTCATGGGAAACAGGCAAACTTCGGAATATTGAAAAGACTTACAAAATTCAGAGGATTTAGCCAATCAGAACACTTTCTACTTCTAAATTGTTGCACATTGTCCTAGAAGTAAGGAGAAAAAGAGTATATAAGGAGGGAATTTAGAAGAGAGTAAGACGCCGTATCATTATCTCTGTTGGTGGCTGTTGGTGTGGAGGGTCGATTTGCTAGATTGTTGGTTCGCTTGGCACAATCGCCTGGTCCCTTGGCTAAATCGTGGGGACTACGTCGTACTGAGGAAGATTTCCTGGACTTACCTGGGTTTCTCTTTGATTATAAAAGGACGATTCCATCTGAAGGGATTTTGATTTTGCTGTGGGTTGACAGGTTCTTCTGGAAATGGTCGCCAATATTCAAATTTAGGTAAATATAAATGTTATGGCATAGGTTGGAAATCGCTCAATAGAAATCTGATTTGAACTGTAATCCTGAATATACCAACACAGAGTGAATTAATAAGCTAAACTAAACATTGATTAATAAGAAACTAGTTTGTGATTCTTTAATAAGGTATTGAAAGTTAACCGAAAGGTTCCGAAGTTTTAAATGTGTTTTAGCTGGTTCTAAATCACCATCAACCAGTCCAACTAATTGGTCCATCGACTAAGTGGTGGAGTGCCTTGATGTTAAAGTTAGGATTCTATGGGTGCAGATGTATATAATGTATATAATGTAAAGGAATTACTCTAGATAGGTAACAAGGTACCCCCCCACATGTCCAGCGCTTCTTTTTCTCCTGTGCGCAGATTCGAGTGAGACGTATGGGTGTTGGTGTTATGGGCCCCACCAATGAATGAATATATGAATGAGTAATGTGGTGACGAGTCTGTGACATAGGGAGGATATGTAAATTTGCCCTTTTCCGCTGGAGCATGCCTCTAACGAAAACAGCAGAGCATGCGGCAAAATAGTAGTGGGAAGAGGTGAATAGCACTCGGAGGTCCTACGCTTAAATTATGGATCAAAGATATGTTGAAATGGTTACTGGAAGAAAGGTCAGTGAAAGCACTAATACATGCTACAGATCTATCGAGTTAAGACTGGGTTTGTGGGATGTGGCCCTGAACATTTTGATATTTTCATTCTGACCACATGCCCCACTGAAGGGTGACCAAATAATTAAATGAATTTTACAAGTATAAATGTTTCAAGAGTGCTGTGGGTGCAGTTACATGATGCACAAGATACAAGCAATACTGATGGATTATGATGTGGGGCAACTGTGAAGAACTGGTCAAAAGATTATTGCTTTGGTATATTTTAAGGGGCTACTGAGTTGGCTTTTTTTGCCTTGTCTTTTGTACAATTTGATCTGAAAGTCAATAAAAGGCATTTAAGGAACAGATGAGGCAAGCTTGCATCTGCTGCCAGACATCAATATTCACAAAAGTTTTGAACTTAAGCACAGAAGCATATGGCAGTCTTTTCAATCTCATTGATGTGAATGCTTTATTTAAGTGTTTACTTTTACACTCGAGAAATGAGCTGATTCGTACCGGAACTGTTTCATTTGCCTATCTGCATCACAGTACCTTGATATGGACTCCCTTCTGTTCTCCATGGTCTTTTGTGCACTGTAAAACTATTTGTTGTAGCGAGGGTGGGCAGATACATTTGGATCACACAAAACAAATATGAAGTG
Source organism: Triturus cristatus (assembly GCF_964204655.1). Classification (NCBI taxonomy): domain Eukaryota; kingdom Metazoa; phylum Chordata; class Amphibia; order Caudata; family Salamandridae; genus Triturus; species Triturus cristatus. The sequence continues at coordinate 463,567,099 of NC_140591.1, forward strand.
AACTCTGTATGTTTTTATACAGTAATCCATTAAGAAGTGAAATAACCTTGGGAGTGTGAAGGGCGAAAACAAACTTCCTGCACGTATTATCATCAACTGGGAGATAAAAGTTATTTCCACACACAAAAGGAGCCAACAACAGAAAAGCAACCCAAGGACTCTCAATCCAAACTCCCTGCAAGAGTGGAAGCCAACATAGCACCTGCAAATATATTTTCCTGTCACTGCCAAGCCTAAATTGCCAAATTGTCAAACCAGAAAGTTTGAGCTTGGAATCACTCGACTGCCCAGAGGCAAAACTCAGACTAAGCACTAGACAACCTATTTCTAAGAGAACCAATAAAACAATCAACTACTACGCGGAAGACCAAAAACATACATCTGCTGAATCAGAAATGCTTTTGGTAGGGGGAGCAGACGCAATCAGAATTTCGAACTAAATTGTCGGAATACACGGAGACAGCGCTTTGGGAATCCAAATTTATGGGAAAGTATTGGAAGGCTCGGAGATATGGGGAGGGGGAACGCCCAGGGAGGGCACTAGCGGATGTTATTCAGAAACCCCGATTCTCCATTTATATTTTAGAAATAACTGACCCTCATGGAGAGACGCACAGGGACACGGAAGGCATACTAGCCACATTTACATCACACTATTCCACGTTGTATGCCTCACAACGCCGGGATCATTTCGAACTTGACTCTTTCCTAGGGGATGTCGCATTGGGCTGGCTAGAGGACCACCATAGGGAGTTCCTGTGCGTCCCCTTTGAGTTAGATGAAGTGCGCGAAGCAATTATGCAGCAGAAATCCGGTAGGGCGCCAGGGTCGGATGGTATCCCCGATGAATTCTACAAAACCTACATAGACACACTAGCCCCTATTTTGAAGGAATTGTATGAAGAGTCTCTGGAGTGTGGCGTGCTCCCCTCCTCCATGAGAGAGGCTCTGATAACCTCCCTCCTGAAACCGGGCAAGGCGGCCTCCTCATGTGACTCTTATAGACCGTTGTCACTCCTTAATTGTGACACTAAAATCTTAGCCAAGCTCATTGCTAATCGGGTGCTTCTCTTGATGGGACAACTGGTCTTGCCGGACCAGGCAGGTTTTATCCCGGGGCGCGCGACTACACATAACCTTCGAACGCTGTTCTCGATAGTACAAAATGTGTCTCCCGAACTCCCGTTGGCCGCTTTCTTTTTGAATGGGATTATCTATTTGGTATACTGCTTCGTATGGGTTTCCCCCCCCCTTTTTGTGTCCTGGATACAATTGCTGTATCTACAGCCCACCGCCAGGGTGCTAATAAATGACCGTCGGTCGTCATCGATTCATATTACTAGAGGGACTAGGCAGGGATGCCCGCTGTCCCCCTTGTTGTTTGCCCTTGCGATTGAACCCCTGGCATGCAAATTGCGTCAACCCCATAGGGAGAGAGCGCTTCGTTGCCCCCTCCGACACATACTGATTTCGCTATATGCAGATGATCTGACGCTATATGTCCGGGATCCTCAGCACAACCGTAATCCTATATTGCGGGAGTTTCTTGTTTACGGGAAACTCTCCGGGGTTCACATCAATTGGGCAAAATCGTAGATATTACCATTGACGACGGCAGTGCCCAAATTTCCCCTGGACTATCCGCTAGAGTGGTGTGATACTGATTTGCGGTATTTGGGGATTCAAGTTTCCGGGGACAGGGATGAAATGATACGCCTCAACTACGGAACCGCTTTGGATCGTCTTAATACGAACGTCACAAGGTGGATATCTCTTCCCATGTCAATGGCAGGGAGAGCGTCCTTGATTAAGATGGTGATCCTCCCGCAATTCTTATATCTATTCTTAAACCTGCCCTACCACCCAGGACGTAATGTTTTCAAAATGCTACGATCCGAATTGATACGATTGTACTGGGGGGGCAAGCATCCCCGGGTGCAATGAACGACACTTACATCACCCTACGAGCAGGGCGGGTTTGATATCCCTGACTTTGAACTATACCACGCTTGTGCCCAGGCCCACTATGCATACTTCTGGATTCACCCGCCGACGTGCATGCCGCAGGTCGCGGCGGAGCACTGGCTAGCAGATCCCAGCCCGCTTGAAGGATTGATACACGCCCGCTGGTCATTGCGCCAACCACAATTACTAGTACGGTAGACGCTTGGCATTATATTTTGCACACCCTGGGGGACCCATCCTTATACTCCTCGATATTACCCCTATCGTATCACCCACAGCTGTCCCTGCTACAAGAGCCGGGCTTTCGACAATTGTGTAAACGGGTGAAGGTTGGGACTTGGGGAGACCTGTTCCGTAGTGGTATCTTCTGCACGCCGGAGCAGTTCTTTGGAGACCTGCGTCCCACATCTTTAGATCTATTTTTGTATGTGCGCCTTCGACAGGGCATGCGTGCCATATTTCCGCACTTCCCACAGGAGCCCGCGAACTTCAAACCGCTTCACCACATGGCACAAATGGCCAGCCCGGGACATCTGGTGTCCACCTTATATCGGACAATTAGAATAGAGCGCACGCAACCGCAGAGTGCCGCCCGAGCGCACTGGTCCACGGACCTGGGCGCCGCCATAACGGAGGAACAATGGCAATATTGCTGCTCACAAACTGCGCATATATCTGCTAGTTGCCGTCTACGCATAATCCACTATAAATTCTTACAAAGTATGTATTGTACACCTGCCAAGATGCTTCGCTTTGGCCTCAGGGACTCGGATCAGTGTGATAGATGTGGCACCGCTGGGGCGGGGTTCCTGCATTTAGCCTGGGAATGTCCTCGGGTAAGAGACTATTGGGTGCAGGTGGTCTGTGCACTATCTGACATGACATCCACGACATTGGAGTGTGAGCCCTTGATTGCGCTCCTAGGTTACACTAAACACATCCCCAAGGCGTATCGCCGATATACCACCATTTCTCTTTTATTGGCAAAATGCAGAGTAGCCTGTAGATGGGGAAGGGGGCGAGCCCCTAAATTTAAGGAATGGATACAGGACATGGTTTATTGAAAGGAGCAACTGACAATCCATGCGGAGACACTCCCATGCGCCTCACGACCTAGCAATATTTGGGGTCCCCTCACAAGTTACTTGCTAACACATAAAATAGATGCCCCGTTGGCCACGCTTTGTTCTTCTACAGGGGACGGTGATCCCCATACCACAGTGTAATGGTAAATGATAGAGTCTGAAGAAATATACATGCCATTGTGCTCTGAAGAAACTGTGCCCATGTTGTTGGGACGCCGTGAACAATGGACCTTGTAGCAAACATCTACTGACCCTGCTGTTGTGCTTCTGCTCTCCATAGACATGTTGTGTAGAATTATGATATGTATGTATTTTGACGGCAGAGGCTGAAAAATTGTAAAGAGATTGCATTCATGTGGGATTTTTGGATGGGGAACAGTAATGGAACCTGCGAATAACATATATTAATGTGAACACTGCACTCTCACTGCCTGCCGTTTGACATACTTCTGTTAATTTCTGTTTGGCTGGACTGACATCCTTCTGTAGTGAATTACTTTGTATAATACAAAATCATAAATAAAGTTTCAAAAAAAAGAAATGCTTTTGGTGAGGGGTGCGGACATAGTTATTCAAATGTTTTTCAGAAATGTAAGGATTTGATATTAGAGTGAATATGAACACGATGAAGCATTAACTAAGATGACATTTTAAATATGAAATTGCAAGTTATGTGACCACTCCCTCCCCACACCTCGACCCTATTGCTCTCCTTTGCATTCATAAGAATTTTCATGGGTGAAGAAACATAAAAAACTGGTCTGATGAATCATAGAAACATGCCCTGCACTCGAATTGGTTACTGGTGGTGGATGCCAAGAAGGCACTCAAATAACCACAGCCCAAAACAGTTGTATAGAAGTGACGATGAATGCCAGATGTCAGCGGCACTTTATAAAGCAGTTTTATTCACCTTCATTGTCATGCACATAGGTGCATGCCATATTGGCAGACATCTATTCAATCACATTGGTACAAAACAGAAACACTTCAGTTATTTCTGGAATTCAAGGAAAAAGACATGCTTACGAGAAAATGCTTTTTGAATCGGTCTCTGTAAAAATAAATATATTAAATAAATGTATTAGTGTTAAATACATTATTAATAAATTAATACATTAAGAAAGAATAGTTAAACACGTCAAAATAATAGAAATGAATTTAAATTTAAAAAAAATATATACTGCAATATGTTGGGAACATTGGTTTATGTCATTTTAGATTAACTCACCGGCTATTTTATTGTTTTTGCTTAAAGTTGCCTAGGGCAGGCTGAGACAAATAAAACATGATGCAAGATCCATGGCAGGGGCTTCCAATTCCATGTCAGGGAATTTTCAGGGGAAGTTACACATCGGCCTTGCCAAAATAATCTTGGAAACTGCGAGCTTGCCACGCTGCAAAGTAGTTATATTTGTATTGCAGCGTGAAGTGTGTGCAAAAGATTTATTGTACGCCCAGGGGTCCATTACGATGTCCGCCCACCACCGTAACGGAATGCGGGACTGTCCGCCAGTGGTACGGCGGTCCCGCACCTGCAATTAGGATACCACCACCACCGTGGCGGTGGCATCCCCTATTCCCAGCATTGTGGTGGGGGGTGCTCACAGCACTGCCTGCCACAATGCTGGGAATGCACGTTGTGTATTGGCATGCACAAGGTGACAGGCACCACGCGGTGCCTGCCACCTTGTCCATACCAATGCATGTGCACCCCCCACCCCCTAACCTCCTGGGGCCCGCTATGGGCCCCCAATAGCAAAGACCGCATGCCTTTTCCATGGTGGCAATGCCGCCATGGGAACGCTGATCCCCGCCGTAATCATAATATGGATGGCGGTGTCTTGCAGACACCACCACCATATTATTAACCATGTTTTTCGGCCAGTCGACGTGTCGACCAGTGGAAAAGCGGCGGGCGGTCTTTCTGTCTGCCGCAGACCCCCCGGCCATCCTAATATGGCGGGGGATCTTTGAGGTGTGGATGGCGGGCGGATCGCCCCCGCCGGGCCAGCGGTGACTACCGCCGGTCCGGCGGGGGCGATCCGCCCGCCATCCTAATGGGCCCCTTAGTCTCCTTACTACTCTAACTGTACTCAGCCCTTTACGATTAGACAGTCTGAGGCATTTCCATTACCACAGAGGCAATGTTACCCTGATGAATCTTTTTCTGCAGATAGGTGGGGTCGAAATTAGATTGACCAAACTCCATATTAGTTGTGCAATAAGGACCATTCATTGGCAGCCAACTCACAAATTTCAAATCAGATTTAGATACACTACTCTTAAATCCATACGGTAGAAATAAAAAAGAGCAATTGGAAGACCCAACATCCTAAAGAAGTTACGTCGAGTGAGAATTATGCAAACCAAAAGCTGTGCAATAGCAACACTGAATAAAATAAATAAAACCTGCTGTTCTGATTGAAGTAGTTCTCTCTACAACGCATATAAAACATTAGTACAGAAGCAGTTTAAACGGAAGAACCAACAGGACTCAATAATAGACTCAGATAGATTTAGATTGATTTGGTTGTTTTAGTAAAGAATCAAAATTCATTAAATAAGCAATTTCTTAAGGACTTCAGTAGGAATATCACAGCTTGCATTAAAGCACCAAACATTAGGCAAATCTTTATCGAGTGGTTATAAAATTCCATTTGCAGAGTTACAGAGTCCCACTACCTTTTAAGGCAGAAGGATGGTTCAAATGTCTAACAGCTCAAGTCTTACAAAAAAAGGGGAAAGGTTCAGACAAAGTCCATTAGGGGCGAGATATAATGAAAAATTTGAAAAATAGAAATGGTTCGTCAAAGGTCTCAGTCCATCAGCTACCGATTGTAGCATCGACAAATAGTCCAAAGTAAAAGATCGATCAGCATTGCATCCGGGTCTCAAGTAGGAAAATTCAGAGTGGCAGTTGTTAAGAAGCAAAAATCAATGGTGTAGCCCCTCATGTGTGGTTTCTACTTTTATAGAATTTTTAGCAATGTCCATTAGTGTGGCATCACACCACCATCGAAAGACTATCACATGTCCATAGTCACATAGTGCCACTTAAAGCATTTGTAACATTGAGATGGTTTCCCATGCTAGTCACAAGAAACGACAATTTGTGAGTCCACACAAGCCTAGTATCAAATAAAAAGATACAAAGTAGTCTGTCCATAGGCAGAGCTTAAATTCTATTTCCACAGGAATATTTCATGGTGAACACTGAAGAAACATTCAAGAATGTCAGGCTGTAGACATATATGGGACAAATAAATAAAATTTTGCTTGTAAAGACAAACCCATTGTATTAAATCAGGGGAAAGGTCCGCACCTGTGAAAAAGCATTTCAAGAAGGCCTTTAAGTTAGAATCGCATTTTTAATGAAATGAGCTTAACTTTACTTCAAATATAATGAGATTAAATCAATTCAAATGAAACAAGTATACATTTTCACAAATTATTATTACATTCAAAATGGCTAATGTTAGAATTGCCCTACTACCATTACATTTTACGATATTCATATAGATGCACGTTTTTCACATTTCATAGTCTCTAGGATCATATTATGAAATATAAAGCTTCTACTTCATGACTACACGTTTTTGCACCAATATTTTCTAACTGGTGCATTCTCAGCAAAGAGCATGAAAAGTACTAGGCCACATTAACATTGAATTCTCATCAATATACGTTAATAAGCAACATATGCATTAAAAGTTCATTATCACAACTCAATTATATGTATTAATGTTGTCTTATCTCACGTTTTAAAGCATGCTTTTACGACGCTTCTACTACACTTGTCTCTGTTTCATGTGTCACTGTGTCTAACGTGCGGAATGTGTACTTTCAACCTTTTGTGTCTTCTTTCTATAAATATGTCTTGTATTAAGATTTTTAAAATCATGCTGCATCATTTGTTTCTGCATGGCATAGAAGTTATTCCAAAATCTGAATCGCAGTGGACTCTTTTCGGTCTGACAAAAGTTGCCCATTGATTTATTTTTTAACACACTTCTACATTTCAATGTACTCATTTCTAAATAATAAAAATGGAAACCCCAGCAGTCCTCAGAATGTTTTGGGGATTTTAGTATTGGGCATATCGAAAATGTTCCAAAAATTATGACGTTTGGCCTTGCCTGAGATAAACACACTCACCACTTATTCAAATGAAAGTGGTTTCATTGAAAAAGTGGGCTCGGCAAGCCCTTCCAGAAGTAGAAATTTATAATTGACCTGAAAATGAAACTTTGACGCTCCCCAGTAACCTCTGCAGTGATTTGCAAAGCACAAGTTTTCAATCCCAGCAGAATGATCTCAGACATCCATGCTCTAGAGGTCGGTAACTGAGGACCCTTCATTTTGGCAAAAGTAAAGGTAAACCATGCTATTTACAGTGATTCAAAATGACAGATGCATGGCACGAAGCATTATATAAAAATATATTTTTATGCATAATAAAGAAGCTACCCGGTAATCCATGAGACAATAACAGTACAGCAGTTGTGTCTCTTCTCTACAAGACTACCAACTACATTGTTCTCTGCGCTATCATTTTCCTAGTGTTTTCAAGAGAAGACATGAGAACTAAATAACGAGTCATTGCGTGTGCATAAATTTCAATGGGAGAGAAGATTATAAAAAGTTGAAACAAGCATAGGAAAGCCAACAGGTCTCACCCTGGGACTCATTGGCTTTGCCAATGGTTTTTAGTGAGGCTAAAGAGAAGAAAAGAACTTATGACACAGCTGGCCACGTCATTTTGTAGATGCAAGCGTAACACAATTGCACTTACAAACTGGCGTTGGGCCACTTTATTCCTTACCAATCAGAGTTGGATTAATAAATAAAAAGAGAAAGTAGCATAAAAGTTTTTATTTTTAAGCGAGTGCAGAGGAAGCAATAGTGATGGCCAGCAGAGGAGCAGAAGCAACACGGAGGCCAGTGTTTACTCTAACTTTATAGAGCATAATAACTTAATTTCAGACCAACAGACTGGCTTCAGGCCAAGCAGAGGTAGAGTCACCTATCATATCCAACAGAGATTATCTAAACCTCAGTGCACAAGAACGGAGTAACTGCTTTGTTGCTTCTGAATTTATCAGTTGTGTTTGACGACCACCACCACCACATGCTACTACAAAGACTCCACGGTTTGAAAAACGTGAAAATGCTCTAAAATCAGGGCTCGAAAAATCTGAAAAATTGTACTAGTTCTGCAAGTCTAGTACCTTGAAAAATCTCCTCGACCTAACAGTAACCTACTTGACCTCCATCTCTGAACGCGGAGCAAATGTGACAAAATAACAAGATTTAAAGGCATCTTTATTGCTCATTTGCTTTGTGAGCAATAAAAAGGCCTTTAAATCTTGTTATCTTGTCACATTTGCTCCGTTTTCAAAGACAGAGGACAAATGTTAGTATGTTTTCCTACTCGCCAGAAACAGCGAGTAGGACCTAAAAATAGCTCGACCTCATTAAATTTACCTTCCAAACGCGAGCGGTCGAGTGGATTTGTAGAGCCCTGAAAATGGATTGGTTTTTTATCCCACATAAAGACAGTGTAATCTACCTACCACCTTTCACATCACCTTCTCACACACACAACACTGTGGCATTCCTCCAGGGTCCATCATAGCCTTTCAATTATTCAACATTTACCTAACCCCCATACCAAATCTAATTAAATCATTCAACCTCACCTGCTACAAATACGCAGATGACACCCAAATCATTTAAAAAATGGATAGCCCCCAAAGACCTCAGCAATTCAAAGCTGCCTTTGTGCCATAAACACATGGATGATGATTAACCATCTAAAGCTAAAGTCTGCAAAGAAAGGGATTATGACCTGCAGACAATGGCAAAACTACCAGCCTACTGCCATGTGGCCTAAGGATCTTGAAGCACCTCCAACAATATCAAGAGAAGTTAAAAACCTAGACGTAACCATGGATTCAGACTTATCCTTGATAAAGCATGTAAACATTGTCACAAGGGGGCCTTCTACACAACGAAAACATTATGTTGCATCTTACCGTAACTTGTATATAAACATAAACTGCAAGCCATCCTCATAATATCCAAGCTTGATAACACCAACATCCAGAGCAATAAACTCCTACTTCATCAAGTCTACAACATCGGGAATTGCTACACTGCAGGCACTACATCAAGATTCACTAAATACCAGTAAATCACATATCACATTCAGGATTAACTTTTAAATAAATATGTTCTTAACTGTAACCCTAAGTATATATTGCCATTGCCATGACAGTTAAGGTTCAGATGCACTTGCTTTGAAAAGGTAAGTTTTGATTTGTCTATAAAACTTTTGGACTCATAAATGGATTTGCACAATATTTAAAAAATCACTAGATTAGTCAGCCAGGGTACAGCATAGCGATTTTCATGGAGATCTGTGCAGGGGCGTAGGAAGGGGGGTGCGGTGGCTGCGGGCCACCCCGGGTGTTATCACTGAGGGGGGGGTTACAAAATGGTAAAAATATGTGTTTTTAAAATAAAAAAAACGTGTCACCCCCGCCAGCCTAACATACAAATACAAACAAATAGCATGCATCATAATGTAAACGTTATGAAGCATGCTATTTGTTTGTATTTGTATGTTAAGCCGGTGGGGGTGACAAGACATTTTCTGCACCGGGTACCACCTGACCTTGCTACGCCACTGGATCTGTGCCGGGGGGGGGGGGGGGGGGGGAAATGGTAATGGTGGAGAGAGAGTGGAGGAGTGGGGCGTGGGGGTGACTAAGTGTTTTCCCATTGCACCTCACACAGCAACTTTTGCTCAAGTCAACAGCCTGAATGGCTGATAGGATTTACACCAAACTTGATATGAAAGAAGAACATTAATCAGAAAGAGTGGTTTAGCTGATTTGGTGTAAATCGTTCAGCAGCTTTTGAGCTAAAAGCATTTTATAAAGTTGCAAAGCAGACTTTAGAGGGCTAACATTTGTCAATCGCTCTGTTATTTTAAATCACGAATCAGGACTTGTATACAAATGTAGAATTTTTAGAGAAATGTAATTCGTTGGAGAATGCCTCTGAAATGTTTTTTTCAAGGGAGATGACGTAGCAGAATGGCTAGAGCTGCCGACTTTGGAACTGAGGAACCAGGTTTGAGTCTCTGCATCAGCTCAACATCCTGTGATTCTGGGAAAATCATTTAATCTACCTGTGCCTTCCAAAAATGAATGTGTCCATGTGTAATGTAGCTGGTGCTCATGTAAAGTGCTCCAATACCTTTAAGTCAAGTTTGTGCTATATAAAACTGCAAAACAGAACTCCCAAAAAACATCCTGAAGCTTTCAAGTTGGATCTGACCCGGCGGTTTTATGCAGCTACAAAAAGTTTGCATAGCCACAGGGTACCATTCTCAGAGGTATCCGACCACAGGGGAGTGCAGGGAGGAACCAAGAGGTGTGTAAAATGTGAGTAATATATTAGGAAAAAAATATGTGACTCACAAGTCAAAATTAAATTGTACAAGTGGCTATTTTAAGTAATTCATTCGACAGCTGTTATGTGAAAGCTCAAAAGTCGCATATGATGGCGAGTTTAACAAAGATAAACAAAAAGAAAGGCAGCATTCAAGGCAGAGAGACAGGAAAATGTGCAGTGGGACTGGACTGATGACTGGGGGGTGGGTTGAGGCCATCCCTGTTTCCAACCCCCATTGTGAGGTAAGCTGGTAGGCTTGGCCACAGGACAAACCCTGCTCCCAAGCCCCACTGTGCATGGCCAAAGTACGTGCGCTCCGGGGTTTGGCCGATGGCAACCATAACTGGTGAATTTCAGTGGCTTGTGGCATTTGAGCCAGAAACCATACACACGTGTGCACAAAATACAGTAGTATAACAAATATTTCACAATTCCATGTGAAATACAGATTTCCTTATCATAATGACAGCCACCAAACCACTCTGCATAGTCTTACTATTATTACGTTTAATGCGATTTTGCGCTCTGGAGGTGCAAATTACGAGGGAGCGCCATTTTGCAGCATATTCTCTGGCAGCATTTCTGTCATCACTCTAAGCTAAAAGCAACATTTTTGTGAAATCTGCAAATTATTCAGCAAAGGAAGTAAATCCATTATCATGTGGTAAATGCAGGAGTCACAGAAATCCAGTACCCCTCACTATAATTAAATGCTTTATCAGCAATTTATTTATGAAAGGTAAACAAAGCCTAAACCTAATTCCAATTAGTGTCCATTGTTAGCCACACTATGGAAGAAAACAGTTTTTTCAAGCTAACTATCCCAAAATAAACATGCAAAGCGGCTAGCAAGTACGTTGGTTCCATAATGCCCTCTCTGGGTTTTGTTGACATTTAGAAACCACTCCACCGTCAGCTTTGTAGTATATGTCATCACCAGAACCCCTCAATGGCAATATTGGACCATATTACATGGTTAAATATTAAGTACTCTATTTATGTATTATATTCACTGAAGAAAAATAAAGGGTAAAGTAATGTTATAGTTAAGTTTGGTAATGTTATTTCACGTTAAAAAAAAACAACTCTGCAATTTTCAGAAATAGTGACACGTCTACAGGGACATTTTGTTTGTTAGGAGGCTGAATATCAGAAAAAATAGGGTGTCAGCCACTAAATGTGGGTGAGTTGACAAAGGACAAGTCCATTATCAGTTGACTGCGGTTAGAAGACTGCGCATAGTCATATCTTGTTGAATTACTTCCAGTCCACAAAGCCATAGCACACTGATACAACTATTGGATGAGATTAAAAGTAATGTCATCAATGATGTCATTTAACATTTTATGAGTGAAGTAATATGTGAGGTAATAAGGAGCGCAGTGCATGATGGGACACAAGTTATAGGTAGTTTATTGAACTAACTGGTAATCTTCAGTGTTTTTTAGGTTTTGTAACAATAGCTACATTGTAACTGTGTTTTCTTCAGTGAATTTCTTCGTTTTTTTGTGTTAAAATTAAATTTTCAAAACTATAACGTCACATTAACCTTTGTTTCACTGAATTCCTATTTTTTTTATCATATTCTAACTGAAGTTTTTTGGAGACCTGACCTCTTGTTTACGGCTAACGCCGGACTGGCCCAATGTGCCACACTTTTCAAGTGTACGACCCCAGCTGCAGACAACCTTCGCATGTGCACAGTGTGAGTGGGGCACACAGCCTAGCCCACTGATCCAAGTCTAGATCTACAGCCCTCTTTAAGCAAGCTTCCCATCCACGGAGCAAAAGTCTAGTTGAAGCTTCCTTCTCTGTTGTTGCGCCCCTGCAGTCTAGGCCCAGCACCTCACCCCTATAAGCGACTAATCCCAATGCACACAACATGGTCATGCTTGAATCTCACCAGGATGAGTAACCAACCCCACTGTGCGCAGCCATCGGCTGTGTGCAGTGAGACAGGGGTGGGCACGGGACATGGCCTGCAGCAGGCCCTGCATCCCGCCATCTGCACAAGCCCAACCCCACTGGGCAAAGCCGCTGGCCCTGGGTCGAGGGGCAGGGTGTACGTAAACTCATGTGCCTTTTCAGATTTGTCATGAAAAGTCACACACAATATTTTCTCCTGATGTTGTGGCCAGACAATCAGATCATTTTGATATTGCATATCCGCAGTGCCAAAATGGCAAATGGTAGAAAAAGCTTACTCCGCCAATCAGAATAGAGTACTTTTTTTTAAATTTTGGAGTCACGAAAGATCTGCAGTACCAGTACCACGGATCCTGCACAACTTAACTGTCCAGATATCTAAAAATCTTGCTGAGTGTTAATCCATTCATAACCTCCCTGAATGCCTTTTCAAAACACTAATTTCTCTAACACTACTGAACGGATCTGACAAACACAACAAAAGCACAATCCTTGAGTAAAGTTGTAATTTCGTGCTAAACTTTGTGTAGTTACATTCAGCCATTTTTCTGTATAAGTGACCAGTTGTTCCTATGGGAATCAAAATGTGAAATTGCACTTTTGGGGCAGCCATTTTTCTTCACCCCCAATTGATGGATCACAATGCAATAACTTTCTAGGAAAGACCCACAAAGGATGAACTTTTTACTGGGAAACTTCTGTGGAAGTTTGTCTAATGGTACCAAAGGTATTAAGAAAACAACAAAGGCATTTCCTATGGAAAATCAAACCTAACTATAATTACACTGGCACTATGACAGCTAGTGTAATATACATGTATATTATGAAAGTTTTGGAAAAGATGAGCCTGGTGAGACAGCAGCTAAATCGGCCTCCAGGACAGACCTAAAAAAACAAGAAATTCACCAGTTATAGTTTACTGAGTTAACTATTACTTGCGCCCGCCATGCACTGTTTATGACTTCACATATTACATCACTGATAAATGATATTATTGATGACATCTCAAATTACATTACTGATGAATTTCTAGGGATTTTATTTTACGTAAACTTACATATTATTACTAAACCTCACTATAGAGTACCTTTCACCTTTGTTTTTTTCTGAGAATTTCGGGGGGTTTTGATCATATTCACTCAAGTCCCTCACTGAGCACACCGTTTGACCATGCACAGTAGAGGGTTGGATATAGGGATGAGTTTGCGGCCAAACCCTCCACCCACCCTGCAGGTGGCCCACGCCCTCAACACGCAAGGCCATTGGCCAAGCACAGCATGGAGTTGGCCGCAGGCCCAACCTGCCACAGGGGCCTACCCTCTCACCCACAGGCGGCCATACCCATGCAACACCCCACAGACACCTACCCCCTTCCACTTTTTTTCTGCGTTACTACCGCAGAAGCACATGGGAGGGCTGTGCGAGGCTCGGCAAGAGTCACGCAGGCCAAGGGAGTACACTGGCACCCACGTTACCAATCAAGGACCCCACCCCTGCAAGACCCAGCGGAGTAATGTACACCTACCCTGTCCCCATATGGCCTACATTTGTTTCAACTTCACAGGACTGAGACCCCATTTACTGTAACAGTGGCCCCAACATTACCGTTGATATTGTAGTCAGCCAATTAGATTTCTTCACATCCTGACACCGGTCGGTCGTGTGCAGCTGACAGGAAAGACCATTTAGACTGTTCGTTTTATTTTACTTGCAGTAAGAGGTACTTCCGTGAGACCAATCGTTGTAATATCACTAACTTTTGCAGCTTAATTTCTCAAAAACAGCAGGAACATATTTACATCAAATCACACAAAGTACGATTTCTGAGTAAAGATTTAGCTTTCTGCCAAAAGTGGTGTAATACTGTTCAGCTGTTTTTTTAAATATTTGTTTTTAAATAAAAACCCTTCTTAACATTCCTATGGGAAATTGTATAGAGATTATGCTTTTTGGGACCTCCTCTTTTTCTCTGCCCCCATTTGACACAACACCCTCAAACGTTCTAGGAGGGACCTGAGGTAGATGAACTTTAGTTGGGGGGAAGTTTTGTGAAGATTTGGCAAACCACACCAAAGTCATTAGTGAAACAGGGGTAGGGGGTGCTAGTGAGCCCACAGCAAGATGGCCTCACTATAAGGCAGCTCCGCAGGCCGGGGCCCAGTCATCAGCAATCTCTAGGTTACAGCACCAGAATACCACTGTAGATCACGGACTAAATTTCCCTGGGGCATGCACTACGGGAATATATAGCAAGAAGGAGAAGAAAATGCTGCAGTAAGTAAAATGTGAAATGTTTGCCAAAGTGCTGATGCTAGGTGCGACCTGGACGGAGCCAAGATCCTGTGATGGAGGCGTTGCTAAGCGGAGCTAGTGGATCGGGTCGGGTTCATTTGGGATCCGGGGGCCAGCCAACTCGTCTTGGAGGATACGGGGGGGCTAGGTGTGGCGTTCTTGCATTATCAACGCCTGACTTTGGCCTGTGGGCTAGAGAGAACAATAAGGAGACACACACACTCGTAGTATGGTATGGGCCGGAGGTCCCGTGCGACCTCTGCCAATTTATTTAAGTTCTCTTGCCACGCCTGGCCAGAGAGTGCTACAATGTAAAGATGCTATTCCGGGCAATGGAGGCAGTCATGTGGGATAACAACTAGACTAATACATCCCATCCCAAATCAGTGTTCAAAGGAGATTTTAACAATGAATCTACATGCAAAGTCTGCCAGTCTCTGGTTCAGCCTAGGGTTGGGCCTTAGGCTGTACCGGCATTGCGTATTTCGCTGACTTCCCACCGGGCTGGCGGCCGGTGGTGTTTCTATGGTATTGTGTTATTCGTCATCCTCTGCTGGAGTGACAGTTTCGGGAACTGGGCATTGGGTGCTGTCGGGTCGTGGTGACGTACCGCATCTCAGCGTGCCCTCATCCTCTAGTTCACTGGGGTATTCCAGATCAGCATCGTCCGGCTGTACTTGTTTAAACCAGGAAATGTTCTGGGTGATGGTCTCTCCTCCTTTCTTGGCAGTGATGCCCGTTCCGTTGATGTTTAGTACTGTCCACAGCCCAGGCTCATATGCTGTGCGGAATTTCCCCCCGCTGCGGCGGTGACGCACTAGGCCAGTGCATCCAGGCGCTAGGACTCTTGGTTGTGCCCTTCTCCGGCTGCTAGCTTTGTTGTTGGTGGCTCTCCGTCAAATTTGTGTCTCGACAGGGTTGTATGGCTCAGGTATCCAGTTGTCAGCCACTGGGATGGTATCTCTCCGGGGACCGGCTAACATTAGGGCCCACGGCGACCTTTGTGTAGTGCAGTGTGGGGTACTGCGATATTCCCTCAAAAATCTGTGAAGCACCATTTCAGGGTCAGATTGCTCAGCTGCTGATATACGAAGAATTTTATTTAGTGTTCGCATAAACCGTTCTGCTTCACCATTGGCCTGAGGCCATTGCGGGGTGATGCAGTGATGTTTGATTCCCAGGTGTGTTAACAGTTCTTTAAACTCCCCTCCTTGGAACGGAGGTCCAATGTCAGTCTTTACAACATGAGGCAGACCGAAGAGAGTGAACGCTTTTTTGTGGACTGGCTGTAGATGGTTGAAAGATGTGGACGGTATGACCTCTACGATAGGGTACTTTGTGTAGCTGTCGACTAGGACAGCGGTGACCCTTCCGTCTGGAAAGCTCCCAAAATCTAGGCTCACCCATGAGCACGGGGCTGGCGCTGGATCTTCCGTTATCACCGGTGCTGGTACTTTTGGGTTGCTGGTAAGCTGGCAGGCCCGGCAATTCCTCACAACGGTGTCTACAGCTGCTTCTAAACCAGGGAAGCACACTTTTTCTCGCATACGTGACTTAATTCTCATGGTACCTTGATGGCCTTCGTGTGCTAGGACTGTTGCTCATTCCTAGAGGCCTACCGGGATGACGATACAGGACCCTCGTAACATAACGCCGCTGTCCGCTGTGCTTAGTTCGTCGTGTACTCGCCTCATTTTCCCCAGCCGGATTCGGTCTGGTTCGTTCCATCCAGTGATACCTTGGAGGAAACCTTCCCAGGACCCGCTGCGTATGGCTGCTAGTACCTTATGAAGGACTGTGTCATTGTCCGTTTCCATCTTTATTTCCTCTACCGTGAGGGCTCGTGGACAGGCCCATTGAGACAGCATGCATACATATTCTTCGGTACGTTGTTCTTGTCGGGTATCTCCCGGGAGCCCGTCTACCGGGTGCCGAGACAGGAAGTCAGCAGGGTTCTTGGCTCCAGGTATGTACTCTATGTCCATTTGGTAGTGTTGTAGTTGTATTGCCCATTTTTCGATCCTGGGCGGTGGATGTGGAGCGGTGCCTCTGGATAGCGGAAGTAGTGGTTGGTGGTCCGTGACAACTTTGAAAGGATGTCCTCAGATGTATAGATGAAAATGGTTACAAGCCCACTTGATGGCTAGTGCTTCTCGTTCAATTTGGGAGTAACGAGCTTTGGTTGGTGTTAGCTCTTTGGTTGCGAAAGCTGAAGGAACCCACTTCCCTGGCTCTACTTCTTGAGCGAGGAGTGCCCCTAACCGCACCGGGCTGGCGTCCACTACTACTTCCATGCGTCGTGTAGTGTCAAAGTAGGCCATGGTGGTTTTGCTCAACAGGGTCGACTTGACCTTTTGGAATGCTTCTTCCTCTTCTCTCCCCCATTGCCACGCTGCGTCCTTCTTGGTGAGGGCTCTTAACGGTTCAGCTACCGTAGCCAGGTTCGGTATGAACCGTCCACAGTATGTGGCCATGCCCAGAAAGCTCCGAACTTCTGATGCTGTGTTGGGTGCTGGTGCTTGCTGAATGGCTTGCGACTTCATGGGGTCTACCTGTACTCCGTCTTTGCTGAATACGTAGCCAAAGAATTCAGTGGACTTTTGGAAGTATTGACAATTGTCCCGGTGGAGTGTTACGTCATGGTCAACTAAACGTTGCAGAGTGGCTCTGAGATGACGATGGTGTTCTTTGAGTGTTGCTGAGTGAATAAGTATATCGTCACTGACGTTAAGGACTCCCTGGAGCCCTGATAGCATCTCCCGGATGGCGTTTTGAAAGATTTCTGCTGTCGAAGATATGCCAAAATGTAGTCTTTTATAGCGGCGTAGCCCCAGGTGAGATGACAAGGTCGTAATATACCTACTTTCCTCCGCCAGCTTCAGCTGGTGGTATCCTGCATTGAGGTCGAGTTTAGAAAACCATCGGCATCCATTTAGATCAGCCAGTATGTCGTCAACCGTTGGGGTAAGCTGTCTCTCCCGCTTTATTGCTTGATTTGGCATGCGCATGTCAATGCAGAGACGGATCTTCCCTGGCTGTTTCGGTTTCTCTGCTATGACCATGGGCGACAACCATGGCGTCGGTCCCGTGATCTTTTCGATCACTCCCTGCTGCTCTAGGTTCCGCAGCTCTTGCTCGACGAGTGGTCTGAGATGAAAAGGGATGCGTCGGTGTCGCAGGGCAACTAGTTTTACTGCTTTGTCAATGTGCAATTTCACAGGGTCTCGTTTCATACATCCAAGGCCTTTGAAGAGCTGTGGGAATAGCTCAAGTATATCGTCGGCCTGTAGGGTCTTGACCACGTTGGCAAATGTCACCAGCCCCAGATCTTCTGCTGTGTGACTGCTCACTAAGATGTCTGCTTCTCAGTCTATGACGTGGAACGTCGTGGTGACCTCGTGAGTGTCTGACTTGATTTGCACCATCATCTTCCCTTTGAGGGGTAGTGGCTTCTGACTTCCATGCGTCAGGATTTTTACGTTCGATGGGATTAATGCCGGTCTCGGCTTCAGTTGTTTATACTGCTGGCAACCCATTACATTTACGGATGCCCCCGTGTCAATTAGAGCCGTTACTGGTGTTCCTGCAATTTCGATGTTGCACGTCGGTTGGGGCCTCTTTCTTCTTTTCAGGTCACTTGCAAAGGATATCATGTAGGCTTCGGCCTCGTCCTCTGTGGATGAGTCTTCTAGGTATTGCCTCCGAATAGCTGGAACTTTCGCCACTTTAGGCTTGTCCGCTTCCTCGAGCGACAGTTGTCGTACTGACTTGGACGGCGGACGTCTTCCTCGAGCTCCTCTGCTTCGGGCTCCTCCTTTGCAGACACTTGCGTAGTGATTGGGGATACCGCATTTAGAGCACGTCTGACCTTGATCAGGACATTCCTTGGGTGGATGTTCCTCGTTACCGCAGTAGCCACAGCGTGACCCTCGCGGGTCTCTGTTCACCCATCGTCCTCGGGTGCCTCTGGCTGGGGTTCGTATTGCATCTGCTCATTCAGTCTTTATTGTTACTGGATTTTCTGCTTGCTGGGCAAGCGCGGCGTCCATCACAGTAGCTGTGGCATCAGACAGTTCGTGTGACCTTGCTAGGATAAGAATGTCTTCCAGGGTGATTCCTTGTTGTCGCAGTATGAGGGTCCGAAGATGTTTGTTGCGGCACCCTTGGATTGCTTGGGCTCTTACTTCCTTGTTCTGGTTATCGTCTGTGCAGGTACTGGCCAATTCTCGCAGCCGAGCGTGAAAAGCGTCCATGGTCACGCCCTCTCTCTGACGCGCTTGACGGAGTTTGAAACACTCGTAATCCGGGTTAAGCTGTGGGTCAAAATGGGCATTTAACGCCCTGACAGCTGCGTCGTAATCAGTGAGAGCGCCGGTGTCTGGAAGGTGTGCAAATAGTTTGTATATTTCTTCCCCTCCAAAATGAAGCAACAGCGACCTTTTCACTGCGCCGTCCGTCTCCCGAGTGGCTGTAAAGTAGTTGTTGAGCCTGTCAATCCAAATTGTCCACCTCGGAGACTCCATCGCAGGATCGATGAGCTTGCTGAACGGGGGCAGTGCTGTGATTTGCGTGTGTTGCGACATGTTCTTTGCTATTGACTGTGCAGGAGGCGCATTTTGTTGGGCCGCGGGCATGGCTGCCGCCACGGGACCGGACATGGTGATGCCTCGATAGTGTGGGCGCAATAGGACCTTCCGCCGGGGTTGACCACTTCTCCTGTAAAGCTAGGTGTGGTGTGTGGGGCTGAGCAGGCTTCCTCAGGGGCCCCCACTTCGTGTAAACTGGGACAGCGCTGGAGTGCTGCAGCAAATTAAGATGTTGACCCCCTCACAGACCTGGGAGTATGACAAGGTGAGTACCTGCCCCTATGGTTGTCCAGGATACAGTGCCTTCATGCAGGCTGGTAAGGGTTGTGCAGGGATGATTGGGCAAATAAATCCTAGTCCAAACGCTGCAGGCCAAACGTGCACAGTCACATTAGTAATAAATAGGAAGCTGCATGCAGTACCTTCTTCAGCCAGCAGGAGGCGAGCGCGTCGTGCTGCAGAGCGTGAGGGCCAGACTGTCGGGCAGGCCGGTGCACGCGTATGCGCGATGTTGAAGCCGCGCTCGTGCGCAAGCGGTAGGGCGCTCCGGGGACACCAGCAGGCTACACTCGATCGGCAGCTGGTGATAATCTGGGCAGCACCGCAGAGGTCAGACGCGGCTGGTCTTCTTCACCGCATGCATGCGGCTGCGCTGCGGGATGCAGCGGGACTCCGGCAGCCCTCTGCCTGGGGAATCTGCGCCCAGATGATGATGCCGGTCGGCAGCTCACGACGGTAGGCAGCACGCGATGGTCAAGGTGCCCACCCTCGTCGCCAGTGTGGCGTTCTTGTATTATCAACGCCTGACTTTGGCCTGTGGGCTAGAGAGAACAATAAGGAGACACACACACACTCGTAGTATGGTATGGGCCGGAAGTCCCGTGCAACCTCCGCCCGTTTATTTAAGCTCTCTGGCCACGCCTTGCCAGAGAGTGCTGCAATGTAAAGATGTCCTTCCAGGCAATGGAGGTAGTCATGTGGGATAACAACTAGACTGCTACACTAGGGGTGGTGGGAGACAGAGAGCTCCCGGTGGTGGCTGTTGCTGGGACCTCCTTTCGAGTGAAAGGAGTATAGATTCTGGTGGTGATCAGGCACTTGGGGCTGCCATGTGGACAGTCTGCGAGTGAGAGCCAAGGACAGAGCCACGTGACAACTGAGCTGAGGTGGGAGCAGCTGGTGAATTTTTCTCCTTCCTGAAGCAGTGCGAGCCCCTTCCCTACCTACCCATGTGATTTGGCCTGAGTGCAACTATCCTCTGTGGCTGGCCTAAAGACTGCACCATTCCTACTAATGCATGCATTCTGCCCATGCATCAGGCACCCCCAACATAAAGAAGTGAATGAAGGAGGAGGGGGCCTAGTCCTTGGTGACCCGCAGTGCTGGCTGAGTGCAGCGCTCGCTGGGTGCTCTGGAACCAACCTGTTGCCTGTATAGCGCGCTCCTCATGGGGGTGGAAGGAGAGCACTATTGGACAATATACAGCCCTTGAAAACCAGCAGAGGAGTAGTTAGAACCCAGCAGGTGGCAGGAAGGAACTGCATATGATGTTGTCCTACTATTACACAGGTGCCAATGCAAACTCCGGCGGGGTTATGCCAAATCTCTAGTCTCTTCAGATGGGAAACACCCTAATGTTTCTGTTGTCATTAACCTTCCTTGTGCAAACTATAGTTGTTTTTGATACTAATAGTTATAAGGTAGGGAGAGTTGTACATCTCGCTCACGTGTTGGGGGGTGTCAGTGTGTGAGAGAGGTGGAAAGCGGGCTGTGAGGGTAGATAGATGTCTCAATTCACATGTACTGTTCTGTGGCCATATTGCTTAGGATTCGCACATACCACAACACCGGGAATGCTCCCGGGACAGACAGTCTGTTGATATTGCTTTATATAACTATAGTAATAGGTCCTCTTCATGACACGTAATGTACAATTCCTACATGGAATGTTGGGGAGTTAAATAACCCACGTAAAACTCCTCAAATGTATGTATATCTTGTTAGACAGGACGTTTCTGTGGCGTTCATTTAGGAAACCCACCTCACTAGAGCCATCGATAAGTTTGTGAAAAACAGATGGCCAGCATATGTTTATACATCTTCATACTCCACATATGCAAGAGGGGTAACAATTCTGATTAAACAAGGTGTTCAATTCCACCATCTCTACACAACTACAGATACCCATGGTAGATATGTCATTGTACAGGGGATTCTAGAGGGCACCCATGTTACTATGGTCAGCACCAATGGCCCTAATGTCTAGGACTCATCCGTTTTTAATCCTCTGAGGTCAGCGATATTTACATTATTCCCTAGGATGCTGTTGTGGGGCAGTGACTTTAATATTGTATTGGACCTGGAGATGAAAAGATTCCAGGGCAACACCAGGCAGCCTGATTTGGCAGCAGCGGCTATCCGTACTGTGATCGCCGAACATGAATTGCTGAAGGTACATATGTATTCACAGTTCAGGAGATGTAGTCCAGACTGGACTGCTGTAACAGATGGATGACATTTGGCGAAGACCCTGTCAGATCACTTTCTGGTCTTGCTCATCTCGGACACCGGTATAACCCCGAGGCGTGGAGGCAGGTGCCTGACAAGTTGAACGGTAGGGTGTTATGGGAGGAGATTGGCTTGGAAATCTGGCAACACTTTAATGCCAATGTGGAATCTGTGCCCAAGATGACCACGGTGTGGGAAGCATTTAAAACTGTGACTCACGGATATTGTATCTTAAACGTAGTGAAGTGCTGCGCTCACTGAAAACTCTTATGACTGCGCTTGAGAGTGAAATCAAAGATCTAGAATGGGAATGGGAATGGCATCTGTTCGACCTTGTTAGAACAGATGAGGGAGGACATTATGAGGTGGTCAAATGGGAAGTACAGTTCCTGAGCTAATATGCAACAGTGCGCAGTTATGACAAGGGTGAATCCCTGGGGAGAACTTTTGTGCAGATGTTGCAGAAACCCTGTGCTGCCAATATTACACAGATACAAGAGAGAGACAGAAGCATTAAATTTGAGGCCACTGTAATTACAAAGAGCTTTCAATCATACATTGCTAAATAGATCATTGGGTCAGGCTCCCCTTGTCCATGGCTGGTCACATCGCCCGGTGTAAAATGATAATCCGTGCCCTTCCCCAGGCTCTCAGATTTAGTGTATTGCAATGAGCACCTAGAAATGTACGCGGACGAGCAGCCAACCACATCTAGATCGAGGGATATCTGGGACCCGCAGAGCTAAAATGACATGAATGCAACAAGAGCACCATTAGGGCAAAACTAAAAGCATTCACAACAACACAAGTTTCTGCCTGCAGACAAAATAAAGGGAATTTGCCATGTCTTAAATATGCTAGCCATGTGATTATAATAAAAATATTAATTTATAAAAAAGTAACCATTGTCTATAATTTTAATGAAACGGTGTGGTGGCTTCCTGGAACAGACACAGAAACCTTTGTAAAGGTTAATGCATGACACAAGAAAACCTGACTTTTACTGGTGATAAGAAAATGTACTATTGGCTTTGAAATACTTCAATCTGAAGACATAGCTTAGGCATACTAGGGTGACAAATTTACAAAGCATAAACAATGTAAAGAAAAAAGCTTTGGCAAATAAATCGTTGGTTCACCACTTATGGCACTGAAGGGCACTTTTTAAGGTGGTTGAACACTTGTGCTCAGGAAAAATACCCCCACTCGCACTGTAAGAGAGCCAAAACTTGAAGGAGGATGACCCATTACCTTGTACTGTATGCTATGGTGGACAAAAACAAAACGTGAATGACAGCTGAGCAAACCAATGAATTGAGAGGGTTGGCACAAACTTCACATGTATTAATGTATGTATTTTCTATTTATGATATTTTTATTACACAAGGTTGGCAAAAAAGCTAAAGTTTTCTCTAGCCTAGGAAATAATAAAAATAACAGATAACTGCCCTTAAAGTGTGATAACAGTAATCAAAAAGGCTAATTAGCATGAGCGTTAGCATTTCCAGGGTTCAATCTTAACTTTTTTCTGGACTAGTCATAAGGTCTAGTTCACCAATACAACACTAGAGCAGTGGTTCTTAACCGGTTGACTTTGACTTCTGTGGGCCCCCACTTAATCTTAACTGTAATCAGGGGGCACCCCCACTGACTCATTATTGGAATCTGGGTACCCTGACCTAAACAATGTTTTTTTTTTTTTGAAACCTTTATTACAGAATGCAAAAGATATACAAAGATGGGCCTACAACCTTCAGGCCGGCCGCTAGCAAACAGTGAGAGCATAAAATACAGTCATTAAACACAAGCGGCAAGTGATAAAGGTCCCAGAAGTCGAGGGAAGCGTTGGCGGCCACACCGGCCGGACCCCCCAAATGGCGGTTCCATTTTTTATAAGAAACCACAAACAAATCCACAAGGCAGCAAAAGTCAAAGCAGCATTATGAGCTCCCCTGGGGAGGACCCTACCGATCCACAGGAATAGGGGGGGGGGACAGGCCGGGACAGAAACAAAGTAGACACAATGCCCAGAACCAAGGTGACAAGCAGACTAGGGAGACTGGGCCACTGCCAAGTCAGGCGTCAGCGGCGGGGTACAAATCCCGCCACGATAGGAGTTCCAGGGGCCCCACACCTTCACCCATTTCCCAGGCTTACCTCTCGCCACATACACTACCTTCTCCCGAAACATACACCAATCCATGTTGTCCTTCCACACCGAAACCGTTGGTGACCTCTGGGAGCCCCACAATTGTGCTATGTCACGCTTGGCCACCATATATCCCAGAGTCACCCACCACGTCTGCGGCACCGTATAATCAGTCGGCTCCCACACATTTAGCAGACATCTCCTAGCCTCGGGAAACAACGCCACATGCGTGACCGCTTGCAACACCGCATGCACACCACGCCAGAATCGCGCCACCTCCGGGCATTCCCACAAAATATGGTTGAAGGTCCCTAACAAACCACACCCACGCTTACACAGTCCATCCACGGCATATCCCATACGCATCAGACCCGGCCCCGAAACATAGACCCTGTGGAGTATTTTGAGCTGGACGAAGCGAAGGTGGGCCGGTATGGCCACCTCTTTCGGGGAGGCCACCGCAGACACCCAGTCCTCGTCATCCAGCTCCAATCCATCGGCGACCCATGCCTCACGAAGGCCAGTCAGCAGTCCCGAGCGATCGTTGATGAGCTTTTTATAAATCAATGAGATAGTGCCATCCGGTACATGCCCATCTAGCACTCTATCTTCCAGAGGGGAGCACTCCGGGATGGAGGCAACATCCGGGAATACAGAACACAGCGCGTGACGAACCTGTACATATCGGAAGTACTCCCTGTCCTGCAACTGGAATTCCTTCTGCAGCACATCGAACGTTTTGAATCCCCCCCTCGTCCAGAGATCGCCCACCCTGCTGATGCCTATCATGTCCCACTTCTCAAAGCCTTTCGAGGTCCACAAGCAGCCCAGTCGCTCAGATGCATACAGTGGCATCGCCCGGGTCAACCGATCCTTCCACCCCATAGCCAAGTTTGCCGCGTGCCACACCCGTACCGCGACCCGCGTAGGGCCCGTCAAACGTGCGTCGAGCGATGTAGAGTAAAGCGCACGATTATAGTCGCCACCCGGCAGTAACAGTTTGTCCATTTCAAAAGGCGGGTTAAGGGCGGGCCCTTAAAGGCCGTGGTTGATCGCAGCCAGCTGGGAAGCCCAGTAATACCGTTTGATGTCTGGGAGGGCGACCCCCCCGTCATACCACGGGAGCGTCAGCTTCGCGAGGGCGATACGCGGCCTCCCATCCCAAAACAGGTGGCGCTGCAGACCCTCCACCTCCCGAAAGTAGCGCGCCGGGACGACGTCCATCGTGTTTTGTAAAGCGTATAAGAAACGTGGCAACGACATCATCTTAAACAGTGCCGCACGGCCGAGCGGCGAGAGCGGCAGGCGCCTCCAACGCGCCACATCCTCCTTCAGGCGCTGGAGGGGTGGGGGGAGTAAGTTCTGTTGATATCGGGCCGCAGCGTCCAGGGTAATAAAGATACCCAGATACTTAAATCCCTGCGGAGCAACCTGGATAGGACAACCCCGCGGAAGGACAGGAGCCTCCCCCGAGAGGACATACACACAGGATTTAGCCCAGTTGATAACTAAGCCGGAGTTGCGGCCGAATGAACGCAACACATCCACTAACACAATCAGTGATTTGCGCGGGGAAGCAAGGTACAAAAGAATATCGTCCGCGTAAAGGGATACGCGATCCTCATACTCGGGGGTCCATCGGAGACCACGAATCGAAGGGTGCCACCGCAGCCACTCCGCCAGGGGCTCCAAGGCAAGCACAAAAAGGAGCGGCGACAGCGGGCAGCCCTGCCGCGTGCCCCTGCCCAGTTCAAACGGCGCCGATACTCTACCATTCACCGCCACCTGCGCCAGCGGTCCGGAATACAACAGTTTCACCCAGCCAATGAATCCCGGGCCAAACCCAAACTTAGCCAGCGTCGCCCAAATATATGGCCACTCAAGCGTGTCGAACGCCATAGTGGCGTCCAAGGACGCCAAAATGGCTGGCTCTCGTATGAACGGGACCCTCGCGAGCACCCCGTGCAGACGCCGCAAGTTAAGCGCGGTGTTGCGATGAGGGATAAAGCCGGACTGGTCCTGGTGGATCAGATCGCACACCACGCCAACCAGCCGATTAGCCAGCACCTTGGCGAGAATTTTCGGCTCCGCATTCAACAGCGAAATGGGCCTGTAAGACGTGACCCGATCCCGCGGCCTCCCTCCTTATGAATAACCACAATAGTGGCAAGACGCTGGTCCAGCGGGAGGGAACCCGCCGACCGGGCCGCGAGGAACATAGCACGGAGATGAGGAGCCAGCGTATCCGGTCGTAATTTGTACAATTCAATGGGAAGGCCATTAGGACCCATGGCCTTGCCAGAGGCGACCGAGCGTATGGCGAGGGCAATCTCCTCAGATGTCGGGGCCGCGTCCAACGACAATTTATCCTCCTCCGAAAGGGAAGGCAGCGCAATGTCTTTAAGCAGGTCATGGGAATCCTCTTCCGAGCGGGAAGATACCGGGGAATACACCCCACGGAAATACTCAGCGAAACAATCAACAATTTCCTCCGGCTCAGTGACACACACACCATCCAGTCTCTCAATCGAGGGGACAACTCGACTCGCTCTCTCCTTTTTATCCAGCCATGCAATCAATTTACCAGCCTTATCACCCACATCATACAGTCGCCCCTGTTGCTCTCTACTCAGGCCCCTGGCTGCCTCCGTGACTAGGGCCTTGTAGTCCGCCTGTTTGAGTCGGAGAGCATGCAGTTTGTCATCCGTTACCCCACACTCCAGATCACCCTCCAACTCAGTTATCTCAGATTCGATACGGGTCACCTCCTCCCGCTTGCGCCTCCGGGAATGGGAAATGAGGGACAGGGCCTCCCCCCGGAGTACTGTCTTAAACGCCTCCCACAAAGAAACCGCAGACGACACAGACCCCACATTGTCTTCAAAATATCGCTCAAGAGATTTAACCAAATCAGCGCGAATTGTGGGGTCACGCAGGTACCAGGAATTAATCGGGACCACCCTCCCCTCCCCCCTCGGGACAATGTCGAAGTGCAACAGGAGCGGGGAGTGATCTGAAATACCCCGAGCCAGATGTCGTTCCTACCCGACCCTCCCTGCCTGTGCTGCTGGCATCAGAACATAATCAAGCCTCGAAAGACTACCATGAGCCCCGGAATGAAAGGTGTATTGTATCTGCGTAGGGTGTTTCAGCCGCCAACAATCCACCAGCCCCAGGGTATCCAAGAGGCCAGATAACCAAGCTTGGGCACGGGGGAGATCCCTGGGAGGGTGACGATCCACAGTTCCGGAAATTACAGCGTTAAAATCCCCCCCAACCACTAGAATCCCCTCCGGCAGGCCAAGAAGAAGGCGCCCCAAATCAGCAAAAGTAGTTGTCTGCAACCCTGGCGGGACATAAACAGAAACCAAAACAATCACTTTACCCTCCAATCTACCCACCAGAGCCGTATATCGTCCCCTATCATCATGGAGCACCTCATCAACCTCCAACGGGAGCGAGGTTTTAACCATAATGCCCACACCCCTCGAACCAGATGTGAAGCCCGAGTGGGCTGCAAGGCGATAGCCCCGTCTGTTCATGGCACGAAAGGAGTTTCCAATGAGGTGTGTTTCCTGCAGAAATACTATATCGGGTGAAATTCGTTTTAAGAACTGCAGGCCACTCCCCGTTTTATCCTGTCCCCCAGTCCATTGACATTCCAGGACAAAAGGCTCAGTCCCCTACCCCCCATCATAGCCAAAACCGATCAATCTCCCCCCAGAGAGCACTTTAGCGATAGCACAACAATACTTCTGCCTTGTGGTACAAATAAACAATACCCAACACCAACCCAACATCCCAAACAAAACTCCCCCTCCCTGCACCCCTGCATGAGCCCAAACAGCCCCCCCAACTTGCAGTGTGCCTGTCGCCCCTGTGTAAACTAAACTACAAAGACCCCCTAGAGGAGGAAAGAGAACCCCCTCGAGACACAACACACCTCCAACGGAGGGGAAACAAGACACAACAGTCAAGAGACCCTAGGCCTGGCCGAAAGGTGGCATCATCAGGAATGAGCCCCAGTGTCAATACCTCATACCCGGTCCGGTGGGCACTCTCCTCCCGCCGCCCCCATCCCATCCCGATCATGTCCCCCAGACAAAGTGTCCAACCAGTCCCCGGCCACCTCAGGACGGTCAAAAAAGTGAGTGCGACCATCAGCCTCCACACGCAGCCTGGCCGGGAAAAGCATGGCGTATTTTAAGTTCATGTCTCGAAGCCGCCGCTTGACGCCCATGAAACTCAATCTCTGCTTCTGGACCGCCTGCGTGAAATCAGGATAAAAGTTCACCTCCATGTTCTCCAGCTTAAGCGGCCCTTGCAGTCTGGAAGCTTGCAAAATCGCATCCCTGTCCCGAAAGTTGAAGATACGGGCAATAAGAGGCCGCGGAGGAGCTCCGACCTTCGGTCTGCCGCCAGGAACTCTATGGGCGCTCTCCACCGTGAAGAATTTACTCAGTCCTCGAGGCTGGAGATGGGTAGAAATCAGGTCCTCCACAAAGAGATCCGCCGCCGAGTCCTCCCGTCCCTCAGGCACTCCGATAATGCGAATGTTATTCCTCCGGGCCCTGCTCTCGGAGTCCTCCAGGCGCCGCTCCGTGAGCGCACTTGCCTGCCGGAGCCGGCGCACCTCCGTCTGAAGGGCCGCTACCTCAGTCGTGAGGCCCGACGCGGTATGGGCCAAGGAGTCAACCCGGTCATTTGTCTTAGATAGATCTGCTCTAACAAGGTTGACATCGATGAGGACCGCATCGAGTTTGTGCGCCAAGGTGTCGAATTGTTGGCCTACTGAGGTCTTCATCTCCGCAATGGCGCCCATGACGTCCTGCAAAGTCAGATCCGTAGGCAAATCCGAGGCATCCGGGGGACACTCGGAAGACTTGTGCGATCCGCCGGGAGACCCCTTCGGGAGGGTGTAGCGATCCATACTGTTGACCTGAAGTGCGGTGCCACGCCGGGTCGATTTGGCCTTCAGCCGATCTCCATCCTGCTTCGTGGCCATCGTCGTGTATCTCGCACCCTCACCAGTCACGCAGTGGAGAGCAAGCAATCAAGGCCGTGAGCCCCGGGGGTCACCTCAGGAGGGCGGAGCGGGTCCCCGCAGGCAGGCAGGCAGGGTCCCCCAGCGAGGCCACCACCACACAAAGAGGCGCCGTGGTCCCACTCGCGATGACGGCAAGGGGACTCAAAAGCGAGAGTGAAAGTGTGGAGTACGCGACTCGCCAGGCTCGGCCCGCCGTTGTTATTCACTTCGCCACTGGGTCACCCCCAAACTCGAGTCCGGGGTCAGGAGAGAAGCAGGCCGCAAACTTCAGTCGATGCTCACCCCGGCCCCCGGGGTCCGATTCAAAAACGGAAAACGGGTACCACCTCGGCTCAGGTTCAACGACACAGTCCCCTCAACCGATTCAGGATGAAGACAGGATAAACGTAGGAGGTTGCGGAGGTCCTCGGGAGCCTCGCACCTACGCGGCCATCTTGGTTGCGCGCTAGGCTCCTCCCGACCTAAACAATGTTGATGATTTGTACAGCAAAACAATGCACAAAAAATATGGTAGCAAGCATTTATCAAACAAATACACACAAGATTAAATATTTTATGCCATTCACAAACAAATATAAAAAATATTAAAAATCTAGATTTTAACTTTTTAATGGAAATGTTGGAGCTTTTCTAAATTCAATTAAAGCCACCCATCATCCGTACTATATTTTGTTTGAAGCACTTGCACTGCTCTCACTAATCAATCTAAGGATACAACTTAATTTTTAGTGTCAAATTTGAAATTCCTTCATCATTTTGTCAGGCTCACCTGAGGTCTCTGCGGGGGCAGGAAGCAGGAAACAGAAGACAATTCCCAACCTCCCTCCACCACCAGTCCGCCCAACAAAGTCAAAGCAGAACAAGTGGATGGGGGGAAGAGGGGAGACAAGGGAATGAGAAACAAGGCAGGTCCAGCGCACCTCCAGCACCTCGAGAGCTCCACTGAGATCCAAATGAAGTCCTGCAACCAAAAGGTTACATTAGCAGACAGCCAGCTTAATAGGCAGAATAAAGAGGCAGAATAACAACGACTAAACAAGTGTCCCAGAATCTACCTGTACTTCTCCCCTCTTCCTCTGCTGTCCAAACAAAAGGTAACAACAACTTAAACGACCAGTGGGATGTTCCTAAACATAAAGAAACAATAATGTTACATATACATATACTATGTGCTATAAGCGAATTTATAGAGCATGTATCTACTCTTCTTACCCTCTCAAAGCAAGAGTCGACAAGGACTGTCATGTGGCAGCAATAATCCCCTTTGGTTGTTAATAGCACAACCAATAATGTTCACTCATGTGTCATGAAGTAGGTTGTTCTCGTCACAACCCTATGAGATATCTATTTGTGGCCTTTTGCTAAGGCATATTCGTTCCTTAACGTTAGAAACATATAAGACAATACAACAGGGATTGATAAGTACAGCAGAAATTGAGGTGCAGTTTGTGTATAGCGGCGATAATATATAAGACGAGGCAGATGCCACAACGCCTTTGCAACCAGCCCCTATTCGCCCACCACGGGAGCCTGTGATGCAATGAAAACCGAAATGCTACTGAAGTGAGCTCTAAAGCGGCCCGCTGAGGGAGCTTCAAATGGAGGGACCAAACCCCTCTAATGAGCGCGAGCGTGTTACCGCCTTAATGAGGTGAAGTTCGCTCGAAGGACCAAACCCAAAGTGTCTCTAGGGACTCCAATTCAGAGGACTCTCCTCTACAAATGCGAAACAGAAGGACAGGAATCCAACGCGACGCTTCTCCACTGACTCGCGAGTCCCGGAGGCGGAAAGGGAAGATCCGGAAGTGATGTGATTACTCAACCACTAGAACGCGAAGCGTCAAACGTTCCGACGCGATGTGTTTTATACTGGGGAATGCGGAAGTTCGGATGCTGCCGCGACTCCCTCTCGAGCACAGGCATGACACATTTACAGAACGCTTTAAATTTCGCTTCTTTATTTATATACAATTAATTAATTGGTTAATATTATTTAATTCTCTAAGCAGTAGCTGGCCCCCTGAAAAAGCATTGCAGACCCTGTTCTGCTTGGGTTTTCGGATCAGATAGAACCCGCTCAGCAGAGCCTCTCTAACCCAAACCAGAACGTTACCCCCTCCCTAGGGCCTATTTACACCTAAATAACCACATATATGTACCACCTAAGGACAGGGAATTCCTACTATATATACCAAGATCTACAAGTTACAACCTCGCGGTCCCAAATGGACCCAGGACTTCCTGCCCAGACGGCAGCCACAGACTTCCTGCCCAGACGGCAGTCACAGCCTCGCGGTCCCAAATGGACCCAGGACTTCCTGCCCAGACGGCAGCCACAGCCTCGCGGTCCCAAATGGACCCAGGACTTCCTGCCCAGACGGCAGCCACAGCCTCGCGGTCCCAAACGGACCCAGGACTTCCTGCCCAGACGGCAGCCACAGCCTTGCGGTCCCAAACGGACCCAGGACTTCCTGCCCAGACGGCAGCCACAGCCTCACGGTCCCAAACGGACCCAGGACTTCCTGCCCAGACGGCAGCCACAGCCTCGCGGTCCCAAACGGACCCAGGACTTCCTGCCCAGACGGCAGCCACAGACTTCCTGCCCAGACGGCAGTCACAGCCTCGCGGTCCCAAATGGACCCAGGACTTCCTGCCCAGACGGCAGCCTTAGCACGAGTTCATCCTATAATTACCACGACATCAGTGTTACTATATATCAGATCACACAAAGACAGCTAGTTGAGCACAACTTGTTCCCCAGTTCGAAGGGCTCCTTTCTCCCTTATTCAGTTACCACCTACCTGATCAGGATTAACATCTGTTCATGTTAAGTCACAGCTGACTAGAAGAATAGGTTACCCTCTTACACAAGAACACGTAGCACATATTGCTTTACTACAAACTGAATACTTTATTTAGTTATTACATGCACACTCACGGAAAATCACATAACCTGCAAAGAAAAGTGAAAGATTAAGTTGTACACTCTAATAATAAGGGGTTGACATCACCTTGGTCGTATGTAGCCTGCACTCAATGGTCATCTAGGTTCCCTTCTCGTCTGCGCCTCGGCTTCGCCTGGAAGTCACACCTCCGCAATCACGGGTTTACTCCCGTCTCCCTCTCCGAGTCACTGGTACCTCTTCCTCATCGGCTACTCTCTTCTCTTTGGAATATCTATCTCTCGGTTTTTTCTCCACCTCCAAGTTTGTCATCTGTCTTCCCTGGAATAAGTAGCAGCTTTACTACTAACGGCCAGGTGCCGCCCATGGACAAGAAGCAAGTGCCAGTATCTGCCTCAAACTTTCACTAATATAGATGTGCATTTCCTCATGGAAAATTCCAGCCCGTAACCTGCCGCCCACCAAATTCTTGTACCTCCCCGTGCCAAGGACACGTTCCCAGCCGGCCGGCCTGATGTAGTGTCTTCGGCATGAAGAAAAATACAATCCTTCGATAAGGGCCGGCCTGAACCGGTTCTCTCCAAGCGAATAACACCTCCTAACTAAAACACTGCCTATGACCTAGAAACATCCCAAGCTGCCAGAGCAGGAGGAAAGATGGAGTCTCTCCCGTTTAAGGCCTACCAGGCCTGAATTCAGCACGGCTCCATGAAATACCCTCACTACAGAACAGATTACCCCTAATGCTAACGAATCTATCCCCTAGGATATGTATGCAAACCCTGATCTATGGGGAAGAACACAGGATCATGTCGAAGTGCCTAATAAATAGGCTCTATACACTACTCTAACCCTTAGACTTGAATGGGAAGAGACTGAAGTCACCTAAATCACCCTTCAACACAATAAGACCGGAAAAATCGAGCAGTACATTTCACCCTTGACTTCAGTCTATTATACATTCATTAAATGGAGCTAACATCTGTGGAAGAATAATATGAAACAAAGCTAACTGATCTATGTCTAGTACCAAGTGTGCAGAATTGAAATAATGAAGGAATACACTGAATAAAGCAACAGATAGAAATCAAAACAGCAACAGCAATCAAAATACCACCTAATATTTGGCGTAGCGCGTGTATATCAGGTAACCAATTAAAGAGCCAGTCAAACCAGCCCTGGTCAATGTGTTTTCTAACTTCTTCTGTTAAGTCACGCAACTTGTCGATGTGAGCACGAATGGATTGTGTATGGTCAGACAAGTTAAAACAACAGAGACCTTCGAAGTCCGAGCAATCATGTCCATGTTTAAGCAAAAGATAATCAATGGCTGCTCTATTTTGCAAAATGGCCCTACGTTCACCCTGGGCGTCTAATAGCATGTCAGACAAAATTGTAGAAGTATGATTAATAGATTTCACCATCCAGCAGGCCATTTTCCCAATAGATTTGGCATTATAAACCGCCAAAGCAGGAACACCAATAATTGAAACAGCTAAGCTAAGGTATTCAGACTTGGAATATAAATGCAAAGATGGGTCACAATCCTCCTGTAACATTACAGTATCTCGAAGCACACGAGAGTTGGCATTCGGGTGTGATGCAAACATCAACAAACTGAGTCTCGTAATGGCACAAGGGCCTCCGGAAATGTTTGCAGGGACAAATGGCCAGGAAGTATTACCACATGAGAAAAGCCATCCGGCAGGTAGTAACATCGTGCGATAGTGACTGGGGGTAACTACCAAACTATTACAAGTCATATTGTTCTGAACTGAAACACATGTGGTCGGTGTCCTTTGAAAGCACAAAGTCCGTTCGTGAGCGGTAAATGAAGTGGCGCCTTTTAGTTTGAGGCGTAGACATTCAGAGATCACACTAGGATTACACGTAAGAAAGAAGCACAAATCACCTTGTGTGATATTATAAGTAAGTATTTGGGACTGGATGGGGGTTTGCTCGTTCGGCAATTCAATACATAGGGGGCAATATACATGGGTAGCAAAATCACCCAGGAGAATATTGGGACGGGCCTTCGAGACATTAAAAATATGAGTTAAAGTTTCTAATGAGGCAGGGACAGCAACCAGGCAGGTCGCCAGAATGTCATGGACAGATCTCATCGGTGTCAAACAGAAGTGAGGGGCGTCAGTCACCCTTTTGGCAAGTGCGGTCCAAAAGTTCGATGATGAATCCCATGCAGCGAAGGAACGCAACACTCGGGTTCCCAGTTCATCCCGGGTTGATAGGATCCCTCCTTTCTCGTCGTACCAGTCCGAAAACAGTCCGGCTCCGACACATCCTGCAGCAACAATCCAAAGAATGATCTGAAAGAGAACCAAATACAGGCATTAATCATTCTCGTAAATAACATTTATCAGCCGGGACCGCTTCCCAGCTATCTTTCCCTGGTCTCATAACCAAAATGGTATTATCCTGACCGGTGGCAATGACCTCTGCTTGTTCAGGGGGATTCTTAGGCGACTGCACCCAAACTCTGGCCCCAGGATTATCCGTGGAGCCAAAACCTTTCTGGCCACGTACAGTTCGCAACGTTGGAGCAGTGCCTTTCATCAGTACACCACTGAAAACAGGCATTATCAGTAATTGAGCCACTCGGTCAGTGCGATGTATCAGTAAGTCAATCTCACTGCTATTCAGCAGGAGCACCTTAATATCTCCCTGATAATCACTGTCGATAATTCCTCCAAGCACCTGAATGCCTTTTACAGCCAGCCCCGATCTAGGGGCGATCAATCCGAAATTTCCAGGTGGTATCTGAACACCAACACCTGTCTCTATGATGACTCGATCTCTACTTTTTATAACAATGTCATCCATAGCATGCAAGTCTAAACCTGCCGACCCTGGGGTCGCTCTACATGGAGCCAAAGCTCCGGGAGTAATTTCCCAATACATCACGGTTTCTCTGATTTCATTAGGCATAGCCTCAGCATTCGGGGGAAACAAACGCATGAGTGGAGATTCAGCATTTAAAAAAGGACGATTGTTCAAAATCAATAGTGCTTGGGGCAAAAAGTCTCGCCAATTTTTATACTTGTCATCCGTTAACTTACGCAGCTGGTCCTTTAGCAGACCATTCAATCTCTCCACCAGGCCCGAGGCCTGTGGGTAGTAGGGGATATGGAATATCCATTCAATATTGTTTTCCGCACAGAACTCCTGTACCAATCTTCCACGAAAATGGGATGCATTATCAGATTGAATTTGGAATGGCACACCATAGTACATCATAATTAATTCTAATGTTTTAATGGTATTCAATTGGGTAGCTTGCTTACAGGGAAGGGCTACCAGCAGGCCACTGTATGTATCAACAATAGTGCAAACATATTGACAATTCCTACTCATGGGAAGTGGACCAATGTAATCGATCTGCCAAATTTGAGCGGGCAATTTGCCGCGATGTAAATGACCTTTAACAATTTGGGGCACCTTACGCCGTCTGATATGCTGACAAACGGGGCAGTATAAAATAACATTTTTGATTAAATCTAAGGGAATATAAATTCCTCGATCAGCAGCCCACCTGCTAGTGGCCTTCTCTCCAAAATGTCCTGCCTTCTGGTGTGCCCATTTCGCCAATCCCGCAATATCAGAATCTTGCCTGTCCACCACTGCCTCAGCAATTTTAGACTTCTCATCTGCAATGTTATGAAAAAATTTGTCAAGAGAATCTATCGGGGTGTGAGCGTCCACATGGAAGATTGTAACAGTACTCTGTGGGAGCATCTCCCAAATTTCTTGCCATAACTCTTTTCCCCATAATTCTTTGGAATGTAACTTCCAATTATGGGAATGCCAAGTTGGCAACCAAACAGCCAGTCCATTGGCAGTAGACCAAGAATCAGTGAAAATATGACATGTACCAGGTAACTCTTGTTTCAAAACTTGGTAAACAGCGTAAAGCTCGGCAAATTGGCTGCTTTTACCTTCACCAGTTGTGCTCAACAATTTCTGTGTGATCGGATTATAGGACACCGCCTTCCAGTGCCGTGTCATCCCTATAAACCTCGCTGAACCATCAGTGAACCAAACATGGTTTCTTTCCGCTGCGGACAAATCATCAAAAGGTTTACCCCACTTGACAGGAGACTCCTGTGCTAAAGGTACGGAACATTCACTCTCAGTCTCAGTCGATGGCACTCGCGCCACCTGCTCATGTAAAGAAGCAACTCCTTTCGGGCCCACACGTGCCCTGTCTTGTATGTACCATTTCCATTTAATCACACTCGCCTCTTGAGCGTGTCCAATTCGGTGAGTTTTCGGCGAACTCAGAACCCACTGCATGATAGGAATTTCCGGACGCAGAACTATATCATGTTCCAAAGTCAATTGCTCGGTATCCACCAGAGCCCAATAACAAGCAAGTAACTGTTTCTCAAAGGGTGTGTAACGTTCACCAGCATCAGGTAACTTTTTGGTCCAAAAACCTAACGGTACTTTACTCCTGCCTTGTTTCTGCCACAAACTCCAATTTGCATAAAGGCCCTGTACAGACACATTCAAATCCACATCACCATCACGTACAGGCCATAAATCCAGAGCATGTTGAATTGCCTCTTTTGCCAAACTAAACGCATCTTGCTGTGGTTTATCCCATTCAAATGCATTCTTTTTACGCGTGACCCGGTACAAGGGGGCCAATATTTGACTCAAATGAGGAATATGCTGGCGCCAAAAGCCAAACAAACCAATGAAGCTCTGGGCTTCTTTCCTATTTCTAGGAACTGCAAAATCAAGAATCTTCTGTTTAACCTGAGGGATCACTTCACGGTGCCCTTCATGCCAATTAATACCCAAAAATTTTACAGCCTGGGACGGACCTTGCAATTTATCTGGGTTGATTTCCCAACCTTTCTCACGCAGGCACTCAATGACTCTGTCTAATTGGGTCTGAACTTCCTCTTGTCTTTCGCCTTGGATCAAAACATCATCAATATAATGACATATCTGAATTTGGGGATGAACCGGTACCTCAGCCAAATGCTCTGCCACCAGCCGGTGACATATCGTAGGACTATGCACATAGCCCTGGGGAAGACTTCTAAACGTCATCTGACGCCCGTTCCACGTAAAACTGAATTGTTCTTGACACTCTGGGGCAATCGGAATTGAAAAGAAAGCATTAGCAATATCAATGGACGCGTACCATGTACCTGGATGCTTTTGGATTCTCTCAATAAGTGTAATAACATCCGGTACTGCAACAGTCAAAGAGGGTGTGTGCTTGTTCAATTCTCGATAATCAACGGTCATGCGCCAAGAGTTATCACTCTTACGCACCGGCCAAACAGGATTATTCCAAGCAGAAGTAACTGGGGTTATGACTCCTGCATCCACTAACTCCTGAATAGTGGTACTAATCTCCTCATGACCACCTGGAATACGATACTGCTTCTGACAAACCACTTTTGTCGCATGGGGAACTTGTATGGGGGGCATTCTTAAACGACCAACCCGTATAGGTCTGGACGATATATAATGCGTTGTTCCAAATTGGTAACATCCGTCATCTAGATGCAAAGTCATTCCTCTCAAAATATCAATCCCAATTATGAATTCTAGAAGTGGCACTACCAGTACAGAATACTCTTTTCTAGGAATTCTACCTATTCTCATTTCAAGCAAAGTTTGAACTGCAGGGGTTTCTTTTCCACCTAATCCGGTAACAGTAAAAGGCTGACCTGTAAACTTCTTTGATTTTCCATGAATAAGAGTGGCCTCCGCTCCTGTATCTACCAATGCTCGGGCCCTTTGGATATTACGATGTCTCCAATAAATATCAATATCTACATAGGGTCTATTATCTCTGTGAGCCCATCTGTGTACCGGAGCTTGACCTATTTCCTAGTCATTCTTACTGCATTCTGTGTACCAGGATAGATCAGGATAAAGACTCTCACGTTTCTTAGGTATCGGTACCTCCTGTTCATATCCATTCCCAGTACGGAACGGATTCGTATCTTCTGCATTGTACTGCGGGTTACGATCGACCAAACTGTGACGATCCTCTCTCCTCCTCAACTCAGGGGATTGATCCCTATCATCTCTACGTCTACTGTAAACATAGTCAGTTCTCCCCCTTTCTCTTTCCCCCTCTCTCTCCCTGTCTCTCTCTCGACGGGGGGACACATCACGTGCAGAACGTCGATCATCACGACGAACAGAGCGCCCACGGCGGTCGTCATCACCGCTACCGTCAGAACCACCACGATCACACTCAGTGGTCCGAACACGCCGGGCACCCTCCTTTCGATCCAAGCCACGTTTGCGAAACAACTCCCACAAACGAGCGGTAGTCTCACCATCAATATCCTCCCTCCGCACACCATCAGCCAGAAGACCAGAAAAAATATCACGTCTAGTAAGTTTATTTTCACCAGGAGTACGAGTGTCAGGCCGGGACTGCCGTTCAGGTTTAAACCACTCACCCAACTCACCGAGTTGGCGCACCGATTCCAAAACCGTAGATAATACGTTACCAGTCTGATTAATCAATAAAGTCATCATGACCTGCTTATAAGCAACAGGGGAAGATCGAATGATACGGTTCCGCACAGAAGATGTCAATGAACCATCAAGCAACCTGTCAGCAGTACCCAGAAAAATTGCCGTTTTCATCACCTCCTCTTTGAGACGTTGAGCAGCATCACGCAAAGTATACCACGGCTTGTCATTCACAGGCCAGTCAGATTCAGTAGGATATTTTAGATTACAACCCTCAGTCGCCAATTGGAGTAAAGAAATCTATCCAACACCATTATAGTTACGAAAATGATCCTGCACAGTAGAATCCAAACTCAAGGAACAGAACTTTAAACAATCGCCAGTATCCAACATAATACCAGCAGCGCCCAGTTCATAAAGGCGCACCATCCATGTGAGCAAGGACTCACCAGCTCGCTGCCGAAATCGCTGCAAAATGTCACTAATTTCCTGCTGAGTAAAGTCTTCTAAACAGTCCAAAGAAATACCCTGCGGAGCATTGGGAGACTGCTGCAACTTCCGACGGAAAACTGGATGCGCAGAAACCGCGGGACGAGCATCACAAGGAGCCCGATCAGTACTCGTAGAGGGACAATCAGTGTAAGAAGCATTGATCCCACTCGAAGAACGAGCGTAATCACGGGGTGCACCATCAAAGGTGCGAGAAGCAGACTTACAATCATGGCAGGAGCGAGAAGACTCGCGCTTGGCAGACTCCTCACCCGAGGAACAAGAATCCGTCGAGTTCCAGATATTACCATCCCATTCATCAGGATTCCAATCCAGCCCAGCTGTCGCCACGACCAGACGCACCTTTCGCGTCGAAACCCGACCGCGCCTGTTCTTGTATTTATAACGAGCAATTCGCACAGCCGCCCGTTCGGCAATAGTTTGGTAAGTCTCAAGTTTATCAGCAAGCAACTTATTTTGACACCGCAACAAAGTATGAGAATTCTGAATCTCAACAAAGTGCGCTTCCACATCTTTAAGAGATATCTGTAACTTCAACAATCTCTCATGCAGAATCCTGTATGCAGACAAAAGAATCCAACCTCTGCGCCCCAAAATGGGAATCTCCTCACCCTTCGATACGGGTGCCTTCTGCAAACAAGCAATCACATCAGCCGGCTCTGCCAGCTCCAAAGACGAATTCCAATTCTCAC
Organism: Triturus cristatus; assembly: GCF_964204655.1. NCBI lineage: Eukaryota > Metazoa > Chordata > Amphibia > Caudata > Salamandridae > Triturus > Triturus cristatus. The sequence continues at coordinate 463,606,697 of NC_140591.1, forward strand.
TCAAACCAGTGGAATCAGCCCACTCACGGGCCAAGGCTTCATAAGGCGTTGAATCCCATCCGGGAATATCAACGGGCAACTTAAAAGTAGATTTAGACCTTTTAGAAAACATCGTGAAAAAGGAAAAAGAAGAAAAGAAGAGAAAGAAAAGAAGGAAGAAAAATAAAAACTATACACACAAATATACAAAAATAAAATGCAAACAAAACCACGCACGCGCCGAAAGCAAACACAAGACAACCACAACGCACACAGGTTTCGTAAACGGTTCGTGACGCCAAATGTTCTGCTTGGGTTTTCGGATCAGATAGAACCCGCTCAGCAGAGCCTCTCTAACCCAAACCAGAACGTTACCCCCTCCCTAGGGCCTATTTACACCTAAATAACCACATATATGTACCACCTAAGGACAGGGAATTCCTACTATATATACCAAGATCTACAAGTTACAGCCTCGAGGTCCCAAATGGACCCAGGACTTCCTGCCCAGACGGCAGCCACAGACTTCCTGCCCAGACGGCAGTCACAGCCTCGCGGTCCCAAATGGACCCAGGACTTCCTGCCCAAACGGCAGCCACAGCCTCGCGGTCCCAAACGGACCCAGGACTTCCTGCCCAGACGGCAGCCACAGCCTCGCGGTCCCAAACGGACCCAGGACTTCCTGCCCAGACGGCAGCCACAGCCTCGCGGTCCCAAACGGACCCAGGACTTCCTGCCCAGACGGCAGCCACAGCCTCGCGGTCCCAAACGGACCCAGGACTTCCTGCCCAGACGGCAGCCACAGCCTCGCGGTCCCAAACGGACCCAGGACTTCCTGCCCAGACGGCAGCCACAGCCTCGCGGTCCCAAACGGACCCAGGACTTCCTGCCCAGACGGCAGCCACAGCCTCGCGGTCCCAAACGGACCCAGGACTTCCTGCCCAGACGGCAGCCACAGACTTCCTGCCCAGACGGCAGTCACAGCCTCGCGGTCCCAAATGGACCCAGGACTTCCTGCCCAGACGGCAGCCTTAGCACGAGTTCATCCTATAATTACCACGACATCAGTGTTACTATATATCAGATCACACAAAGACAGCTAGTTGAGCACAACTTGTTCCCCAGTTCGAAGGGCTCCTTTCTCCCTTATTCAGTTACCACCTACCTGATCAGGATTAACATCTGTTCATGTTAAGTCACAGCTGACTAGAAGAATAGGTTACCCTCTTACACAAGAACACGTAGCACATATTGCTTTACTACAAACTGAATACTTTATTTAGTTATTACATGCACACTCACGGAACATCACATAACCTGCAAAGAAAAGTGAAAGATTAAGTTGTACACTCTAATAATAAGGGGTTGACATCACCTTGGTCGTATGTAGCCTGCACTCAATGGTCATCTAGGTTCCCTTCTCGTCTGCGCCTCGGCTTCGCCTGGAAGTCACACCTCCGCAATCACGGGTTTACTCCCGTCTCCCTCTCCGAGTCACTGGGACCTCATCCTCATCGGCTACTCTCTTCTCTTTGGAATATCTATCTCTCGGTTTTTTCTCCACCTCCAAGTTTGTCATCTGTCTTCCCTGGAATAAGTAGCAGCTTTACTACTAACGGCCAGGTGCCGCCCATGGACAAGAAGCAAGTGCCAGTATCTGCCTCAAACTTTCACTAATATAGCTGTGCATTTCCTCATGGAAAATTCCAGCCCGTAACCTGCCGCCCACCAAATTCTTGTACCTCCCCGTGCCAAGGACACGTTCCCAGCCGGCCGGCCTGATGTAGTGTCTTCGGCATGAAGAAAAATACAATCCTTCGATAAGGGCCGGCCTGAACCGGTTCTCTCCAAGCGAATAACACCTCCTAACTAAAACACTGCCTATGACCTAGAAACATCCCAAGCTGCCAGAGCAGGAGGAAAGATGGAGTCTCTCCCGTTTAAGGCCTACCAGGCCTGAATTCAGCACGGCTCCATGAAATACCCTCACTACAGAACAGATTACCCCTAATGCTAACGAATCTATCCCCTAGGATATGTATGCAAACCCTGATCTATGGGGAAGAACACAGGATCATGTCGAAGTGCCTAATAAATAGGCTCTATACACTACTCTAACCCTTAGACTTGAATGGGAAGAGACTGAAGTCACCTAAATCACCCTTCAACACAATAAGACCGGAAAAATCGAGCAGTACAGACCCCCAGGGGTCTATGAACCCCAGGTTATGAACCGCTGCACTAGACCATTTCTTACTGCAACAGTGTGCCATGGAAATGAATAAAAAGTTACAGCAACTCAACAACCAGACTATTTATTACCAAATTCCTCACTCTCTAGTCCAAAACAAGACCTTCCTCCTGATATAGGAAATTTCTCCTACTCGGACACAGTGAACATACCATCCCAAGCAGAGCAGAACACAGCTCACCCAACCAGACTTTTCAAACCTATTGAAATATTATACAACACCCTGAGGTCCACACGGTCTGGCTCATCTCCACAAACTAGGACAAGCGGCACCAGACAACCTAGGGGTTGGTTCTGCACCTTACGAGTGGGTACTCATGCTGTCAACAAGTTACTGTTTGTCTTGAAAATGCCCATTTCATTTTTAAATATACGGTTCATAAAATATCCAGTGAGGAGAATATTGTGGAACATTCAGAAAGTTATGGCTAACCTAATATGGAACAGCATTCGGACATAATGGATATTTGTCTGGCCTACACAACCAATGTCATTCACTTCATGGACACTCTTATCGTATTGTAAAACTATCTTTTAAGCTGCCAAGATGTGTCAGCAAGTTGAGCACACCCTACTAATAAGGGTGTGTGACATTTAGCTCTCAAGTTCGAATCCCAATACAGCCAACGCATACTATCCTACTTGAAATTCTGATAAACTGAGTACCGTTACATTGGATAATACCACTATTGACAGAGTTTAGAAACTGAGAAACAATGGCAATTTACACTACATTATTTTGTACATTGCTGCAGGATTTGAAAGAAGCATTTCAATTTCAGGTAAAGGTGACCAAAAAATGATGATTCCCAAGTGCCCTTCTTCAGGCTCTTTATTTCAGTCAATGTGGCATCTACTGAAGCGCAGCCAGAGGAAAGGAGAGTGTGCTGCTGCCGGAGAAACCAATGACAACAACCAAATTACACTCACAGGGAACAAAGCAATAGGAAATTACAAATGTAGCAGCTGTTCAATTTGCGACAACTGTATTGTAACCAAAACCTTCACCTACAATAACTACACTATGACTGCCAAAACGCTTAATAACTGCAGGAGCAGCAACCTAGTTTACCTCCTCCTATGTCCTTGCGGGCTAGCATATGTGGGGGAAACAGGCAGGGAACTCAGAACACGCCTGTTAGAACACAGATCCGCACTCAAGACTAATAAAAATAATGCTCCCATGGTTGAGCATTTTACTAAATACAAACACAAACATACGGACTTCTCATGGTACATTATTGAAAAGATCAGCTGCCCAAAAAGAGGCGGCAATATTGAAACAAAACGTAAAAATAGAGAACAATGGTACATTTCCGCTTTAGATACAGTCAATAAAGGCCTCAATACTAAGGAGGATTGGATGAAAATAGTAACGTAACTAAATGATCAACAGACTAGATCTGTGAGTTACAATTTATTAGTTAATAGCAAGGTCAGTGATTTAAAGAGAATATATAATAACTGAAACAAATTTACCAATCACTTTCTTCAGAAAATACGAATGATTATGCCGTGAAAACTTGGCACTGTCGCGATGAATTGATAGACTTAAATCTGGAGGATTATGCACTCGATATCTGTCCTTTGGGATAAATTCGGACTAAATAATAGACCTCTCTTTGAGAATCAATTTAAAATGTGGATGATAGCCCGTTTAAATAAAATATTCTTCTTTGACTCTTCTGAATTATACTAAGGTCTTAATTTGACTATACATTGTGGGATTCATATTGTCTCTTGACCCACTGTTCTGGATATGCATATACATAATTATGTCTTTGTCCTTATTATATTCAACCTTACCAGAGACTTTAAAATCAGGAGGTATTTATACATCACAACGTGAAGCTTTCGAGTATATAGCTGTGTTTTAGTGATAGATTCGATAAGTATTATAGCTAAAACGAATAGGTAATTTATAAAACAAATAGAACAAGATATCCAGCGAGAACGCGCTGTTGTCCAGCATAGTCTAATAAGGCTTTTGATAAAGATCTATACTAAACAAAAAATTAAAAAAAAGAACTAGCCGAGTTCTGTTCGCCGGCACCCTATTATGACGTCTATCTCTGACGTTGAATAAATAGGCAGTCCCAGCCGCATAGTCCGTTATTGATGTTGGCCGCGATCGGAAGACGCGGAAGTAGCTGCCCGGGAACGTAGATCGTCGGACTTCAACAGGTACGTTTGAAACTGATCGGGGGATTATACGCCGAAATTATCCACTCTAACAATTAGGCACTATAGATACGCTGCCATTAGTTCAACTAACTCACGTTTTAAAATTACTTCGTGGATTTATAACGAAATATCTGGCCGGCACGTTACATCCAAAAAAACGCTAATCACCCAATTGAGATTTGTGTTCAGACTTCCATTAGTAGGGCTGTTACCACGCTACTAAGTATATATATTCTTGACTATGTTCTTTCGTTTGGTTAAAAAACAGTTTAGGTCAATTATTGCTAAAAGCGTGAAATTCAAGACACACGTGTGTATATTTTTTTCTCATACTCGTTTCTATATACAGCCACGAATTAATTGTACCCGGAGCAGTAAAAGAATCCCTAACAGCTCAGAATTGTTTAACATAAGGTGAGCTATAAATCATATTTATTATACAAATACAGAATAGATGCAATCAATATTGGGTACATCACTTCGATCAGCCAATAGGCTTTTTTCCACATACAACCCTAGTGAAACTAAATGAAGTTCCCTCGTTTGTAGGAACAAAGTGACCTACAAAGAAGCACGCAGTGAGGAAAGTAAACAAGATGTCCTTTGCCCACACCCACGAAGAACCTTGAAAGGTATCTTTAAGAATTTTTATACTAACTGTGTAGGCAAATGGAGAGGGTAGTCAAAGTTAGAACCCTCCATTTTGAAGCTCCATTTGGGAGCTTCATATCTACAGTTAAAGAAAAGATGGAGTATTTTCGAAACTCATTGAACGAGATATAATAAGCGTTTTATCATTCCTTTGACAGCCCAGGGAAGTGCTTAATTGAAAAAACCATTCCCGCAGGAGCGCAGTTAAACCAATTAGCAAGCCTAGTGCGCTGGTCGCACAGGTGAGTTTCTCAAAAACTTAAAGAGATTTCATCACTAAGTCTTCCTACTAGTGTGGAGTTAAAGTATGAATGATGACTAATTGATGGAGTGACTAAATGGAAACACTTTTGATGCGGGCCACGTTGCTTTATAAAACCAGAGAATTTAGATAATATGATTATGGTTATATATTCATGAGGGTATATTTTTTGTTTGTATGAAAGAATGAATAGTTAGAAACTGTAGTTGTCGCATAAACGTAAGACATGATATATTTTTTAGATTCCTGTTTTAAAAAAAAGGGAAAGAAAACACTATGTACATTGATAGTAAAAATTGTTTTTCATTTGTGCCTTAGGCAATCGTTCATGGATAAGGAGATTCCATTTCTAATAGTCCTGAAGAAGGAGGTCACAAACTTCGAATAGCCTCCGAAACGCGTCGACGCAATTCCGTTGTGTTAAATTTGGAAGGGGCATACAATACTTGTGTCAAATGAGGAAGTTAACCCTTATTCAATTGTTGCCCATAAGGTTTCCGAATTAACTGGCTTATGACAAATTGACTGTCTTTTTTCAAAATCTCCTTGATTTGTGTTTTTGTCTCATTCAGTATTTTTTAATTTAACTTGTTTTTAATGTGTTTTTGTTTTATTAAAAATCTAATGCATTTTTCATGATCTGATTGTGGTTAAAGAAACTTTGCGAATCAAATAAACCATTTAATTGATTTTTTATAAATTGACGTTGCCTTGCATTTAAGTGTTCCACTATAATGAGTGATTTTGTGAATACCTGATCTTGGTAGTTGTTACTAATAATATGTGTGAATGAATTAGCAAACATTGGATTCGAAAAGGAAAACATTTTTTTACTTCACAGTTTGTCGGTGCTCTATTTCCTTTTTGAGAATACAGAGCCCCTCTCTTACCTTGTTTTGAGTAACCTAATATGGAACAGCATTCGGACATAATGGATATTTGTCTGGCCTACACAACCAATGTCATTCACTTCATGGACACTCTTATCGTATTGTAAAACTATCTTTTAAGCTGCCAAGATGTGTCAGCAAGTTGAGCACACCCTACTAATAAGGGTGTGTGACATTTAGCTCTCAAGTTCGAATCCCAATACAGCCAACGCATACTATCCTACTTGAAATTCTGATAAACTGAGTACCGTTACATTGGATAATACCACTATTGACAGAGTTTAGAAACTGAGAAACAATGGCAATTTACACTACATTATTTTGTACATTGCTGCAGGATTTGAAAGAAGCATTTCAATTTCAGGTAAAGGTGACCAAAAAATGATGATTCCCAAGTGCCCTTCTTCAGGCTCTTTATTTCAGTCAATGTGGCATCTACTGAAGCGCAGCCAGAGGAAAGGAGAGTGTGCTGCTGCCGGAGGGTGCTGCCTTCCAGCCGAAGCATTGCTTTTTTAGAACTCAACCAACTGATTCCAAAATCATGAGCCCCTCTTTCTATCATAGATAATAAATGCTAATTGTACCAGAGGTATCTAATGGCAGCTCTGACAAGCAGTGGGAGTGTACGTGAGGAGTGTGGGAATGGCTGTGTGAGGGAAAGAATTACTGTCAACTTATTAGGTCTTCCTCAGCCTATCTATTTTAAAGGTAATATTCTTACATGTGCCTGTTTTAATATAGTTTGACAAAACAAACTATCAAGTTCACTTACACCAGCCTCATTTCCTATTAGCTGTTGGGCCCTCTGCAGGAGTGCATTTGGGTCAATGTTGGAGTGTCTATGGTTGAGGAGGTGTACATTAGATGAGTAGAGAGGCTCTGCACAAAGCTAAAACAAGCAAACCCACATAATGCTTTCCACCAACATATGGAGTTTGTGCGTTCATGGGCTTGGAAAACTTCAGCTTGAGTCAGACATGCAGTGAGCATTCTTAGTGGAAGTATTGGTTTTCTTGGTTCTGGTCTTAACTTTTATTGATTCTAGGGATGGCTACCAGCTAAGCTAACCTGGACCGAAGATCACAGCTGGGCACATGCCAGCAAAAGATATTGAGATCCAGTCTTGTGAAGGGCCTTGTGGACTAGGCAAAGAGCCCTAAATTTGATCGTTTCGTAAACTGGCAACTAGTGAAGGCCAAAAATGCTTTGAGAAACAGGGCTACATTTTGGGATTGCCACTGTGCTGCTGCATTTTGCAGAGATTGAAGCCTATGCAGCAAACGCTTTTGTATGCCCATGTACAAAGCATTACAGTAGTCTATTCTGGAAATGATGAGGGCCACAATGACCATTTTCTGCAGATCTGGGAGAATGTAGGGAAAAAAATGTTTCCGAATCCTGAGCAGATAGAAGCAGGAAGATGTAACATGATTCATTTGATCGGAAAAGCAAAGCTTTCTGTCAAACAAAACCCTTAAGTTCTTAGCTTTCTGTACAAGTGCAGGAAGTGGGCCAAGATTGGAAGGCCACCAGGAGATGTTCCAAAATTTGGTATTATGTCCTAAAAGAAGCACCTCTTTCTTTTTGTAGATGCCTGGCTCACTTCCTACTTAGTAGGTCGGGTCCCGGGCCATCAGAAATAAAAGGCCACAACCCCCACGGTTGGGCCTAGTAGTTCCTGCTTGCCTAGTGGCCCTCTGAAAGTTGGAACTGAAGGGTATTTATGGTTATAGGCAATAGCCAAATGCTTGAGCAGAGGGTGGAGCAAGTAATTCAAATGCATATGTTACTGGTATTGTAGATTTCATGTGAGTTGACTGTTGCAATGGGCAGCCTCTTTGCCTGTAAAGAATGGTATTTTGTATACATATGTCCCTTGATAAATACATTTAACAAAATGTGAACCTCTACTTTTTTTAAAAAACATATCTTTATTGGCATTTCGATATACGTTCATCAACACATATTGTTCACACTTGGAATATTACAGAAATTGATGTTATTACTTAGCATTTTTTGTCTCAGATGTGTCCTCAGAGAGGGCTTCAATTGACACGTTACCTGTTGGTTAGTATTACTCATTCCACCCATTGCATGGCCTAGAATTAAAAATAACCGCCCCCATGCCCATCTTTCCCTTAATATCTCGTGCTTTCCTTACAGCTCGGTATGGCTATGTCTGGGCCAGTGGTGTCGCTGTCATCTCAGGGCCGTGGATAATAGGGTCGTACCAAACAAAGATCTAAGAACAAAGCTTCTAACTGCCTGGCTAAACCCAGTGCTGCCCTAACTGCAGATAAAACTTCATTAGGCTTGTCATGTAAAGGGTCGGGGGGAGGGAAGGGGGGTATTCTCGGTATCAGGTATTTTCTTAATACAACGCCTCCAGCACTGCAGTGTTGTAGTCTGTAGTATCGAGGTATAGGGAACTTTTGTTATATGGTCCAGAAGCTTCGCCAGTAGCAGTCTGGCGCTCTGGCCAGGTTCCATTAAAAAAGTCCCTTCAGCGTTCACTCCTTCCAGCCATTGGACCAGGCATTGCAGCTGGGCAGCTAGCTGGTAGAGCTCCAAATCTGGCACCCCCAAGCCTCCCGCTTTTATAGGACGTCTCAGAATTTATAGCGACACTCTGAGTCTACAGTCTCCCCAGATTAAGTGTCTCATCAGGGAATCCAGATTACGAAACCATCCCGTGGGCATTAGCACCAGCAGGTTGGCGAAATAATATAACATACGGGGAAGCATGACCATTTTCGCTAGGGAGATCCTAGCCATTATGGCAAGGCATAATGTACCTCAGAACAGGACGTTAGATCTAAGCAATCTAAGCGCTTGATCCAAGTTACCCTCTCTTAAATCGTTCAGCGAGTGGAAGACCTCGACAGCTAGGTATTTAAATGTGTCTGATGCCCAGTTAAGATCCGCAGGTAAGGCAGAAGGGCGCGTCAATGGTCCGGCCACTGGGAACAAGAACGTTTTACACTTATTGACCCGTAGGCCCGACAGCTCCCCAAATGCTGTAGGGCAGTCTCTGCGCCTTTATTGGCATCACAAAGATAAACTAATAGATCATCTGCATAAAGAGAGATGGCATACATCCTTCCCCCTTTGTCAATCCCACTTCTCTCCCCCCTTGCCGAAATAATTCGGCCAGGGGTTCTATCGCCAAGGCAAATAGAAGTGGCCACAGGGGGCAACCCTGTCAGGTTGCTCGTGCTATTTGATATTGTGATAAGATGGTTTACCTGTCTTAACGCTGGCAGTAGGACGCGTGTACAGCAGTCGCATCCATGCCACCCATCCGTCGCCCATACCTGAGCGCCTCATAACCGCCAGCAGATAGTCCCATCCCATGGTGTTGATGGCCTTCTCCAGGTCAAATGACAGGTTGGCGGCCTGACGGAGGGCCTGCGCCACTGGAAGGTGCAGCACCAAGTACAACCGTTGAAGGTTGTACGAGGTATTACGGGAGGGGATAAACCCATTTTGGTCAGCATGAATTAGATTCTGAATATATGGGAGCAGTCAAAGTGCCAGTAGCTTTCTAAGTATTTTAAAATCACTATCGAGAATAGAGAAGGGCCTATAATCTTTTACCTTAGTGTCTGGGGATGTAGTCTTGGGGAGCGGGATCACTAGTGCATCTCGTGTGGTTGCCGGCAGATAACCCAGCTGGAGTGACTCCGCATACAAGGTCACCAGTCTCGGAGCTAACTCAATGAACAGGACTATAAGTCCCAGAATGCAATGTAAAAGCCTTAAGTTGATGGGGTACTCTAACAAGGGCCTGGGTCAGGGCCAGGATGTGAGTTAGTCTGCCTTGTTAAAATAACAAGTCTTATACATGAAACATCTGGCCAAGGTTGTGGAAGCATGCACTAACTTTGACTATGTGAAGCAAGCAGCATCACTTCTGACAATAAAACTGCCTATTGGGTCCTGTCTGCTCCTCCAGTGGCAATATGGATATAATTTGTTGGCATACTGAGGTACTTAAAAGGTAGGTTGGCCCACAGACAATAATCCCAACCCTCATTTGGAGGATGTCACATTTCTTAGACTCATTTTCACCCTCCAAACAAAAGAAAAGTCCCCCATTGCCTTCAATGGGACGACATGCCATGAAATCCATCATCAATCGCTCAAAACATTATTTTGATGGGATCACCCCTCTTGGAGCCTCAAATAGATGAGCAGTATGCAGCAGCAGCTCCTTATCAGCAGCTTTGCGTTTTCATGAACACTGCCAGTGCTCAGGTCAATTTCGCAAAGGCGCAATTTCGTTGCGCGCGCTGCATCGCAAAATGCGATGCAGCGTGCGCAAAGGAATTCGTTTTATTAATTTAAATGGGTACTTACCTCCGGTCATCCATATTCTGGTGTTTACATTTCCCCGCCTCACTGCCCCACCAAACTCCCTCCACGAGCCGCTACTGGTCCCAAGACACACAAATTCAAGTAGGCCCGTGGGCTCAATCAATTTAACAATGAATACATTGGCTGAAAACCAGGTTTTGTTTGATGTTGAATTGTAATGCTTAAATATTATCCATTTGAAGCCATATGAAGGTATCAAACAAAATGATCTTTGTTGCAACCTCTGCAAAATGTCAATTCACTTCAATGGAATCCAGTATCACAAATTACCCAATGCACTTCATCAAGGGTAACTAAAAGCGAAGCAATAAACGGTCTATTAATGCATAACAGTGCTCAATACCACGTGCCGATACACATGATTATGAGATTGCGTGCAAGATTATCCGTGACCATGCTACTGTCACACACTCAAGCACTCCGTGTTTGGATTCATCCTCTATCACATTAAAATAATAATGAGTAATAACAAACCCTGTATGTATGTGTCAAAAAAATTAAACAAATCATTATAAATACGAGAAAGTTATTAATAACACGTCCACATATGCAATACCAGCCTCAAAGTGAAACAATTGTGACCCCAAAATGCACAATATAATGGCCGAAAATAATCAAGAGAATCTTAGTGTAACGTGTTGTCGATCTTATAAATGTGCTTCATGCAAAAACATTTTTAGTCTGGTCTATAAACATACATGTGAATAACAAGTCAAACAACTATAACATAGTACAGCCAGAGTAATGTAGATAATGTCATTACCTAGAATGTGAATGACGGGAAACCCAGGAGGACGCCACAAGCATGCTGGCATGTGTGCATAATTAATGTTTTAAATACATGTGTAAGAGGAGATATTTAAAACCACATGAGCCCGGAAGTGAAAATGACAAGAGACCAGGTGCAACATTGTGGACAAACTGCTGTGCTCGTATGATTCATATTTTAGAAAAGCATGCTGCAGCAAGTGATTTAGGTTACATGAACCTGAAAAAGGTGAAAAGTCGGAAAATGTGAAAGGAGGATCAGAAAACTACAAATTATCCCTAATATTACTTATAATCTATGATAGCGCCCACCAGAGGTATAAATGATTAGAGTTAAAAACAATTTAAATGAAAGACGTGCCAAAGATAAGTACATGTGCCCTCCATATGTCAAAGTAAAACACATGATTTAAAGTGTTACCATCAATCTGTGATCTTACCACCAGGTTTAATGAATCCATGTAAAAAAGTGACATTACTAAGTGCTATTTCCTGGCTTGCTCTGACTAGACTGGATCAAAAGAAAAGGGTACAATGGATGCCGTATTGGAAAAGACAATTTGCTAAAAAAAAAATTTAAACAATGCGGAAAAATAACATACAAAATATATAACAAAACTGCAATGTATGCAGCATTCTAAATCTACAAAGTATCATTAGTGAATGATAGAAAAAATACTCTTCTATAAAACTTGCAATAGACCTTGATGCAAACAGTAATAAGAAAAAATAAATTTAAAGAAAACATTACATATCTAATTTGTCATTCATGCCATTTGGCTGCACAGTGTTCAGTTGTTTGGTCCAAAGGGTTTCTCTGTGTAAAAGTCACTTGCAGTTATCAATATCAAATTGAGGTTTAACCACTTCTGAAATTTGAAAACAAACTTGAAAGATGTTAGGGCCATGTTCCATCCAATGTGCCACTATGCTCTAATTTGTATTCTGGTTCCTGATGTTGCTTTTGTGTTTCGTGATTCTGGTTTTGATTTTCTTTTCTGTTTTTCCGACATGTAAAATGCCACATGGACACTTTATGCAATAAACAACATTTTTTGTGTTGCAATCTGCCGAATATCTAAGCAAAATGGTATGTCCTTTCTTGAGAAGGGAAATAGTGTTACCAAGAATGACATTGTTGCAATAAATGCCGTTGTGGCATTTGATTGTACCTAAATAGTTCTCTGCCTAGGCAGACCTGGTTGAAGTTAAGATCTCTTTGATATTTTAAGAACAATTGTATGCAAATAGTGGCTTCTCTGAGATAAGCCCATGAAAATCAGGTTCCCACTGTTTATTAATGATTTTTTCTATGGGTTGAGATTTAGTGGACAATTTGGATACAAAATCCGTCCTTGAGGAATTATCCTAATGTGTTTTTTTAAACAATGTTTCCCTATTGATGGCTTGCACACGTTGAACATAGTTATCTACAATTGAGTGAGACTATCCTCTTTTAAAAAATCTGGTTTTATAGGACTATAAAGTTGTTAAGAAGTTTTACGAGGTGCAAGTGATCCATTTCAATTCCATGAATTGAGAGTACGGCAAGTGTTGTTTGAGGGTTTGAGGATAAAAGCTCTGATAGTAAAAGCTGTTGTTTCTGTCTGTAAATATTTATAAACTTTTGTCTAAATACCCGAAAATGTCAAGACCACAAGTACATCCAAAAATGAAATCTCTGCTTTAATGTGTGAATTGCATGTTTGGGTTTCTGGCATTGAGAGTATGTATGTTACTTTCCAAAGATTCTTTAGACCCATCAATAACAAAAAAAATATATATATCATCAATGAATTGTAGATAGATCAGTAAATGTTCCTGCCAAGCGTCGTCTTCAAAAATATATTGATTTTCAAATCTTGCCATAAAAATATTGGCAAAACTAGGTGCACCAGAACAGCCAATTTATGTCCCATTCTTCTGAAGAAAAACATTATCCTTCCATTGAAAATAGCTATGCTATTAGGCAAAATGTAACAGCCCAAATACCAAAATCTTGTTGGCATCAATCTCATCCTTCTGAAGTAGGGCCCATTCTACCGCCTCAATACCCTCAGTATGAGGGATGGATGTTTATAGGGCGTTTACATTGATGGTATAAAGCCATCAATTGTGGAAATGATGAGAAGGAATCTCAGCTAATCTGTTGAGAAATGCTGTTGTGTCTTGATTGTAGGATTTCCATTCTTGCACAATGGGTTGCAGAAAGATCTCCAAATATTTACCCAAGGGTTCATGTGGAGAGCCACAGGCTGAAACAATGGGTCTGAATGGGGGATTTAATGGGTGCTTATGAATCTTTAGTAGCATATACATTTTGAGCCTGCATGGAAATTCTGTAGTCAGAAAATGTTTCGTTTTCTCGTTAATCCACGCAAATCCACAAGTGTCTAATCAAGATATTGTAAGGGATCACTGAGGTGTGTCTAAATCAAATATAAATAAACAAACAAATAAAGGAAAGAAGAGACCAGAGCCTAGCGGTAGGAAGTTAAGAGAATAAGGGAAGTTGCCATGGAAGATTGTTCACAGCATTTGTTCTGAGGGTATTGGGTGGGAGGTGTTCCCAGCCTGGGACCCAAGTTTGAGGAGCGTTGAGGGTCATGGTAGAAGATGGTAGTCTCCAGATGAGTGAGGAGGGGGTGGGCAACCTCCTTGTGAACGGTGTTCTCTTGTGTACCTAAGTAGAGTCAACTAAGAATGGTGGGCTAGGAACAGAGACAACCATATCTGCTGGTGTAAAGTTAAGGTCGCTGAAGAAAGGGATAGAGTGGAGTCAAGGAGCTCAGTGAGTGACCATCCCATCATGGGGGCAGGGTGTCATCCCTGGTGTCTTCACCGATTGACATCCAGAACTTGTCCCAATTCTCTGCTATTGGATATTCACGCAAACCTTACTATCCTCTCTATGTGGTCTTTATTTTCTATTTGCGACATACGCAATGTCACTGTGCACCATAATGTTTCGAAAGGGGCAGTTGACGATTTCCACTTGGAAAGATACAACAAAGTATTGCATGATATGACACAGCATAACAAAATGTAACACAGGGTGATTTAGTGTAATAAAGCATTTTTACCTCTACCATGCCATGATACCACATATTAAAACATAGCATATCATAATATGATACATCATTACAGCACAGCATAAGAATAACAAAGCAACATACAGCATAACAAATACACAACTTAACATAGCACAATATGTGTTGCATAACAGTTTATATTGAAGTTCCAGAGTTGATACCTTAAAATAAAGAAGCCCAATACAATGTGCTCTTGATGTTGCAAAATGTACATGTTTAGTAATTTTCCTAGAAGATGTTCACATTTTACCCTCTTTGAAAAGATGTTGAATCCTGGGCAAATTAAACATTGTAAATGGGCTTAATTGTTGGACAAAGACCTTCAGAGCTTCTCAGGTCATCTGGGAATGCTGCACCTACCCTACCTCTAAACCACTGCTGTGTGATAACCATACCTCAAAGATGTTTGAGTCAAATCAAAATTCCTTCTGTTTGATGGCAAATATAAATATAGATCTTCACTTTAATAGAATGAATAGTGCTTTATGAACAGCAGTTGCTCCATAGCTTAATTTTATTTACCCTCTGACCCTTTTCCAAATCCAGCAAGGAAATGAAACCTGGAAGGCTTTATTACTGTTCTTTCTCCTAAAACAACATATATTTGTATCTGGTGGTCTCCTACTTCATGCACTGTTTCATTTCTTTTAAGCCCTCTTCTATGATCATTTTCACCTCCTTTCTTTAATAGTCTCCTAACTGCCTCAAGGCTTCTTGTTCACCACTATCCTCTGGCAGTGGTTCATCAGGTAGCACCCTAACATTTCTCAACTCATCTGTCCCCAGACGCTTGACAACATTGGCAATTTTCTATCGTCAGAATATCTCCCCCCCAAAGGCAGACACATAAACTATACAATCTCCTTCTGTTGCTCTCACGGAGTAGTAAGTCCTCCAGGACATGGTAAACTGTGGTGCAAGATTTACTTGCATACTGACTCAAACACAGTTTAAACAGTGCTCAAAACTTTCAGAATCAACTTACACGCTTAAATGATAGGAAGTTACTTCCACTACTAATCAATAAAAATGTCATCAGCATTGTACACCCATGGCTTATGCATCCATAAATATTGTAATAAAATACTGGTAGTCAAGCCCACACACTAGAGAGGCTGAATTGAAGGAGCTACGCTTACTCAGGATGAGTGCTTCATCTCGGCGCTTCCATCTTATTTTTCTGCTCTTTGTTATGGTGCAGGGCCTAAATCTTAATCTCTCTTTAATTTCTCTCATCCTCCTCCTTTAAAATTTATCTACCCCTCATTTTTATTTTTTTTAATAGTTTGTATCTCTGTGTTTGTGTATTTTATGTTTTTGGGAAAACTAATTCCGTGACTTTTTATATTTTGTTTATTATTTCCCCTTACTTTCTTATTTCTTCTTTCCTTTCCTTTCCCTTCCTTTTCCTTCTTTTTGCTACCCCACCTCGTGCCATGGCAGAGGGACAGCTTCCTTGTGGGTGGCACCACCGCCCAGGTTTGTAGCCCCGGGCAATCTTTGGAGAGGAAGAGGCGGCAGCACTAGTTTTCTTTGTGCAGCCCTACCTCCCCTCTATGCTGGCAGCAGGCTGCAGGCCCGGTAGCGGATACGCCCTGCAGGAGTGTCGGCGGCTCTGGTGGATGGTACGACGGTGAGTGCGGGCACCAGACAGGTTTGGCGCACCGCCCAGCAGCTGACGCACTGCCAGTGGTGTAAAGGAAGTTTAAAGGCCCCCCCCTGCAATGTACATGGACGGGCCCCCGCTCCGGATTTATTCCTGAGCGCTCAGGCCTGAGTACTTTGCTGAGGCGGGGGATGCGGGGGCCTGTTACACCCCTGCGCACGGCTGGGTGGACATTCTGGACCAGGAACAGGACCTGCTAGGCGCAAGATTTGGGGGCTCAATAAGTATTAATTATTTGTTGTGTTTGTGTTCTACAATGCTAACATTTCTTTTCCGATTAGCATGCTGCTCACACTCAGAGGTAAGTTATGCTTATTTTACGTTGGTATATTATTATGTGATTCAGTTTCTACTTTCTGCTAGGCAGGTGCTCAGCGCGCCCTAATCGTCCTCATCATTGGCGCTTGCTTTGGCTGATTAATTAAGAAGCCATTGTAGACTGTTCTCCTTTCACTTTAGGGAATCAGTGAGTAGCACATTCTCTCTGTGACATTATTTATGTAGTTCGTACAGTTCCAAGTTATTTATTTCACAGCAATGTATAGTATGCATCTATGCAGTGCAAAATAAGGGAGACTGAGTTGGTCCATAAAAGGGGTTGAGAAATAGGAATAGAAAGATCTGGGCGGCTTGCAGGTGTACCAGCTAGGGTATCCAGTATCCACACTGACACAGTTCTGGAGAGCTCTGGTGTGGGTGGGTGGAGCAACCCACTCGGGCGGGGGCATAACACTGCTAGGGCAGACTTGCATTTGACTCTCATCACACACAGACTGAGAGCACCGCCGGGGTGTGTGGGAAGGACGCATGGGGAGCACTACAAACACGAGGGACATTATGATTGGGCTATGACTGTAATTGTGATGACGTTTACTTAACTGTTATTAAAATCAATAAAACAATTTTTTTAAATGAATGCTCACCTCTCAGGATTCTGACAATCCTTTACCAAACCAAGGCAAAACATGAAAACAGCCACTACATTTTCACCCAATCGCACCACAGGAGTACTACGGAAGAGCAACCAATAACATGAGCATTATCAACTCCTACAACCTCCGTGCTTCTAGGTTCGCTTCCTCAAAGTCACGAATCAAATAAACAATTCTCTCAAAAATCGTCCCTAGGATGTGCTAACCATTTTTATCAAGGTTGGTAGGGAAAGTTGCAAGGAAACAAAGGTGAAGGTCCAAGCCATACAGGGCCCCAAGAGTCCGTTATTTCTTCCATAACATTTTTGTCTTGATCAGAGACAGGGGAAAAAACAGGCTGATGGGATCTGCAGCCTCATTTATGACACCTCGTCTGTATGACTGGCGGGGCTCACATTTATAGCATCTTTTGTGGAGTTTCTTGTCTCAAGGTGAAGTCACCTCCCAAGTAATGAGTGTGGACTGAGGAAGATGGACGTGGAGGTAATGGCTGATTCTTCACTTGTGAGAAGATGCAGGACTGGAAAAATTAGCCTCATCAGAGCTCTCTCATGCACCTCTGCCTAGCAGTGCTCTCTAGCAGGGGTGAGGTCATACATACAATGTGATTGATAGCACCTTGCCTAATCAGACAATACTATGCTAATCAGACTGCACAAGTGACATCAGCTCTTGCAAGATGCAGTAAATGCGACTTGACTGGCCCGTCTGTGGAGCGTAGAGGCGGCATCCAAGTATGCCTTTCAGCTCTGGGAGAGTAGTTGGAGTTGTCAGGTAGGCTTTTACCTTCTTAGTATGTAATGATTTGGTTTGCAATGTTTAAGCACCAAAACTCTTCTCTACACCTAGTGTTGCCTACCAATATCAAAAATATTTAGATTTTCTTAATTGTATCTGGCTGTGTTTTTTAATAGTACCAGGCAATAGCAAGAGAACTAGGTAGACAGGATTGCTCCAATGCGGCAGTACGTTTTAAACCATGGTAATCAGGTGTCAAGGCAATCCAAGGTTCCAGGTGAGGGAAACAACCTTTACAACAGTTGTTACATCGCGTTACCTTTACAACGCGGTCGTTGTTACAACGCAATGCCGTTACATCGTAAGTCATTAGATCGACTTGCTATAGATGGCGCTCCAACCTAACGAATAGTATGACTTACTATTCCAACACTTTCACTACTGTTTTGCAGGGTGGAGTTGGAAGAGAAAATTGTACTATTCCTAAGGTTCGAGCGCCATCTAGAGCAAGTTAATCTAATGACTTGCGTTGTAAAGGTATCGCGTTCTAACAACGCGGTCATTGTAACGACCGTTTTGTAATGGAACGCGATGTAAAAGCATGTGTTGTAGCATGCTATAGTCGCCAGGTAAGGCTGCCTCCCAGAGTAGTCCTTCTAGTGCCTTTGCAATGCTTTGCTGGCACTTCTGGGTTCTGGACCACACAGTAATGTGAACAAAGCTGTGAACTGGCTTGACATACTTCACTCACTCTCTTCGGGTACTTTGCCAAGTCTGGGAAAATGGGGAAGTGACACAGGAAGTAAGCATTATAGAAACAGTGGATGCGGCTCTTTTTACTGGGGCAGCCACATTCATTCAGTTAGCCGTGAGTGTTGTGTTCATGTTTCTTCTCTTAGGAAGGAAAATGGTGGATAATAAACACATCATAAAATCTCTGGAAGTAATGTTTTGACACAAAATTATTGCATATACAGATAAATGTGTAGCACAGATATTGGAGCGATGATCAGTAATACTCTCTGAAACCCTTTTCTAAAAGATTAATGTAAACCTTCTGCTGGCTGAAATTATAGGGTCTCTGTGACCAGAATGAAGACAATGCTGTATAAACTGGTAACATCTGTCTAGCTTTGTTGCACTACCTCTTATTGTGATATTTGTGTTCTTATTTTCTACCAGACCCTTTAAAAGAGATTCTCAACGATAACATATATTTGAGACTCTACTTGTTAGTGGCAGGATCGAAAAATTAAAATATTCAAAATATACAAGTGTTGCTGGATGCTGTGGTAAATGGTAGAGCATGTGAAATTACATTTTTGAACCACTTTTATCACCTATGTTTTTTTATAAAATATTACTCCCTGACTAATTAACCATGTTTGTCTTGCATGGAAGCCAAGGAACACCATTCTGTTAAAACCATTCTTGCTACTTCCCAGACTAAAATAGAATGTGTAAAACATTGAACTCAACAGAAAACAAGCCTATGTGTACACACTTCTTGTTTTTTTTAATATAATTACATTCCTTCTCTTTATTTGACAAACAAAACCCAAGTACTCGTGCAAAACCCCTGGCCTTCTAAATAGATTCTAAAAATAGTTAATCAACAGGACAAGCTCAAGATATACAAATTCTGAAACTAGATTCCACCTCCTCATTCACAACCCGTCCATGGGCATAACATTAAAACAATTATTTCACAGAGCACAAACATATAAGATATGTGTTAAACAATCCATATTCTAATTAGACAGACCATTAGTGTTTTCAATCCTTTCTGTTTGGCTCATAACCAATGCACAATTATTTTCTGTCAAATCCAGAAAGTTCCATAATGAGCCCACCATACAGAAATCTCAGCCATCTAGACATAAATATACAGCCTCCACACAGGAAACATCACTTGCAGACTGTCAGGAAGTAGAGGCACAAACATAAAATATGACTCAAAGTTTCTTCCTTGAAACACAAACGTGATAAGTGAGGGGCCCAAGAACTGCTGAGCTCAGCTAGGCGCAGAGACAAACCTGGTGAATCTAGCCGTGAAGTGCATTGGAACTGAGATCAGGAAATACCTCTACTTACTCAAAGAGCATTAGTTCAGCAAACATTGGTATTTTCCTTCATGACAAATTCCTGCAAATCCCCTTCAAAACACTACGAGACAATTTACATTTACAAGTCTCCCGTAGCTCCAGATCTCAAAGACTTTAAAACACCGCCTGTCACAATGACATCAAGGGGTCCAACACACGTATGTCCCACGTATGTCCCACAGTATATTTCCCTTCACTCCATACCGACAGAATCTATTGGTGCCATCCTTGCATGATTTCAAAATGAAAAACAAATGTGCACGCTGACGCAAAAAAGTTTGTCATAAAAGTTTATTTTCCAACCTTACAGAAACATGACTGGTAGCGTTGCATTACCAGAGCTGGGCACTGCACACTGAGCGTCGTCCAATAATTGAGAAGACATGCCTTGGAATGCCTAGACTCATACTCTAAACTTGGGAGATACTACTTTCTGGCATTGAAATGCTGAAGGGCATTGCAATGAACTTGTATTTTTAGAGTGTTAACATTATGTTTTCAACTGCCACATTTTTGAAAGTATACATCAAGATAATGATATACCCTATGACGCTTGAGACTTTCATCTCATGAACAACCAAGGCCCCAGATTTTATGTTTTTTTCCAAATATTACAATGTTACTTTTTGTCAGATTAAACGTAAAATGGTCATGATTATCTGCATCAGTGGTAGTTAAAGTTATTTGAAGACCAGCTACAATAAAAGTAATTTATTAGTAATTATTTATGATTTTGTCAAATGGGGGTGCGCAGCTCAAAAAGGTCCAGTAAGCAGATATTAGTAGAAAAATAACTTCTTTATTCCAAATTTAATGAGATCATCTGTTATGTATACTCCAGCCAACACGTTTCATTTCCATATTGGGAACTTAATCAGGGCAAAAATTATTTGAAAAGTGGCAATTTCCCAAAAATCAACAAGCTTCAATAATAGTACTTATTTCCAAGAAGTTAGTGGAACCTGCCCAAAGGGAGAGTGTTTTCCTATGTCTGTAGTGACAGTATACCTTTGCAATGGTTATGTAATAGACGAATCCGTGTAGCGCAATGTAGCCCAGCGAAGGAAGACCCAAGGGGCAAGTGTAATCTCTATGTCCACTGAATATCCGTGGAAGTTTCTAATAGTTCATATTTTTCTCATAAGGTCCCGTGTATTGTACTGGGGCCCGCATGAATTGAAGGCAGATGTAGTGTCACCTATGTGCCGAATCGAACTTTCTCTCTCTTTCGTAAGCTTTTTCTTACATGGCGCTACACAGATTTGTCTATTACATAACCATTGCAAAGGTATACTGTCACTATAGACATAGGAAAACAGGACATAGGATCAGATGATCACATTAAATTTGGAATAAAGAAGTTATTTTTCTTCTAATATCTGCCTACTGGACCTTTTTGAGCTGCGCACCCCCATTTGACAAAATTATTCTTTGATCTGGAGCACAGTGACGCCAATCAATGGCTGGCGTTGGGGTTGTTTGCACAGCAAACTAATTTACTGGAACTGGTGTGAGGTGTGGCACAGGAGGTACGCCGATGTTACAATTTTGGATAGTAATTATTTATGACTATATATCATGATTGATTTGTGGGAATGCTTGTGCTTAATACTGTAGGTCTGAATTGGTTCTAGTAACAAGCTGGTGGTAAATGCAACTGAATGGTTTATTTGGAAATAGTATGTCAGAGGCCAAAGGTGTGATGCGTTTAATCTGAAATGTTACAACAAAGGCAGCAGACTTCACATTTTATGAAAATCATATGCAAAAGTCAATAGGCCTTTAAGTCCATATTGTTATTACTCTAGCTAGAGCCCTTATGCACGTATTTTGTTACATGTAATGTCATCATTTATCAGAGAAGGCAAGGGTTTTGGTATTTGTTAACCCCTCTGACAAAGCCTCAGAATGGAAGATTTCCACTGTAAGAATCTTTGTGAGGGACCCACAAGAGTGACTTTACTTTGTTTTGCCAACTGTAATTTTGTGCATATTGAAAAATACCGACTGTGTGCTTTATTGGTACCTTTGCCCTAAGTTGACTATGGTGTTAAGCCACTTTTAAAGGCTATATGCCTGTTTTGTTCATTGGGAAAAGTTATGTCAGATGCCACAGGTATGATCTATTTATTACAACAACAACTGTAGACTGGAATCATTCTTATTAAGAGTGTATTTTAACATCAATTGCCCTTCAATCATAGATTTTACTGCACTAGTATTAAAGGTCGTAGGCAGGTATTTTGTTACATGGAATCTCACAGATTACTTTAGTAGTTAAGGCTTTTAGTGTTGGTTACTCGCTTTGAGAAAACCTGGCGGTAGAGGATTTGCACTGTGATAATTCTGACTAAACTTTGTTAGGAGGGAGTATTTTGTCTAAATAACTATACGCTTAGACATGGAGGTACACAGTTGAACAGCTCGTACTTTATTGCAGCCCTTGCGACAATGGTACTTCTCCTTCAACCCCTCCAGCTCTACTGTCCCCGGCTCTCCTTACATTCTAGAATAGAATCTAACAAATATAATACGGTAGCCTTGAAGAGCCAAATAAAGAACAACTTACCCAAAGTAATGTGTACATATAACGCAGACAACACAGATAGACAGGTTTAGTTGTTTGCCAGGCTTTTAAAAATAAAGGAATGCCTCAAAAATACATACATACGAATACATACTGTTAGAAATTGGGTCTCTAGTTGGCAGAGCTATGCACCCTGTCCTAGTAGAGACCACATTACTAGTCAGTGTAAGTCAGTTACATACCACAAATTAACCTGTGCTTACCCTCTGGTAGCTTGACACATAGCAGGCAGGTTTAACCTGGGAGGCAATCTGTAAAGTATTTGTGCAACAATTAAAACAGTAAGACTGTGAAAACACCAAACAAAAATAACTTTCTGAACAGGAAGAGAAGCGCGAAAGAGGAGCCACACATCGGAAGTTGTTAGATGACAGCTTGCAAATTCTGTTATCTGAATTCTTTCATAACAGTGCCTGCCACACATGAAAGAAATACAGCACGCTGGACCTTTCCTTTCAATTAACCAGTGCTGACTAACTCATTTTCAACGTTTATTTACGGCTAGTTTCAAATGAGCGTACTACACACAAGTGACACCGATCATCCAAAGAATACAATAAAGAGACAAAGCCTGGTGACAGAAGGCCCCGACTTCCCTTCACTGTACACCTAAGTAGAGCGCGCAGGGGTGGGGGGGGGGTAGGGAGAGGAGGTTGGGGGAGGGGGGCGCCATGCATCAGCTATTTATTTTTTTAATTTTATTTAATGCGTTTTTATATAGCGCAGACTTTACCCGAAGGTGTCAGAGCGCTTCACAATAGGAACAGTAATGATACATAAGGAGAAAAATTACAAGTGAGCATGTTACAAAATCAAACGGTACGTTACATGAGGCAATAGTGACAATTGTGCAAGTATCAAGAGCAAACAAAATACAAGAGGTAGCAAACGATACGTTACAAAAGGAAAAAGTGACGTGTGTAGGTTACAAGAGCATACAAATTACACGTAGAGGTAAAAAAAATTGCAATAAATGGCAGACACTCAAAACATTAAAACACAAGTTACATTACATGAGGCAGTGGTGGCCGATGTGCAAGTATCAAAAGCAAACAAAATACAAGAAGTAGCAAACAATACGTTACAAAAGGAGAGGTGACATGTGCATGTTACAAAAGAGTAAAAAGTACAAGTAGAGGTATAATACTGCACTAAATGGCAGACACTCAAAACAAAAAAACACACTGGGAAGGCACTTCTATAGGCATGGAGAACAGAATTTCCTATAATGGAAGGACCTCCTTCAGAAAATAGAGGGTGTGAATTAAATTTGGAAGTGTCTTTGAAGGAGGAGAGCTTTGAGGTCAGTTTTGAAGGCCTGGGAAGAGCTTCTTGAAAGTGGGAGGTTCAAGCAATACATTTTCTGCATTACGTGATGGTCTGGAGCCTCCAGAGAGTTTCAGTTTGTTCGCCAGGTAGCGAGGGGAGGAGAAGTGCAAGGCTTTGTGGGTGATACAGGCAGTCTTGTAGATAGATCTTGCCTCCATGGGAAGCCAACGGAGGGTGGATAAAATGGGTGTGATGTGGTCGCTTCTTTTGGCCCCATATATGAAACGAGCTGCTGAATAGAGAACAGACTTCAGGGGGGACAGGTGGGATTTGGGGAGGCCAGTAAGAAGTGAATTGCAGCAGTCCAATCTGGAGAGAACCAGCGATTGAACCAGCGATTGGACCAGGGTTTTAAGGTCGTGCTCCGGGAAGAAGCGACGAATCCCCCAAAGAAGGCGCAGTTGGTATCGAGCAGACTTTGCAATGGAATCGATGTGGGAGATTAGATTGAGTTTTTTGTCGAATATGACACCAAGGGATTTTGCGCTCTCGACAATGATGGGTTTATTGTTCAGTAGATTAATCTGATCCATCCATGATTGCACTAGAGGAGGAGAAAGTGAGGAGGAGAGGAGGAGGAATTCAGTTTTGGAGGGATTCAGGATCAGCTAACATCCAGTTTTGAATGGAGTCGAGAGTAGAGCTTAGGAAGGAGAGATCATGAGTGGAGGCCACCTTGAGGTAGATTTGAGTGTCGTCCGCATATAGATGATAGTGGATCCCGGATTTACTCAGGAGATTTCCCAACGGTTCAAAATAGAGATTGAACAGTGTGGGTGCAAGTATAAAGCCTTGAGGAACACCTTGACCGACCGCTAAAGGAGATGAAAGACTGTTCGCTATTTTGATCATTTGGGATCCATCAGAGAGGAAGGAGGCAAACCATTTGAGCACAGTGCCCTCCATGCCCATTCTCTGTTGAAGAGTGTTAAGGAGAGTGTTGTGATTGACAGTGTCAAAGGCTGCAGAAAGGTCAAGAAGAATTAGAAGACAAGACTCCCTTGAATCGAGTATCCGCAGCGTGTCATCAATCACTAGCAGCAGGGCTGTTTCAGTGCTGCAGTTTTGAATGAAGCCGGACTGGAAATTGTCCAGAAGATCATTGTCCTTGATATGGCGAGAGAGTTGTTTCGCTACACATTTTTCTGTGATTTTCGCAAGAAAGGGTAGGTTAGTGATGGGACAATAGTTATTGGGGTCGTTCGCATCAGCGGTGGGTTTTTTAAGCAGAGGGGTGACCTGCCCAGTTTTGAAGGAAACAGGAAGGGAGCCTTGACTGAGGGAGAGGTTGACCAGAGTGGTCCAATAGGAAAGAGAATGGGTATAGAAGTCAGTGGTGGCAATGGCACTAGGGATGGGGTCAAGAGAATGGTTAGAGGGCTTTGTATCGAGGATGCATTTAAGGAGGGCATCATCAGAGATGGGGTCAAAGTTTTGCCAAATGGTTAAGGATTTGCGCTCCTCTGTAGGGGTAGGATGAATGACCTGATCTACAAGTGATTTCACCTTTTCGTCAAAGAATATAGCGAATTCCGCTGCTTTCTTTGTGGAATCCTCCAATTTGGAGGTTGGGGGAGAGCTGTTTGGGTTCTTGATGAGGTCGAATCGTTTTTGGGTCTATTTTTGGCTGAGTCAAGGAGGGATTTGAAGTGCAACGCTTTTCCAAGGAAGATGTGCTTGTGGTACTTGGATCTTGCTGAACGAAGTGTGGCCAAATTTTCGGTGGAGGGCGCTTGTCTCCATTGTTTCTCAAGGACTTCTAGGTATTTCCTTTCTTCATAGAGGGATTTGTTGAACGAAGGTGCTGAGGGAGTGGGCCTTTTCTAGCTAGAAAGCAGTAGGGAGCATTTGGGAGCGAAAACACCTCTAGGCACCATACAAACATACAACCCCAAACACCGTCCCACAAAGTGCCCAGTGCATACTTTGACAAAGGCAACTAATTGACGCATAATTTGGGTGTGTTAACATCCAGCCTTCCATGGTACTCAAGTATAGAACGTAAAGGAGAAAGATATTGCCCAATATTATATCATAGCTGGAGTACAGCTAAAGTAGAAATGTCAGCATAGTAGGTTAGTAGAAATACACATGCTGTAGATGAGAGCCAAGTAAATGATATGGCAAGGCTTTACGTGGGCCGGGTCCTTACAGTGCTGAGCAGCAGCAGTTCTAACAAGCATTTGCAATGCAATAGGTCTCGCATTTGTTAAAGTTAGAGCTGTTGACTTTGAAAATGACGTTTTTTACTTTTTTAATTTTATTTGCAGTGTCATAAATATATTTGCATAGCGCAATTGCTATTGGTTTAAAAAAGCAAAAGTAAAAAACATTGTAATTTTTAACGCCAACAGCTGTAACTTTAAGAAATGCGAGAACTATTGCATTGCAAATGCTTGTAGAAAGCTACTAATAGGAAGAAGAGAAACAGGAGCAAGCTTAATGTGTAAGGCAAAAACCGGGAGGGGAGAGGGTTATAAGAGAATGAGAGAAAGGCAGCTAGTGAAAAGAACGACGGGTAAAGAAGATAGTGAGGAGTAGAGACAAGGGAAAATAGAAGATAAGCGTCAAGAGACACTCTGAGACAGACACAGAGATAGACACAAAAAGAGACAGACTAGGGCCAAAAAAAGGCAGAGCTTCCACAACGTCCACTAAGGGAGGGACGAGAGACACTCTGAGAAGGAGACATTTACAAAAAGAGACAGGCAAGCGCCTAGAAAAAGACAGAGCTGTCACAAATTCCCTAAGGGAGTGATGAGAGACACCCTAAGACAGACACAACAAGCTGCACCCAGTGCTTTAAATGGGCCGGTACTCACCGGTACTGAGTACCGGCACTTCCTAAATGTATCACTCTGAGTACCGGCACTTCTCTTCTGCCGACAAGAGTACCGGTACTCATGACAAGGTAGGCTCACTGGCTGAGAGTGCTAATGAGCACGAGTGGAACGTGTCTGGCAGCCAAGGTGCCGCTTTTGTAGCCCCGACATGGAGAAGGCGGGGGCTGACTAGGTCGCGCTGCCATTATGGCGGTCGCACCAGTCCTGGCCTCCCAGAAGGGGGGGAGGCCGCGTCAGCGAGTGACGTGGCTCTCCTCCCCCCGCACCAGCCAATAGGGTGTTGGGTTTGTTTGTGCGCTGGAAGCACTCCAGTGCTTCCGGCGCAGAAACGTCTTGCTAGCGTCCAGGCTGACCGGCCTCAGCCGGTCGGCCTGGGCGCCCCCTTTAAAAGAGGTGGTGGGGAGCAGAACAGTCTCTTGTTCTTTGCTCATCACAGATAGGATCCCCGGGCTGGCTGCGGGCCCGTAACGTTTCTTTCTTTTAGGCAAAGAAAATCGTCGCTGGACCTCGAAGAGCGCGTCGTTAGATCCTTTAGAAGCGGAGCTGCGGAGAGCGTGCGCAGATCCTTGAAACGGAGCTGCGGGTGGTGGCGAAAGCGGCCCACGCGTCTATTGCATCGTGTCGACGGTATATGCAGCGAGTAGAGCCTCCATCGTGAAGGTTTGAAGCGCGGTAAGCATGGTGGCGGAAAGCGCGGCGGTAGGAACCCGGCAGCGGAACGCGCTCGTGCCTTTTGTTCAGCGCCTCAGTCTATGTCCTCTCGGATAAAGCGCTAGGGTTATATGCGGGATATCTCCTTTGTTTAGTGGGAGGGGGTTCTTCTGACGGCAGCGCTGCACGAGGTCTGGGGACTCCAGCGCGCATAGGTAGCTGAGCAGGGATCGTTTGCATGTGGGCCTGAGACTCGTACACTCAAGGTTAAAGGTGCAATTCCTGTTGATTCTGTACAAGCATTGCTGATCAGAGATCGTATACATAAAGCAGCACCAATTTTTCAAAGATTTTAGGTAAATGCATACAGGTAAGGTTTGAGACGCGTAAATTCAAGGTTACAGGCTCAATATCCCATGGTTTCTGTTCAGCTTAGATCGATTTAAGTACCAGAATGGTTAAGGTCTGAGACTCTTACTCTCAAGGTTGCATGTTCAATCCTCATTGATTCTGATCAGGTAGACTGCTAAAAGTGTGGGGCAAAAGCGGGGACAATACAACCACGATGCCCTAAAAGTCTGGGATTCTTACATAGGCGCGTGCGCCTAAGGAGGGGGGTTTCTGTATTTGTGCACTGCTGCTGTGTATTCATGCTAAAGGTACTTCCTCTGTACTTTTGAGGATTGTTAAAGGGGTCAGGTTTCCCAGTGTATAAAAGGGGTGGGGGGGCGGTAGACACTTAGTCCTTCCTTTCAGTCCCAAGACACTGTTACTCAGTGTGTACGGTGGGCTGTAGGGTTTGTCTGCGAACTAGCTAGGACCCCGCGCAGCGCAATTGGTTTATTTGTGATTCCACAGCTCCAGCATTACGTGAAGGACAAGACGGTACCAAGGTCCAACTAATTCGCTGGTGGTGATTTGGGGGGACACGTTTAGGTGGCACCGGCTAGCCAGCATCTCATCGCTTCTGGGAGCCACAGAGGGTTTGAGCGAGCGGCTCACCTGAGCTTACTGGAGTAGCCAGTAAGTCGTGGCTCTGGTTGCGTGGGTGCAAAGGTTGGCTGGTGGCTGCTGCTTCCACAGGTAAGAGGTGACACAGTCACCTGCTGGGGGTTTACGCTTACGCAAACAGGCAGGTCCCAGTTAATTGGTTTACATGGCCCCCCCAGTCCGGCGGCATGAGAAGCGATCGTGCACGGATGTCCTCCTGGAGGCTTTAATGCAGCAGGTCCAGGTCATGGGGCAGACGCTCAACAGGTTACAGGATAAGGTTGAGGGTCCCGAGGTCCCAGAGGGGAGGGGTAGGCGGCCTATTGTACCACCAAGACCCTACTCCCCGCCACCGCCAAAGAGGTACAGGCGCAAGCCAGGTGGAAAAGGGGCAGCGGTCCCACCAAAGCGTGAGCCCACACCCGCGACTAGCCCTCAGGGGGAAGGGGGCACAGGTGACCCAGTCCCACCCGTGGACATGCCGGGCCCCGTTGGCAATGGGGACCCAGGTGACACTGTGCCAGCAGGCCCCATTGGGTAACCCACAATTCCCCCAGTGGAGGGGGCGGGCGGTGCACACCCAGCTGAACCAGACATAGCTGCCAATTTAGCGATAGTTCTCCCCTGGCTGGAAATGGTAGGGAACTGGTCGCACGCCGCAGGGGCGACAACTGGCGGGGGGATGCCATTGAAAGGGCTAAAAAATTGATGGCCGAACTAGGAAAGGGATAGCCAGGCGAGGTGCCGGCAATACCGGCAGGGGGCGTAGTACCCGTTGCCCCAGCACCAGCTCACGGTGGCGAGGTGCCGGCATTACCGGCAGGGGGGACAGCACCCGTTCCCACACCACCAGCCCCCAGTGGCAAAGGTGTCCCGGAGATGAGGCAGACAGGGAAGAGGCGAAAAGGAACAAGGAATTTACACACTACAAAGAATGGTCCAATATAGTCCTCAAGTACAGAGTTGAGGAGAACTTGGCCAACTGGATACAGGGTTTCACTATATAATTATGGCTGTCATGTTAGAGCGTTTCCCAGAGGATGGATCTGAAATGGCGTGTTATCAGAATAGGATCACAGTTGCCCATGCTACACAAGGTGGGGATGGGTGGAAAGAGTATGACAAGGAATTTAGAAGGGCAAAAGCGCAGGATACAACCATAAGATGGAGTCAGACAGACATGTTTATTCATCTGAGACATTTGGTGCAGAGCACAGGTGAGAGTGGGCGGGGGCAGGTACCTGAAGCGGGCGGTCTCAGCCCTTTAAGACAGGCCCCGCCGGTAACACGGGGGGTTTCACGGGTAAGCCAGGGAGCAATGGAAAGAAAGGCGTCTGTTATGACTTCAACAAACGGACATGCAGTAGAGCGCCAGGCATATGTAGGTTCAAACATTCCTGTGGTTACTGTGGTAATGCATCCCACCCAGAGTCCAGGTGTCACAAGAAGTCCAGAGGCAGAGGGGGGAAAAAGCAAGAATAGCAACCTGCTACTAAGTAAGGCTATTTCTCCTATTAACATTAGCACTATGATACCTTGGTTGGAGTCTTACAATTGCCCAGAGGCAGCCAGGACGATCAGGGAGGGCTTTGTAGAAGGTTTCAGGATACCGGCCCGGGTTACTACGGGGTGGCGCATTGCCAGAACCAGCTGTCAGTGAGGTCCAACGTAGGCGTAGCAACAGCAAAAAGCCTTAAGGAAGTGAGCCTGGGTAGGGTGGCCGGGCCTTTTGATGACCTCCCAATGAAGGATTTTGTGTGTTCCCCTCTAGGGGTGGTGCCTAAGAAAGCACCAGGCGAATACAGGTTGATTCACAATCTTTCTGCGCCCAGGGGGAGTTCAGTAAATGATGCCATCTCTGACACACTTTGTAGCGTGAAATATGCATCATTCGACCAAGCGGTAGACATGCTTAGGTCTTTGGGTCAAGGGGCCTTGCTGGCTAAAGCTGACATTGGGTCGGCATTTAGATTGCTACCTGTGCACCCCGCGGATTTCCACTTACTGGGTTTCCAATTCCAAGGGAAGTTTTACGTCGACAAATGCATGCCAATGGGTTGCTCAGTGTCCTGCGCCTATTTTGAGAAATTTAGCTCGTTCTTGGAATGGGCATTTAGACGGGTGTCAGGGCATCGCTGGGTGCTACACTACTTGGACGATTTTCAGTTTCTGGGGGCGCCACAATCTGGGGAGTGCGGGTTAGCATTGTCAAAATTCTGTGCATTAATGCAGTAGTTCGGGGTGCCTTTGGCGCCCGGCAAAACAGTGGGCCCAAGCACAACAATCGAATTCTTGGGGATTGAATTAGATGCTGTCCAAGGGGTCTCGCAGTTACCGGCTGACAAAGTTAAAGATTTCGGGGCTGCGTTGCAACACTGCCTCAGGAAAGAGAAGGTTACATTGCACCAACTCCAGCAGGTGGTGGGGCAATTGAATTTTGCACTACGCATAATCCCAATGGCGCGCCCTTTCTCTCGCTCTATCGCGCATGCAATGTCAGGTCTCAGGGAGAAGCATCACCACACCAGGCTGTCCGGCGAGGTCAGGCAAGACATGTTGATTTGGAGGACGTTTTTGCGCAATTTTAATGGGAAAGTGATGTGGCCCAGCCCACCTAAGTCCAGCCCGGAGTTGGGTCTCATGACTGACGCTGCAGGTACCGAGGGTTTCGGGGACATCCTGGGGCGCGAATGGGTAGCTCAGCATTGGCCAGACTGGTGGAAGGAATCTGGAATCACCACCAACATAAGTTTCTTAGAGCTTTTTCCAATTCTAGTGGCACTGATTGTGTGGGCAAGTTTTAAAAAAACAGTCTGTGATATTCTGGACAGCCAACATGGCAGTAGCAGACTGCGTGAATAGCCAAACAGCCAAATGTAGCATGATACTGCGGTTGTTGAAGGAGATTGTGTTACAGTGCATGAAATTGAATGTCCTTTTTAAAGCTAAACACGTGCCAGGTATTCTGAACCACGCAGCTGACGCATTGTCTCGTTTTAAAATGCAGGCTTTCAGGTCACATATTCCAGAGGCAGCAGCGCACCCATCACCTTTCCCAGAACATCTGTGGCAGCTTGGTGCCCCAGAGTATCGAACCTCGTGGCAGCAAGCCTAGCGCCCAGAACCAGGAGTGCCTACGAAGGGGTGTTTGGGTATTTTTGCTTGTTCTTGGGGGACCAGTGGGAGCACAAATGGCAGAACCATGAATCTGTAGTTGACTGAGAGATCAGGGGCGCACGGTTGCAGGGGCGAGAAGGCATATCTCAGCCATATCATTTTTTACAAAAATGAAAGGAAAGGGGGATCCCACAAAGAATTTCATAGTACGCCAGGCGCTGAAAGGGTGGCAACGCTTGCAGGGAGGGCAGCTGGATGTCAGACTACCAATAGGTTTCGAAACACTAGGGAAACTATTGGGGGCTCTGCAGCGGGTTTGCACTTCCTCGGACGAAGTCATTTTGTTTCAAGCTGCATTCTGCATTGCATTTTATGGTGCTTTTAGGGTAGGCGAGTTATTCACTAGGAATATGGAGGATTGGCTGGGGGGCCTGCAAATGGGACACGTTACCATCAAGAAAGATTCTGTGTTGATTTCCATCTGGAAATCAAAAACCGATCAAGAAGGTAAGGATGAGAGCATAGTATTACACAGAGCAGGGAACACACAATGCTGCCCGGTTTACAGGCTTGAGGTTTCATGGCCCAACGGGCACGCACTCAGGGAGGGCCTCTCCTGATACATGGGGACGGGACACCACTCACGGTATTTCAGTTCAGGAAAGTCATGCTCCTAGCTTTGAAGAGTGCCGGGCTAGACCCTGCCGATTTCGGGACTCATTCGTTTCGGATAGGAGCAGCCACCGAGGCAGCAGCAAGAGGACTGGGGGACGAGCGTCTCAAAAGGATCCTCTAATTCTTTCAAGAGATATGTGCGGGTGCACATGCTCTAATACGGTGCGACTGTCCAACTGTTAGGTGCACACAAGGGGTTTTCCCCCTTCTTTCTCCCTGTTACTCAGGGAAAGGGGGTGTGTCAGTGTCGCTAGCTGACAGGCGCTAGACGCCGTTCATGGAACTTTATGTGTTTTTTATGCCAACATGGCAAGGCACTTACCCCCCCTCTTGTTTGTTTCATCGTCAGTTGCAGTTTCTTCATCCTGTGACTCAGGAGAGGAGTCTGGACTCTTTCGCATTCACAGAACGCAAGAGCAAGCAGTAGTACGGCAGGCGCCGAGTTACAGACAAACAGCAAACATGGTGGCGCAAGTTCACTCTTCGCACCAGGAGGATCAACATGTGTGGATGATAGGGCACTCATATGTTCGACGGTTGAAATATTTCTTTTCAGGAGCTGCCAAGACTAGGGCCACTCAGCTAGGGATAAAAGTATCCTTTTTCGGTCAGGGTGGTTTGTGCGTTGGTCAATTCAGGGAGTTGGTGAACCGAGCTTTGAAAGCAAGTACGGGACCACCGGCAATCTGGATCCTGCACTTGGGGGGTAACGACTTGGCCCGATTAGGCAGGAGAGTGCTGGTCGAGGATCTCCTCACAGAAGTGGGATGGCTAGCAAAGCAGGGTCCCCAGTCAATAATAGCATGGTCACACATGATTCCCAGGTAGCACTGGAGGGGGGTGAGTCAGTGAGAGCGTTGAATTACGCGGTAAAGAGGATCAACAACAAATTTGATAAACTATTTCGGCCCCCTAGACTAGGGTCCATAGGACACAGATACATCAAGGAGGAGCAATTTTTTCTTCAGGACGGGGTGCACCTCTCACATAATTGGAATCAGGCTTTCATAGAGGACATCCTAGCTTGGGTGGAGAGCGTAAGGCGCAGTGCATGACCTTCGTAGAGGGTGAGGGGGAGACCAGGTAGTCGGGCAACTACGCTGGCCTGTGGCGGTAAGGTCATGATGGGTAAGCATAGTCTTCGGTCCTCAACGGTCAGCACCATATAACTCCAGGGGGTAGTGACAGCCGGTAGGTAGGCTGTCAGGGTGCGGGGGCCGGGGGAGTCATCCTTCCCAGTGGGCCTGGGGCCACCCCCGCACGCGCATGCGCATTAATGCGCCACTATGCAGAAGTCTGCAGCCCCCACGTAATGGAATGTAAGGCACAGGGCTTGGGGGGGGCCCGGGGGAAAGTATCCATCCGATAAGCTGTAACCCCCTGCGCAACCTTATTAATACACAGGGACCGGGGGAGCTGCCAGTCATTGACTTTGCCGTAGGCTCTAGAGGGGACCCGCAGAAAGTAAATAACATGTATTGATAGATTTACGGCAGGAGTGTCTTGTGTATTAGACTGTGTTAAGGTTAGCCGTGGAATATCTGACTGTCAAAAATGTATCTGTAAATGTATCTGTACTTTCTGCGTAAAGTTTCTGTATATAATGTTTTTTAATTTGTTTTGTTAAATGTTAATAAATACGGCCAGGGGGGGGGTTACTCCCCCCTAATCCAAAAAGTAAAACTATCTGTGTGGTCTCACAAGTGTTACACTGAAGGTGAGGGAAATGTCATCCATAATCACAGGGTCGGTCGTTAGAGTAGGGGACATGGGTAAGTACCAGACCATATGAGCCCCAGCTGAGCTATTCAGGGGGCTCATCTGAATAATGTCCGGTGCTCACCATCACGCTGTGCTTGAGAGAGCAGGGTCGAGATTCATTTTACCTGCTGGCGTGCGCGTGTGATTTTCAAAGCGTGCAGGTCAATACTTAAACATAGACATTTTATCAGGGGCAAGGGTGGCTGATTCTCACACTTCCCATACCTTCTCTCAATCGAAGGGTTAATGCCCAGAGTACAATGCGATCGAAGAGGCCACTTGAGCGCTCCTCTAACTTTTCTGCACTGAAGCACCTACCTTCCTAACGCCAAAAGCCTCAATTACCCGGTCTGTGCACAGAAGGCTTTCTTATCTGCCAAAGAAGCTCAAAACTAGCACCGCCAACCCTGCTTGCTGTTACTGTTCCGCGGGTCACGTAAGGTCCCACGTGGACACACTTGCGGAGGAGCCATGTCCGGTTGGCGCCCATGCTGTGGCACGATATTGCATTTCCTGCCTGCCAGCCGGGCCCCAGGGCACCCAGGAATTTCCTGCTGCATGGAGTTAAAGGAGGAAGCGATCACCTGTTGACCTCCTCCTGACCTCGACAGATGTACTATTGCTGTGCCCAGCCGAGCCCAACTTCTGCCCCAGACTCACCACGCAATCGTGTGTCTCATAGTGGGAGCAGATGGCACAGGCTGAGACACTGCAGCAGAGCTCGCTGTCTGACTCTCTAAAGAAGAGACAGACTAGAGATCCACGCGTTGCCAGGCCAGAAACTCCTCTCGGTGGATCGTTCTGACAGCTGTAAAGAGATGGAGGTAAGTTAGATATTAATTTAATAATCTCCTACTGCTGACATTTAAAATGTTTGTTACGAAAATTATTGGGGGCTCCAGCACGGCATAGGGCCTTGCGAATGGGCACACTAGAGTTGTCTTTCTGTGCTGAAAACGCGCTACGTTTTGTCTAAACTAGCAGTTTTGCTGATTTATTAGTAGTGCAAAGTGTTTAACATCCCTGATTGACAGTGACACTACGAAGCAGCACCCTTTATTTTCTCAGCACAGTTAGGCTTGCTAAGTCACAGATAAGTCATGTGATTATTGTTCCCGCTGGAGAGAGCTCAGAGTTTTCTCTACTGGCAGTTTTCACTCTCACCATTAAGAAAATGGGTGGCACTCTGTGTATACATGTCTGCTCGGCGACAAAGGTTCATAAATAACGTAGTAGGAAGGGTTGGTGGGTGAGTGAGTGAGTGGATAGATGAGTAAGCAAGGGCGGATGTATAGATGGATGAAAGGATGAATGGATGGATGAGTGGATGGATGGATGGGTGAAAGAGGGTGGATGATTGGATAAAAGGGCGGATGATTTTTGGATAAGTGACAGATTGGATGGATGAATGAAAGGGGGGATGGATGAAAAGGTGGATGATGGATGAGTGAAAGGAGGGATTGAGTGAAAGGGTGGATGGATTGAAAGGGTGGATGGTATAAAGGAGTGAAAGGGTTGATGGACGGATGAGAGAAAGGATTGATGGATGAGTGAAAGGGTGGATAAAGAGATGGATAAGTGAAAGGATGAATGGATAGGTTTAAAGATGGATGGATAGGTTTGGATATGAAGGATGGACAGACGGAATGGTGAAAAACTGAATGATGGATGAAAAACCGAATAGACGACAGAATGTAAAGGGTAAATGGTGGACATCAGCAGGTAAATGGTAGGATGAAAGGATGAATGGATAGATCGATGGAAGAGACAAGAGATATCTTCTGGGGAGGGTCATGATGATTTGCTTCATTTGCTTGGTGCCATAAGAGCTTTGGTTCGAAGTGGGGGTATTTTCAGTTTCTCTCCACTCACGTGCTCAAAAATATATAGTATTGTGCCAAACGACAGCAATTAACAGTATGGCATTAAGAAGGTGCAACTATTGCAAAAAAAGGAAATGTTAACATATTATCGCATTTCTCTTTCATTTTGTGTTATGAGTTGATTATATACACACATTTATCATGTGTTTTGGTGTGTGCTGCAACTATTATAGAAGTCGTTAAGTATCATCATGTCTTGCCCTTAGCCCCGCCCCTGGCCCCACCCACTCACTACACCTCTAGCTCATTTTAATGAGTACCTGCACTTATTTTTTCCCATTTAAAGCACTGGCTGCACCCAGGCCACCAACAACCAGCCACGACAAGACTGAGCCCCTGATCCCCTCCCACATAGGTGTAATGCACACCATCGCCCTCTCACACTACAAGAACACCCCTCAACTCCCATCGCCTACACGATGAGAGGAGGGTGTCACCAGCAAAGTGGCGGGAGCACAGTATAGGGCTGCAACCACGACGAGGGCTCCGAAATAAAAGAGGGCACACACACACATGTGTGTGACATCAACGAAGACAACACGAGCCCTAAAAACACGAGGAGGGCTCAGAAATAACAAGGTGCGCCCTACTGTCAAACTGCATATTCTAATCTCTACTGCACAACACATGCACTGCTGCCCTCGGCTTTGCAGTAAAGCTGGAAACCTCCACCCTTCTCATAGCCATTCCATGAGAGGGGGGACCTGACAAACTTCGACTATCCCATTAATCCTGCGGGACGTTCCTATCCTTCCAACAGGTTGTAAAGAGGGGATGGCGACTGTCCAGAGCTAAGCAAAACCTAAAATAAAAGGAAAGAGACACGCACAGAAAACACACACACACAGTAACACAGGACACACAGTAACACATCACACACAGACATTGGGAGATAAAGGGGGGGGGGGGCAGCCGACACAAGACCAGTCCCTCTTCATAGCCCGCATCAGCGCCAAACCAGTCTCCCTGACCATATCATTTTCCTCCAGATGTAACACCAAGATGTCCGGGCACCTACCAGCCACCAAAAGCCCGTTCAGCACCGATAACAAATCCTTCCATCGCATACTGCCCCTACCCCTCCAAGCCACCGCAAATAAGTCTTTATTGAAACCCAAACTGTCTCCAAAGTAACTCGAGTGGGCCTGGACCTGCGCCCGTTTCACAAAGGAATGCCCCACAATCCAGATGGACATCTCCCTGGCGAGGGGACCCATAACCGAACCTGAAAAGAGAAACGAGAATGAGACACAAGAAAAACACCAAACAAGACCTTTTTAAAAAAAAATTTATATAACACCTCCCCCAGCGTCGCTGCGCACATAACGCTGATAGCAATCCGATGACCACCTACCCAGCTTCATAATGTCCCCTCGCCCCCAACCCCTAGCATGGGCCTCTGACGCTGCCCCAATCCGAAATGAATGCGTGCCAAACCCCTTCCCATCGATCCCCAGTCTACGCAGCGCTTTCCTCAGCACCACTAACAGCTGTGAAGCCTTGACGCACCGCCCATCCCCATGAGCAAAGACCAGCCCTCCCAAAACCCCTGACAAGGATTTCCAACGCAAACCCCACCAAAACGGACAAACAGGCGACGAGCGCCCCCTTTTCAAAGATACCCATTTCCCTTTGCTTTGCTGATCCGTTTTCGCCTTTCGGAGCCAGATAGTGACCTCCTCCGTACCGAAAGAAACCTCCCCCAAGACAACTCTGACACCCTAAAGGCCCCGAAAAACATCCAGGACATGAGTGTAGAAAAAAGGATTGCTTTCCCTTCATCAAAACACACCCACGACAAAGGTCTCCACTCTCGAGAAGCGCGCCCGCACTCCCGCGCCCAGCCCTCCAAAATACGTGCCCCCAGTTCACCTGCGGAGGGGGCATATACCCACAACAATTTCCCGACGAAAGAAATTCCCGCCAGCTTGCCCGCAATCGTGACCTTCGTAAGCCCCTTCTCCACCAAGTCCAAAATAAATTGTATTACATCCTCCTGTCTAGCCACCCAGGAGGCCCGCCGCCTTGCCCCCGAACTTAAGAACTCTTCCCATGCCGCTCCATATGCTGACCTCATGGACTGTGCTAATGAGCCTAAAACCAGTTGCAACATCCGGTGTTGCCTACGTACCACAGCTGGTGCGGCATTCTGGTCAGGGTCACGTCCGCGTCCTTGGCGAGCCCACGGAATTTCCCCCACTGTGAACGAGACAAAGCATCCGCATTGTCATTGTCCACACCTGGCACATGCACCGCGCGAAAAGCAATATCATGCTTCAAGCACCCCAACACGAAAACCCTCAACAATTTCAGAACCTGTTCATCTCTTGCAGACTGTTGATTGACCACATGCACCACTGCCATGTTGTCAATCCTGAAGCTGACCTTCTTGTGGGCCAACAGAGCCCCCCACAGAGTGACGGCCACCACTTGGGGAAAAAATTCCAAAAAGGCAATACTCCTGCCCCCATCCAACCATTCAGCGGGCCAGGGTTCCGCACACCACCTCCCCTGCCAGTAAAGCCCAAATCCAGTGCTCCCTGCTGCGTCTGAGAAAATCTGTACGTCCCACACCATGTCCGCCTCCCTCATCAGAGGTATCCCGTTGAACTGATGCAAGAAAAACTGCCACATCCTCAAGTCTTCCCTCACCCCAGCTGACAGACGTACATGATGATGCAGGGGCCTCTGCCCCGCCAGTGCCCGCCCCAGTCGCCTACAGAACATCCTCCCTACTCTTACCACCCTACAGGCAAAATTGAGATGGCCCAGCAGAACTTGTATGTCCTTAACCGTCACTTTTGGTTTTGCCAAAACACTTGCCAGCAGCCCCAACATTTGCTGCTTTTTGTCCACCGGAAGGCGTGCCTCCATCAAAACGGAATCCAACTCGATTCCCAAAAAGGCCAGGGCCGTGCTAGGTCCCATCGTTTTCTCTGGGATCAGCGGCACACCCAGTTCCCTCATGATCTCATTGAAGCTGTCCAGAGCCTTCTGGCAGTCCGTGTAATCTGAGGTGCCCACAAAAAAGAAGTCATCCAGGTAGTGCGTAACTCCTTGGTGACCCGTCCGTTCCGTAAACAACCATTGTAGGAACGTGCTGAAACATTCAAAAAGTGCGCAAGACATGGAGCAGCCCATCGGCAAAGCTTTGTCCACGTACCAGTGACCGCCGAATTGTATGCCCACCAGATCCCAGTCATCAGGGTGAACTGGAAGTAGCCGGAAAGCTGACTTTATGTCACACTTTGCCATCTGCGCTGTTGCGCCCGCGGTCACCACCAGTGACATGGCAACGTCAACAGAAGAGTAAGATACAGTGGAGTCTCGTTCATAAATAAAATCATTTACCGATCCTCCTTCCGGCCAGGACAAATGTTGGATAAGGCGAAACTGCCCCTGCTCTTTTTTAGGCACCACTCCTATGGGTGACATAATCAAATTGGGCAACAGCCATTCCTGAAAGGGGCCCGCCATGCGTCCCTCCCGTACCTCCTTGTCAAGTTTATCTTGCACTACCTGAGAGTGCTCCCGCACCGATTTCAAATTGTCTGCCCATCGCCGCACCCGTGGGCCCTCATACCCCAGTCTGAAACCCTCAAGAAACCCCAAACGTAATCGCTCCGCAGCCTCCCTCACTGGATACCCCTGCAAAACCGCCAGCAAATTCCCCACGTTAACCGGAGTACGAGCCCTTTGGCCCAGGCCCCTTAGACCCCCGCCCCCCTCCCGACTGCTGTTGCTGGCCCCCTGCCTTAAAGGCTCCCGACTGTCACTGCTGACCTCCCTGTGACTGACCCTGGGCCCCCCAACAGTTGACCAGTGCATGTCGTTTCCTGCATCCGGAGCATTCGTGCCGGAAACGGCAGTACTCCCTCGTGCACAGTCCTTTATTGTAATCCCAGCAAGACCCTTTTTCCCCTGCCTGCTCCCCCCTCCCCCCGCGGGTGGGGCCTCCTCGAAAGAGCCGATACATGAGCGGGAGCCCACTGGCTGTGAAAATGGTTTTCCCAGACCCCGCTAGCTCCATCGTATGCTGCCACAAATCTGTATCCAGCTCGCCCCACTTTGCCTCCGGGTCCCACGCAATGCGCGCCCGGAACTCCACATCATACTGGGCCCAGGCATATCCACCCAACGTAATCTGCGCCTTTCGTATGACATCCATGTATTTAAACATGGCCACTGACCTCTCTGGGAATCTTTCACAATACACACTAGCGTATATCAGGAAAGCCGCTGTCCAGTTTTCAATCGTCAACGGCACCTTAGGCTGCTTAACCAATTCAAATTCCTCCTCCATCGAGTCCTCCTTCGCCCGCACTTCCCTGTGAAGGAGCTTAAGCATCTCCACGTATTCCCCTTTCCAAATCTGCTCCTTGGTAGCCAGCATCAAATGCGCGCCTAAGGGCTTCGTTACCCCCTCTCCCGTCTGCGTCTCAACCGTCCCCTTCGTGTCCGTCAAACTCTCTACGTCCTTGCCCTTCCCTCCCTTACCTGATTCTTCCATGCCAACCGCCACATCCACCACATACGCACCCTTGCGTAACCTCCCCCCAACCCCCCCTTCTCTGTCAGACCCTCCCACCCCCACGGATACCATCACTGGGCACCCGATCAAAGACCTCTTACCGGGCACAATGACTCCGTCCGTCGCTCCTTCCTGTGTCCTGGCCGAGGGGCCGAGCCGGTCTCCCACCTCGATGTCCGACCCGTGGGCCTCGCCTGGCGTCGTGACACCTGCAAAACACTAGACACAGCATTACTCCGCCCCCCCGCCCCTTCCTCCTCCACATCTCGTACCTCTCCCTCCTCCATACTATCTTCCTCATAATCTAGCTCTTCCAGCCTCGCCCCCCCAGCGCTCCCCGCTGGCGGAGCCGACTGCACCCTGCGGAAGAAACCAACATCCTCTTTGGCGCTGCTCCATCGTAGTTGTCCCCCGGGGCGCTGTGACCCCATGGGTGTTGGGGCCGGCGAGCCCGTCCCGGGCCTACTTGTGCCAGCCACGCCGGGATCCCCCGCCGGTACTGGGCACGCCGCCCAAGGCTCCACCCTCCCTTCTCCTTGGTGCCTCCGGGCTGCTCCCAGCCCAACCAAGTCTGGCACCCCTCGACGGTCAGGTTGTCGGTCCACCGCCTGAAACAAAAAGGAATGGTCTGGTGTGCTGGGCCCACCTCTCTTCTGTCTACCATCCCACCTTCGCTTACCTGCCCCTAACGTACTGCCTACCCACGCCCGCCTGCCCCACTACACTCAGATCCACCCTCTCATCCTCATCCCCGTCCTCCCCTTGGCTCCACTCCAAACCCTCCGCCCCCTCCCCCCCTCGAAAGCTCGGCCCGGCCTCCTCGTCCTCCGCCGCCCTCACCCACATCCTCCGCACCCCCGCCGTCCCGACACTCACTGCGAAGCCTGCCCCCTTTCCCCCTTCTAACCCAGAGCCCCCAATGTTCCCAAACCCTTCCCCTGCCCCAGGCGCCCCAGAAACCCCTTCCGCCCAGGACTCAAAAATGTCCAGGCCTGCCCAATTGCGCTCACTCCCATCAGATTCGATCAACAGGGGGAGTCGCCCCCCACCCCACCACCCCCTTCTTGCTCCACCGGGCGCCCCATACCCCCTGGCCCTGTACCGGCCACCGTCCCCTCTCCCCGTACCTGCACTCCCCCAGACCCCCAAACTGCTGCTCCGCCTGCAAAGGGGGCTCTTGTACCTCCTCCACCCTGTCCCCAGGCACTTGCAGCCCACTTGGAACCCCCCGCCGCCCTGACAGGACAAATACTCCCCCAGGGGCCGCTCTCCTAGCATAGGAGCGGCCCCTCTCAGCCTGAGACCTTGGGGGGGAGCCCTGCGCTGCGCTCCCCCCCCCCGAGGCCTATTGCACGTCTCCAGCTGAGTCCCCAAACATCTCCCTGCTCCCTCCCGCCTCCCTGCCGGCTTCCGGGCAGCGATCTCCGCTACCGCGCTGCCTGGCTCCAAACCAACTGCCACATTACAGGGGGCCGCTCAGCTTACAACCCCGCGGCCCCCAACACGCCACGCACCGACCCCACTCCCTTCCAGGGCCGCTCCCCTGGTAGACGAGCGGCCCCCAACAGAACGACTCTGCAGTGCTGGGACGCCCGACGCGCTCCCCCGCCCAGCGACAGTACCGCGCCCCGCCTCCCCTGCATCGCCAGTACCATCCGCGCCGTCAGACCACGAATCCTCCGCCGTAACCAAGGGGGCCGCTCTGCATACATCACCGCGGCCCCCACTATGCCCGACGCCGCTAAATCCCTCCCCCAGGGCCGCTCTCCTGGTATACAAGCGGCCCCCAACGGACATACTATGCGGCGGGGAGACGACGCTTCCCGCCGCCCCCTGGCTTACGCGCGGCCCCTAACACTCACCTGCGAACCTCCAGCCCTCTGGCAGTCGCCACCCCCGCTGACGCGCGCCTCACCGGGCGCGAGGCCGCCGAGACATCCGCTACCACGAGGTCCATGCGACCGGCCTCACTAAGAAGCCTCAGAGCTTCTAACACTCGATAGTCGCCACCAGCCATTTCGCCCTTACAGAACCAGACAAATCCAACACCTAACGGGAAACACTATGCCTGACAAAAAACCCGCCCTGCACAAGCGCTCCCAGCCACCAGGTCACCAAATCTAAAATGGTGGCTGGGATAGCGCGCAAATACGTTATAACCCCTTTGGGCTGCAAAACTCAAACATTGGGCTACATTTGGGTTATTCCCAAATGTAGCCCAAATCCTTCAAAATGGCCGCGCCGGCCACTCCCGCCCTCCCCCTCCCAATCTGCCCGGGGGGCAGACCTCGCTGTGCTCGGCTGCCCCCCAAGCTCCCATTCGCATAGAGAAACTTACAGAAACCGATTAGCGCAGTGACAGAATCACATGCGCGCGCACATACAAACACAAAAGTATGCACAGAAAACACAGACAAACAGAAACATAGTACACACATGCACATACAGACATTCGTATAGTGAATCTCACAGAAACAGGGCGGCACCGTGACTGGCTTACATGTGCGCACACCACACACATAGGCACTCACAGACAAGCACATACAGGCATTCAGAGTTACACACACACACATATATGTATAGATACTCGCATAGATACACACGGACACACATACAGGAAAGAACACACAGTCACAATACTGAGGTGAAAAGCTAAGAAACTGCGAAACTCCAACATCTTGATCACAACCGGACTTAATAAAGACAAACATTTATCACAAGTACAGTAGCCTTACAATAGACTTTATAAAGTGTTTCTGACTGTGCCCCAGCCCACCTGACATCTCCTAACACCAGCCCACGTGAGAACCTTACAGAATCCGTCTGAAATCCCCTGCATAGAAGGTGCCTCCGCAACAAACATTGGCCAGGCGGGCGGCGAAGGAGGGGGCATGCAGATTTACTTCTAACTTTAATCCGGACCGGACCCGTCCCCACACGCTTGATTCACAGTTGGGGGGGCACTGTTCTGTGGCAAATGATCTCCGCTTAATTTGGCAGCGATGAGGTGGGCTGGTGGCTCTAAAACGCTCATCAACTTCTAATTGCTGCTGTTTTAAATAATGAATATTAAGGGACGCTGGGGTTCATAAAAGTGCAAATAATTATGCATTTTTTCTTAATTTCCCCCCTTTTCATCTGTCGGTCCTTCTGGCAACATAAGATTTTCGCTCAGAGGCAGAAGGCGTTGTGGCGCTTGCATACCTGTTAGATGCGAAATGTATTAAACTCCATGGAAATGGG
The DNA here is from genome assembly GCF_964204655.1 of Triturus cristatus. Lineage (NCBI taxonomy): Eukaryota > Metazoa > Chordata > Amphibia > Caudata > Salamandridae > Triturus > Triturus cristatus. The sequence goes on from NC_140591.1 coordinate 463,650,202, forward strand.
ACATGGACGCTGGGACAGGAAGATATGGACGGTGGGACGGGGAGATAGGGACACTGGGACGGGTAGATATGGACACTGGGGCGGGAAGACACGGACACTGGGAAAGGAAGAAACACACTGGGGCAGGAAGACACGGACACTGGGGAAGGAAGAAACACACTGGGGCAGAAAGACACAGACACGAGTGCAGGAAGACACAGGCACTGCACGAACGCGGAAAAAAAAGTGCTCACATGCTTTTTCATGGAGCAATGTCTGCCTAAAGAGGGAGGTGTGTAGGAGAAAACTGCAAGCAGCGCTAGAGGGAAAGGTAGTTTTATTTAGGGGGCGGGGTCCAAGGGTTATTTTTACTGTTATATTTTTTTGATTGTGTTACGGGACCCCGATCAGAGCCACATTTTGTGTAGAGTTCAAAGGTGAACTTTACTCTGACTTCCATAACTCGAAAGCACTGCGGGACTAGACCTCGTTGTAGAGAGTTGGTGAATTTAGTACGCGGGCTCGTCTTTGAAACCCAAGAACAAGATACCCCAGTAGTGAGGAGCAGCCCCTACCTTTTAGCATAAGAGGAGAGACCCGGTACTCCTTACGAAGCTTTCTCCCTTGGCATCCTTTAGTCGCCGACGGTTGCCTTCCCTTGTCCTGAACACATCCAGGTAGCCCCAGCCCGCCTTCCCCTTCCGGGCGCACGCACGAGTACCCCAGCGAGAGTCCTGGGTTTGCTAAGTTCGTCTCCTCGAGTCTCCTCCGAGATCAGATCTTGAGCACGGCACTATGCCCGAGGCAAAGAACAGGGGAGAAGGAGCCTCGTGCCTCCCGCTGCCCTCCTCCATCACGCCATGGGGGTGAGGGGGAATGCCTAACACCAGAGGAGGGGGGAGCTGCGCATAACTCCCCCCTGCAGACAACAGGGGGGGGACATTAAAACAAGTGCGGCCGAGATCTGAACATTACAAAGAAAGAGCACGGTGTCCCTGAAACGGACCCCGCGCTCCAAATCAAAGTAAAAATAAGTAAATAAATGGAGCGTGGTGCCCGCTTCAGGGAAACCGCTCTCCGAATCAAAGTAAGTAAATAAACGGAGCGCGGTGTCCTTGAAGCGGGCGCCGGGCTCCGAAATAAAGTGAACATGCCCTCTAAAAATAATAAAAACGCAAGGCACATTAAAACAAGCGGGCCGAGGCAGCCCCACTCAAAATAACAAAGAACAAGAAACCCGTGAGTGGTCTGCGCGCGCCACAGCGAGACTGACATGCGGTTTCAATTATCGTGCCCGTGTCTGGGCACGATAATTGAAACCACATGACGGCCGGTGCGCGTAATAGACACCAATAGACTGTGGGCGGAGCAATGCGCCCGCCTTTGGCCTATTGCGTGCTCTCTTTTAAAAAAAACACGCACGCAAAGCCCAATAGCGTGCCACAAAAGGAAAAGCACATGCTCGTGCGTGTGCCATTCCTAGGTCAGCTTCTGAAACCCCATTTTTAGGTCTCGGCTGCGAAAGGCTGCGCTTGCGCAGTCTCGCTCCGAGATTTAATGAGATGGAGTGACTTTGAGAAGAGGGGCTTGCACCCGCCCCTCTTCTCTCCTGTTCTCCATTGGCTGGCCTCTTAAATGCTGGCCAGCCACTGGAGAAGAGGTCCAGTCACTCCGTTGAAGCCCCGTCCTTTTCCGATCGGGGGGCGTGTTTTTTGCGAGAAGTCTCAGGGAGGAGACAACAGCAAAACACGCCCCCCAATCCGAAAAGGACACTCCCTTTCTCCGAGGCATTTTCTGCTGTGCCTCGGAGAAAGGCGGTGGTGTCCCGGCGTTGCTCCCTCACCTGATCTCATTGTTTTTTTTACAAGGACGTTCTCTGTTTACCGAAGGCTGCGCTTGTTTTCACTGTGACCTGGAGGGAGGATTGAATTGTGCTGAACTCGAAGGCGCACAACGGAGGGCTCCGAGGGGCTGGTGACATATGCACGGCTCGTTGGAATTGTTCTCTGCGACGCACCCCTTAACAAGTGCCTCACGCGCCACTGTGAAAGACATTTCTCTGCTGTCGCACACTGCATCCCTTCAGCATTAGTAGTAGGTGTTGGAGACGAGGCACACGCGTGACCTGTTTACACTCCACTTGACCCGGGTGTGTAGGAACAGATGACGCGCGAGAGATCGCGCCGGGATTGGCCCCGAGGCAGGAAGTGTCGGTCTCGTGGCTAAACAGATGACGCGCGAGAGATCGCGCCGGGATTGGCCCCGAGGCAGGAAGTGTCGGTCTCGTGGCTGGAGTCCGCTCCGTCGGGTCCAGGGTGAAGTTGGCTCGGTGTGAGGGGATTAGCAGGCCCTTCGCTCACGCGCCATCAATCAGGCTTCGGTTCCGCGCTCCGCTGCTCTCTGGCATTCCTCGACACGGGCCCCGGGGCCCTCTCTGTTAGCGAGAAGGCTCGTCGGTGCCTCTCTCGGCCGTGCGTGCATCCCTCGCCAGACAGGGAGGCTGCGGTCACATGGCAGCTCTTGTTCTGCTTTCAATGTTGAAAAACAAGAAGCTCGCCTAGAAACTCGATAAGAGTACTCTGCGCCAAACACGCCATCATAGCACGCTTTTAAAACTAGTTTGCAGTTCCCGATTTTCATTTTATCGGCCAGAATTCCTCGTTCATCTCTATGCAACCTGAAGGTTAAGTGGGTGCAAGGGTGAGAGCTCGATAATAAACCAAGATAACAGGCCTGTGACGCCACTGGGTAGTGCGCCCAGTACTCCTGTCTGCAAAACGGAGACAAGCAGCTCACGTTGTTGAGACTAGGAATCTCAGGAATGTACTTAATACATCACCCATCAGACAAAACGCTGCTTCTTTTGTTCACAATCAGCAGTGGCGGAAACGTATTTGACACTCCCATGCCCATGCTTTGAAATGAGCCGAAAATCACCTGAACAAGTATTGATGAACCGAGCCACTTATCCAGTGTGTTTTGTATTAACAAGCAGTTATGCGGCACCCCCTTCTCAGCAACGCTAGCTCTACCTAGGGTGACCAACAGGCATGGGTGCAAATTTAGGACGGTATGTGTAAACATTCAGGACAGAGGGACAAAATACAGGACAAAAATTTAGGACAGAAGGTCAAAATTCAGGACAAAACTTCAGTACAAAAGTAACGTTTTACAGACACATCAGAGAAAGTTGCGCGATAGTGTATTAGTGAGTAAATAGACAACCACTTGAGTACAAGTCAAAATAAGTTTTATATTAGGTTGAGACAATAATGCATTTCACGGTTTTTCGGTATGCGTGCAGCTTTGGGCAACTGTGCAGGTCTTTTTGCGGTATTTCATATGATAATAATCTATTTATATGGTTACCTCACTGGGTTGTCCAGTCTGATATTTTGTTTATAACTCATGATCCTGAGCAGGCATGTTTGGTGAGAGAAGGGGTCAGAAAGATCTACTCGGAGAGACTTAGTTACTAGCACCTCATATCGGACTACCATTCTGAGATGTAAAGCGGCAAACGTAGGTGAACTAAAGTGAGGATTGCTGTGATGAACCCACTATAGGGAATGCATTATGAGTGTTTCAGCAAGTGGAACTTAAAATATGGAATCTGACTTTGCTTATGGGGGTTTCGCAGAGAGTTGCACTAGCTGAAGGAAGTCACAAAGGCGCTTTTCCCTGCAGCTTTCTTAAAGGAGGCACTGTCTTATACACTATTACATAGTTTATTTTTGAGTCCTTGCCTATTGCTACAACACAATATACAACTCTTGCACAGCTCATGGCACTATGAGGCTTCCTCTAAAACCTTGCACCTAAAACAAAACATGCAAACATTTACAATTACTAGAGTAACATTCATGTAGCAGTTGGGTGTTACTCAAAATGTCATCTATTAATTCTTTCATCCATCATTAAGTCTTTCACCATTCATTCTGTCCTTCCATCTGTGTCCCCATCCATATCCAAACCTTTTTAACCATTTGCAAACCTATCTATCCTTCTATCCATCATTTCACTCATCCATCCCTTCACTCATCGATCCACCCTTTCACCCAATCCATCCTTTCACTCATCCATCCACTTTTCTACCCATCCATCTAACCATTTACACCTTCACCGAGCCATCCTTTCACTCATCCAGCCACTCTTTCACTCACTCATCCATCCACCCATTTACTTTTTTACCCATCCTTTCACTTACTCATCCATCCACCCTTTCACTCATCCATCCATCCTTTCTTCCAGCTCTCCACCCTCCCTTTCACACATGTATGCACTCTTGCACTCCTCCATCTTTACATTCTTCTTTTCACTCATCCATGCACCCATTCGCCTATCCATTCTGTCAATCATCTATCCATGCTTTTACTCATCCATCCATCCATCCATCCATCCATCCACACTTTCTCTCTGCACTCCCCTTTCACCCTTCACCCTTCCACCCACCCATCCAGTTGCAGACAGAAGAGGCCCATCAAGAACTTCACCCTCGCTGCAGTTCCTAAAGCAAGGGGTGGGGTGAGAGAGGGTTCACTATGCCCCTGCACACAGGCAATCTGAAAACTTGGCTGTCATGAGTCATGCATGATGCACAGTGCCAGGATACAAGGTGACTGTAACATGGTGTTGTTTCCAGGGCTTTAATTGGGATGAAAAAGTAGGGGTCTCTCCAAGGGGTGTGTCTTGGGTAATTTAGGGCGTGACTTAAAACACCTCAGCGAAAAATATGCGCCGAGCATAATGTGCCGCACGACTCGTATTTTGCTGTTTCTATCATTGCATGCAGTAACATTAGACCTAAAACAAGCCATGACTATTGGCTTTGTCAACGGATGTTTGTTGCTTAAAATAAATTGTTAAAAAGCAGCAACTATGGCTTCCTTTAATATAATAATAAAAATGCGTAAGCTCTGAAATCATGAGACTGTGTAAGACCGCTAACCTCTTCTTTTGAACTTTGTACTAGACCGGGCAGGAGGAGGCCACCACATGCTGTAACAGCCAGCAGACAGAGTAACAATGGGCAGGTGGGGATGCTCTTGTGCTCTGAGGAGGAGTGCGAGGCTGCCCCCTCAGAAAGCTGATGTCTCTCACAGGGGAACAGCTCTGCTCCCTGCAAGGGTCACAATTACGGACAAAAGGCATCCGTAAAAGGGATTCTCACGGACAACGGACGTGAGGTCCAAATTACGGACGGTCCGTGAAATTTACGGACGGCTGGTCCCCTAGCTCTACCCCACAGTGCGCACAAGTGTATCACCAACCCTCATTGGTTCCTCTAACAGAAAACGCAAAGGTCAAGAGTGGACCACAATCTCGTCATCAGCAGATTCTGCTTTTCTGCCAACAAACGCAAGCTTCGGTGCTACAGCAACAGTGGACATTGGATGACACTGACAAAGAGAAAACAATTTACTTTGATTACAGAACACGAAACTAGTTCTGTAAGAAACGGTTAGCTCACTACTAAAATAGAACTTTACAATTGTGCCCAGTAAGTTCGTATAGACTAAAAAAAGTATGCAAGTTCGAAGGTGCTGCATAAGCCACGGTTGACTGCGGGTGAATGCATGGGTGTTTACTTCAACTGCACACAAATAACAAGCATTTACAATGCAATGGTCTCGGCATTGGTAAAGTTAGAGCTATTGGCATTGTTCATGACAATGCTGTTTCTTTAAATGTTTTAAAAACAAAAACATAAAAAAAAATAATGTCATGAGCAATGCCAATAGCTCTAACTTTACCAATGCCGAGACCATTGCATTGTAAATGCTTGTTCCTACTAAATGTCTCGCACTGCGCGAGCAGTGTTGCGCACTGCAACGCTAGGCGCGAGACCTAAAAAGCAGGTCCTGAGGCAGGTCCCTATCGGGCTCTCCATTTCTGCCTTCACCTTCAAGGTGAAAAATAATTCTTAACTCTGCTACAATACCAACCTTCACTGTGAGAAGAGGAAAGTAGTTTGCTTTCCTTCTCTTTACAACTAACCCAGAAATCCGAATCCTCTACCTTGTCGTTATTATTATCAGTGTCAGGTCAATGCATGCAGTGGCCAGTTAAATGTAACATTAACTTTTTAACATATCATCAAACCTGCTGCAGGAATGTATGGACAACACGATGATAAGATTAGGTACGATATAGACTTTGTCACTCCATGTTGTAGTAAACTGTTTCAGCTGTTCAACATGAAATGTGAAATTTAAAAACTCAATAAAAAAATATATACAAAAAATCAGTGTCAGGTCAATAATTATCATCTGTATCCTGAATGTCATGAATTACAATTTGATGTGCATTTTTATTCATATTGGGTAAATTCCCCTCCTTAAAAGATGGCCTTGGAGGAGCGTAGCCCTTTACCATATGTGAGGCACCTTCACTGACCAATTGTGCATTCTTAGATTTTTTTATAGACACATCATCCACATTGATGGTGAATGATTATTTTTACAGAAGATATTCTGTGCCTTGCACTTTCTGCCTTCCCATGCAGAATGGGCCAAAATATTTTTGGACATAATATTCTTTACAGTATTTTAGATATTTTTTGTCATAGAGGAAGATACTGCTTGTTCCACTGAGGACTGGATGAAAACATTTACATTATTTGTAAATTCTTCACCCTTATCATCATCATCATCATCAAAAGCTGATGAATTATTGAAATCCATAGCAATATAAACAAAGTTGTACAATTTTATCTAAGTAGTACAGCTGTTTAAATTCAAAATGAACTTGAAAGAAGAGCGATTAAATAACAGAACAGCAAGGGTTAAATATATATAACTTGTAGTGGGCTGGACTTGAGAAGAAAAAAGCCCTCCCACAAGGGGAAGTCAAACTGTGGCCAATAGAAAAAAAGCTTTCTGGGAATATAAGTCAAGGGCAGAGTCCAGCAAGGCCGTGCCCCGAGGAGGCATCAATCGCTGCTCCGAATGCGTTGGTGAAAATACTTGGCAAAGGTATAAGCCGACTGAGTAAGCGCTTGGAGCATAGGACATGCTCCGATTAAAAGCACACCGTCTGAGGAAAGATAGTGAGTGCGAAGACTTATAATAGGCACACGTAAGAAGGGAGTGCGTGGCGGAAAAGAAAACGTTTGTCCAGGTAAGAAGGGTTATTCTTTGGGAGGGGGACTTAATGGTCACATGCCATGAGTAGCGCATGTGGAAAAAACAAGTAATTTACCTTATGCATAAAGACCACAGACCATAAGATTAACAATACAACTATATAAACCGCACAACACGATAACGAGGAGAAAAATAAACAATACTTATCTTGACAGTGAGCAGCAAGAAAAGAGGACTGTTTGCAGTCAAGATAGGTATTATAGGGGCTCTATGTCTCTGATTGGTTGTGTATTGTACTACTGTTGTTTCACCATTGGCTTATTGTCACTAAGCCTGATGACATTTGTAGTTTTTCACACATCTTGACAGCTGCTATTTGAAGTGAATCAAGCTAAGAGAAGCATAATAGAAGCCTCTGGTCTTGCCATAAAATTCAGAGGTTTGTCTTGGCCATTAGAAATATCTCCTCAAGCTTGTCAGAATGCATTTGTAATAGGTAAATATTGCCAGGTTTTTGATAGGGAGATTTTACTCTCTCATCCATTATAACACATACTAAATATTGTTGACAATTATTCTTAGGTTATAGTTTTGTTTGTTTTTTATTCTTAGGTTATATTTTTGTTTGTTTTTTATTTTCTCTTTTTATTCAATATAAAGTTAAGATTTTTATAGAGCAAAAAAATATTACCTAGAACAGTATTGGCAACCCTAATATGTGTGGCTTTTGCGTATTGCATACATAGCCATGCACAAAATATACTAGTATGTATGGAGCACACAAATAAGCATACATTTCAACACACTTCGTGACATACCGGCATTTGTGCATGCAAGCCAAAAATCATTCAGGCATCTATGGCCACAGACCAGCCATATCACTAAATCAGATAGACCTATAGACACTTAATCATCCATGTAGATATAGAAACATCCATGCATAACTCTAGGTATCAGGATGCACAGTGTGATGTGCATTACCAGAGATCCCCAGATTTTTTTTACAGAATTTTATTGGTATAAACATAAAAAAATAGCACTGTTGTTCATTCAGTAATAAACAATGAAACCAAACCACAATGACCATCAATAGCATAATATTCGTTGTGGAGGTCCCAGGTCATTGAGACAGATAAAAGGGCATACATCAACATGACAGGAAAAAGAGGAGAAGGATACAGCCAACAATATAGGCAGGCATTGGTGAGGGCCAATAATAGTAAACCAAATAAGGAGCAGGGATCTTCAGATGACATTCAAACAGGATATACAGATGCCGCTAACAAAAAGAATATCCCCCCTTACATTATATGGGCAAGAAGTCTTTGGACAATAGACTTTCAATTTTCCAAAGCTGCTTCAATCACTTCTACACCACTATTTATTTATAGGCCAGTCTGTACTCCCTTACTAAGCCGGTATAACTCACACATCATGCTTGAAAACTTAGCAAAAACAACTATTTTATCCTCCCTGGACCTGGATCTCCACTTGCAAGACATCAAAGCAAACTCTTGTATCCCTTGGTTTTAATAGAGCTACAGAAAACCCCAGTCTGTTGGAAAACTCCTGACCCTTTGACCATCGCACAATGGTGGGACTCTGTATGCCACACTCACAGATTTGAATCTGTGGCATCTCAAGATACGTCTTCAAAACTGAAATTTAACTGCACCTGATCTTCTCTGATTGACCCACAAAAAATGTAAGAAGTCATTAAACTACCTTGAATATGTCCATGCGGCAACCACCCAGCACCAAGTATTTAGCTGTCTTATCACATCTCTCTTCTGTTGTCGTGCCAGGAGGTAGGATTTCTAATTGTGGCACTTGGAGTGAAGGCTTCCACTGACTGGGATATCTGGTAGGCCACTTGCCAAGCAGTAGATAAGCTCCTGAGGGCCTCATTACAAGTTGGCTAGAGTTTTCAGCGGAGATATGGAGGGCCAGAATTAAGTTTACTAGTCGGTATCTTTGTAGCAAAGTATGGCAATTCTGAGTTTCCCCCCAGAAATTAGGAATAACTGCTCGCACCTGGGTTTACCAGGTGCTTTTCTGAGCTGTTTTTCACCATTTTAGTGAACTCTAAACCACACCCTTAGTGTTCCGGTGCTGGTCAGTATGGCCAGCATTCACAGGAGTATTGTTTTGTTACAGAGCATAAGATGCATTTGTAAGGCTTTTTAAATATTTATTTCTCTTCTTAGCAGGGGTTTGTCTGTGTGCTGTTGTGCCGTATGTTTAAGTCCTTACCAGAGCTGAAGCAACTGTGAAGGGATCATTGGAATGTTAGAGCTGAAGTGAAGGGATTTGGTGTGTGAGGCTGAAGAGAGAGAAAAATCAAAATTTGAGTAGAAAGGGATGGAGCCCAGGAGTCCCAATTTTATGTAGGCAGCCCGATTGGAACCTTCGTACAGATAGTCCAGGGCCAACTGATACTTAAGTATATTTAATAAGAAGTTATCATTCACAATATTACTGAGTTACATGTGAGCTATATCTGAAGAGATGTGTTTAAGGTGATCAAGTGGAGTCTATGACCTGTGTAAGTTATGTTGCCTTATAAAGTTCAATAAAAGGAAGAATGTGTTACTGCCAACAGAGTATGTTTGAACTTACATTTATTATAACTACAAGAGTATAATGTACATTCTTTGTTCAGCTATGTGCTTCCCGGCCGTGCTTTGTAGTGAACACATAGGTCCTAAGAGGAAAAGGGGTTTAATTAGGCAAAATTGAGGGACCAGGCAAAGATAATATCTCAGCAGCTTTCCTTTTTTAACGTGAGAGGCTCAATTGTTTTAATATGCATATTTTGAGAGTATGGGGTTTCCAAAGAATTCAGTCAGATTTAGCCTGTGACACATTTTTGAGAGAGTGTGACTACACAAACTAATCTGAAAGTTAAAACTACCCACAACGGACAGGGGAATGTAGGAAACGAAGGAGAAGAAAAAGTAAAAGAAAACTAGGTTAGTAATCATTGATTCTAAGAAGGAGAGAGGAAATAATAAAATGGATAAAGACCTTGAACCCTCGGGCCTCCATGCCTTCACCATCCTCTACCCACCCAATCTCTCCAAAAATGCAGCAAAGAAGTTCAAACACAGACTAATGATAAACCACCCTGAGACTCTTATTTCAGACCCATACTTCTGCATTAGCAAAGGCGTAATATCCAACGACCTTATCTTCCACACACAAAAAACGCGCCCAATGGAGAAATATCTTTTACTCATTGCTCGGAATCGCCAATGCGAAAAATACCCACATGCCCTCAAACTGTCGGTAACAGCCTCAGGCCTATGCCCTGCAAATGCCAGCATCACTATCTACTACAATGGTAATATTCTTATACAAGCATCCAACGCTAATCTTGATACCATTGACAGGATCTTTCCTACTCTCAAGAAAGCAGTAAACAGTAAAAATAGCACACTCACCGCAGCCTTGCATCCTCAGTATCCAGATGCCACCCTAACTCCTCTAGAAATCCCATAACAAACTCCTCTGAACTGTCAACCACCGACACCGCCAATGAGCCCTATCGCCCTGACACATTGGAATCAACCACACATGGGTCCCTTGGTTTAGGAAACACAGGGTTGCACTTAGACACCGATCTCATCAGGGCAGTCACCCCCAGGGATCCCTACCCCACAGTCATAGTGGTCGCTTCCACACCGGGATCCCCCAGCCCAGAAGGGACAGGGTTAGTCTTAGACACCGATCACCTCATTGCAGACTCAACACCGTTATCCCTGGCTGCCATGAGTGGAGTCACCAAATGGGATTCAACACACACTGCCCTCCTCTCCCCCCATCATCCAAAGCAGATTGCAAAGATCCCCCTGACCCACTGTCTACCACGATACATGAGAGGACCCTAACACACGCTATACCCATCCCACCCATACAAACACAGCGCACAAAGACCATTCCCAAACCTCAGGCGACAGCCCCTATCCGGCTGTCTCGCCTCTATACCATGCCACACTGACTTGGACCCCACAGCAAACCTCCCAGCTCAGCTTCTCACATCGATCCCTAATGAAGATATCCCCAAGCAATTGGAGAACATGAACATGCAAAGAGACACTACAGGGAGATCGCCCTCCATAACTAATCATACACCCACACTTACTACCAACTCTCCCAATTCCGAGTGGACCGTATGACTCAATGAGTTAGCCACAAGCCTATCTCATCTCAAGGCCGAGATGCATAATCTTTCATCTATCACTAAAGAACTTCTAAAATTACACATAGCCACCAATGACACCGTGAACCAAATCAGTCTCCAAACGAGAAATGACATCCCCAAGAACTCACACCCCGAGAACATTAGTCAGAGTAACCAAATCAGTTCTCAACCTAGTAGACACATACCCAAGTTCTTACACCCCGGAAACACTAAGCAGGGTATTTTACCTTCCCCATCCTGGCCCAGGAGGGTAAATGAAGAACTATCTGACAGGGAAATACACGACCTCCTCATATCTTATGCCAGGGCAACAGATAACAGTAAGTCGCAAGGTGGCACTATCCAATCCATTATAACCAACCCCCTCAGAGAACCGACTCACAACAACAGATCCGTAAATAGAGATAACCTCACAAATATCAACATAGAGCAGACCACCCTAACCCACTCTATTAACAAGATAAAGTGTGCACTCATTAATTGCAGATCTACTAGCAAACATGCTCCTGACATTTTTAACCTCATCTTAGAGAATGACTTGGATATTATTGTCCTCACTGAAACATGGCTAAATAGCTCCTCCTCTCCCATCCTTGACTTACTGGTTCCTCCTAGTCACGACATAATCAGCCTAGACAGAAACATGAAACCCGGTGGAGGGGTAGCCTTAATCTATCGTAACTCAATCTCAGTCAAGCAAGCAGACTCCATTGCTCTATCCTCCTGTGATTATCTCTGTATTAATATCTCTGATGATAAGTGCATCGCCAGCAAGCTTCACTTATTCTACCACCCCCCGGGTGATAACTTGACTTTCATCGACGAGCTAATGGAAGTCATTGGATCCAACGTCAACTCACATGTACCTCAAATTTTCTTGGGTGACTTTAGTCTCCACTGGAACAACGCAAACGATCATGGTGTAGGCTGTCCTAAAGCGTTTCTATCAGACCAGGACCTATCTCAATTTTGTGACAGCCCAACTCATAATAAGGGAGAGACACTGGGCCTCATCATAGAAAAAGCGAACATCATCTCATTAGAATCCATCACCCCATGTGACTGGACTGATCATCACTGCATCCTCTTCTACATTAATATCGAGGTAATTCAAAAAAGAGGCCAACCCTCTAAGACTAAGCAATGGAAAAGGAACTTACAAAATATCAACCCCATCACCCCGGTAAACTTATGCAACTCCGCCCTGACCCCCACGGCGGACATGACTGATGTACATGACCTCACATCCTTCTACAATTCCACTCTGCTTGAAATCATGGACTCCACAGCGCCCCTCCAAGAAAAAAGTCTCCTCCAAAATTTCCAAACCTTGGTTCAATGAGACCCTGAACTCGGAGCGACGCAAGCTAAGAGTTGCTGAGCGACTATGGAAAGCAGCACCCACCACTGATCACCTAGATCACCGTAGAAGGTTAAGGAACTCATATAACAGGAAGATTCTTAAGGCCAAGGCAGATTTCATCAGAACCCAGCTGAACCAAGCAATTAACCGTCCCAAAATATTTTTTTTAAATCGTCAAGAATCAAGCAGGCAACACGACTAACTCTAGGGAACTAAATGACCTGGCTACACCTACCTGCGAGGAGCTTGCCAATTTCTTCTGCGAAAAGACTATGGCCACCGAGTTCGACATCCAATCTAAGAAGGCCCCCTCACAACCTGTGGCCCAAGATATTAAATGTGCATAACTCAAGGCCCATTTTAATACTCCAGAGGAAATAACAAAAAACAATGCCTTATGGCACACCTTCTCGCCAATCTCTCAACAAAAAATCTTTAACACTCTTCAAGAAATCAACTCCTCCAATCACTTCTCTGACCCCCTTCCTCCTACCCTATTCAAAACGCTAAAAACAACTATCCTACCACTATGGGCAAAAATTGTAAACGCCTCTCTGAGACAAGGCTCCATTTTGGACTCTCTTAAAATAGGGCAGGTCACACCTATACTAAAGAAATCCGACGCCAACCCATCTGATCTAAACAACTACCGGCCTTAATCCAACATCCCCACTTTGGCGAAACCTCTGGAGAAATGTGTACAAATTCAATTATGCAACCATATAGAGAATTACAACCTCCTAGACAATCACCAATCCGGCTTCCGCCAAGGTCATAGCACAGAATCTGCACTCACACACATAATGGATGACATACTAAAAATGCTTGACCGCAATGAATCATGCCTATTGATACTCCTTGACTTATCCTCCGCCTTTGATACGGTCAAGCATGACAACCTCTTGTCACTATTAGAACGAAAGATGGGCCTCTCAGGGACAGTGTTACAATGGTTCTCCTTCTTCCTAAATAACAGAACACAAAGAATCAAGAGGAAGAACTCACTCTCTCAACCTTCCGTGGTCACCCTGGGCGTTCCACAGGGATCAGCCTTATCACCTATTCTTTTCAACCTTTTAATGGAACCCCTGGCGAACGTATTGAAATCAGCGAATATTCTATATCACCTGTATGCGGACGACACCCAACTGTATTTGAAAATCTCCACTCCAGAAGACTTCATTTCCCTCAACGCTATTTTACAGAACACGCAAAGCTGGTTCACTAACAACCACCTCATGCTGAATTCCCAAAAAACAGAATTCATTCTCATCTCTCCACCGAATCACACACCTAAGATAGACCTATGGTTGAAACATCTAACCTCCTTTGACTGTGCTCCCCTCATCATTGACTCCGCAAAATCCCTAGGAGTCACCATAGACAAACACCTGAATATGCAGACGCACATCACTAATGCCACTAAGGGAGCTAATCACAAGTTGAGTATACTAAGGAAACTCAAACCCTTCCTCCCCCAGGCCGACCTAAAAATGGCAGTGCAAGCCCTAGTGCTACCAAGATTAGACTATGAGAGCACCACTCTTTGCGGTCTCCCCAAATACAAGCTGGCTCCGCTGAGGCCAACACTTAATGTGGCGGCAAGACTGGTATCAGGAACGAAAAGAAATAGCCACATCTCTCCGAACCTGAAAGCTCTGAACTGGCTGCCCTATGAGGCAAGAATACACCTAAAGCTTGCCTGCATGACTCATAAAGCACTACATAACAATACACCCAGTTACTTAGCGCTAAAGCTAGAAAGGTCGGGACAATGCAGACAACTACAAAGTGCGAGTACTTTACTCCTGAAACCACAATCCTTCCATAAGAAGAGAACTGGCTGCAGAGCATTCTCAGGGATTGCTCCAAAGATTTGGAACTCCTTACCTCCAGTGGTACGTGGAATCACTTCCTTCACAGCATTCAAAAAAGAAGTACAAATACTACTAATGAACAAATTCACGTTCATTAGACTTACTTTTTATGCTGACATCGAGTCACCTATTCGATCCTCATGTCACTGCCTACCTCCGGTGGAATGAAGGAGAATATTGTATGTATGTTTATTACCACATTCACTTGATGCTCATTAACTATAGTCAGTGTAAAGCTCTGTTGGCCACGGGTCTCCTATATTATCCATAGCCCTCATACCTATGGTGGATTGAAGGAGAATTTCATATGTGTGTTTATTAGCACAACCACCTAATGCTCAATAACTGTATATAGGGCAATGTCCTGCTGGAGACTGGTCATCTATGTTATTCGTATACTATACACCCCTTCTGTACGTAATGACAAATATCAAATGCTTGTATACTACCTCATCTTTTTTTTTTTCTTCTCTTTTCTTATGTTTTTATACTGTATACTGTAAAGCGCTCTGATACCCTCGTGGGTCATGTTCGCGCTATATAAAACTTTATAAATAAATACACCACCTGTTATTCGCCATACATTGTTAAAGAGAACCAAAGCCAATAGGTCTGGCATTGGCTTCCAGCCTTTTGCTTAACCAATGTTTACCAATGTTTGTTATGGTTTTTTTGTTTGTTTACATTTTCAGTTACATTAACAAAGTCTTGTGCATCTACATCATTAATGCGTCATTCAGTAATCGTACATGACAAAGTCTACAATATCATAACTCTGGACGGGTTTGTGGTTCATCAACAATCAAATCAGGCCATGCTCGCCCTCCCCTTCTTCACCCTCCCTCTCCTGGGTCCTGCCCCTCAGCTGTTTCATACAATCTCCCTCTCTTGAGTCATATATTCTTTGTGTATTTGTTCCTTCGCGGTCTCAGTCGGTCCCTCCCTGCTCTTCCCAACACGGTAGTAGTCACTCTCCCCCTTGCTCTAATCTCACGATCCTCAAGTCAGGGGGCCTATGGTGAGTAGCTGAGCAAATACGTTCATAAGGGGTCCCATATATCTTTTGGTCTAAAAGTGCTGCATATATCATGGATTGCTCTTGCCATAATATGAGATATCCTGGAGCCAGATTTTTAATTTGGGTGCTCTGCCCCGTCCCCACCTACAGGCCACTCTTCTTTTAGCCAATAAAAGCCCCAGCACTGTGAATTTCCAGTAGGCAGCGTCGATCTCCTCAGTGTACCCCAGCAGTGCTATAATCAGCGATGCCGGTAGCAGAGTCTCTATCATCACCACAAGCGCCTCCAAAACCTGCATTCCCAGGCTAAGTGTAGGAAGTCTGTGTTCTCTTTTCCACACCTGTCGCATTTATCATCATCCCGACTCTGGTATCTATGCAGGCTTGCCAGTGTGTAATACATGCAGTGGAGGAATTTATAATGTATGATTCACAAGCAGCTATTGGCATACATGTTCCCAGTCTGATTGCAGGTATACTCCCATTGCTTATCCGAAAGGGATGTGCCCAAATCCACTTCCCACCGAGTCAGAATGGGGCATCAGTCAAGGATGCTTGTGTATGGTGATAGAGAAGGGAGACCACATGTGACGGGGAGGTGCATTGCAATATAGCATGTAATGGGCCCAATGTTGGCGGCTCTTGAGGAAATTCAGGTGTGGTTGCTTTAAAGCTTTGACGGAGTCTCACATATAGGAGGAGCTCCATTGGCGTAGATTTGTCTCCACAAAAGAATTGTTCCCTGCTTTTACAAATTCCGTTGATATATAGATCACCCCATGTGTGTATTTTAACTTTATGTAACATTCTTCGGCAGCCTAACTCTTGTGTTACCTCAAGATCTGGATAGTGTGAAAGTTGTAATCTAGGCGAATA
Organism: Triturus cristatus; assembly: GCF_964204655.1. NCBI lineage: Eukaryota > Metazoa > Chordata > Amphibia > Caudata > Salamandridae > Triturus > Triturus cristatus. The sequence goes on from NC_140591.1 coordinate 463,666,604, forward strand.
CAGCATTGGTACAGTCAATTTTCTAGCGATGCCTTTCCATGCCACGGTGATGCAATCCAATGTGGTGGGGTCTAAGTCTCTGCCTTTCGGTTTATGTGCAATAAATCCCGCAAATGGGATGGGATCCATATATCCCTGTTCAATGGCCAAGTGTGGCGTAAAAGGGGGAGGGTGAAACCAGTACGCTGAAAAGTGTGCCTGCGCACATAAATAATACAATTTCATGTCAGGAGCTTCAAAGCCTCCCTGCAAGTACAGTTGCGTTAAAGTGTCCCATTTGAGTCTAGGTTGTTTCCCCCCATGGCAATCTGGTCATCTGCGCTTGGAGTGTTTAAAAAAGTGTCAGGGGGGGCGTGGCCAAGCCGTTCATGGAGTGAGACGCGGATTATCGGAGCTCCGGGCTGCCGCCGGGGAAATGAGCTTCAAAGAGCGATCTGGTGCCTGGTGACACGACTCCCCTGGGGGCGAGACGGCGGCGGAGGGGAGCGGGCTGCTTCCGGACGCTTTGGTGAGCCCGGAGAGTGCAGCTGGTGACGCCGGAGACCGGATTGAGGAGAGGCCCCGGACGAGGCGGAGGCGACCGCCATCTTGAGCGCCCTGACCCGGGGTGTTGCGGAGGACCTCCATAGACGGACTGGGTGCCCGGGCCTGCCGACGGAGCTGCTTCGCCGTCCTGGGCGGGCCTGACGCCGTTTGCGAGCGGCAGTTGAGGGTTCCCGGAGCGGGCTGGAAGCGAAGACGCTGGAGGGGCTGCTCCGGAGGGTGAGGACGAGTCCACCATTTTGTGCCCCTGGTTCCGCGGAGCGGAGGAGGGGACGGCCTCTGCGGCCGGGGGCCGGAGCCATCAGCGACTCAGCTTGGGGGCCTGCATTAAGGTGAGGAGATCGGCAGGCGGTATCGGCCCGGTGTTTGCCCACGAGAGCTGCTGCGGGGGAGGACGGCTTGCAGTGGCGAGAGACGCCTTGGCCCCGTCTTGAGAGGTCCCTTGCGAGCGCTGCCTGCGCTGGAGATGGTGGGCCTGTGGCGATGCCCGGAGTGACTGTGCAGGGACCTGCCTTGAAGCGCGTGACTGGGGAGACTCAACTGGACAACGAAGCGCTCGCCCCTGAATGTTGCCTAGCTTGTGTGGTCCTACTGTGGGGGCATTCCGGGATCCTCTGGAGGCGCTGAGCAGGGGAGGAGGAGACGCACCCCCTTGCCCGGTGGCCCTGCGACTTTCTCTGCCTGGGTGAACGAAGGAGGCCCTGGGACTGAGCTTCGTGGGCTTGGGGACTGGCGGCGCCCTTGCCCTGAGGGCGGCCTGTAGCTGCAAGGGCCCCGGCGCCCTGCTCCCCCGCTGCACCCGGAATACTTGCCCTATGACGCTGCGACCAGGGCGCGTGACCCGGAGGAGGGGGACAGCCTCACGTCGGACGCTGCGCGGCCTGACCAGCGGGCCTCTGGATACCGGGTGGCCTACCGGGTGGTGGCCCTGAGTGGACTGGACGATCTGCGGTGGGGGTCATCTTGAGGGTGCGACGCGGGACTGCACAATGACGCGCACCAAACCGGGGAAGGAACCGCCGGCGTCCACTAAAGACACCACGGTGAAAGACCTTTGGAATAAGCCAGGAGTGGCGACAGCGGGCTCGCAGCAGTTGGGGGCCGGGACATCGGCGGAGCCAGTGACACAGTCCTTTATGGCGCTCTTCATGCAAGACCTCAAATCTGAAATTGGTTCGCTGCGCACGGAGGTCCAGGTTTGCGTCAAGGAGCTTCGGAGGGATGTGGGGGAAATCGGGGACAGAGTGGACGACATGGAAAAGACCCTGGATGCTCGCACAGAGGACCAGGAACGCCTCTGGCAGCGGATAACGACCCTAGAGGAGCAGAATGTCGAACTACAGATCCGGCAGGAAGATTTGGAAAATAGGGGGCGCCGCAACAACATCCGCATTCGAGGCGTCCCGATTGGAGGGGGCAGATATTATGACATTCGTGGCGGATCTCCTTCATGAACTCCGGGGGGACGACGATGCCTCACCGCCGGCTTTAGATCGGGCCCACAGGGTCTCTGGACCGCCTGGGAGACCTGGGCTAGTCCCCGACATCCTGACGCGGGTCCACTTTTTTGTTGAAAAAGAGGCCATTATCAAGGCGACCCGGGACAAGACCGATATCAAGTACAAGGGCGCATCGATCCAACTGTTCCAGGACCTGGCCCCCACGACTCTTCGGCGCAGGAGGGCTTTCCGGCCGATTACAGACAAGCTGCGAGACCTCAACATTCGTTACCAATGGGGTCATCCCTTTGCCCTCATCTTCCAATGGGAATCCTGCCGCCGGGTACTGCGTTCCTACAGGGAGGCGGCGCAACTGCTTCAGATCCCGGACTCACCGCCGGCCAGCCTGATGCGAAGTGCCACGGGGCCACGTGTTCCGCTCAGGCCTAGCTGGTCCAGGGTGCGCCGTGCGGGGCGATCTCCCTCTCCTGCTGCTAGCCGATCATCAAGGGACAAACAGGACATCATACGCCACATTTGGTCCCTGGAAGCGGGCTTATCGCCGGAGCCCGCCCCCCAGTGAGCTTCCCTGTTGGTAAAGCAGATCTCGATGCAGGCCCCCGGGAGGGGGGGGGCTCGCTGGCTGTCCCCTCAGAAATGCGCGGTGGCCTCCCTTCGGGGGTCTCGGCTGCCTCGTTTGGAATGGGAGGGATGCCTGCTCTCCTTGGTCACCACTGCGGCTCCCGGTGTGGGGCGGCGGCCCGGGGCTCCTCTTGGTGTACTTGGTGAATGGCGGAAGTGCCGACGGACCCCCCACTCCTATTCTTGGGAGAGTGACTTCTCCGGGATAGCCTGTGCCACTGTGCCTGGCCACTCCCTTGACTGGAATAGGCCTTGTTGGCCATGTTGGCCGCTTTGTGGTTTCGGTTCTTCTTTTCGATTCTACCCTATCTTGTTTCTCCCTCCCTACTTTCTAACCCTCTGGCGGGGGGGCTCTGTGGGTGGGCTGGGGGCTGCGGTGGGGATAACTGCACTAGCTGACCAGTGTCTATGACTACCGTACCCTCCTGGAAGGTTGTCTCCCTGAACGTGAAGGGGCTCAACTCACCTAGCAAACGACACCAGATCTGGAGATACTTGCTCCAACAGAGCGCTGACATAGTATTCCTACAGGAGACGAACCTTCTCAAAGCCGATGTAGTTCGAATGGCTCACCCGCGCTTTCCCCATAGGTTTTGGTCGTCTGCAGCCACTAAGACGGCAGGGGTCGCAATCTTCTGTCGGGCGGGATTCTTGCATGGGGACGCACAGGTGCGTAGAGACACTGCGGGTCGGGTCCTGAGGGTTGAGCTAACGCGGGGACACCGTAGGCTTACACTTTGCAACCTCTACGCCCCCAACCAGGGTCAGGACGCCTTTCTGCGCGGGATCATCCGGGAGTACCTTGAGCCGGTGAGTTCGGACCTCATAGTGGGGGGTGACTTCAACTTGGTGTGGGACGCGGAGCTGGATCGTTGTGGGGGAGGCTTTCATGGGGTGGGGGCCCTGTCGGCCACAGTGAAAAAATCCCTTACTGCTCTGAACTTGGTAGATGTTTGGCGTTACCACTCCCCGGGGCTGAAAGATTACACCTATTACTCACACGCGCACCGCTCTTACTCTCGCATCGATATGCTCTTTGTCTCCCACTTCTTTCTTACAGACACTATGTCGGCATCACACTCGAGTATCTCTGTCTCCGACCATGCCCATGTGGAGGTACTGCTCCATGAGCGCCTTACTCGCACACCCGGCTCGCACCGCTGGCGGATCCCGGATCACGCCCTGCGGGACCCGGTGGACAGGGAGGAAATAAAGATGGCCATACTGGAATATTTCGAGCACAATGCTCTGCCAGAGACCCCTCTCCCCCTCGTATGGGATGCCTTCAAGGCCAAGATACGGGGCACCCTCACGGCTATAGCTGTCGCTCGGACGCGGGAGGCCCAACTGTACGAAACCAGACTTGCTCGCGAAATCAAGACGCTGGAAAAGATGGACCAGGCCCGCCCACTGGCGGCCCATAAGCGGCATCTGGCGGTCCTTCAGGGGCAGCTGCGGGCACATAGGATGAACAAGGCGGAACGGGCGCTACTTGCGCTCCGATAGCGCTTTTACGTCGGAGGAGATAAGGTGGGCGCAGTCCTCGCGCGACGGTTACGTACGAGGGCGGCCAAGGCTCACATCGCGAAGATACAGGGGGCAGGGGGAACCTGGGTGACCAATGAAGCTGCGAAGCTCCAGGCGTTCCATGACTACTACTCCTCTCTGTACGTGAGTGACCCGCCGGACCCCGCATTGATCTCGGAGACTCTGGGGGAATGTGAGTGGGAGCCATTGAGTAAGCACCACTCCGAGCTCTTAGAGGAGCCCATTACACTGGAAGAAATAGCGGGCGCCCTGAGGGACCTCCCGTTAGGTAAGACACCTGGGCCAGATGGGCTCCCAGTGGCGTTCTTCCGTACCTTCCTGCCGCAGCTACAGCCATACCTCCTACGGCTCTTTAATTCATTCACGGATTCGGGAGGGCCATCTCCAGACATGGCGATGGCTGAGATCGCCCTCATCCCGAAGCCAGGAAAGGACCACACCCTCTGCTCTTCCTATCGGCCCATAGCCCTACTGAATACAGATCTCAAACTGTATACCAAAATTCTCGCCAAACGCCTTGGTGCCCACCTCCCTCGCCTTGTTGACCCGGACCAGGTGGGGTTCATACACCAACGCCAAGGCGCGGACAATGTACGTCGCATAGCCCACATTGTGGGTAAGGCCAGTCACTGGGGCATTCCGGCTTGCCTGTTGTCCCTTGACGCTGAAAAGGCGTTCGACCGGGTGGACTGGGTGTTCCTCCGAGCAGTCTTACGGAAAATGGGCCTAAAATGGAGGCGCGCATCATGGCTCCCTACGTTTCCCCCGCGGCTAGGGTGCGAGTGAATGGCCAGCTTACACAGCCCTTCCCCATCTGTAGGGGTACTCGGCAGGGTTGCCCCTTGTCGCCCCTGCTTTTTGCCTTAGTAGTGGAGCCGCTTGCTATTCTCCTTCGCCAGTCGCCGGATGTCAAGGGCATTTCCTTTAGGGGCCGCGACCACAAGATTGCGCTCTTTGCCGACGATCTTCTTCTCACGCTATCTGCTCCCTCAACCTCGCTTCCGGCAGCGCAATCGTTGCTTCAAGCCTACGAGCGCGCCTCCGGGCTAAAAATTAATCACACGAAGTCCTGGGTGCTTAATCTCACGATTCCGGAGGCGGAGGTTACAGCGCTACAGACGTGCGCCCCATACCAATGGGCGAGCTGCTCAGTGAGATACCTTGGCCTTAACCTGACACCGGACCTAGCTACCTGGACGCAGGCCAACTGGCAGGAGTGCAAGCGCTCGGTCTTAGATGACTTGCGCACTTGGAAGGCCCTGCCACTCTCCTGGCTTGGTCGCCTCAACGCAATTAAGATGTCCGTGCTGCCAAAGATTCTCTATCTGTTTCAGACTCTGCCGACTCCCATACCGGAACATTATATCCAAGGGCTACAACGGGACCTGATCTCCTTCATTTGGGGAGGTAAGAAACCGCGATTCTCTAACAAAATCTTAAATCTCCCCCGAGATAGAGGTGGTCTTGCCTGTCCCAATCTACTGGACTACTACTGGGCGTCGCACCTCCGCTTTGTTCTGGAGTGGGGGGCGTGGGAAAGCGAAAAAATGTGGTTCCACATGGACAGGGCAGTTACATGTCGCCCGATCTGGGATCACGCTTGGCTGCCCCGGGCGGCGCGCCACCGTAGTGCATACATGGCGGTCCCCAAAAAGACGGTCTTGGAGATCTGGGACAGGGTGGCGGTCCGCAGGGGCCTCACCACCTTCCCCTCACCACACACCCCCCTGGCTCGCAATCCACTGTTTCCGCCGGCCTGCCGCCCGCCCTACTTCGAGAACTGGACAGAAAGCGGCTGTAGGACGATCCGAGATCTCTTTGTGGGGGGGGAATTCAAATCCTTCCAGCAATGCCAACAGGAATTTGGACTGACGGACAAGGACAAATTCCAATACATACAGCTTCGGCACTGGGTGCAGGGCTCTTCGCTGGCGCAGGCGGCCACGCGGCCTCTCACCCCGTTCGAGCACTAAGCGCGTACATTTGGTACATATAGGGGCCTCATCTCCCGCGTCTATAAAGTGCTCCAGCACACTCAGCATACAGGTCTCCACCCGTACCAAGCACGATGGCAGAACCTTTCCGGCTCCGGGATTACCTCGCAGTGGGCAAGGCTTTGGAGCGATATCCCCAAAACCTTCCGTAGCATCCCCCAACAGGAATCGGCCTACAAGGTGATGACCCAGTGGTACTACACCCCTGTCCGACTCCAGAAGATGTTCTCTAAGGTGTCCCCGATGTGCTGGCGCTGCACTCAGGCGTTGGGGGACTTTATTCATGTTTGGTGGACGTGCCCAAGTTTGACTACCTATTGGAAGGAAGTCCTCAGCCACATCAAACGGGTACTAGGCTATCCCCTGCCGGAGGACCCGCTTACGATCATTTTGGGCCTCCGGCCAACGTCACGGCGGGCTATGACAGGTCGGGACTGGTATCTGAGCCTCCACATGTTAGGTGTAGCAAAACAAACAGTGGCGGTATACTGGAAGAAGGCGGAGACGCCTTCCATTAACGTGTGGTTTACCCGCCTCTGGCAGGTCTTGGCGATGGAGCTGCTCACGGCCCGCCTTCAGTTCAGGGAAGCTAGGTTCAAGACCCTCTGGAATCCCTTGGTAGAATATCTGGGTAGGATAGAGCATGCGCGATTGCAACCGCCGAGACTACGGGCCCTAAAGCTGTTTGACGATGAGATTAGTCCGATGTACCTGGGGATTCTTGCGCGGTCCGTGGAGCTGATGCCCTTATCGGCGGAGGGCTCCTAGCCCCAGGCGAGTGCGCCAGGGTCTTACCTCCCCACTGCACAGGCACACATCACCTCAAGGGTATTCGGGGACCTCAGGGGACCGCCGGTCCGGATTAAGCGAGACTAGTTGAATCCGCCAGATTCCCTCCTCTGGCCTTTGGCGCCCCGCTTCCCCTCCCCCGCCTCTTTCCCCTTATCGTTTGTTTGGTTTGTCCTTTTTTCAGGACTTATAGAGGTTAAGCGATGAGATAGTGCCTTGGTGACACAGTACGGTGGCGCTACGCCACTCCGCCCAGTCCTCCTGAGGAATGCGAGTTAGTCTGGGAATATTGTAATGCACTGTATGAGCTGTCTGGGGCATGGCACTTGAACCTACTATAGACTTGGCTTAGAGAGCAACGAATACTTGTCCTGGGCAGGGTAATGATACTCACTGGACTTGGAACTGAGCCCTCCTGGCCTCCTCTCGCTGGACCCACGTTTGAGACTAGACTGCACCACCAGCTGCACTTTCTTTGTCTGCTCCCCCGGCTGGTGTGAGCACAGCTGTAGGCAGGCTTTGGGGTGATGGGCACGCTGGGTGGGATGCACTGGGCTGGTGTGCGGCAGATGGGATAAGGCTACAGGTTCTTCCATGAGGGTGACTACTAGGGTGATGGAGGGGCGTGGGGTTCAGAAGGAGAGGGGAAGATCCTGGGTATAGAGTATCCAGCAGGGATTCTGATGGGAGGTATTTGAGATATGCTCTGCTCCATTGCTTTTATCTGATGGAATTGGACTTTTTTCGCTGCCGGCCACGATGGTTGTAGGCACACAGCTGTGTACTTTGATTAACCTCCATTTTCTTTTTCAATAAATACAAAGTTGGAAGTAAAAAAAAAAATTTTTTTTAAAAAGTGTCAGCTCGGGTTATATGGTATGTTAAGCAAGAGGTACAACAATTTGGGCAGTATCACCATTTTAATCAGCGAGATTCGTCCTGCCATTGAGAGAGGCAAGGCGATCCGGCGCATTATCATATCTGTCGGGGATGCTAAGGTTCTACCATAGATAGCCCGCATGAGGTCTGTCCTGTCTCTTGTGATTATTATCACAGAATATTTCACCTCTGTCCGGCACCATACGATAGGGTAGTCCAGAGCATATATTCGAGTTACCTCAGTGAGTGGGAAAATCAGAGTCTTTTCCCAGTTGACATTGATTACTGAGATCCACCCAAAGGCTGTAAATTCGCGCAATATGGGGTTAAGAGTGATTCGTGGGGTTTGCACATAAAGTGTGATATCATCTGCCTAGAGGGATACCAATACATGTCTGGTGGCATAGCGGATTGCATTTCTCAATGATGTTGGCGCAATTTAGTGCTGAGTGGTTCCACAGCCAGAGTAAAGAGCAGGGGTGAAAGCGGGCACCCCTGCTTTGTGCCCCGCTACTATAAATGGGGCTGAACTTACTCCATTAACCAGAACCTTCACTTGCGGCTGTTGGTACAGCAGTGTTATCCATGAGAGAAAGTCAGATGGCATTCCCATGCGCCCCAACACTCCCAGTAGGTACCCCCATTCCACCTAGTCAAACCCTTTGGTGGCATCTAAAAAGACTGCCACTGCCTCTATCTCAGGGTCTACATCCTGCTGCAGCCAGAACAGAGTTTGTAAGTTTTATGAGCTCAACCGTCCGGGAATAAACCCTGCCTGGTCGGGCAACACAAGGGAGCTCCTTAGTAGCCTCAACCAGTTGGCCAACACTTTAGCCCAAATTTTAACATAGCAGTTTATTAGGGAGAGCAGTCTATACGACTCACATTTATCGCCTGGTATTCCCGGTTTTAACAATCAAACAATTATAGCCTTCCTCATTGATATGGGGAGGACGCCTTCTTTCCTAGCCTCGTCGTATACCTGCTTAAGTATCGGAGTCAGATAGTCGATATATGTTTTGTAAAAGTGGGCCGGGAGGCCACCTGAGCCAGGAGCTCTGCCAGAGCGTAACTGCATCACTGCCGCTTTGATCTCATCCTCCACGATTTTGGCAGAGTGGAGCTCCCTTTGTGCCCCCACACAAGCCATCCCAACTCCACATCTTCCAAATATATTGCTAATGAGATAGACTGCTCCCCCCGTGATGTGGACGGGGGAGAATAATAATTGGTGAAGGTATGCAAAATGTTGGCTGTGTCCTTATGCGTGGTGTCATTTGTATCTTGTATCTCTAGCACATAATTAGTGAATCGAGGGTAGCAAATTTGATCAGCTAATGCATTCCCCGGTCTTTCCCCTGCTCCATATCTGCGAGCTCGGAAGTACTTGCCTCGAAACAGGCATTCCCTCTCTGCTGTTTCTCTGTATTTCGTCAGTTTATCTCTAAGGGCGATTTGTGTCACTCCTGCTCAGGACTCCGAGAGCTACCTTTCTAGGTTCTTAAGATCTGCCTCTAGACGGGTGAGGGTGTTGTATATATCTTGCAACACTCCTCCCCCTTTCGCTATACATATGCTGCGTATAGTGACCTTAAACACTTCCCAAACTATAGTTATGCGGGGGACCGACCCAACATTCCGTTTATAAAAAGCTTATAGCTCTTGCCCAACCTCCGCCCCAAAAGAAGGGTGTACAAAAGTTGCTGGGTTAAGCCTCCAAGCGGTGCGTGGCATGCAGTCTACCGGGGGGACAAGTGTGAGCTGTACCTGGGAATAATCCAAGAAAGTGCGAGCTAGGTGCTGAGCTTGTGCCACCCAGGTTCCCATCCCTCTGGAGATGATCCAGTTGTCAAGTCTGAACCATGTCAAATGTACCGCAGAGTAATGGGTACCTTCCTCTGACTGGGGATGGAGATGCCGCCATGCGTCCAGGAGATAGTGGTCTGTGATTATGTGTTGCATCTGCCTTTGTTTAACTGTGTAATGATGGTGCTGGGAGTTTGATCTGTCTCTGGTGAGGCTCCAGTGCCGTGTTAATATCTCCCTCCCATATTACATAGGTGGATCCTATGTCCAAAAGCTTTCCCCAAAGGACATTAAACAAGCATTGGCATTGCCAATAGGTCTCGCCTTTGGGACCATATGAGTGGTTAGCCATGCAGCACACTAGCTGCGAGTTTACAAACATCAGAAAGAAGACAGAGCAACCAGTTACATTTTGTTTAACAGTGGTAGTTGCGCTGGACAATTGTTCAACCACGTGTACTTGAGGCTTTGCGCTTATAAATTGATTTAAATTTTAATTATAACATATTCAGCCTGTTGTAAGGCAATTTTTCTCCACGAGGTCGGACACTTCTTGGGAAGCCTAGGTGGAAGGAAGGAAGGAGCGAAGATAACACTAACTGGTGCTCGTGTACATCTTTGGGTGGCGTTCGCAATAAATAAGAGCAATATAAAACTGCAAACTGATCAAGTGCCCTGAGGACGTCTTTGTTGGCATGTGTGCACTACCCACACGTTACATACATATGTGCATACCGTCACTACATTGAGCGACTGACTAAATATAAACTTTAGATGTGAGAACACATGACTGCACTTGTAGGCAATCAACCTGGCTCCCGTATCTCGACCATGTGCAGCATCCTCAGATCCCGAGTGAAAACCCCTGGCAACTGGGGTGGGAAGCCCCTTACCATGAGAGATCGTGCACGATAGCGCCTAAGTAGGGACAGGGAAGAATGGGTGTGAAGAGGGGAAGAAGAAAGGAAGACTGGGAGTGAGGGGAGAAAGAAGACGAGAAAGAAAGCGCAAGACAGCGAATCGGGGAGTGGGTGTGGGAGAAGGAGATGGAGAGGAGGGAAAGGAGCCAATATAGTGGTGAGAGGAAGAAGAGAAGGAAAAAGAGTGAAGGTGATGCAGTGGGTGTTAGAGAGAAGAGGGGAGCAAAAGACAGAGAAAACAGACTAAATGTGGGTATGAGAGAGAGTAGCAGGGAAACAGAAAGGGCAAGAAACGGGGGGACTGAAAAGAGAGGAGAGAGGCAGAGGAACGAGAAGAAAACAGATTACCCTGGTCACTACAAGTACAATAAAGGCAGTGGGAGAGGGAGGCAGTGGGAAGAAGGAGAACGCAGGAGAGAGGATGCAAGAAGGGTGTCCCATAAAACTACGTAGCTCGTCACATTGTGAGTATTCTTTTAACCGTCAACTTCCACAACAGCCCTTTGCACAACACGTGAATCGTTCTAAGGTGGTAGACTGCCATCAGGTGTCGGCGCTAATTCAGCTAATTGATTTCTGATGTGTGCCGTTTCCCGCGCTCACAGCAGGCAAGGCCAAGCCCTGGAACGCAGATTTCAGAAGTGAAGCGCAGCAGTGTAAGATGCACAACTATAATGAAAAACCAGGGAAAGCACCTACCCTATACGCACTTTAACTTTTCCATGTACAACCTTACCCAGTGTTTTGTTCCCCGTTTTACCCAGTAAATGCTTGTGACACTGTCAATCACAATATAACTGAATTGCCTCTTTAAATAAGATCTTCCCATCCTGAGGAAATATATTAACTTAACAGTGAGGAAACTGTAACATGATTATTAATGTACACTGACCTATGAAAAACATAATTGGCATGATTATGTAACCGTTATCGCAACAGAGATAATCATCAAATGCATTAAATAAAATCTTTAGTTCGGGGCATTCTTTACAAATTTGACAAACAGATGTCAGTTGTCTGAGGTCAGTTGTGATGAGATTAATCGGAATTACCAACCACTTGAGAAACAAGAGACATCTAGAAATGCACAACTGAAAAAGGCCAAGTGTTCAAGTATAAAATCAAAACCACAACAATGAACTGTAGCACCTTAGTCGGGTTTCGAAATGGACTCCTTTACCGATGTTAAGCGTGGCCGCATTGAAATAACACAAGCATTACACTGCCAATAGGTTTCGACTATGTGAGACCTACTGGCGTTGAAATATTTTTTTCGACATGTTGCACGCGCGCGATGCTCTGCCACATGCCTCAAAGTAAACAAAACAAGCTTTGGAAACGCGGCCGCGAAAGTGACAGTGATCGTGATTACGATCGCTACGGAGGAAAGACACATGGCGCTGCGCGCGTGCACGTTCACGTGCACTGTAGTTTTAGGCCACGGCAGCACTTTGAAAAGCCCAGATATAAAATGTCTCTTCGAGCCTTTGGCTCGCGAGACCTAAAAAGGACGGGTCATCTACGTTCGGGCCGTAGCCACGTACCAGATTCATGGAATATGTAGCTAGTCTTCCACACATTATACTGAAGCACCCTTGCATGTCCTGTAATGATCCCATTGCCACGTACGGCGTGCACTTCTTTATCAGTATCGCTGTGCCTCTAGCGTACGTGGAATATGTGGGAAAGCCTCAATGTTCCACCCACCAGGAAGCAAATACGGGCTTCGTCCCGGACCCAAAATGCGTTTCTTGTAACATGGCTATTTGAATATTGTGCCTATGCGAGTAGGCCAGAATTTGCCTGCACTTACGCAGGTTCCCCAGTCCCTGAACATTCCAGGTTAGAAGATTTAGGCCCGTGTTCTCTTGCTGTCTGGCCAAGAGGATGATGGACAACCCCCACCAGAGGTCATGTAATAACTTCCGTCTGACGTCATGTATGACACAATTAGAAAGATGCATCTCCCCTCCCTCCCCCTCCCACAACGACAACCCCAACTTGTCGAGGACAGAATCCCCCCCCCCCCCCAACAAACTAGTGCCTTTAGTGAGCGTATATCTATTGTCTGGGGCCGCTCTCACCTCAGACACCATGGATCTAACATATTCAAACATTGCAATGCTATCAGTTCGTACAAGATAAAACTAGTGAGCTCAAACTTTAGAAATAAGGAGAAAAGAAAAGAGATCTAGAAAGTCCACAGAGAGTCTATTAGGGATCTCCTTTTGAGGGTGTTTCTCCCAGGGGGCACAGCAACCAACCCCCAGCCACACCGCGGGAGGGGTGTGGCCGAATAGTCACATTAGTGCCTCGTTACATCCTGATAACATATATGGTGGTGAGGCCTGGCCTAGTACAGTCCATTGCGGGTAATTTCCATTTTCTCCCCCCTTGCGGTTGCGGGGCCTCTAGGCCGTATAGCATCCATACTTCCTGCCGGGAGCTGAGGGTCTTCTCCAGTAGACTCTCACAGGGAACACCTGTACCTATTTCTGACAGCCGCGATGGCGAGCGCCTCAGTGAGTTTCCTGTGTCTCTGCCGGTTGAACCTCGGCCCGTTTGCTTCAGATAATCTTCTACCTGCTGTGGGTTAGTGTAGAAATACTGCTTTCCTTGGTGAGGGATTTGAGGGTGCGCTGGTTATAACATTGTGGGCCTGTCGCAATTTCTTCTTTACTGGCAGGAACTTCTTTCTGGCCTCTTGCACCACCATTGTAAAATCAGGATGCAATGCAATGCCATTCACTTTAAATTTGAGTTGCTTCTCCTCTCCGGATAGTCAGAGGGACACATCTCAGTCGCGATAATTAAGGATACTATCGATGATCTGCCGTGGGGGGTCCCCGGAGGAGGTCAGGCCCTAGCGAACGATGTGCTCTGTGTGGAAAAGGCCTCAGCATCAAAACGAGTACGCACCCCCTAGCGCCCGTTTGTTATGTTTAGGTCGAGCCTGTAGCAGTGCGCATGCGCTGCCCTGGCGAGACTTTATGTAAACAGTAAAAGGGCTTTGGAAAGCTCACCACACGCTCGTGGGTGTGGTTTGTTTTCGTTCAGAGGCTATTCGCCTTTGCGTGCGTCTTTCTGAGAAAGACAGCACGCAATTGGGCAAAGGCGGGTGCATGTCCCGCCTTTGCTCCGACCACGACCACATCTGTTTTGAATTATCGTGCACAGATGCGTGCGCGATAATGCAAAACAGATGTCTCGCTGTGGTGCGCGCTTGGTTAATAAAAACGCCGTAGCCCGTGTTTTTAGGTCTCGCCTGACCCAGCGAATGCGCTGGTCTGGCGAGAATTGTTGAGAGGGCTCCAAAAAGTGCTACCAGGCCAGCCTAGAGCTACAGTGCATGTGAGCGCGCGCGCGCACCGCCATTACTTTCACTTTCGCTGCCGCACGGCCGCTTTGATGTTTGATCGCGATTGCGATCACTTTTGCTTGTTCCGTTTGTTGTTCCTGTTAGTTTTCTCCATTCTTCCTCAATTCGTGGTCTCTGATGGCTTGCTCCCATTCTCCCTCCCTCCGTTATCTGTTGGCTTGTTCCTTTTCCCCACATTCAGCCCCAATCAGGCAGTTTTACTATCTCCTGTCTGTCTCCGGTCACTGTTCTCTTCCCCACTCCGTCCCTCCCTCGGATAGCCGCTGCCAGCCCCTCATGGGCACACACTTCCTTCCAGGAGCCCCTTCTCCCTCCCTGGGTATCGGAAGAGCCTCCGCTCGCAGCCTGCCTTCCACTTTCCTTCCGCTTGGCGCTGCCAGTAGGAAACACACCGGCATCTTGTAAATGTACAAGGAATATTAATAGCCCTGGCTGAGATTGGGTATTTAAGCGTTCTCTTATCAAAAAGAAAGGTCAGATGTCTGGCATGGCTCCGCGCCCACCCAGCGCTCAGAACAGGTGCTGCGTGGAGTTTCATGGCTGCTGTCCCCTACCGAGTTTGGTACTGTCTGCCGACACCCTGCCTGCACGATGTTTCCCCAGCAGACCCATTCACCTCTACCGTCCAGAGGGAGAGCCTCAGAGGGTGCTTGCGAGACCGTCCACTTCGATGTATCACAATATAAATAACCTTTTGTGCTGAGCTCTTGTGCACACACACCGTGCCAGTTCATATCACACACGTGCACTCCTAAGGAAGTGACAACAGCGCTACATAAATATACGTATTCATCTACCGTGTATTCACTCTTTTGCAGTATCCCTCACTGGCGCACACTTTGTCGCTGCTGCAGTCATTCAGTGCTTCCATCATCCACTCGCTCACTGTGAAACCATCTCTCTGCTATGCATGTTCACTCATGTACAGTCACTAATCCATTCATTCTAGCACATATTCACTGCTGCACTCACTCCTGCTCACCACTTCATTTGTGTACTCATTCACTGCTTCATGCACTTACACATTCTCTCGCTGTTGCACTAGCTGACTGATCCTCTCACTTTATGCTGCGCTCATTCACTCCCATACACCCACATATTCATTCCTGTGCTTGCTCGTTCACTTCTGCTCTCAATCACTCCTGCATGGGCACACATTCACTCCACCACACCTATTAATTACTCTACGCATTCTCTACACTTACACCATACACACTTCAAAATTCACTGCCTCACTTGTTCGCTTCTGTACTTACACTTTAACCGCTACTGGTTCATTCAGTCATTCACTACTGCAATCATTTACCAAGTGCACTCATTTATTCTGGTAGCCTTTCACTGATGCACTTATCCACCCCTTCACTCCCACATTCACATTAATTGCATGCCATAGTCATTCAACCTGTGAACTCATGCATTCATTAATGTCTGCACACTCATTCATCCCTGCATTTCTATCTCGGTGCTACATTCACTTCTGCATGGCTCTTGGGGAAGCCTCATGTCCTGCCGCCTGAGTGCAGCCTGTCAGTGCTTTTCGAATTCCTGCCTGCCCAACTACGACTTCTTCCATTTCTTGAAACCAGAAGGTGCCCCCTGCACCCACCATGCCCCCTCCTAGACAGTAGGAAACATTTACTTTACAGCCGCCAAACTGGCAGCGAGCATTTCCTCCTCCAATCTTCAAGCATTTCTTTCTTTCCTTCCACTGCTTTCTTTCCTCCATCAAACTTCTCACCCTTCACACACTGTTCCTATTTTTTTTCGTTCTTTTCTTGTTAATTTCTCTCTCTTTCTGCATTTCTTTCTCATTCTGTCCTTTCTCCCATTTTTTTTTCTTTCCTAAATTAGTCCTTTAATCATATCTCCCTTTCCTTCCTTCTTTCACTTCATTTTCAATCTTTTCTCACATTTTTCTTCTTTCAGTTGCCAGTTTGTCCAATTTCCTCACATTTCTCGATTTTTTTTGTTCTTACTTTCCTTTCAGAGGCATGTGTATGTTTTAAAAGCCACAGGATCTCCCCGAGTTGCGCAATTTCCTTAAACTGCATTTCTGCTCGTCCTACATCTGTTTGGGATTCTGTATAATGAATACTTCTTACTTTTCGTAAGCCCTCTCCCCACGGTGGGGAAATGAGCTAAATTTTCTTTACTCTTTGTGTTTATTAAAGAATTCACCTTCAATAACTAATTAGCCAGTGTCCCCCTACTGAAGTAATCAATAAGCCCCCATTTCACATGCACTGCCCCCACTCCTCATCTTGGGGGGGGGGGGGGGGGGTGTGTGTGTGTGTGTGTGTGTGTGTGTGTGTGTGTTGTGTGTGTGTGTGTGTGTGTGTGTGTGTGTGTGTGTGTGTGTGTGTGTGTGTGTGTGTGTGTGTATATATATATATATATATTTATCTATCTATCACCTACTGGGGGTTGCCAGCAGGTAGTTATAGTTACGACCTCATAGCCTATAGGTCTCGCTTTTGGGACCGTGTTAGTATTTAGTTATGCATCAACTGTTGCAAGGCTAAACACTTATAAGGTCCCAAAGGCGAGACCTATTGGCTATGCCAATGCTTGTTATTGACTGGTCTCTGTGCAGTATTAGTTGTATCGATCTCATTTTTGAAGCTAGAAGTAGTCGGGCCTATTTACAGCATGTGGACGTCTGTGACGAGCGAAAGAGACAGCAAGTGTTGTTGTTGGCCTGTCTATAACGGTGCTAGTAAGGGAACACTGTGCAACACACTTTGTTTTTGATTATTGGCCGCCAAACAGTTCCAGCTTTCCTGCCCAAGTGCATCTTTTCCCGCACTTTAACTCAAACCTGCACAAAAACATGACCAGATATAAAAAATGTAATTTGAAGATTAACGTTTTGCACGCAAGGGCACGCCTTGCATGTCGTTGTCTTGCAGGTTACTCGACACGTACAAGAGAAAGGAAACAAAATGCAATGCGTATATCAAACTTTCAGTTTTATATTCTGATTTACCATAGATGCAAACTTATGCTATAATGTTATTCACTGATATTCGTATTTAATTTTTGAAGAACCTTGTGACAGCCCAGTATTTTTGTGTAATTGTGTTTAATAAAGCTTTTTAAACAGAAAAAATACCTCCATGCATCAGTTAATTTACACAGTCATCAAACTACACTCCCTGGGGGCTTGTGTCCCAACTGTTATTTTTAAAAGATTGATGTATTCAAAGACAAGGATTTCAGTAATGCTTTCATAAATTGGTAAAAAATGGAGGCAGGATCTCTTATCTTCAGATTTCGCTGCAGAGCGAGCAAACATCTCCTCCACTGTAAGGGTGCGCTGCAGTGAATCCACAGGCAGCCATGTCATCACAGGCTTGGAGGTTTTCTCAATTGTATTTAGTTTTGAAGCTGTTGGCGCATAGCTGGGAGATTAGGTCCGACGTGTCCTCATACTCGACAGCCCCACTTGTGTACACTGGCACAGAATGAAAGAACTCAGAGCTCTGCCAGCAGATAAGAGGAGGAAGGAGGAAGACACTTCAGCCTCATGCACGATCTGATATTATGTTTTACTTTTGTTTTATTAGTTGTGCATTAGATTTCCATGCCAACCGAAGGTTCATTTCAAAGCTCTTATAGGGTGGGTTACTATTTGTACATGGTCTACAACTTCTCCACCCCAAATTTACTCACTTCCTACTATTCGTCCTTCCACTTCTTCCTCTCTCTATCTGCCTTCACTCCCCACTGACCACCCACCCCCCTCCCAAATCCACACCCCTACATGAGATGAGCCGTTACTTACGAAACAAGCATTGGAATAGCCAATAGGTCTCACCTTTGGGACCTTATAAGTGTTTAGTTATCCAGCACAATATCCTTGTGTTGGACAGGCCACATGAAGGGCTTGCTCCCTCCCCGCACGACAGGGCCCAAACCCCGGACTCCCAGGTGTTACCCCCAAGGGCAACCCGCACCCCGTCTCCCAACGGAACTCCTGCCCCCGGACATCCATGTATCATGGGGCCGAACCACTACCGGCTCCCCCGGCCGGATCAGCCGCCATCTTGGACCCTGCGCCACGAGGCCGCGCGGCCTCAGCCCGACCCTAACCCTGGGCCTGGCCGGCCCCGACATCCCGGCACCACCATCCACCCAGGAGGTGAACGGACCACTTGGCAGGTCAATGGGAGAAAGAAGCGTCGAGGGCTCGCCCCCGCCAGGTGCCGATCACCCTCCAGCTCCCCCAGGCGCTGGCTGCACCCCCTGCTGGGTGTCTGGACTCCCTCATCCCGGACCCCCCGACCTCCAAGTGCGAGGGTCCGGACATCAAAGGGCGCCAGACCTATAACTAGGGCAGCTCTAGAGCAGGAAGGCAGTTGTATCCTGGAGTCGAGAGACACCGAGAGAACTCATCCTTGACGGACTACTGGCGCTGCCGTAGCCCTGCCTTGTGAACTATCGTCCTGCCTGCTGGCGCTGCCGCGGCCTTCTGCAACATCCATCCTCGTCGGGACCTGCTGGCGCTGCCGCGGACCGTTGTAACGACCACCTTCATCGGGACCTGCTGGCGCTGCCGCAGACCGTGTAACGACCATCTTCACCGGGACCTGCTGGCGCTGCCGCGGACCGTGTAACGACCATCTTCACCGGGACCTGCTGGCGCTGCCGCGGCCCGTCCAAGCTAGAACACCGAGCTCGAGGATTGTGAGCTATCCACCATACCACCTCAGCTACCAGACTGGTAACCAGACTGTCCCGCTACCCCCTTTCCCCAAACCAAGAGACTCGAATCGAGGGGACCCCTGAGTCCAGACCTCCTTGTATCATTTCATCGTACCTTAAGAAATCACCTATAAAGAACGCTGAATCTTATCCTTGTGTGGTGTATATCTGTGGGGGGGAAGTTATTCATCTGTACGATCGCTGGAGACGGCTCTCCCCGGAGACCTCTCCCCTTGTCCTCGGCCGACCCTCCCGGTCCGTCTAACATTGGTGGCCAGCGGCGCGATCCGAATCAACGCGTAATCGTACAGAGAGTAGCTCACCCCAAGACAAAACCACGATGTCAACCAAAGAGAGCGGTTCCACCGAGAAATTCCAGATGGATAAATTGGAAGAGTATAGCCATCGCGAACTTAAACAATTCTGCATGGAACTAGGCATTGCTACCACCGGCCTGAGTACCAAAGACGATTTGAAGCACGCCCTTGAGTCGTGGGCGGAAACCGGGGTCGCCGGATCCCCCGACCAAAACGGTGTAACACCAGAGGGGAACGCCACAGCTCCCGAGGAGCGAGGAACGGGCCTCTCGCAGGGAGAGATCCAAGAAAGAGAAAGAACCAGATTACATGAGTTGGAAATGGCACGACTCAAGATGGACGGTGAACTAAAGTTAGCCGAGCAAAAACTAAATCTAGAACATCTGCTGCTCCGAGAAGAACGGGAAGAAAAACAGAGGCAGAGAGAGCTCGAAGAAAAAAGACTAACATTCGAACACGAGCGCAAACTGGCGGAAATAGAACTTCGGAAACAGAATAAAGAACCGGGGGTGCCTGAGCGACCGCACACCCCGGGAGCAACCGAAAAGAAAGTCCACATCCCCAAGGATGTTGTCCGAGAGTATGTCCGAGAGGACGACATACAACAGTGGTTCAAAGCCTACGAGATCGCCATGACCTCCCACCGGATCGATCGGAGTGACTGGGGAGCCGGCCTATGGGGGAGGTTCGTCAACGAAGGCCGCGATGCCCTACTACAGCTCCCAGATCATCAGATGTCATCCTATGACCACATGAAGGCTGCCCTCCTCACCCGATATGGGCTCACACCCGAAATGTACCGCCAGAGGTTCCGAGACTGCACCCGGATCCTGGGTACAACTTGGGTGGAATACGTCAACTATTTCAGCCGAGCCTTCGAGGGTTGGATCAAGGGAAGCCACGTAACGACCTACGAGCAACTCTTTAATCTTATGGTGTGGGAGCACCTGTCTAACAACTGCTTCGTCGAGCTCAGGCAGCACCTCCTCGACAGTAAATTGACTGACCCATGGCAACTCGCCGCCGAAGCTGACCGGTGGGAAAGCACCCGAGTGGGCCGGAGAGGGCCACACGAGCAAAACCGAAACCACCAAGGTCAGCACCGTCCCCGAGGAGGAGGAGGAGGCCAGGGGCGAGGGAGAGACACCATCCCGGCCACTCCCGCGGCCAGCACCCCGCCCCCGGCCGGCCGGGGCAACCCCCCGATGCGCCCGGGGTTCCGAGCCAACGTCACGTGTCACCGATGCCAGCGAGTCGGCCACTACGCCAATGACCCGAGCTGCCCGCAGAACCAAACGCCAAAGCCCCGCCAGGTAGCTGCCGCCGCCCTGGGGGGAGAACAAATCTCTGAGGAACAGGAAGAATATGAGCAGGCACAACAAGAGTGGGAACCGGCCGCCATGGTTCTAGCGTGCCTAGGGGGAAAAGACATGGTCCCGCGGGCTCCCCTACCCGCCAACACCCGGAAATATGGCCAGTGGGTGAACATTAATGGGCGCCGGGCCGAAGCCCTACGTGACACAGGGGCCAGTGTGACGGCCGTCCGCTGTCACCTGGTGAAACCAGAGCAGATCCTGCCGAACATTCTCTGCCCCGTCCGCTCAGCCGACAATTCCGAAAGTCTGTGTCGGATGGCCTGCGTCCCCTTCGAATGGGGAGGGGTCTCCGGCATGTTGAAGGTGACAGTCCGGGATGATGCCCCCGTGGACTGTCTCCTGGGGAATGACCTTGAGAGTTCCCCGTGGGCTGCCGTCGAAAGAAGAGAGCACCTGGGGATGCTGGGCCTCCCGGACTGGGCCTGCGTAACCACCCGGTCCATGGCCGCCCGTGCCGTCCCCCGACCAGAAGAACCAGAATGGCCGGCACCTCCTCCCCCGGTCGCTCCAGTAGAGGACAACGGCTATACCGACCCCCCAGAGCCAACGCCCGAAGGGGTCGCCCAGCCCCAGGACCTTCCCGGCCTGGCTCAGTGGCGTCAAGAAGGGGGGCCCACCCAGGAACAGTTCCGCCAGGAACAGAAGACCTGCCCCTCCCTCGAGGGACTCCGCCAGCAAGCCAGCGCCCAGAGCGCAGGGGACTCCACCGGAACCCATTGGGTCTATTGGGATAACGACCTGCTATACAGTGAACAAAGAATCGCGGAGTTAGGGGCCAGTCGAGTGCTGGTGGTGCCCCTCCGTTTCAGAGACTTCCTACTAACTTTGGCCCACGATGTTCCCCTGGCTGGACACCTGGGCCAGGACAAAACCTACAGTCGCCTGGTGACCCACTTTTTCTGGCCGAAGATGCGGAACGACGTCCTCAACCACTGCCGGTCCTGCCCCACGTGCCAGGCCAGCGGGAAGAGCGGCCGTAAGCTCAAAGCCCCTCTGCAACCCTTCCCAGTGGTCACCACCCCGTTCGAGAGGGTAGGAATAGACATTGTGGGGCCCCTGGACCCCCGCACAGCACAAGGACATCGGTTCATCCTGGTACTGGTGGACCACGCCACCCGCTACCCCGAGGCTGTGCCCCTGCGAACTGTAACAGCTCCGGTGGTCGGCCGGGCCCTAATGGGGATCTTCTCCCGGGTGGGCTTCCCCCGAGAAGTCGTCAGCGACCGAGGCACAAACTTTATCTCGAAATATATGAAGTCCCTCTGGCAACAGTGCGGGGTCACCTACCGATTCACGACCCCCTATCACCCTCAAGGGAACGGACTAGTTGAGCGATTCAACCGCACACTCAAGGGAATGATTGGGGGATTGGAAGAGCCCCTCCGTCGCCAGTGGGATGTACTACTCCCGTGCCTCCTCTTCGCCTATCGAGAAGTTCCCCAGAAGTCCCTCGGCTTTAGCCCTTTCGAACTCCTGTACGGGCACCCTGTGCGAGGGCCACTCAGCCTAGTCAAAGAAGGTTGGGAGATGGCCCCCCTAAAAACCCCCCCAGACGTCTTCAAGTACCTCCTGGCACTACGCAATCAGACCCGGCGCTTCAGGGAAATGGCAAAAGCGAACCTCGAGGCCAGTCAGGAGGACATGAAAAAATGGTACGATCAGAATGCCTCCTCCTTCGAATTCGAACCTGGTCAACAAGTGTGGGTGATGTCCCCCACCGAACCATGTGCCTTGCAAGATAAGTGGACGGGGCCCTTCAAAGTGGTCGAACGCAAGAGCCCCGTCACCTACCTCATCGACATGGAGTCCCCCCGGAACCCCCTCCGGGTCCTCCACACCAACAGACTCAAACCCCACTTTGTGCGCTCGGAACTCAGCCTCCTGATGGCTACAGACAGTGGGGCGGAAGAAGACTCCGAGCCCCTCCCTGATCTCCTGAAGACCCAGGAGAACGACGGTTCCGTGGACGGGGTCCGGCTCTCCGATGCCCTCACCCCAGAGCAACGCCAGGGCTGCCGGGACCTCCTGCTGCAGTTTGCTACACTGTTTTCCCTCACCCCAGGGATCACCCCTTGGTGCTTGCACGACGTGGACACCGGGGACAGTCCCCCTATCCGGCACCGGGCCTACCGCGTACCAGATCGGGTGCGGGCCTGCATCCAAGAGGAAGTATCCAAGATGCTCACGCTCGGGGTCATCGAACCCTCGGACAGCCCCTGGGCCAGCCCGGTCGTGCTGGTCCCCAGAGCCGCTGCCCCCGGCACCACTCCTGAACTCCGATTCTGCGTCGACTATCGGGGCTTGAACACTGTCACCCGGACCGACGCTCATCCTATCCCCCGAGCGGATGAATTGATCGACCGCCTGGGGGCCGCCCGCTACCTCAGCATCTTCGACCTGACAGCGGGCTACTGGCAGATCGGTCTCACACCCCGGGCCCAGGAACGGTCCGCCTTTTCTACCCCCGATGGCCACTACCACTTCAAGGTCATGCCCTTCGGCATGAAGAATGCCCCAGCTACTTTTCAACGTCTAGTGAACCAGGTCTTGGCGGGGCTCGAAGAGTTCAGCGCCGCCTACCTGGACGATATCGCTGTGTACAGCCGCCACTGGTCCGACCACCTCCACCACCTCCAAGAGGTCCTGCAGGCCCTCCAGCGGGCCGGCCTCACGATTAAGGCCGGCAAGTGCCAAATTGGTCAAGGGTCCGTGACCTACCTCGGACACCAGGTGGGAAGCGGTCTGGTGGCCCCTCTGCAACTCAAAATTGCTGCCATCCAGTCCTAGCAACCCCCCGTCACGCAGACCGAGGTCCGAGCCTTCTTGGGACTCACCGGCTACTACCGGCGGTTCGTGAGGGACTATGGCAGCATTGTGGGGCCCCTCACGGGTCTCACGTCCAAAAACCACCCGAAGAAGATTAACTGGACCCCCGACTGTCAAGCGGCCTTCGAGAAGCTGAAGGCCGCCCTGTGCACCGCCCCTGTGCTCCAGGCCCCCGATTACAGTCGGGAATTCATTGTACAAACGGACGCCTCCGACCACGGCATCGGGGCGGTTCTTTCCCAGCTGAACCCCGAGGGTCTTGACCAGCCGGTGGCCTTCATCAGCAGACGCCTCCTGGCCCGAGAACAGCGCTGGAGCACAATCGAGAGGGAGGCCTTCGCAGTGGTGTGGGCCCTCAAAAAGCTCCGGCCCATCTCTTCGGTACCCACTTCCGGGTGCAAACCGATCATCGACCCCTGCAGTGGCTAATGCAGATGCGGGGGGAAAACCCAAAACTATTGCGCTGGTCCATCTCCCTGCAGGGAATGGACTTCACTGTGGAACATCGACCGGGCCAAGACCACGCCAACGCAGATGGCCTGTCACGCTTTTTCCGCCTCGACGAGGAGAGTCCCCAAGAGGATGGGTGACTCTCCCCGCCTTCAGCTGGGGGGGACGCATGTTGGACAGGCCACATGAAGGGCTTGCTCCCTCCCCGCACGACAGGGCCCAAACCCCGGACTCCCAGGTGTTACCCCCAAGGGCAACCCGCACCCCGTCTCCCAACGGAACTCCTGCCCCCGGACATCCATGTATCATGGGGCCGAACCACTACCGGCTCCCCCGGCCGGATCAGCCGCCATCTTGGACCCTGCGCCACGAGGCCGCGCGGCCTCAGCCCGACCCTAACCCTGGGCCTGGCCGGCCCCGACATCCCGGCACCACCATCCACCCAGGAGGTGAACGGACCACTTGGCAGGTCAATGGGAGAAAGAAGCGTCGAGGGCTCTCCCCCGCCAGGTGCCGATCACCCTCCAGCTCCCCCAGGCGCTGGCTCCACCCCCTGCTGGGTGTCTGGACTCCCTCATCCCGGACCCCCCGACCTCCAAGTGCGAGGGTCCGGACATCAAAGGGCGCCAGACCTATAACTAGGGCAGCTCCAGAGCAGGAAGGCAGTTGTATCCTGGAGTCGAGAGACACCGAGAGAACTCATCCTTGACGGACTACTGGCGCTGCCGTAGCCCTGCCTTGTGAACTATCGTCCTGCCTGCTGGCGCTGCCGCGGCCTTCTGCAACATCCATCCTCGTCGGGACCTGCTGGCGCTGCCGCGGACCGTTGTAACGACCACCTTCACCGGGACCTGCTGGCGCTGCCGCGGACCGTGTAACGACCATCTTCACCGGGACCTGCTGGCGCTGCCGCGGCCCGTCCAAGCTAGAACACCGAGCTCGAGGATTGTGAGCTATCCACCATACCACCTCAGCTACCAGACTGGTAACCAGACTGTCCCGCTACCCCCTTTCCCCAAACCAAGAGACTCGAATCGAGGGGACCCCTGAGTCCAGACCTCCTTGTATCATTTCATCGTACCTTAAGAAATCACCTATAAAGAACGCTGAATCTTATCCTTGTGTGGTGTATATCTGTGGGGGGGGGAAGTTATTCATCTGTACGATCGCTGGAGACGGCTCTCCCCGGAGACCTCTCCCCTTGTTCTCGGCCGACCCTCCCGGTCCGTCTAACACCTTGGTGCAACAACATCAACTGTTGCATGGCTAAACACTTATAAGTTCACAAAGGTGAGACCTATTGGCTATGCCAATGCTTGTTTTTAATTGCTTTTGCAAATCTTTATTGTTGGGGGAGCTGCTGGACTCTGGCCAATATAAAGAAATTGCCTCAAAGCAAAATTATGTTTTGGTCTCAAAAAGCACTTGTTTCCACAGTAGGCTCTAGTATTATGGGAACTATTTTGTATGCATATATGCTCCTTGTGAAAGTATCCAATGGAGGATGTGGCCTCGCCAACTACCCTAAGGTGTGTGCTGTAGTGGGCGGAAGAAAAAGGTAAATGGCAGAATAACAGACCAAGGGGTGAAGAAGCCTGGCTGGAAACCATGCTGTAAAACTATTGTAGATATAATATTAACAAAATCAACAGTTCTTGGCTAACGCCAGACCTCAAAATTGGTTTTCTCCTTATTCACTATGGTGAGAAGTTGGCCTGGCATATGCTGGTCACTAGTTATAGTGGCCACCTTGCACCAGTCCAATTCGACTCTTATGGTAGATAGGTTTGAGACAACCTTTTAAAGAAAGCTATCCTAGTGGTAGCTGTGGAGAGCAGCCTTCAGGCTAAGTCTCTGAGGAATGTAAAGCAGCTTGTTTTACCTTATAATCTCTTGAATTACCAAATGAAAGGACACCACACAGGTATATATATCAAATATATATGTATTTATTACTAGGAACACTCTACTAATCTCTTTATGAGATTAGAAGTCAGGAACATATGCAAATATCAACGTTTCACAGTAAGTTAAGCACAAATATGGCTGGGGCCCTAGGGGCGTACCAGACCATATACTAAAAAAGAGGTTCAGGAATGTCGACTTGCAAGGGGACAAGGCCTAGGGCCTGTAGAATCGCTGGGGCTTCACTAATCCACCCAAGGCAAGTAAGTAAAAGACCCACGGGAGACGCGTGCAGTGTGAGAACACTATTGATTTCAATGGAGCAAGTTGCGGTTGGATTTTTAAAGTTTAAGGGTACTTCTAGGAAGTCTACAAGCAAGTCACTTACAAGGTAAGTAGTTCGAGGGCCAACACCCACTAGAGCACCGGAGTGCACGAGTTACCTCATCCAGGGAAGCCGGGTGCATAGGTGTCTTTTGGTGTCGGGTCGCATCGTCGATCTCTATGGAAGCCGAAGAAGTTTTGCTGCTTGTGAAGACTGAAGAAGTGTCCGGTGGAATCCAAGGCTGGATTCAAGATGAAGAAGACCTGAAAGCAGAAGGGACAGTGTTCACAGTCACTTGCCAGTGACCCGGGGCCAGGAAGATGGATGCCCACGGAAGTCGGGTGATTTCAGGTGATCAAGGGTGTTTTGACTCTTCAGCCACGAGGTCCAGGAGGTGTCGAGGACAACCAGGAGCTGGATTCGGAGTGTCCCACAAAGTCTGCAGCTTACCAAGGTGTCGGCAACCGGATTGGAGACAACAAGCCTTGGCAACAGCAAGTCTCATGGAAATTGAAGAAAGTCAGCGGTGCAGACCAGCAAGGTCTGAAGGACTCACCCCACAAGAGTAAGTGAGGGCAGGCCTGGAGCAACCAGGAAAGCCCTTTTGTTTGATGAGAAAGTCTTCAGGGGACCCACAAGCCAATGGGCAAGGGATCGCGAAGACGCCTCATGAGGATTCACTTCACAGCAGCTCACGGTCACTCGGGACGAGGTAGGCCTCTGATTTTCAAGGAAAATGCTGCTAGAGGTTTGGACCACACGTGGTCCAATGCACAAGTTCGTAGAATCTCATGGAGGGATTGCACTTGACAATAGTGCACTGTACCCGGGTATTGCTGTTCCTCATCACTCGTGGGGTCCACTCACCTCAGCTCTGCTGGGGACTCACAATGGCCGTCGAGAAGTCAGGAAATCTACTTTCAGGGCTGCAGGGACTTCGGACTCCAGCAGGAGCGGGAAAGTTTGCGACCGTTGATTAGAGTTTTTGGTGCCTGCCAAGCAGGGGAGTCACTCCTTGACTCCAAGGGAGATTCGTCTCTCTTTCAAAGGTAGTGGAACGTCGAAGGGCCAGGATTCTTCTTGTAAAGCGTCGTACAGTGATATCTAGTTTGCAATGGCAAGGGATCCCTATCTTATACTAAAAGAAAGGGAGGGACTAGCTTTATGTCCACTCCTCTGGGAGGGTCAGGGTAGGGGGTGGTTACACCCACTTCCCTTTGTCCAGTTTCGCGCCAGAGCAGGAACAGGTAGCCCCTGAACCGGTTTGAGCTGGCATATGCACAGAGGAGCCTACTGCTCCCCCAGTGCAGGACTTCAACGCACTCTAGGAGTGCACCCACCCAGCCCCAATACACTAAATCCTGTCTGGAAGGTGGTGACACCTCCCTGTGACAGGATGCCTATTGTTGGGCCTCCTCCACTGCGAGTTTCAGTCAGCAGCAGGAGGGCAGCCCAGTGTCTGTGCTGGTGGCATCCATTTTGTGATGCCAGTGCTCTTTGAAATTTCTACCGTGTTTCCACAGTGGGTACATGTCGACCCCTCTAGAAGGGTGGGATCATACTCCCACACCAGTTACTGGTGTGGGGGTATGATTGCAAGTTGTTTGACACCAAACACGACATATTTTGATGCAGTCATTCCAAAGTTAGCATTTACCGGTCGGTTATAATGCACTTAAGAGTATATGGTTTAACCGCATCCAGAAACAGCCACAGACAATAGACTCTGCCAGCTGCAGAGGGGTCCTGCTCATGCAGAGGCACCCCCTCACATTGTAAACCAAGCACCCTGCCCTCAGGATTGATAGGGCCTGCCTTAGGGGTGACTGATAGGTTTATATGTGTGTGTATGGTGAGATATAGGAACCTATACCTCAGTGAGGAGTGCTAACACTACCTCACTCAATATGCAGTAGCAGGCCTGTGGTGTCAGATTTAGTCTGCTTCCCAGGGGTGGCATAATACATGCTTCAGCCCCTGGAAGGCCCGTGAAGTACCTATGCCTTTGGTACCTAAGGTACCATATACTAGGAGCTCATAAGGTACCACAGTATCCAATCACTAGTGCATCTAATATGCACACCAGTCATTTAAGGGAGTAAGCAGATAGCCTGGGGTCCTGGATAGCAGGATCCCAGCCAGACTAAAAACCATTCAAACACCAGGAAAACAGTGGGGGCAATCATGTTGTCAGATTCCACCTTCCTACAACTATTAATTTTATAAATAGGAAATGGTATCATAGCGCTTCGATGCAGTTAGGAAGTAAATGAAGAGGATGCCTGCATATAGGCGCAACCATGGGGCATGTTTTAGTAAGTAAGTGAAGGCACCAAGGATGTATAAAATGTGAACTTTACCCATCGTCCATTACATTACATTTTTGTCAAAATAACGATGTCCACGCCAGTCCCACTATTCACCTCAAGGTTACTGCAAGTAACTGTTTGAAACATGTCTGTGGGTATAAAACAGTGCACTAGACAACCTCTGCCTAGTGCCCTGCCTCTGAGTTGCTTGCACTTATACTTTTGGCTTCTACTACAAGAGCTTATTTATTCAAACATTGACACAGTGTTTTTATGGATTTTGGTTGTGACTCAAGAGAAAATTGCCCCCAAAACGTGTTCTTGAGTCTATGTCCCCAAGCACACTCCTCCACAACTGAGCAAAGCTAAAAATGAGGAAAAAGAATGTTTGACTCACTCTGCATGGGATCCCCTACATGCCCAGGAGACGTGGCATCGGGTCCGGGTTCCAGCCTCACTGCAGGTGGCTGTGAGCTCATGAAAACAAATCAGTGCTTCACAGCTGTGGAGGTTTATGTATGGGCCATTACTGCTCGTAAAGTAACAAAAGTGATTTTCTAAAACTTTTATTAATTGACTTAAAGGAGCACAAAATGGCATTTAACTGGTGATACTTGTACAACAGAGTACAGTGCAAATCCTTCCTAGAGAATAGCTATTGCTGCAATCCCAGCATCTGGTCGGCATAGCCCTCTGCCACAGGGGCCTTCACATGGCATCACTTATCATGCTGGGATCTCACATCCAACTATAGCCACCTCAGGTGGATTCCAACCCACACTGACCACTCAAAAGGCACAGAAACACGCATGCTTCAGTTTTTGGGAACTACAGGGCACCTTTTTGTGTCTGTAAGTACTGTCAGAGTGGAGCCCAAATACCTCTTTGCTGTGACGTGGCAGGGAGAAGAGATACATATGTAACTAATGTGTCATTACAAAAAATTAGATCA
The DNA here is from genome assembly GCF_964204655.1 of Triturus cristatus. NCBI lineage: Eukaryota > Metazoa > Chordata > Amphibia > Caudata > Salamandridae > Triturus > Triturus cristatus. The sequence continues at coordinate 463,695,707 of NC_140591.1, forward strand.
TGAAACCAATTGATAGTATGGGAAGCAGGCCCTAGCAACTGTACGTGGCCATTTTACATTTGACAAATATCAAAGCCATAGCAGCATCTCACAGAGAGAGGGCGCAGCCCAACCGAGCCACCAGGGTGTGGCATCCATCTTGTGTTGTGTCCTCAGGTATAACCAATCACACACCTTCCTGCAGGAAATCTACATTATTGTGTGCACATCTTGTACATGTAGCTCCGGGAATCACTCCAATAGTCCTAAACCTCGCGTGCATTTCATAGAAGTACTGAAATGAATTTAAAATTCTGGATCCTATGCCGGCTGCTCATTGAGATGCATTTTGTTTGCGCACAGCAATATGACCGTTAAACGTCAGTCAGCTCACAGCCTAAGGCTATTGGCCCGTGGTGGCCTGGCACCTCGGGCCTCCACACATGATACGTAAAATGTCTCACTATGTACACGGGAAAGATATGATTTGTTTGGGGGGTTTACAGTCATTGTTGTGAGTACCTGAAAGGACGGGCGTTTGCCCGGGAGTAGTGGGAGCAATGACCGCATTGCGCCGCGCACTCTGTAGCAACGTGATGAAAAGTGAAAACTGTTCATCCTTTACACGACATTTAAATACTATGAGGAGGACAATAGACATATAAACTGAAAGTGCACACTTGCACACGGCTCTAGAAATGTCAATGATTATAAGAAATTGAAGCAGAAGCACCGTAAAAGCGTGCTTAAGTTGTGGAATTCGTGGAAATCATATACTATGTGTCTAACTGGTCTAACTTATTAGTTCATATAGTTATACACCATTCTTAGCTATGAAATAATTAATAAGAAACATGAATATGAAAGTTATCATTGAAATGTGTATTAAATAACCTTTGATGAAAATTTATATGTGAACTTATATTTGCAACATGTATTGGGGTTATTTGTCACTAAACTACGTCAGATGCTAGATCCATATGATGGATATAGCCGTGATAATGTCTTGAAACTGTTTTAGTTATCTCATTGTACAGCACCATTGAGTAAAGAAAATGTGGTGCAGAATTACCACCGTAATAGTTAGAAAGTTGACATTTTGTGGAATTATTCTCTAGATATAGAGTATCTTGGATCTCCTAAACCGATATTGCCTTATTAATGTATGGATATAGTCTACACGCACAGATATTCACAAAAATATAGTAATGAGTCATGCCTATCATTGAACATTGACATGCAACAATTCCCGATATTAACTGCTCCTAATAATGTACAATTTAAGTTACACCTGCACAAATAACTGTATATTTGTTCTTTAGTTGTACCATAATACTTTAAGGGCATTTTACTTTACATTAATTCTATGCCTGTTCTTCCTAATGACACCCATACAACGGAATTTCTTTGCAGACTTGTTCATATAACTTTCTTTTCACTTTTCTACGAGAAACCAGAGGACGCTGATACAACTGGTATCCAACTTTTTGCTGCTCATTTCAGGATTAACTTGTTGCTACTACTCGTTCAGAAACTTTAAAAAATGAATGGTCTTTTGTAAGCTAACCTGCGAGACCAGGACGGACACTTGTTTCTCATGATCTATATGGGAGAATATTGAAATGTTTCTTTTCAATGACTTTGTCAGTGGAAATTTACATCATGCAACATTGTACATTGGTGTGGCACAGGGGGTGTCACATCCAGACTGTTAAACTATATTATAGAACTGCATGGAAGAGAGTTGCCTGGCATTCTTTAGAGCATCTCCCTGCCTTGCCCCTTATGCCATGCACCTGGTGCCATTGCCTTTTTCTTGATCGACTGGCTGGCTCTCTGATCCGGCTTTGCCGTTAGCCTATTTTCAACTTGTTGACTTGCTGGCTGACTCGCTCGAGACTGCTGAGAACTGATAGACTCTATCTGCCCCTGAAAAGCTGGGAATCCTCTGCCTTGCGGACTACCTTCGAATGCCTGGCCGAACAATATCCTAAATGCCTCTTTTCCCAGATTCCCCTTTTTGAACTTGCTGATTTAGAGACTTCTTCTTGATCTATCTATGACTACAGAATTTGAGAACTTTACCTTTAGTTGATGTATTAATGTGCAGTTTTATACTATACCTGTAATTGATTGATGTTGTATTCATCAACTAATTTTCCCAATGACTGTTTGATGCATTTATGACATTTACCACATTTATACACATGAATTGAAATCTCTAAATGTCTGAGTCTCTTGAGTTTCTTAACTGTTCTTTCTGTAGGGATTGTGTTAAGAAAATATTTTTTTAATGTATAGCAGAGATAGTCAAACATTGTTTACAGAACATTACGTTCTATTATTATTATTTTGCATAGCTGTAGCCGCCCGTGCTCTTAGTATGTGTATTCTTGGCTTATTTAAAGTTCTTTAGGAGACTTGGACTTCCTGTTGCCGTTCTGTATATTTACAGTATGGTCTTGACAGAAATCTATTCGAACCTGATTACCAATGTATAGGTTGGTTATTAATTCCTGGTCCTCGTTAGGTAGCCAACATTTACACCTTAAGATTGTCCACCCTTAAATGCACTAAGCAAAGTTCATCGGAGGACCAAGTGGAGAGAATCTAAGAAATAGATGAAGAACGTTGTTATTATTAGGCACAGTGTTAAAATGGAGCTAAAATGCTGAATCTGTAGCAAGGTATAGTAGCCCCGCAGTGCCACCCCTTGGAATCTGTTCCACAACAAAAGAGAAATGTTGCCCCCTGCCACATATGGCCTGGTACTGCCTAAGTCCCTTCTTGTATTATAAACCCTTGATATACCTTGTTTGAGAAAGTACTCCCTCCCACATGCAAGCATTTCAAACCACACTAAGTTGTTTTTTTTTTTGGATTAAGGGGAGTGACCCCCTCGCTGTATTTATTACATACAAAACAATTCTTAATTTACATTGTTACATTTTTACGCAGACAGTCCAGATACATTGATAGATACATAATATCATTTGTCTAACCGTAACAAGTTCTAATACAAACTCAGTTCCTAACGTAATCTAACAATGCATATACGTTACTTTCTGCGTGTCCCCTCTAGAGCCTACGGCAAGGTCAATGACGGGCCCCCCTAGAGCTTACTAAGGGTACTACTCCACCGGAGGAGGCTTGCGTAGGGGGTACAGCTTATCGGACGGATACTTTCCCCCGGGCCCCCCCCTACGCCCAGCGCCTTAACCTCCCTAACAGGGGCGGCAGTTCTACGTACTTGCGCCCTGATGCACATGCGCGTGCGAGGGTGGCCACAGGCCTACTGGAAAGAGTAACTCTCCTGGCCCCCGCACACTGACAGCCTACTGACCGGCTGTTACTGCCCCTGGATTTACATGATGCTGGCCGCTCAGGGCCGAATACTAGGCTTACCAATCATGACCTTACCACCACAGGCCTGCTAGTTGCCCGACTATCTGGCCTCCCCCTGAGCTAGCTAGGAGGTCATGCCCTGAGGCCCGTGGTCTCCAGTCATGAAAAAATGTCTTCCATAAACGCCCCATTCCCCCTGGATGATAGATGAACCCCGTCTTGTAGAAAAAACTGCTCACCTTGAATATACCAATGTCCTATGGATTTTAATTTGTCCGTCCTGAAAAGTTTGTCAAATTTATTGTTGACCCACTTTACTGCGTGGTTCAAAGCCCGAACTGATTCCCCTCCCCTCCAGTGGAACCTTGGGATCATGTGAGACTAGACTATGACTGCCTCGGGGCACTGTCTTGCCAACCACACAACTTCGCTAAGCAGCTCCTCAACTAACCGTCATCGCCCTATGTGTGCTAAGTCGTTGCCCCGAGGTGCAGGATCCAGATCGCTGGTGGTCCCTTACTTTGCTTTAAAAAGCGGTTCACCAGGTCCCTGAATTGTCCCACGTACAATCCACCCTGCCCATAAAAGCTTATCTTTGCACCCAACTTCCGCGCTCTAGCCTCGTGAACACCTGAAAAGTAAGTTTGTAAACAACGCACATAGGAGTGGCCAATGAGCCACACTTCCCATTGTTGCGAGCTCCCAAAGTGAACGTGGGCCATGACCTGAGCCGTTCGTTCCTGTATTGTTGACTGCCATCTGTCCGGGTAACACTGTGGCTTCTTCTTATCATAAATGCGGATAGACGCAGATTTCTCCCCTGATTCACAGGATGAAGAAACTGTAGGCGAACACAAAATTGAACAAAAATCAGTGCACCTGCTATATTTACTGGTTAACACATCCACAAAACGTGTTGCCTAACGCACCCATGTATCATTTTTTGCGAGTTTCCTCCTGAGTCACAGAAAGAAAACACGCATTTAACCTGACGCACAAGGGGACCCCACGCGATGGGGCAGCTATACTAGAGCATGTGCAGCCGCACGTAGCGTTTATAGCAATTGGAGGACCACCTGCTGATCCTTTTTACTTGTTCCCCCCCTAGCCCCAGGGCCACTGCCTGCGTGGCCGCTCCAATCCTAAAGGAGTGAGTCCCAAAACTAGCTGAAACTAAGCCAGCGCTTTGCATGGCCAAAGCCATGACTCTTTTGAATTGAAAAATATTGAGGGGTGATCTGTCCTGATGTATTAGGAGTGGCCCTGAGGCGGCCGACGGCCGCTGTGCCAGGAAAACTTCTATGCTAGCCATGGGGCAGCAGGTGCTACCATTAGCCCTGTGAAGCACTATGCTTTTGCCCTTTCCTCCCTGATCCATCTTAGACCTGGGCAACGTGATCCATATGGAATCCCCGCTCAACTTGACATGCTCTACCTGTAGGCCCCCTTGCCAGTCCGTCTTGCTTCTTGGTATCAGTTCCCCCACCCGGAAGGCGCTGTAAAATGCCAGACAGAAAGCCACCTGAAACAGCTGAACCTCTCCAGGAGAGATACACACTTGGTGCAAAGCGACCAGCAACTTAGCTAATGTGCTCATACCTATTGGCCTCCGCCCATCTGGCTGTGCCCCTTGCAGGCGTTGCCACCCCTTCAAAGCCTGGTGCACAACGAAATTCTTTGTGGGATCCTTTTATCCTCTTGCCTTTGCAGAAAAGGATAGGGCCGTGATGTGGCGTCTAACCGCCCCTACTGTGCGCCCTTCCTCCCTCAAGAAACCGAGATAAGTGACTACCGCACCCGGGTCGTGCCATTTCTGTTCCCAACTGTTCCCCAAAAACTGACAAAAAGACCAAAACGCCCCTTCATTCGCTCTCCTGGTCCTTTGTGTTAGGCTGACTGCCACAAGGTCCGATAACTGGGGGCACCAAGCTGCCAAAATAGTTCGGGGAAAGGTGTTGGGTGTAGTGCTGCCTCTGGGAGGTGAGACCTGAAAGCCTGCATTTTAAAACGAGACAATGCATCCGCCGCATGATTTAATACACCCGGCACGTGTTTAGCTCTAAACAGTAAATTCAACATCATACATTGCAAAACAATTTCTTTTAAAAGTCTCAGGATCATGCTGCACTTGGCTGCTTGGTTATTAATGCATTCCACCACGGCCATGTTTTCTGACCAAAATATCACAGATTGATCTCTCAATCGCTCAGGCCACACCTCCAACGCCACCAGTATGGGGAAAAGCTCCAGAAAGCTAATGTTACTTGTGAGTCCTGCGTCCCTCCAGCACCCTGGCCACCTCTGTGCAACCCAAGCAGACCCCAGAATGGCACTGAAACCCTCACTGCCCACCGCGTCTGTCATCAGACCCAGTTCAGAGCTGGACCTGGGTGGGCTAGGCCACACCACTCTACCACTGAAATCGTGCAGAAATGCCTTCCAAATGCCCATGTCCTGCTTGACCTCGCTGGATAGCCTGGTGTGGTGGTGCTTCTCTCTGAGGCCGGACATGGCATGTGCGATGATGCGGGAAAATGGGCGTGCCATGGGAATTATGCGAAGTGCAAAATTCAATTGACCCACTACTTGTTGTAGCTGATGCAGATTCACTTTCTCCCTTGCTAAGCACTGCTGTAGCGTTGCCCTGAAAGCTTCAACCTTTTCCTCAGGTAACCTGGACACCCCTTGGACGGAATCCAACTCGATTCCCAGGAATTCTATCCTTTCCTTGTGCTAGGGCCCACCGTTTTGCTAGGTGCCAATGGCACCCGAACTCTTGCATGAGAGCGCAGAATCCTGTCAATGCATCCCCGCACTCCTCTGATTCCGGTGCCCCCAGGAAGAGAAAGTCATCAAAATAATGCAACACCCGTTGGTGAACCGTGCCCTGCCTGAAAGCCCATTCCAAGAACAAGCTCAATTTCTCAAAATAGGCACTAGACACTGAGCAACCCATTGGCATGCATTTGTCCACATAGTACTGTCCTTGAAATTGGAAACCCAGCAGGTGAAAATCTAAAGGGTGCACAGGCAACAAACGGAAAGCGGATTCAATGTCACATTTTGCTAGCAATGCCCCCTGCCCTAAATGCCTCAGCATATCCACCGCTTGGGCAAAAGATGCATATTTTACACTACACACTGCGTCAGAAATCAATTCATTCACGGAATTCCCCCGTGGTGCTGATAAATTGTTTATTAGGCGGAATTCACCTTGCAAAATCAGTCATCTGGACTGCCACTCTTCCCAGTCTGATCTGTTTCTCAACTTTTTCCGCTGCAATATTACCATTATCTCTAACTGATATCTGGTTTCTGCAGTACGCCACCCCTTTGTAAACCTGCGCCGGTATCCTAAAACCGGTCAGGAACCCCTCCCTGGTAATTTGTGCAGCTTCTGGGCAGTTGGAAATGTTTAACCAAGGAATCATGGCGGAAATGTTTACGGGGGAGCTGGCTAATTCTAGTGAAATACCTTCAATCCTGCTTCCTGGCACCCCTCTCCCTGGACTTTTTGAGACACTTGGACTCTGGGTGGGATGCGTTTCCACAGAAGCCACAATTATGTTTGAACCGACACGTGCTGGGAGCCCTGTTGCAGGTCTTTTTATTGAAATCAAAACACACCCCTTTTTTCCCTGTGTTTCCCGTCCTCCCTGCGTTGCCCCCTGCATTGCCTGAGGGGCCTGCGCGAAAGGGCTGAAACCTACCATTCTCTGGCACTGGCCCCCGGTGGCCCTCTGTCTGGCCCTGCACCAAATGCCTCAAATGGATAAACATGTCTGTCTGATTCCACCTTAGAGTTGGGTCATGGGCCTTTGCCCTTCTAAATTCCTTATCATTTTGCTTCCACCCATCACCCACCTGCGAGGCCTGCGCTACCTTTATTCTGTTCTGGTAGCACGCCATTTCTGACCCCATTTCCGGGAAATGTTCAAGCATAATTGCCGTGTAAATGGTAAATGCCTGCCCCCAGTTTGCCAAATTTTCCTCAACTCTGTATTTCATGGCCACATTCGCCCATTCCCGGGGGAGCAACCACTCTTTGCTTTTCCTATCTTCTTCCCTGTCTGCCTCATCTATTAACAAAGAAAAAATGTCAAGATACACTCCTTTCCATATTTTTTCCTTTGTCTCTTGAGACAAGTGCCGCTCCAACTGTTCCCTAGACGAACGCAGTTGTCCCAAACCTAGTGGCGGCAGGGTTTTTATCATACCTGCTGCAGCAGAGTCAGTCGGCTTCTGTGTTTCTGGGACCGGCGGCGCGCCCGCCGCTGCTGGACTTCCACCACCAGTTACCGGTCTTGTGCCCCCGGTAATTCTGCTCCTGTTGGAACTGTCGGCGTTGTCCCTCCTGCCGGTACTACCGGCTCTGCACTTGGTTTTGCCTTTCTCATTTGAGACATTATTTGTCTTGCCTTCTCAATGGCATCGCCCCCGCTGCCCGATGCCCCCGCTGCCAGTTCCCCACTGTCTCCAGCCATGGCAATACTACCGCCAGGTTGGCTAGAATATCTGGCTGGACCGGCATAGTCCCACCCGTGCCTTCCACTCGGGGAACCCCTGGGGCCTGTGGCTGTGTTCCTACAGGAGGGGCCCCTGGGGCCTGCGGCTGTGTCCCTACTGGCACCTCAGGGATAGGGGGAGTGTCTCCGTTATCCAGCGGGTCTGGCGTGGGAACAGCAGGCTGGAGTACACCCTCTTTAGGGGCATTCCCTGTGCCACCCTTGGGCCTGTTACTGCCTGACTTGGGCCTACTACTTTTTGCCACAGGTGGAGAGTACGGCCTAGGAGGTATAATAGGCCGCCTGGGCCTCCCCCTACCCTCTGGACCATCCACTTTGTCTTGCAATCGTGTCAGGGCCTGCCCCATAACCTGCACTTGTTGCATTAAAGCCTCCAACATAACATCCGTGCGGGATCTCTTTACCATACGTCTCACTTTAGGAGCCATCGTGCCCCCGCTAAGCGTACTGTGTAATAGGTGACGCGCAACCCCCTTGCCCACTGATCTGGGACACTGCCCAAACCCTTACCTGACAGTAGTTGCGCAGCACCTCCTGCACCCAAAGATACTCTCACCAATTACGCTTATTAGTTTAGGCTTGCCGTTGTTAGCGCCCTCGCAAAAACTCTGACCCATCTGTATTCCGGAGTATTCCTGAAAATAAGAGACACAAATGACCAGTACCAAGCCACACAACTAGATGATTCCCTATTGACCGTCAAAATTGACCCCCCCAACATTACATGCAGTGCAGTTCCAGCATTCATGCAATGCGCAAACTTGTGTAAGAGGGTAGATCACCTAGTCAGGGAAAAAACGATATGCTGGTAAAAACAGATTTGCCTAATCAGGGAAAAAACGGTATGCTGACAGCCTAAACTCTGATCAGGAACAGCTGATGCCTCCCTTTATTGCCGTTTATACACAACAAGGCGCACCCAATCAGATTCCCCAATACAAAACAGCAGGCACTGCTGAGATCCTCAACTAAACCAAGCAACTATATGTATCTCACGGCTACAGATGCCTCGCACACCCAATCCCTGCTGCACTCCAGCTATATTTAAACACCAGGAATTGAACACTTACCCTTGAGAGTGAAAGCCTCTGACCTTAACCACTAAGCCACGCTGCTTCTGTGCACTGTGCCACGCGCCTGTGAGCTGGAACTATTGAGGCAGGGATTCAAAGCGGACTAACTCGTACACGCACTTCAAATTGCCCCCGTTTGCCAGCGCGCACCACACACCGCACCACTCAGTGGCACAGAACCGAACTCACCGGGCTCCAGGCAACGGCCGCTTGCGCCTCCTCGCTACTACGCCCACCGAAGTGCTACCCACAGTCTTTTGGCTGGCCTAAACCTTGAGTGCACGATCACATGCACGTGCACAGCTGCTCCTCTGCTCATTGCATTCCCCCCTCCCTTCTCACCCAGCCCTTTGATGCTCTGCTCGATTACTTTCACTTTCACCGCTTTGACCCTTGCATTCCCCCCTCCCTTCTCACCCAGCCCTTTGATGCTCTGCTCGCATCTCCCTCCTCCCTGGGCGTGAAGGGAGACAGAGCCATCCTGCTTGATTAATGGCTTTGCATTCCCATGTGTTCCCGTAGTAAACATGCCCGAGGCGCCAGCCGAGCACAAGGCTCACGGAGACATTCTCTTTACCCTCGTTAGTCCCTGTATCTCTATTTCCTTCAGAAGCTCCTGCTTTTCCTACCTTTCTGCCCAGCGATTTGCTTATCGCTTTATTCACTGACCCTGCATCCTGTGGTGCCATCGGGTGGATAGTAGCGCTTTCCAAAAACACGAAACAAAATAAAACAAGTCAAGAGATTTCCTGTCTTTGAACCGCGTATTTCCCTATCTAACGACTAGGACATGTGAAGAGAATTAAAAACACTCAGTGACTCCAGGGACAATAAAGAAACGCGTTTTTTCTGTCTAAAGAAGAGAAGCTCTGCGGAGGCCGTCCTTTCAGGCGCTACAGGCATGTCCTGTCAAGGATGAGTACTCTACGGTCTGTTTTAGGCGCCTCTACAGTGCATACACCTTACTGCTCAAGGCGAGCGGATTCGTAATGCTAGGCGGGAGCAAAGAGGTGCTTATGTTTGTCTCCCATCACTCACTTACTCACTTTCTATCTCCCTGGGTCTTTTCTCTCTCTCTTCCACCCCTCGCTTTATCCTACTGACATTCACTACTTCTCCCTTTACTTCTCTTCGCTCCTTACCTTCTGTGCTCCTCCACCAACTTTACAACAACCCCACCCACTCTGCACAGCCCCGCCTGTCTCCACCTCCCTTCCCTCCACTCTGCCCCCTATTTCTCTCCTTCCAGGTCTCCTCGTTTCCCTCAGCCCCTTCCCACATTTTGGGAATAAATCTTGCTGGTCGTTCTGCCGCGGGATGTGATGGGATTGCGTTTCCTCGGACAGCGCCGTGCCGAGTCCTCGGCCACTTCAGATTGCTTTAGACAAAACAAGAGGGGGTAAAAGAAACTACCAGTGTGTGTACATATGACTATCGAGAGAGGGATCCATGTTTGTTATCCGTTGCTTATTTGTGCGTGTCTTCTATTTGTATTGTAAATAGAATAAATAAAAAAGTTAGTACGGTATGAGGAGAAGCTTAATAAATCTATTTTGCAGAATACCATTCTCATATATAGAAAATTACCGGTTTTACCAGTAAGAACGTGCACAAGTAACTACGGTTCGTGTGCCTCACCATCCATTCCCCATGCTGACGGAATAGTTGCTAAAGATTATGTATGTGCTACAGATGTCACTCTGCCTTATTACAATAACTTCCTTTTTATATAGCGCTTGCTACAGTTTTGTCTTTTCATAGCACGCAAATAAAATGCATTCATATTACAGGACACAATACCACTACATATATCGATTTCCGATGGATTTAAGGTGAGTGAGGCCTGTCGGAATAAAACGCATTCTGCTCTGATTCTTCGGGTATGGGGGGTATTAAAGTAAAAACACATCGATCGGACTCCGATCTCTCGGATCTTATGTTGTAACACTATAAACCTTCTTTCGTACGGGGACATATTTTGAAGATTCTGTGCGAGTGCGCCAAGAGGTCCTCTCTGCTGTGAGCGGCTCTAGAAATAAAGGATAACAATACATAGTTGGTTGGTAAACTTGACTCGAATTGTCTGATAGTACAGCCCCTCCCAGCATGTCACCCCACAGTCACATGCTAAGCTTAGGCCCCCTTCATCTTTCCATCAGTTGCTGAAATATATTGAGTCAAATCAATAACATTTGGAGATGGCGCTATAAGGCACCCTGAAGCGGCACGGGCGGCAGATAGTGCTTTCTAACATTGCTTATACATACCTGATAATTCTGCCGTATTCAGGACCAACACACTCACTGCGTGCACACAGACCCAACACACTCATTGCCCTCACACTGACCCAACACACTCACTGCGTGCACACAGACCCAACACACTCACTGCTCGCACACAGACCCAACACACTCACTGCTCGCACACAGACCCAACACACTCACTGCTCGCACACAGACCCAACACACTCACTGCTCGTACACAGATCCAACACACTCACTGCTCGCACACAGACCCAACACACTCACTGCTCGCACACAGATCCAACACACTCACTGCTCGCACACAGACCCAACACACTCACTGCCCGCACACAGACCCTACACACTCACTGCTCGCACACAGGGGGGCCAAGACCCGCTCTCCTTGAGGTGCGAACACCCATTGATTCTACTCTGCCATGTATTTTATGTCAAGTCATGGGACCCCTGGCGAAGGGAAGCCCGTGGAATATGCAGATCAGTGAACGGAGAGGTATGCTTCCGTTGAGCACCCCGCCTGAACCCGCACCCTCAAGGCACTTCTTAGTCCGCGTCAACAAAACAACAACCGCCGATATGAATTTCTTTTATCCGCTTGCCTCGTCTCCGCTCCTGGCTTCGGGGTGGAAGTAGGTACCCCCACGTCCCCCTCTAATCTGCAGCTGTAGATATGAGCCCTAGATCCAGTGTACGAGTTCGGGCAAATGTCTGTCCCCACCCGAGAAGACCTCTGCAAGGGGGGGTGCTCTTCTAAGCGTATTGTTGTTTAATTTGTGAAACAGCGACTGCGCCTTCCCCTTCTACACCCTCTCCACCCCTACAAGAAATACAAGCATTGGCATAGCCAATAGGCCTCGCTTTTGGGACCTTATACGTGTTTAGTTATGCAGCACAATATCCTTGGTGCAACAACATCAACTGTTGCATGGCTAAACACTTATAAGGTCCCAAAGGCGAGACCTATTGGCTATGCCAATGCTTGTTAAAGGTTGTTGGGGGCAGGCCGGTCTAAACATGCCTGCCCCCCGACGTTGGCCGAAAGCGAGAACCGGAAACACCTGAAGTGCTTCCGGTTCACGCCCGCGGCCAATTGCCCTTACGGATAGGTTCCTGAGGAGGTGGGGCAGGGCCGCGTCATCCAGTGGCTCGCGACCCCTGCCCCTCCCTTCTCGGGGACTGGCCGGACCGCCATAATGGTGGCGCCCTCTATTCATCACTCGCCTGGCCCACATTCGGCTGGAACCGTTGACACCCACCCTTATAAAACCTCATGTAAGACTCCCTCTCCACCAATCACCTCCTGTTAAGATTTGGGACAGGTGGTCTCATAATCCAGCATCTCGCCCCCGCACCAACAACCCCTACGATTGATGAATTTGCCTCTTAAGTGCAAGGTGAGCAGCCAATCAACGACCACGATAAGAATGTGAGCGAGCGCATCCTTTGAACATTTGGCCTCCCCACCCAATGCCCTTACAGAGCTCGACATTAGAGTTTCACAGGCATCCACTGACTCACCTCCCTACAGGCAGGCATTTGCCCCCCTGCCATTACGCCTCTCCGTTTACGCACATACCCATGATTTTAGTCAGTACGCAGTGCTTTGCTGTGAGTGGAGGCAACAACCTTGGATGGGAGGAAAGTAGGTGAAATGTTCCCACTTGAAAGAATTACTGCATCAGAGGCAAGAACAGATTTAGCTAGAGAAAACACCAATGACCGACATTACCATAGCTTCCAACCTTGTTCCTGATAAAAGCGACAATGAAAGAGCAGTGTATTACAGACGGGAATACCTTTAACTAAGCACAGAAGTTTGTGTTCTTCCTCCCTGAAGCATACGTTCATGTCCAGAAGTGTAAATGGCTCTGCAAGGAAGAGGGAAGCTAATGTGTACTGTAGTGGATTGGGCTTGGACGGTGATTTAGGGGAGTTGTGCTGGGTTGGTTGGAAACAAGCTTATTCTGCCATTTTGAAGCCAGAGGCCTGTCATTCATCTCGCACAGGAAGTTTATCAACATTTTAGCACTGCATACATTTGAAGATTGCTCAAGGTGTTGGCACATAATGAAGGTCAAAGGTTGGATAAAGCTGGAGAGCGAAAGGGTCATTAAGACCCTGGTGGAAGGCTCGCCAGATCAGCTGTGGCCACGGCCCGCTAGCAGAAGACTGCCCACCATATTTAGAGATCGTTGAATGCCTTCAAGAGATCTCTGTGCTCACAGTGCATCTGCAGGTGCAATAGATGCAATGTAGACTAAATGCCGAGTGGATGCCATACTTTTTAATCCTGGTCGGCATTCTCTTTTTGTTTTTCACAAACCAACTCCCAAAGTTTTCATCTATTTTAGCTCTAGGACTCAGGCCTTCATGACCCCCATTTATCTATCTACAGTATATCAGATATTGCAATTCCTGGCTCAACAGACTTGTACTGCTATTAATTACGTTTGAAAACACTCTGCCGGAATTAGATTTTACACCCGGTGGTCATAGTGATTTTGCACTTTATCAAGTCGGTGGGGTAAAAATTGGGACTATCGTCATGTGGAAGTGGTAACTAGACATGTTATTATCGCTAGTGACGTAATTTGCATGGGCTGAGGGGCTACTGAACACCTTGCTATACCACAGATTTGCATGGGCTATTACTATAAGGTAAAACCATAAAATCACAAGAGTGAGTGCACTTTTTGGTCAACTCCAAATTGCGGTAGCACACAGAATCTTTTAAGGCAAGGGAAAGTGGTAAACTGTGCAGGACTCCTCTGTCTTAAGGACCTCTCCTTAAGGTCAGTGTTTTGCACCAGACTCTCACTAAGTACCATTACATAATGTAGAAATGTTATTTACTGCAGAATTAATCTATGCTCTGTGAAGGTTCAAAGCATACATGATCAATCTAGCCATCATCATCAGCTCTCACTATATCAACGTCCTCTCCTACACCAATGACACCCAACTCATTCTCTTCCTCACAAGAAAAACGTCCAGTACTTGCATCAAGTTCAGTGCCTGCATGACTGAAATCACTCACTGGATGACCAATTGTCTAAAGCTGAATACCGGCAAGACGAAAATCATGATCTTTGGGAAGAGCATATCTCTATGGGACACCACCTGGTAGCCAACAGAGCTAGAACTAACACCCACCCCCACCACCTACGTGAAGAACCAAATGTTTGGACTCCTACTAGCACAAATCCCAAGTGTACAGAAAACCAGGTCTGGTGGTCAGATCTTCTCCTACATTGCTCTTAAAGCATGGACCGACCTTCCTCCACCCATAAGAGCCTCCCCCTCACTTCTTGAATTCCACAAAAAGCTGACGATCTGGCTTTTCGCATAATCCCGCTAGTCCCTAACTGTGCCAAGACTGACACCTGCTCAGCGCCAGGATACCCTTTTGGGTCACAGTGCGCTCTACAAATCTGTATAGCATAACATAATTTATGTGTAAATTCCAATATGTGCAGTAACTCTTATTACCTCTCATTTCAGAATTCCAAGTCATTTGACTTTGCCACACGGGGAGATTAACCGTGCAGCCAAAAACACACCCACACAGACACAGTTTTCCTAAGGTGAATGTCAGGTCAAGCTTGCTACCATTTGTTGAGCGGAAATGGCCTGCTGAATACTGGTTTACGCTAATTTTGGTCTAGAAAGTACCAAAATCCGCATGTAATAGGTATTATTCACTGCACTTTGTAAGCTTTGCACCCATGGGCTTTGGATTTTACTGGGTTCAGTAAATAAAGCTCCCCCATCCATGGCACTCGTAATCGGCACCTGAATGTCCAAAAGAGATCAAAATCTTTATCCTTGGGGTGGCTCTGCTAGCCCTTGCTCTAAATGACGTGATTAGTTCCAGCTTAGAAAACTGCTCTGGGACTTGTAGGACTGAGTGCATGGAGGACTGGAAAATGTGAGTTTTGAGTTTCTGTATGATGGAGTGGTGGTTGGTCATTGCACATGAGGAACTAAGGATCAGAGCCACCTCACTGGATGACTTCCCAACACGGAAGCATGTCTTTGCAGTGGGAATAAATTATAGAGTATGCTATTCTTTGACTAAACAACCAAGGACTTATCAGAGCCAACAGAACTTCATAAAGAGAATGAATAGAACACAACACTGTATCCAAAATAGGAAACATAACCTGAATACCATCTGGAAAACATTGATTGCGTGCTAAGCCTTGAAGAAGTCCCAGGGGGACGAAACGCGTTGGCTATCCGTTACATGGTGTGTTTTTATGGACAAGATTTAATTAAAGAATAAAGAAATTATTTTCCAAAGAAGAACGACTCGTACTATGCTTTACCAAGAGGACTGTTGCTTTGCTTCCTGTAGACTATGGACTATAATCCAGGATATTTGATTTTCCATTTTGTAAAATTGAGTGCTGAACCACAGTGTGTTTTTCACTTTGTGGACTCGGCCTCCTTCTGAGCTGCAGGTGGCTTCAGGTCGCACTAACAGTTAAAGAACCAACAACAATACACCATTTTAGCCTAGAATCAATGCTTCTACCCTTTTCACTGGAGAATACAGATTTGAGTCGGTGGGTAAAACTATAAGACAATGGCGCACCCTGAAACATTTGATGAGGAGCCTCCCAAATATCACTTAGACTGAGCACTTCCCAGACTAGAGGTGGCCATGTCAGCAAACTAATTGGGAGAGCTAAGCGAGAGCAGAGCCAGGGCCTGGCAGGGCTCTAAGAGCCGCAACACGAGTCGAGCTGTCAACATCTCTGGCAGGCAATTCATGCAAAAATGCCAGGTATTAATAAGATAAGCACTTCAAGACTTTAAAAAGTGTTCGTCTGTGACAATGTAGAAGTGATACATTGTATTGTATTGTATCACAGCATTGGCTAGCATTTATTAAAAGTGAGAGTTTCTAAAAAGTAACTTGGAAACATTCATACCCCTTGCCCACTGTGCTGTAGACAATGCCCTTAATGAATCAAAAGGCAAGTCAATAGTCATGTGTACCCTATAGTCGGCCTATGTTACTATTACATGGAGCAACATTATTGTCTAGTAAAACATATATAAGAAAGGGTTTTTGTAAAGTGCACTTCCTGAACCAATGTATTTCAAGGTGCTCACAAATATGATGATAGAGTAAAAGGAGGCAAATGAATAAGGTAATTGCCAAGGATCACACAATTCGATCAAGCGGGAAAGATGCGATCAATCACAAGTTTCCTGGTTTCACATCGTGCAATTCTGCCTCTAACCCAGTAACTAAGGGCCAGATGTACAACCATAGTATTTTGCAACTCGCAAATTGCGTCAAATTGCGAGTCGCAATTTTCGAGTCTCAAAATGTTATGTTCAACAGTGTCTGAGACACTGTTTGCGATTCCCAATGGGGGCGCAAATTGCATGCCTCATGCATATTAATGAGGCTGTCGCAATTTGCGACCCATTGGGAATGGCTGGCTCCCAGGGATGATGGCCCGCTAGGCTTAGCAGGCCACCATGTCTGGGACTGCTTTTAAATAAAGCAGTTTTTTTTTTTCAAATGCAGCACGTTTTCCTTAAAGGAAAACGGGATACATTTAAAAAAGGAAAATGAAAGTTTGAAGTTTCATTATTTAAGGACAGGCAGTGGTCCTTGGGACCACTGCCTGCCCCTAAAAAATAATTGCACATGCATTCCCAAAGGGGAAGGGGGCCCATGGGGACCCATTCCCGTTTGCATGGTCCCTTACCACCCTTCTGAGAAGGGTGGTAAACTGCGAGTCTTTTGCAACCGAAATTGCGGTCGCAAAACATTCATACATTGGTTTAGGAGTCGCTATTAGGAAGGGACGCTCTTGGAATGCCCCTTCCTAATAGCGAGTCGCTAAACCTATTTTGCGAGTCGCTAATTGATAAGCGACTCGCAAAATAGGTTTAGTAAATTGGACTTACCTATTTTGCAGTCGCAAATGGGGCCGAAATCCCCTTTGCGACTGCAAAATACGGTTGTACATCTGGCCCTAAGTCTCTCTTCTTGTTTGGCTCAAAGGTTAATTTTTTGCCTTTAATTCTTCAAGGAGTTACATCAGTACAGCTTGTTAAATAAGCAGACTGTCACAAGGGACACCCTCTATGGGGAAAGGAGGCACGATAGTCTGAGGTCAGGGGTTATGGTTCTTTATTGTTCCACGATATAAGGCACAAGGTAAAGGAGGGGATTGCGTCTTCCTTCTTGGCTCGTCTTCTCCCGGGGCGCTTCCCACGGAGTTTAGGTGTTCGTCCGACTCTCCAGGGAGGTAGACCGAGGGAAACAAAAAGAACACGGGAACACACACGGGTGAGATGAAGGAGCTTTGTATGGATTTGAGGTAGGGTAAGGGGAGTGAAGGGTCACCGGGGCTGCCACCACGTAGAATTCACACCACACAAACAATAGAAGTCTCGCAGGTGAAGGTGCAGGGAACAGGGTGAAAAATAAACGTACTCTGTGTCCCACACACACCCACCCCTCTGTGACCTCCCCAACTCAATCCTACCCCGTCCCTCCCCGTGAAAAAGTAAAGGCCAGGACTCGGTCCCGTACCTTTCCCAGCCACGCTCCTCCGGGTACGTGGCGGGGCGAGTCGCGTTTACGTTGGCCTCCTGGCTGCTTCAGATCCTCGACCACGTCCTCTTCGGACCCTCCGCTCGTCTTCTCACCGTCTCCACCGCTTCGCTGCTCTCGCTCTCCTTCGCTCTCTCCACTCCTGCTTCCTCCGCCGGCTTTCGCGCTTTGGTCCTCTTCCGGGTTCTCTTTACAGGCGAACACGTCCCGTGATTGGAGGGTTGTCGCTGACGTCGGGCTCACAGACTCCTCCCCCCGGGAAGTCCAATCCGGATTAAAGGGGCCGCTCTCGTCCTGCGGCCGAGGTGGAAATGAATAGTCCTTATCGTCTCCCGCTCGATCCTCCTCCAGAGTGACCCTCTGACAATTCCCTCCCCCAGGAGTACCCCGCTCGGGGGAACAAGGAAAACGGGAGAGAAAGTCAGCATTACCCTGTTGAACCCCTTTTCGATGTCTGACGTCGATTTGGAAAGGCTGTAAGGCCAGGAACCAGCGGAGAATACGTTCATTATGGCCACGGTTCCTTTGCAGCCATGTGAGGGGAGCGTGGTCGGTATATAATATGAAGGACCTACCCTCTAAATAGTATCTCAGCTTTTCAACCCCCCACTTAACCACGAGACACTCCTTCTCTATGGTGGAGTACGCTTGTTCCCTGGGAAATAACTTGCGGCTGAGATAAAGAAGGGGCCGTTCATGGCCATTTTCGTCCGGCTGTGACAAGACCGCCCCTATCCCGATGCCTGAGGCATCGGTTTGTAAAATGAAGGTGTTGTTAAAGTCAGGGGTCACGAGTACAGGGGAGGTTGTCAGTGCGTCTTTTAGAGCTTGAAAGGCCTGGGATTCTCTATTGGTGGGGGCTTGCAGTCTAGGGGACGTGTGAGTCTTGCAGAGGAGGGCTGTAAGTGGCCCAGCCAAGGTAGCGAAGTGGGCAATAAATCTGCGGTAGTAACCGACTAGACCCAAAAACGCTCTTAAGTCCCTCTTGTTTTTAGGATAGGGAACGGCCTGGATGGCGGTTATTTTCTCAGTCTGGGGAGCGATGTGCCCTTTCCCCAGGAGATACCCCAAATAGCGGACTTTCTGAAAAGCCACCCTTGATTTCTTGGCATTCACATGCAACCCTGAACGTCTTAAGCTACCAAGGATATTCCCTAAATGGATTAAGTGTTCTTCCCAGGACTTACTGAACACCACGATATCATCAAGATAAGCCCCCGAATATTGCAGGTGAGGGGCCAGGAGGGTGTCCATGGCCCTTTGAAAAGTAGCCGGGGCTCCATGCAAGCCAAAGGGAAGGACGGTAAAGTGGTAGTGACCTGATGGGGTGGAAAAAGCAGTTTTTTCTTGGTCGGCTAGGGCCAGTGGTATCTGCCAATACCCCTTGATGAGGTCGATGGTGGTTATATATCGGGCCTCACCAAGGCGTTCAATGAGTTCATCCACCCGGGGAAGGGGATAAGCATCCTGTTTGGACACCCGATTCACTGCCCTAAAATCAATACAAAACCGGATGCTGCCATCCGGTTTGGGTACTAGGACAACCGGAGAACACCAATTACTGTGAGAGGGGACTATGACCCCGAGGCCAACATCCTCTCGACTTCTTCCTGGAACGCGGTTCATCGGGCTTCCGGTATCCGATATGGTTTTTGCTTAACCACTACTCCGGGTGGAGTGGGTATGCAGTGTTCTGCTAGAGAAGTTTTCCCTGGCTGGTCAGAAAATACGTCAGAATAGGCTGATAGGAGGGAACGTATCTCTTCAGCCTGTATCGAGGGAAGGTCAGGATTAATGGGGGTCTCGGTGACTGTCTGTGGTAGGGGGCAAACTGTGGACACCGTATGGTCTACAGTTGGAGGGGGTCCCAACCATTTTTTTAGTAAATTGATATGGTACATTTGTGTCCTATTCCGGGTCATCTGTAGGATGTAAGTGGTTTTCCCTACCTTGCGGACTACCTGGAAAGGACCTTGCCACTCCTTTTTCAATTTGTGGGTGGATGTGGGTAGAAGTACCAACGTCCAGTCACCTACGTTCAGTTCTCTCCACTTAGTACCCCGGTCATAAAAGGTTTTCTGTTTTGTCTGTGCTGCTAGTAACTGGGTATGGGCCAGTGTTCTCAATTTATGGAGTCTGGTTTGCAGTTGTCGTGTGTAATCCAGGAGGGCTTCGGCCTCGTGGAGACCTTCTCGCTCCCAACTGTCCTTGGTGATCTCAAGCAGAGTTTGTGGTTTGCGTCCAAAGAGCAGTTCGAAAGAGGAGGTACCCAGGCTAGATTGTTTCTGACTGCGGAGAACAAAGAGCGGTAGGGGAAGTAGTTGATCCCAGTTCTTTCCATCCCCAGACAGAAGCTTTTTCAAGGTAAGTTTTAAACTACCGTTATAGCGTTCAACTAGTCCGTCGGTCTGGGGATGGTAGACAGAGGTGGTTATATGTTTGATCTGTAGCTGGTCACAAACTTGTTTTAGGAGACGTGAGACAAAGGGTGTGCCTTGATCGGTGACGATCTCACAGGGAAACCCCATCCTGGAAAAGACCTCTACGAGTCTTTGCGCTATGGCAGCAGAGGTGGCGGTTCGCAGGGGGAAGGCCTCAGGATATCTGGTGGCATAGTCGACCAACACCAGAGCATATTGATGTCCGCGTGCTGACTTAGGCAAAGGGCCGATAATGTCCATACCCAGTCTGTCAAAGGGGGTACCTATAATGGGTAAGGGGTGTAAGGGCACTGGCGGGGGTATGTAGGGATTTCGACGTTGGCAGATTTGACACTCCTGGCAATACTTTTGGATTTGTGCGTATACCCCAGGCCCAAAAAAATGTTGTAAGATAGCCTGTCCTGTTTTTTCTGCCCCTGAGTGGCCCGCCAACAGGTGGGCGTGTGCAAAAAATAAGATTTGGTCCCGGAACTCTAAGGGAACCACAAGTTGGGGAACAGCGTCTTGTTTGGAGAGACGATATAGCAGGCCGTTTTTCTCAATAAATGTGGGAAATGTCTGATACAAGGGGTTCTGGGGGTCTCTGGCTTTTTGCCAGGCATGGGTGAGGGTAGCATTGTTTAATTGGGCCATCCTGAAGTGGTTATCTCTTGCCTTGGGTTCAGGCGTAAGTAGTACATCATGTTTTGCAGGACCCAGGGCAGCGTGCATTAAGGGAGTAAAACATGGGGTATCTATCCCGATGATTAGGGACTCAGGGAGATTCTCTAGTACCCCTACCACGGCCTCCACCTGTACATCTCCCTCAGTGACTAACACCAACTTAGCCAAAGGGTATTCCTTCACATCCCCATGAATGCAGCGGATGTGTACGGTTTTCCCCGGTAGAAGCCTTGAGGGAGGTACCAGTTCTCTCTTCACGACCGAATGCCTGCACCCAGAATCAAGGAGCGCCCTTACCACCCTCCCCTCAAGAGTCACACTCACATAGAATATCGGCCCTGTTTCTTGGGCGAAGAAGACAGAGCGGGGAGCATAGCTCACATCCATCGGTTCCTCTTCCTTCTCTCTTTTCTTGCGGCAGTACCGGGCAATATGTCCCCACTCCCCACAGTCATAACATTGGGGGCCTGAGTAGGTCGGGTTCTCCGGGCGGGTTATGCGCGGACGGCTGCTCTCTGGGAGGGGTCGTAAGGGTTTTTTGTCTGGCTTTCCGGGACCTAATGGTCGGATGTGTCTCTCAGGCTCTTTTATTGGAGGCCGGCCCTGAGCCCTGGCATAGGAGGTCGCCATCTCTATGGCCTGTTCTAAAGTGAGGCCAGCGTGTTGCTTTAACCAGCGTTGGGTAGAATATGGAAGGGCCTCCAGGAATTGCTCTAAATAAATGTTATTCATGACCTCTTCCATATTGGCTTCATGTGGTTTACGCCAGAGGTCCGCGGCTCCCTTCAATTTGAAAAACAAAGTCTTGGGTAAGTCACCTGGGACACCACGTTCTTGGCGGAATTTCAGCCTATGGGTCTCGTCATCCACCCCGAGTCTATCAAGTACATACTGCTTCACGACAGTATAGGTAGCGGTTCCATCTTGGTTTACCATTTGATATGCCGCTTGGGCTTCACCGGTTAGGAGCGGGGCGAGGTAAAACGGCCATCTATCTCCTGGCCAGGCACTAGCCCTCGCTGCCCTCTCAAAGTTAAAAAAAACGCCAAGGGGTCGTCTCCAGGCACAAATTCTGCAAGGGGACCACTGTCCCAGGTGGATGGCTGGCCCTGCTCTGTCCCAGGTTGACCAGGAGCTGGGCATGTCCTTCAGCAAGTTTAAGTAGACTATCGGCTTGATTCTGGACGGCCGAAGTGAAAACTGCGCGATCTGCTTCGGCCTGACTGGAGGATTTCTCCACCGCCCACTCGAGTTTGGCTTGGCCCTCCTTCATCTGGTGGATAAGGGCTTCCATCCTGTTTCGGATGCAAGGGGATCTCTCCAATCTGGCTCGCCACTTGTCACAAGGGACACCCTCTATGGGGAAAGGAGGCACGATAGTCTGAGGTCAGGGGTTATGGTTCTTTATTGTTCCATGATATAAGGCACAATGTAAAGGAGGGGATTGCGTCTTCCTTCTTGGCTCGTCTTCTCCCGGGGCGCTTCCCACGGAGTTTAGGTGTTCGTCCGACTCTCCAGGGAGGTAGACCGAGGGAAACAAAAAGAACACGGGAACACACACGGGTGAGATGAAGGAGCTTTGTATGGATTTGAGGTAAGGTAAGGGGAGTGAAGGGTCACCGGGGCTGCCACCACGTAGAATTCACACCACACAAACAATAGAAGTCTCGCAGGTGAAGGTGCAGGGAACAGGGTGAAAAATAAACGTACTCTGTGTCCCACACACACCCAACCCTCTGTGACATCCCCAACTCAATCCTACCCCGTCCCTCCCCGTGAAAAAGTAAAGCCCAGGACTCGGTTCCATACCGTTCCCAGCCACGCTCCTCCGGGAACGTGGCGGGGCGAGTCGCGTTTACGTTGGCCTCCTGGCTGCTTCGGATCCTCGACCACGTCCTCTTCGGACCCTCCGCTCGTCTTCTCACCCTCTCCACCGCTTCGCTGCTCTCGCTCTCCTTCGCTCTCTCCACTCCTGCTTCCTCCGCCGGCTTTCGCGCTTTGGTCCTCTTCCGGGTTCTCTTTACAGGCGAACACGTCCCGTGATTGGAGGGTGGTCGCTGACGTCGGGCTCACAGACTCCTCCCCCCGGGAAGTCCAATCCGGATTAAAGGGGCCGCTCTCGTCCTGCGGCCGAGGTGGAAATGAATAGTCCTTATCGTCTCCCGCTCGATCCTCCTCCAGAGTGACCCTCTGACACAGACTTATGACATGCTAAATGAAGCTGAAACAAGAAGTCTTTCTAGAAAAATTTACAACGTTAAGAGAAAGGCAGAGAACTCTAGTTTAATGTTATCACCTGCCTTCTCTGACTTAGCAGATAGACCAAGAGGATAAACACCTTGAGTGAAGGCAATTAGAAACATTGACAAAAAGGGAAACACAGTGTGGGCTCTCTGCATTGTTTATTACCCCTGGGATGGGAGCAGCTTCTTAGTCAGATGGGCTGACTTTTACGACCCCACAGAATGTTGTGACCATGCTCATAGAAAAATCATCAGCATAACTTTCGTCTCTGACCGCTTTCACAGCACTCTGCATGGTCTTCACTCTCAGCCCAGTCTGCAGAATGACCAGGTTACAGATCTGAGAGGCACCTCTGTAAGGGGGTAAGGAGGGATTGTGGGAAGTGGTGACTGAGGTAAGAGGGTGGAAGAAACCACATGAAGGATTTTTAATTTTTTTATCATATTTTGCAGTTAAACATTAGCAATGTGTATCGTGGGCAGAGTGACACTGGCAACAATGGTATCGTTAACTATGCCTCCTACAAAATGCCATGTACCTAGTGTGTGAGCCGGTATTCTGAGAGATCGATAAATTATTGATCCGACTATTTTGAGTGGGAAAAATTAACTGAGCATGCCTACAAGTCTTCAAATTAGACAAAGAACAGGGAGGACTGGCTTTGTTTCCCTGACTTGGAACTTTATTATGTGGCAGTGCAACTGAAGCACCCAGCAAGGTGGCGTGCGCAGGGCCAAAAACTGGGAAACTAGTAAGCCTGGGCAGTGAACTACGCTCTGCTCGCGGAGTTTGCGAAGTGTAGGTAACTTTGCGATTCGCGTAGAGCGCGAAGTTGCAGACTGCTATGCAATCTACAGCGTAGCGTAGTTGTTTTACTTCCTCGCGCGCCCAATATTCATTCTCGCGCGCGCGGTAACGTCTTACCGTGATTCTGCGTTCGCCAACTCGATTTTCTTTCCGTTCGCGTGCGCCACGAGATTTGTAATATGGCCGCCCGATCCCGTGAGAGTGTGCGAACGTGAACACATCATTCGGATGCGCGAGCTGACTTCCAGCGGCTGTCTTGGTAAGATCACGATCCCGAACATGCAAACACTACAATCTGGCGAAGAATATCTCTCGAGCATCATAAAACCTTCTCGAAAATGATCATTTTGCTCAGAAAAACTCCTCAGATTGTGATTTGGCTGTAGTCCTTTGTGCAAGGAGTCCTCTTTTTTTTAACTCTTTTTTTCAAGAGGAAGGAAGTGCCCCTGAGTCTCCAACTTCCTGTTCCTGTCCAGCAGGCTCCTCCCAGTGCTTTGTCCATGTGCTGTTCACTTTCATTTGGATTTGGAGCTGGAAGGATCACTTTTTGTGTCTGTCTGCTGCATCATATGATTGGATTGGATTTATTTGAGGACTTTTTGATTTGAGATTTAATTTTACAAGTAAATTGGAGAATTGGTGTACATGTTTGTTTCATTGGGACTTGTTTGTACCTACATTTTTCTGGGATTTTCATTGTTTTTAAAAATTATTGTTGTGGGTGGCCTGTACTTTCAATAGGGGCCTAGTTGTTTTTCTTTGCAATTTCAGCCAGTAGGGTAGCCATGGGTCCATGTTTCTGTGGTGTCTGTTGAATTTAAACATCATGTAGGGCATGGATGGCATAGGATTGAATTGCTAAATGTGGTTGTGGTGTATTTCACTGTTTTTGTGTGTGTGTGTTAAATACCTTTGTTGGATGTGTGTGTGTGCTTGATGTGTAACTTCTTTCCAATCCTTTCGTAGCCCTGTTGATTTTCATTTTTGTATTAAAGCTGTGTTGTTTAGCAGGCCTCCTTTGTCCGGTCATATATAGGCCTGCTTCAGTTCATTGTTTTCCATGGCCTGTTGTGACAGTGAGTGCCCATGTGGCTTGTGGCAATTTTGTGGTGGTAGTTTAGTAGTGTGCTTCTTTTTCCATATAGGCCTGCATGTCTTTTCTTTGTTCCCCTTGGCTTATGCTTGTTGTTGTTGTGTCCTGGCCATGTGTGTGGCGGCCATTTTGTGAAGACAGGCAGTGTGCTTTTGACATAGGCTTACATTGTCTGTCTTCCATTTCTTGTTGTTGGGGGTGGCTAGCTGCCATTTTGTGGAGCCATCCAGGCAGTGTGCTTGCTTTTGCCATTCTGTTCCAAGCTTATGGCCTAGTCTGCCAGTAGGCCCAGAGGTAGTCATCATCAAATCATGGGTGCATAAAAACTGTTTGTGTTGTCTTTTAAATTTTAACACCATGGATGGCATTGGATTGAATTGCAAAATGTGGTTTTTGAAGTGGAATTTCAGTTTTTGGGTGTGTGTTAATGAAATAGGGCTTTTCAGCCAGTAGGTAACCCTTGGAATTCAGCTCGCGTACTTTTGGCAACTCTGCACAGTGAGATAATGCGGACTTACAGTTTTTGTCATTTTCGCGCTCTCAATATGCGTGTTCACGCACGCGATAACGACTTTTTTACAGTTCGCGATGCCGAACACGCAGAATATGCAATCTGGCAAACAATATCTCACGAGCAACATAAAACCTTCTCGAAAACGATTAATTTGTGCATTTTGCTAAAAAAAACTCCTCAGGTTGTCATTTTGCTGTACAGAGTCACTTTTATTTAAAATTTTTGTTTTTTAAAAGAGGAAGTTCCACAGAGACACCAACTTCCTGTTCCTGTCCTTAGTATTCACTTTTTTGTTATTATTGTGGTGAGTGGCCTGACCATGTGGGTGGCGGCCATTTTGTGAAGCCAGGCATTGTGCTTTTGCCATAGGCCTGCATTGTCTGTCTTGTATTCCTGACCTTTTCTTGTTTTTGTGAGTGGCCTGGCCATGTGGTGGCGGCCATTTTGTGGGACCAGCCCCTGTGCTTTTTCCATAGGCCTCCAAGCTTGTGATCTAGTCTGCCAGTAGGCCCAGGGGTACTACTCCTCAATCATCACGGGTGCATGGAAGTTAAACAACTGTTTTTGTGTTGTGTGTTGAATTTCAACATCATGTATGGCTTTGGATTGAATTGCAAAATGTGGGTTTTACTTTTTTTCTGGGGTATATTTCACTTTTTGGGTGTTGTAAATAAATGCCTTTTTATGTGTATGTGTTCGTTGTTGTTGCTCCCTGATGCTGCATCCATCCCATGCGATGCACACATTTTTATTTAGGGCAAACAGGCTACATTACATTTATGTTTTTGTTCTTTGCTATTCTTATTCTTTCTGAGTGTACACAGTACAGTAGTACACCAGGAGCCCTGGCCTTGTTGTCAAAGTTTCATAAATGGTTACTCAGTTGTTGTTCACTGACTTAATAAAATTGTATAATTGTGACCACTCACCACACACTAAGAAGTTATATATTATATTAGTTTGATTGCACTATCTTTTGACTGATGTTCTTCTGGCTTCTTTGCTTTTAGGTGCACAAATGACTGAGGAGGAGGTGTGTCATCATCGCCCGTTGTGGTGCCAGACCGACGTCCTGCTGCTGTACACGACGTGACGTGTGAGTGACCTGACCAGCCATCTCTGCAACTTGTGCAACTGAGTGCTGTTGACATCTGAAGAAGATGCCCCCAAAGAAAGCAGGTAGCAGGTCCTCCAGTACCAAGAAAGATGCCATTGAGAAGAAGGAACAGAAGAAGAAGGAAGTGTCACTTGAGTCTGGTGTGCCGCCCCAAACCTTTTTTGGGACACCAAAAATGACGCCTGCAGCAGCGGTGTCCGGGAGCCAAGCTGGAGGCAGCACCTCCGCATCAGTGGGCCCAACCCACCAACTCAGGCCCAAGCAGATGAGTGTGGAAGAGGTAGCCAGCCTAATGGTGGAAAGCAGTGATGCTGAGCCTGAACTAAACTTATCGCTATCTCAAAGTAGTACACAATCAACGCAGGAGGGAACACAGCAGATAAGTGGTCAACAACAACAGCCGCAACCACCGCCCGCAATAGTAGTTGTTGTTCCTCCCGAAGTAGGGGCAGTTCAGGAAATTGAGCCTCATGCATTGGAAGAAGAGGAAGCCACTCCTTCAGAAGTTCCATTGTCTTCCAAATCCCCAGCAAGGAAAAGGAGGGTTAGTCCATCAAGTTCTTCGCCAAGCCCCCCTTCTGATGATCTAGATGCCACTTGGAAGCCACAAACTGAGTCTGAGACGGAGACACGTCCCAAGATCAGGCATGGGAAAAAGAAGGTTCCAGAAAGCCTTACACTTATGGAGGTTGATGTAGAAGAGCAGGATGCTGATGATGATGATGATGAGCCAGTCATCATGAACATCACTCCCGGCCCAGAGGAGATGGAGACCAACATTTTTACCCTATGCAAAATGGCTGCGAGGGATGTAGCACGCATACCTCCAACACAGGTAACACCAACACGGCCTCCAGCTTCCATATTTACATTAGCAAAGGGCCGGCAGCGTCCTACATCAGCACAAGCACCACCTCAGCAGAAGTAGGTAGTGGTACTGCACAGAGTCAAATTCAACGCACACCCTCCAGTTCATCTGGCATTGGAAGTGGCAACTCCAGCAGGAGACAAAAGTTAAGCTCCCTAGTGTGGGACTTCTTTACGGTTAGCGAAAAGGAGGAAAACATTGCTATATGCTCCATTTGTCATACCTCTGTTAGTCGTGGTAAGCTTCGTACAAACTATGGTACCGGAGGCCAAATGACCCATCTGAAAAAACACCATGCAATCCAGTGGGAGGAGCACCTTTGTCGCATAAAAACTGGAACCATTGCTGTTGGTGGGGATAAACGAGTAGAAGGTCCGCTCACGGTGGAACAGTAAGAAGAAGAAGAGGGAGACATTCTCTGTGGTAGTGGTACACAAAGTAGCCCTGTCCCCAGCACTGCAGTGGTAACGCCCACATCCTCAGCAACATCTCAGTGGCACAAGAGTAAGAGTCAGCCTGAGACACCAAGGAGTACTGCTTTTTTTTAAAAGTGCGACGTTGAGAATAACAGGAAGGAATATCACGCAGCCTACCATTCTTAGCAGGTTTACTAGGCCGGAGGGGCAGTACGAACGCAACCACCCAGTAGCACGTTTGTACAATGCGAAGCTGGCTAAAATGTTAGCACTGGACCTTCTCCCTTTTTCTTTTGTTGAAGGGGTGGGTTTTCTGGAATTTGTGACAACCATCTGCCCCAAATGGAAAGTTCCCAGCCACTACTATTTTGCCAGAGTTGCTGTTCCAGCACTACATCACGACGTGCTGGAATTGCTTGGAAAAGCCCTAAAACAGAGTGCTGTTCAGAGTATCCACCTGACAACAGACATGTGGACCAGTTGCCAAGCCACTGATTACATATGCATCACTGCACACTAGGTCTCTTTTTCAGGTGTTAAAGATAAGATATCTGCAGGTGTTGTTGACACTGCTGAGATTTTTAATGACACTCGCAAACATGCAACTGTAGCCATGTTTGCTATGGAGAAATCTCATACTGCTGCAAACATTTTGGATGAGTTTAACAGCAAGGTGTTTGAGTGGCTGCGACCAAGAGGGCTTAACATTGGTTTTGTTGCCACGGACAATGGCAGTAATGTAGTTAGGGCCATGAAAGATGGTGGCTATTTCAGGGTCCCGTGTTTGGCACACTGCATTAACATTGTTGTTCAAGACTTTCTGAAAAATGAAAGCAAAGTCAGCAACTTACTGATCACCTGCAGAAAAATATGCACACATTTCAACCATTCTTTTAAAGCCCGGAAGGGTCATTCAACGTGAGCATAAAATGCCAGTCAAAGCACTCATCCAGGAGGTGCCAACACATTGGAAATCAACTTATTACATGCTTGAGCGTCTGTTTGAGCAGTACATACCACTCAATGCTTATGTCATGAAAAGGTCAGGATATCCTACTGTGAAAGGCATGACCGTTGAGATGGCCCAATGGGACCTCGTTAAATGCCTGACAGAGATGCTACTTCTTTTTGAGGTCTTCATACGTGAAGTAAGCAGGGAGGACTGTACTATGAGCCAAGCTATCCCATTGTTGTACATGCTGAAGGAGGTGTCTGAAACGTACGCAGGTGTGGATGACAAAGTAGACGCATATTATTTGGCGGACACCTTAGCCGTTCGCTTATCTGAAAATACAAGGATTCAAAATAGCATTGTGTCACATCGACATTACATTACTGCCTCAATTTTGGATCCACGTTACAAATTATTGCTGAGCAGTAATGAAGTAATTTCTTTTTCAGAAGTGGATGTTGCCAAGTACAAAACTTTGATAGCTGAGGAAGCGACTGACTTTGAAAACGAACGGCTCTTAATTAGAGGTCCACCACCCCAGGCCAGAAAAAGTACTACAGGGCACCCAGAGTCAAGTTCTACTTCAGAGCCTGAGAGCAGTGAGTTTGCCTCCCAACAGTCACCAACACTAACAGCAATAACATCAACAACAGCACCAACAGGATCATCAGCCACATTTAAAAAAACGTCAAGTGATTGGTTTCTACGTAAAGGGTTTTGTACGTCCATTGCTGATGCAAAGGCAAAAGAGGCCAAGCAAATCGGAGCCCCCCTGAACATTGAGCGGATGGGCCAGGCCTATCTGGATGACATAACAGAGGTCTTCATGGAGCAAAGCCCATTGGTGTATTGATATGGGAAAAGAAGCCAATGGCCAGTGCTCAGCAGGCTGGTGATAAATTATGTGGCTTGCCCTGTTGCAAGTGTCTCTTCTGAGCGTGTTTTCAGTGCTGCTGGTGCCATTGTTACTGTGAAAAGGACCAGTCACTCGCCCAAAAGCGTGGAGAGGTTAACCATGATCAAAATGAATCAGCACTTTATACCACCGTAGTAAAAAATACGTGAATCACAGCAGGAAGAGGAGAGCTACTTCAATGACATAAGTAGTGGGTTACATGACATACTTCTGTCCGAACCACCAGAGTTTGAGGACGAGCTCCTCTTCCCTGACAACTAGGCTTTCAAATTGTTCTTCCTTCCTTTATTTGTGTTTGTATCTGTTTTTCTGGTTCAAATCTAATCACAACAAATCCATCAACACCGTCTCCTCTTTTTATTTCCCTATTGGAGTTGCACGTCTGTGGTGCATAACTGTCCACTCCACTCCTCAGAGTCCTGCTCCATCTTCCTTACTCTCCCTAAATACATTTCAAACAAGCCAGACATTGGATGGAGATGGAGAATAGTAAAATACATGTTGCCTCTAACAGTCCCTCCATAAGAAGTGAAACGTGACTACAGCTATCTTCCGTTTTGTTTACGAGCCGAAACTCATCACTGTCAGAAGGCTAGGCATCTGATCTGACAGCCAAAGAGAAGAGCAAGACAGGTAATGATTATTATGAATGATGGCATGCATTGCATTGGATGCTTGCTGACTACGAGTGAATGTGCATGAAGTCGAACTATACTAGTTTATCTACAAAGTAAAAGTGACTCAAGTGACAGTCAATGTTTCCTTGTTGTTTAATAACCACATTGTACTCCTACTACTGCAGGTGCAGGCCAATATCCGTTGCAATTTTTATAATATGGAATATATTATAAACTTAATCAGAGTCACTACAGACTGAGTTGGTGTTGGAGAACACATACCACACGGTCATGATGCTGACCATACTATCTTTCCACACAGTCAGTCAGTTGGATCGGAGATAATTGATGGAATAACTGCGTTTCATGGACTGGCATAAACGGTAAACACAACAATTCACCAAAAACCACAGCAGACCTAGGCTACATGTCCGTGTAGTGGTGTGGACTGGAGTAGAGTGTAGTGGTATGAGTGACAGTGGCGCATTGATTTAGTCACTTGATTAAGGTAAATGGGGGTTGGGTGCCAGGCCGGGCCTGTGCCGTGGTGGGCCTGTTCTGTGCTGGCTCCTGTCCTGTTGTTGTTGTAGCTTAATGCTGTAGAGTAGACACGATGTATCCATGTATGTGTTCTCTCAAGAGTCTTATCTTCTCTTCTTCTTCTTCTTCTTCTCTTCTCGCACGCCACTGTAATTGAGTTTTTTTTTGTTTTTCCATCTACACTTACAGGCCGGCCTTTACCCTGTGCTATAGTGGGAGAAACAACTCACACTTACCTTACCAATCCGCATCAGGCAGGCATTGGAACCCAAGATTGATGTGCGGAGTGTCCATGGAAGGGAGGACCAAGATGAATGATGAGAATGATGCAACATCACAATATTTTGGGGCGACACTCTGCCCCGAATCTAATGGCACAGCATAATGCTGCTTGTGCAATTTTTTTAAAAGTACTCAAATATATTCAAAGTCCTCCTAATTTTCACAGTATTTTTTCCACTTGAATCCCTCTGTTTGTTCCACACGTAGGGTAACATGCCAATTTTCAAGGGTTTCTCATGTTCGAGATTGTCCATCTGGACCTTTTACAAGGACACGTACAAATGCAGCAATTCATCCAAGGCAGTATTTTATTAAACCCAGTGCATTTCAGGCATTTTCGAGCCCTTCGTCAGGGGTCACTACAAGCAACAATGAAAGAAACATTATTAATAAAACCATCAGTGTGTACTCATAACAAAACCACAATAATCCGTACTAAAATAAATGTACCCCTATTACCATTAATACATCACTTATCGCTTTTGCTAATATCCTAGTTCGTTTTGAATCAAGTAACATTCCCTTATTTTTGACCAGGCTGGTTCCAACCCTTTTCTTCATATATATCTCTCTTTACTAAATCAGTGGTTCCCTTTAACTGACAGCTTAACCGTGAACCCAACTCCTCAACTTCTCTATATGTGTGCACTTTTCTCAAACTCACAAATCTCCCCTTCTTTCCATGTAACCATTCATTCTCCCTACTCAACGACTATATTTCCCTTCAATCAAACGTCAAACGTCTCCACCTCTTCCCACTCTGCATCTCTCCTCTCTACCATACATTCTCCCCAGGCCTCCGGCCTGTTCACACACTCCTATGTTTCGAATCACGCTCATTCTTCAAAATACTACATACCTGCCTGCACTCGATAACATTTCCTTCCTCCTCACATTCTTTCGGCGTCTGTGTTACCCGTGCTTTTCAAACCGCCTATTTATAAGCACACACCCATCTCCATGCTCCTCCTGCTTTGTCAACTCCCAATTAACCAATGATGCGACTCCACAATTGGACCAGGATAATACAGTAACTTTAGTATCATTCATCATTCGTCTTTTAATTTATTTGAGTCCTTTTTTCTCTTCAATCATTACGACTGTGTGTTGTGGTTTGTTTGGTAATTGATCCCTACAACTATTTTTTCATTTTCTTTGCTAGCTTTAAAAATAAAAGTACGCCCGGTACACCATGTAATTTGGTTCGCTCTGAGGGCAGACAGGCAAGGCAAATTTCATATTAATAATTTCTGCCCTGTACTGTCTAATTATGTAGTAGTAGTTAGTAAGTACAACTCATTAACCATCAAGTTCTCTTCATCATGATGCATGCATTTCCTTTTTCTCCCTTTATAGATTTCTTGGATAATGGATCATGGTCGTCTTTAAAGATTGTGTTTTACTTTTGTTGTGTCCATGCATACTGTCTGTTTTTCTTTTCTTTTCTTTGTCAAACCTTTCCCCAAACACCCCTTACCATCCATTCATCAATCCCTAACCCTCTTCCCCCAGGCTGTGTGATTTATATTGAGGTGTGATGTGACTACATTAAATGTACACTAACAATTGATCACACGCTTGCTGGGGCAGATGTGGTGAGAGCAACACTAATTGAAAGGCAGGGCAAGGATCTTCTTCTGCTTGCCCACCCATGCTGTACTTTACTTCGTTCTACTACTCCTCCCACAGTCTCTCTCAGGCAAGTGACTGTCTCTCTTTTGTTTTTCAAATGCTAGTGCCAGTGTCTACTACCACAACCATGGCATCTTCTCCATTCACTTGGGAAACCAACCATGCAGCCATCACTGTGCCGAACTTCATCATCATCAATCACAGGTAAGATAAGTTTGCTGGGAGGTATAATCATAGGAGGAGAGACTGACAGTACTAGTAGGACCAATAAAATAACTCGGTGAGGGGTACCGCATCTATCTGTGTGTTACAAAATCGACAGATCTTTTAAATCAAACACTGGCTGCGGGCCTGCAGCAGCAAGGAAACCAACCACGTGACGAAAATTTGCAAAACAGTAACCTACCCACAAAACATTAACATTGTATGTTTAAGTAAATAATATATAATTTAATACCCTAACAAAAATAAACTATCCCACTCTGACCTGACCCACCCCCCTCCCTAACCCCAACCATTGTCCAAAAGTCCCAAATGTCCAGAAAAATCCCCAACGCCCAAAACCCACCCACCAACAAAAGGAATAAAAAAAAGGGGCAATTCAACAAGGTCCTAAATTCAGCGGGCTTTCAGGTGTTTGTCAACCAGGATCTTCACACGCTGCTCTAGGTGCTCCTCCAAGCGTGCCACCCGGAGGAGGATCTGGCGACGAAATGCCCTACAGTTACATCCAGGGGGGGCAGCAGTGCTTGATATTGAGGCACGGCGGCGGGCGGCTGCCTGACCACGGCGGCGTAAAACTAGAGGCAGGGCCTGACTGGGGCCCGGGGCATTGGAGGAGGCTGCAGCCGCCTCCTCCTCCTCCTCCGCCTGAGCCACCAGCCACCGGTATTCCTCACAAATGGCCTCCAGTTTACGGCGCCGGGCCCTGGCTGCCAACTCCTTCTGCGTAGGTTTTGGTTGGGAAGGAGGATCTATTTCAAGAAAGAAAAAGAACATTGTTGTAACCAATACTCTTAGCAAAACAGTAACACAACATTCATTCAACACATAGTGACACGGTATCACTAGCAAGCACAGTACATAACATTTGTGGTAAGTATCTATCCTCCTACTTCCTCGGACTCTAACATTTGTGGGAGTTTCAGGCATTATACAAGCACTACGTACTCTAGTACACACCAGTCGTCTTGTTCTTATCTCTAGTTTAGTGAAATTACATAACCTTGTTGTAGCCGGCATGCCAGCTCAGTCAGCTAAGCTTGCACCCAAGAGAAACAGATACAAGTCACATGATGCAGACCCATGTTAGTTTTATTTACTACTACTGTCTGCAGGTGGGGAAGCTCATAATTTTTGTATTACAGGTGGCACTGGCCATACTCTCTCTGTTACATGAGGGCAATTCTGGGTACTACAAAAAGGCAGATTATTTATCGGATCCAATGATCATTGCTTATATTATAGATGGTAACACGACATCAGGTCAGTAGCGGTCGGTGGTGGGAGTGCTGCCGGGTGGTGACGTGAGGAGGGGCAGTGTGGGGGTAGTAAACTATGGATTACGGACAATCACAGGTAAGTAAACAATACATATAAATAAATAAAGCAAATTTTGTTGCACGCACTGCATCGCATTTGGCGGTGCAGTGCGCACAATCAAAATTGTTTTATTTATTTTTATGTTTACTTACCTGTATTTGGCCGTAATACACAGTTTACTTCCCCCCACCCTGCCCCTCCCCACGTCACCACCCACCAGCACTCCCACCACCGACCGCTACTGCATAGGGTACTTTGTTTTCATTGATTGTGTAACCAACAGATAGGTCACCCTTTGCAGGCTGGCTGACACAATCGAAAATACATTAACATAGGTAGGGAGTGGTCCTCGGAGTCGGAGGAAGGCGCTTGATAATATATATATAAGATGTGCTTGCAAACTACTGTGAATCAACTGTATTCTAAAAATACTACTTATATTTCCCTCCGCTTTGCTACTCTGGCACAGTTTCTTTTACATTCTCTTCAAAGTAAGACTCTCCAGTGACAGTCTCCACCTATGCTGTCTATTGATGATAGTACATCCAGGCATACATCCATTAAAGTAAATGTTTATCATTCTTTTTTATATATCTCATAACAAACCTTAGTTGGTTTCACCAACAACCACCCATGTGTCCGCTCCTTCCTTGCTTGCCTTGGCTTTGAGTTTGAACCAAACACCGCTGATGATTCTTGCTATCTAGTCTCCACCCATACTGTGTCGCCCACCCAGGTAGGCATCCTCTTTCACCTTCCACCCATACTTCAACAACCATGCATCTGATCTGATATCAGCCACCTATGCATGATACCAACATATCCTTCTCTGCCAGTCATATTACATCTCGCCCGTCCTTCCTCCTTCCACCCTTCTTTCCCTCTTTGTTAAACACATCCATCAAGGTCATCTGATCTGACTTTTAGTCTTCTCCATAAAACCTTCACAGCTGAGTTGGAGTCAGATAGAAGAGGCCATTGCTTACTCAACTCACGCTGCTAATGCTAAGTAAAGGGTGTCTTCTTCAACCGTTGTATAATGTTCACTACAACTTAATAAGTCTCACAGTACAGTGAGTGAAGTGAACACACTTCCATCTAGTAGTAATGTTAAGAAGTAATGAATATAACTTACCACCGCCCGCCTCTGCTGCTGGCTCCCCCCCTGTAGCTCCTGCAGGTGCCGCCTGGTCTCCCGCCCCCTCTGGAATGGCTGCATCACCCTCGCCGGCACTGGTAGTTGGTAGTATGCCTAGAAAAAACATTACACATTTTTAGATGCCTGTACACCTCCCCCTATTTTATTAGTTTTCACTAGGAAGATTAAAAAAAAGTTAATACAACATACATCATCACTAGTCCAAATCGGGTACTAGAGTAGAGTCAGTAGACAGACACTAGTAGTGTTATATGGTCCCTAGGGTCATCTAGTCCTACTTCACTCTTTGGAAAGTTAGCCTGAGCCATGTAACCCTTTTAGATTCATCATGTCTACTACTCTTTTTGCACATATTATACCTCGCAGCTTGTTGTACAGTAGACGCCTTTGAGGCCACATGACGGTTGCGTACAAGTGAAGAGGTCGAAAAATAAGCCACTTTGTTATGGAGTTCGGTTAGTCCGTATTGCTTAGCCATCACATGTACATGTTACACTTTTTGCCATGACTGCGAAATGCTTGCATTATTGTAGTATACTATCTAATGCGCACCATTTTTCTCATAATAGGCGGAAGATTCCCTTCTACAAACCAGAGATTTGCAGAGCTTATGATGCATGATGTAACCAGTATTTCTACGTTCTATGGTGAGGGGTCTTCCAGAATTCACACAGATCTTTTGTCTTGTCATGCACTTGTAAATGTTTACTGTTTTAATCTTACGCTTTTTGCTGTTGAAGCTGGCTGTAGTAATAATTTCATAGAATGACGTACAGAGCTTGTTACTTATTTGAAAATAAACATTTTGAACTTACACATAGACTCTGTGGTATTTGGTGTGGTGGGGTGGACTTACACAAGTGAGTGAGCAAAAGGGTGTTATTATGTTCTGGGTTGTCTTTCTCATCCTCATTGTGTATCTTCATGTGGGGGGTCGGGAATGGGACCTAATGAGACACTATAGCTAGTCGGTCAGGGGATTGTGGGTTCTTCTGACTGAGGTGTGAGTAAGGTCCAACCTCCCATCACCAACATCCTATTTTCTTGTGCATAGTTCTGTATGTGGCTCTGCAGAATCCCTACAACAGTAGTAGTATGTACTATTCGATCCAAAATACTAGTCAAATGTCTGGTTGGGCATTTTGTTGGTGGGAATTGTCAAAGCCTCAAGATTAAGAAGACTAGAAGAGGACAACCCAAAGGACAGGACACAGTGGCTAGGGCTATTGGTCAATTTGAGTTTTATTCCAAAGAAAAACTTCAATAAAGAGTGGCCAACTGGGCAAGCTTAGCTACAGACAGACTAATAGTAGTAGTAGTACAGAGAGTCATAGCAGAGGCAGTTAGAAGGAACTTAGAGGCAGGGATAACCAGAATTTGGAAACAGATAGTCAAGGTCAAAGAAGCTTTTGTAAAAAATAGAATTAGAAAGTGGAACCATAATTAATAGTTCGGAAAAAAAAGATGCAGTAAAAGTTAGGGAAATATAATTGTTAATATTAACCACTGGAGGACTTACTGGGGCCAGCAGCAGGAGCCTCGGTAGAGGAGCTGTCCTTTCCTGATTGTTGTTGTCCCACCGACTCGGACCCTGTCTTCTTGCCCCTGGGTGGTGCTGATGTTCATGTAAGATATAATAAAGCAAGAGACAAACATTAAGGAGTGCTGTGAAACAAATAAATCATTAAAAAAAAAGTCCAAAAACATTTTCGGAAACAACATTTGCAATAAAATTGACCTGTCTAATCAGATGGATCGACTGCTGGGCTGCTTGCTGGATTCACGGATCGTCTACTTATTTATGAACACTCCAGTGTTCCATAATCATTCTGATTCCAAATACTAACGAAGCCTAAGTACCACCTGACCTAGACCACCTATTCCAGACGGGCCAATTGTTCACTAAGTCTGCATTTCCATTTTTTTAGCCATCAAAAATGCATAGATGAGATGGAGGACACATGCATACATTTGTTCATACACCAAATTGTGGGTTGGTTGCATCTGATCTTGTTCTGCTACTGACTGACCCTGCAAAGCCAACCACTCACTAAACAAACTACAAAAGGTTCTACAGAGGACTGGGGTAAGCAGCACTCAGTGACAGAGGAGGCGTCACTCAGACCGTAAAAAAATTATGAACTAATACTAACTAAACCTAGTATCCATCCACCACTATTTCACAGGAGGACAATGGAAGGACTAGAGTCTCTCTAGCAATAGCATTACCTAACTTCAGTTCTCTAAAATAAACTCTTACATTAATCAGCCCAAGCTAGCGTAAAATGGCAAACAAGTAAGAGTAGCGCCGAGCACGTGGGTCCTACAATCACAGAAGATTTTGAAACGTAATTTACCAGCAACGTTAGCAGCAGTAATCTTGTTATTCTTCAAAAATGTATACACAACAATACTTATACTACTAAGTTACTCACCAAGCCCAACGACCTCGACACCTAGCAGGTCCAACAGGTCCTGCTCCCAGTCCAGGATGTCAGACCACCGGTGGGCCAGCTGGTTATGGGTGCGTCGGACCCCTGAGCACCGAAACACTGCCCGGTGCACCTTCGCCCACCGATGGTGACGCTCCTGGGTAGCGTACCCGGAACCGGGCCTGCCGCCTGCTGCCAAGGTCAAGGGGAGGTGCAGCTGGATAAAAAAAACAAGGGCGGCCACCCCCGCCTCACAAAAAAGTTGCTGGGTCTGCACCCCTGCAGGGCGCATTCTGCCGCAAGGCAGGTGGCTCTTGGGCGCAGGCGCCTTGCCCTTTGAGCCGTTAGTGGCAGTGCTTTTGGCCATGGTTCTGGGGTGGGTGGGAGGCGGAAAAGAAAAGTTAGAAGGGAAAAAAGAAAGTTAGGGGGAAGAAGTAGTAGCTTAAAGAAAGGAGTAATATAAAGTAAAAAAAACACAGTAAAAGTAGAAATAAAATGCAAAATATAAACTTAGGGACAGAGAGAGATAGATGATAACTAAAAAAAGTCAGAAAAACTGTGTAAAAAACTAAGAATTCCAAAGATTAAGGGAGGATAGAAAAGTAGGCCCAGAACCATAGCATAGAGTGAAAAACAAGATGGCCGCGCCCATTCACGACCGCATGGGTAAGTTTGTGCGATATTTCTTGCGAACACGCAATAATCGTCGCGAACAAGTAAAATGCGCTCCTGAACATGACATGCGCATCGTGAATGCGCTATACGCGACCCGGAACACGAAATAAGGCGGGACAATTGAAAAACAAGATGGCCGCGCCCATTGGCGACTGCATGGGTAAGTTCGCGAGATATTATCCCCCGAGCATGCAAACAGCGCCCCGAACACGCACAACGTGCTCCCAAACAAGAAAAATGCATGTGATGGGCACGGTCAAGTGCGCATTGGGGTCTTCTGATGCCAGCCAAACCCTCATGCGCACTTAACCTTTCTGCACACGAGCTGTGTTGTACTGCTGGGTGAAGAAACCAACACAGGCTCCCAGTCTAAGTCTGAGCACCGAACCGAGGCCAGAGCTGCTCACATGCTGGCAATAGTATTCCCAGGATGTGAGCAGCCCTGGAATTGGGAGCTGGGAGGCTGCGCAGTGTGCAGCAGGCTCCTGACAAGGACTCAAGGATCGGGAGCAAAGCGGCAGCTGTCGGAGCAGGTACATTTTATTTTCTTTATTTATATAACCGTTTTTTGTGTTTCCCTTCCCCTCGCTCCAGCATTTAGCAATAGGAGTAGCTGCTGCCGGAAGAACCCACCTTCTAGCAGATCCCTACCAATCAAGTGGCTGTTTCCATTCGCCGCATACGGGCTCCATGTTTTGGCTAGGTGGAGAAAGGGAGGGTGCCTCACACTGGGGGACATTTACCCAGCTGATAATTTCATAACGTTGGAGGAGGCTCGAGACGCCTTCCGACTTGAGACTAGGTTGCAACTGCGTTGCAAAAGCTGGTCGTTGGTGAGACTGCAGAGTAGAGGATGTTTCCCTTCGAGGTGCGTGGTCGCACAGCTTGGGAGAGTGACACGCGTTAGATGGGAGGTAACAGTGCAGTAGTGTTTGCTAGGCATCATTCCAAAGCTCAAGTGCGGAAAAATGCAAAGTAGATTTGCGGCCTTGGGTCTGCTCAAAGTCAAAAGCTGTCTAGCGATCCACTGGCTGTCAAATAGAGTCCCCACAGCGGAGGAATTGACTAGGTACAGGATCGAGTGAGCGGCGGTCGCAAGACTGAAGAGAATTTGAAGTGATGAAAGAGCAGAAGAAGACCTGGGTGTCTGGTTGGACATGATACGTGAATTTACACACCTACAAGAAATGGGAGTGGGGATGCCTTGGGGGTAATCCATTTTTGATATCAATGGTTCCTCTCTCTTTCCTTGTTATCCACATGTCGCCTGTACCAATAATAATGGTTATCCTGTAGCACCTATGTAACTGAAGTAGCACAGTTATGAGCATGAACACATTATTGATGTTGACAACATTATTGTTACGTTGTATAATTGGAAACCTAAATAAAGATGGAAAGAAGTAAAACAAATTGAAATGTGTAGCTGCAATACAGTTCCATTTCAGTAATCTATAGTTGTAAATATTTACTATCATTAATCCACACATAAATAACTGCTATATAATGTAACATCAACCAATAATCTGTAGTCAAAACAAAAAAGGAAACACCAAAAACTTTCAGTGCATACATGTCAATCTACCTATTGTGTATGTAAAGCTTTTACTGCACAGTGGAAGCTAAAGACGGAACCACACGTTCCATCACAAAGAGAAATAAAAGATTCCAATAAGTGAGTCAACAGATGGTCCGCATAGGACAGGGTTCTCCAAAGTCGGTGCTGGAGGGCCGAATCCATGCCAGATTTTTAAGATAACTGCATTTATCTAAGTGGGGATACGCTAAAAATTTGGCATGGTTCCAGCCCTCCAGGACTGACTTTGGAGAACCCTGGCATAGCAGGTCAACAAGAGCTGTGGGAGGTCAATGTCGTAAAACTCCTATGCCTGTCACTCTCCATCTAAGATTACCCCGTGTGCCTTTCATATAGGGATTTCGGTCACTGATCACCACATGAAGGTTTGGTTCATTTATGGCTCAAGTGTCCAAGAGCAGCTTGTGCTGAGTCAGAGCCAGGCCCTTCTCTTGGCCTTTTACCCTCTCCCACCCTCTGCACTGTAAATCTGGGGGGGCTCCTCGACTCTGATCCATCTTTTGCTATTCACATCATCTCAGTAGCTTCCAAATGTTTTCTAATGTAACAAGTAATTAGGAATATTATTCCCTATATGCCCATCTCATCTTGGAAAACGACTGTGTCGGCGTTGATTTCCTCTCACATAGATTACGCTACCGCCCTCTATCAAGGACTGCCCTCATATCCTAAACTCACAGCGTTGGTGCTGCTCCTAGCAAAAGGACAAGTAGCTATGGGGGAAGAGGCCCCACCCTTATAGTGGCGGATTGGGTTAAGGACTCAACATATTGTAATGCTATGTCTTATAACCTTTCTTTACTCCTGAAGATTAAGCAACAGAAGCCAGGAGATATATGGGCACCACTACAAACTTACCTTGCAGAATCCTGTGGAGTGAGAACTTTTAATGGATTATTATATTGTCTATGACACAGACAGATGAAATGGTGCTTGATTCAGTATTGTACTTACTGTGTATTGCATGCCCCCCTCTGCATACATACTGCTATGTACCTCTGACACTCCATTGCTTACTCTCCCAGCCAGTAGGAATGTACTGATACCAACCACCAATGATTCCATGTATGTGGTGCCCTGTTGCGTATCATCTTGTACCTGCTGAAACTCTCTTGTAGTGGTAAAACCTAGAATAAACCGTTAAAAATAATCGAAAAAGGACCGCCTTCACATCTTCTGAATAGACTCCCGATTGTCCAGAATGCAGCGCCTGTGTTACCTTGAATCTCTCCCTTAGGACCTCAGGCAAATCTCTACTTCCTACACTCCATTGGCTACGATCCACCAGAGATGTGCTTTCAAGGCGCTCTGTCTAGACTTTAGAGCATGTTGGGCACTGGCCCCACATATCTATGGAGAAAGATCTGGGCAGACCCTTTGCTCAGCAGGAGCCAGACTTCTGCCAGTCCCAAAATCCAAACGCCGAGATACGGGAGAGCGCTCTTTCTTCCCGATACGGCCAATCCGGCCCTGCATTCAATAAAGACACACAAAGGCTTAAACATGAGCAAGGATTTATTGGGCTCTGCTCCCATGCAAAGTGGCTACAAGAGCTATGTTATTTCCCGTATCAGGAGGAGGAGCTGAGAGTTGTTTTTTCTACTGAGAAGCTACAGGAAGGCAGTGAGTGGAAACTGCAGATAGCAAACAGGGCTTCTTCACTTCTGCTACCAAGGGGGATCAAAGGCAGTGCCATGGGTACCAAAGGTTGGCGTAGCTAAGCCTTAGGTAGCCGTGGCAGCCCCTGCGTTTGCTGTCCCAGCAGGCCAAATCTAAGAGCGGGGGAGGGGTATGGCGATTCCTGCGGCAGTTGCGGGTAAGAAGAGCGTGGGCGCTGGTGATTCCTGCGGCCATCGCGTGTAAGCGCGTACCGCCCCCCCCCCATGCCACTGCTGCCACTGCCTAGTGACTTCGTGAGGAGCAGTGCACAAGTCTGGTAACACGCGGGTAGAAACGTCTACCCACTCTTTACATAGGGTGGACACCATGTTCTCTGGCAAGAGATAAAACTATTCTAAACTTGCCCCAGTGTAATTTCCAGACACTGGGACACATTCAAAAGCACCTGCACCTTTTTGTTTCATTCACAGCAGCAACGTGCAGGTAGCATGGGGGACTTATCAGATTCCGGCTGGACCCATAACTATGGCCATGGTTAAGGGGCCATCAAGCCTCATTTTGTTTGGGTCTCTTGCCTAGGAGCTATCAGGAGCCTCACACCTAAATGCAATGGAAGGGAAACAAAGGCACACAGCTTATCACTACACAGGTACTTAAGGGAGGCATGCTTTTGACTTTGTTCAGTCTCTGCATATGAGATAGGCATGCACTCTTTGAATGTCAGGTGTGTTGGCCTGTACCAGTATTTGCATAAATAACAATTTAAATAGCACTATTTTGTTTTTTATCACTTTTATAGCGCTATAATGTTACTCATCCCATTGCAGGGTGTTTTTGTGAATGTCAGAGTGCTTTACAACACACGTACACATTATACATTAACAATAAATCATATGTCTGTAAGTCAATGTACATGGTGTGTTTTTACATAAGACAGTGAGTTTCCAGTTTCAAGTTTAAGTTTATTTGCATAATTACTAAAAACCATTGCAACATTTTAAAATAAGCAATAGGACTAGTATTGTACACCATTAAAATCAATAAAACACGTGCTAAAAACGGCTGTGCAGTGGTTAAAATTGTTGGTGTGAGCGTTAGCAAGAATCATTGGTTCACAGAATAAAGTGCAGTGTGGTCGCTTAAAGCGTTACTGAAGCCAGAAATGCGCGTAGTAAAGTGCCATATAGTGCGTATTGAGAGCCTTCTCAGAGTTTATACAATAAAAAGGTGCTCCTTCCTTGTTGTGACCCAGAGAAGCAGCGACCAATTTGCGGGCCAATTGCTCCACAGGCAGCTTATTACTTGTGTGGCTGGGGTTGGGTTGTTCTTTTAGGCATTTTTTGTCTGGCCAGCGTGAGAAATGTTACCGTTCTGCAGTTCAGTTGCGTGTCCCCCGGATTAAAGCATGCCAGCACTGCTTGCCTCCTGGTGTGGATGCCTTTCTGCTTAAAGGCCCTTTTAACAGCTGTGACCGTTCTTGCTGCAGTTCCTTGCATGTGCAGATTAAATGCAGAATGCCTCCTTGTTCGGTATTGCACAGCCTACAAGTGCTTTTGGTTGTTGCCCTCAGCCAAGGTGGAAGGTGCTGAGTGCATGGTAGAATGCCCAATCTGTGCCTTAGAAATTTTATTTTTATTGGTTTAGGATAGCCCTGATTGAAGTATTTTTCTGGTGCAAGTGTTTTGTAGGAATTTAGGGTCATCCAGATGTGAGATCTGGCTGAGAAGGTTGTCTTGTCCTCCACCAGTGAGAGTTGTTTTGCGCATTTCCAAACCAATTTTTTTAAAGTTAAATGGTGAAGTTGTGTATTCCAGAGTTCGGTGAGCCTGGTAGTTTCCAGAGATGTCTGTAGGTAACTTCTTGCGTGGGAAGTTTCCCTGTGCTGGAGTTCTAGCCAGAGCAAAAGACAGTGAGGGTTTAAAGGTGTAGGAGGCACATGTCATTGATAGCTTACTCTGCTATATTAGAAGAGTTGCAATTTATGATCAGCAAGTAACAAATGGCTCTGTAGGTTAAGAGCTGTAACCCACTCGTCCATTTGCGTAAAATAAA
The DNA here is from genome assembly GCF_964204655.1 of Triturus cristatus. Taxonomy (NCBI): domain Eukaryota; kingdom Metazoa; phylum Chordata; class Amphibia; order Caudata; family Salamandridae; genus Triturus; species Triturus cristatus. The sequence goes on from NC_140591.1 coordinate 463,739,653, forward strand.
AATCTGCCATCTTGCGTGTTACCTAATGTGCTTTGCAGGTGATATATGTGACATAGGTAACTTTGATTCAAAACTGTGAATAGACAAAACAAAGACCTCTCCATAAGATATTTTAAAATGCAGACTTTGCAACAAATTAAGCAGAACAGATTTACTGACACCTTTCTCCTTGTTGGCAATTTCTTTGTGGCAGGGTTTTAAAAATGTATGTATTAGTTGAGGCCCAGATTTTGCGTCGGGTTGCATCACTTTTTTGGCACAACCTTGACGCAAAATCTCATTTGTTAAATATTTGCTAAATGTTGTAATGCGCTCAAATGTACTCATGATAGACCTAGTAAACATATGTGTGAGGTCTTAAGCCCTGATGCTACTTCCTGTGAGGTCCCAGGTTGTGGTGCCACTTCCTGTGATGCCACATGCGGTCACGCGCCCTCACGCACTGTGATGTCAGGCGCCATGATGTCCTTTGCATACTGCCTAACTTGGTTGGTCCCCACACCACTTCTTTTTTTTTAGGACTTGTGCCCTGGTGAGGATTAACTAAGGATAAGGAGTGAAGAAAACAAGGCAAACTGATTTTTGAAAAATATTAACTACAGCATACAAACAAACCAGTGATACGTTTTGGATAATCCGCAAGAGCCATCCAGGCTGCGCTCATTCCTTCTCTAAGCATCAGACGTGGCTCGATTGCCACGGGGAGGGGGCGGCAAAAGAAAGAAGAATGTCAGCGTGACAAAAGTCCTGGCACCAATTCTGCGTAATTTCCTGTCAAAACATGTCCGTACACACCCGAGTGACAGAGACTGAGCAGAACTAAAAGGTCAGTCATGGTTAAAAAAAACACAAAAAAATAAACGATGGGCTGGACTCCCCTGTGAAATAAGCAGGGTGCCGGAAGCTGAAAATAAATCTTTCAGAACGTAGAGGTGGAAAAACAAAAGCAGGAAGCGAGAAGCTAGACCGAACAAGGCGCAGAAGATGACTTTTTATCAGATCTGACGGTGTGAAAAAAGCAAAGAGGATACACATGCTCCGGCCTCCAAGTGAGGTGGAAATGTCTGCTTACTTAAATGTTTGGTTTTGTGTTCTATTTATTCTGCCTGACTCTTGTAAGGGACAGTATTTCCATTAACTCTTACTATTTACAGTAATACGAAAAAACAAAACAGAAAGGCACATTACTCAGCAATAGCACAGACCATAATAGTGATTTAATAAAGCACTTTTAGTCGCATTGGCATTCCTATGGCAGCTGTAATACCAGATACACAAGCACACTGTACGCTTTCAAGTTCTTTTTTAATCCGATTATTACTTTTGAAGTGCGTAATGGGGAATAACCTGTTAACATTTTTGGGAAACAATTTTGCTTACAGTATTACTGGTACTGTACAATTTCCCCTGCACATTTCTCTTCAGGTAGGCAGGCCATTGAGGAACATTTCCCGCTCAAAAGTTGGGAAGTGGTGGTATTTACTCTCATATTTTAATGGGCGCACACTGAAAACACACAAAAAACAATACAATTTCAACTGATTTTAGGTTTCAAGTACAAACAGCTTCTAATTGTCTGTTGTGGGGATTTAGTGGATACAACCCAAAGGCTTAGAGATGGCTTTTGGTCAGCCAGTTACTTACCATTGGTTGGCTTTTCTGTCAATCTCATTTCCTTTCTTCTTATTCAGTAGCTTCCTTGGTAGAAGCAACTGGTCTCTGGGGTAGCCAGCACCCAGGAAACCTTACCAACCCTGGTCATATCTGAAAACTAGAGACCCTGGAGAAACAAGGGTGGTGTGTCTTGCTTATATCCCAGCAGGGTTACCTATCTAGAATGTCCTATGAATTTCAAGCCTATGACTAAAACACCAATTTTACTCTCACTTTACTTAACGATGGCTGGCATCAGCTGGCACCCAGGGAACTCTACCACCCCAGGCATTTCTGAAAACCAGAAACCCAGGGGGAGCCATGGCGGTTTGACTTCCATGTATTCTTACACATTTTCTTGCCCACAATGTCCCGCAAAAATCAAAACTATGCCTAACACACTCAATTCCCTCTTCATTTCTAACAGGAGTGACTGAAGTAGTCTGGCTCTGGGTGAGCATGCAACCAGAGAACCCTACCAACCATGGACATTTCTGAAAACTAGAACCCAAGGGAAATCCATGATGGTGTGACTTGCATGTCTCTCAGCACATGTTTTTACTCAGAATGCACAGTGAATCTAAAAATGATATCTATACACACACCAAATTTCCTCCATCTTTCCAAGTGGGAAGCTGCAATAGTTAGGACTAGGGACAGTCGGAGCCTAGTGAATCATACTAAAGCAAAGGCATTTCTGTAAAAACCCAAGGGAATCCATAGTAGTGTGACCTCTGTGGATTGCTGTACTTATTTTTCCAGAATGCTCTGTGAACATCAAAACTATGCCTGAAAACACCCAACTTCCTTTCACTTTCTATGGCACCCAGAGAACCAATCATGGGTGTTTTTAAAAATTAGCATTTAATGGAAAGCCAGGTTTATGTGAATCCTAAATGTTTTTGTTTAACCAAATGTCAAATAATAATTTAAAAAAGTCAATTTTTTATGTGTCCCAGGAACTTGCGATACTGTCTTCCAAGAAAAAGAGTGCCCACCTGGGTGGGCGGGCCTAACACATGATAGGAACAAACCAAACCAGTAACCACGTGGAGAGCAAATTGGCACTATCTTTACTTCACATAGGCCCTGTTTTGGCCTGTTCACATTTGTTACCATAGGCCTACCCTCAAATATGGGGTAACGGTTTCATCAGGAAAAGTGTGGGGATATAGTATGATAAACGGTTTGCTGTTGCTACAAGTTATGGAATTTTCTGTCACATACATATGAGAAAACAAATTCACCAATACTTTGACATTTGCAGGGCATTCTGGGTACGAAAAGGTAGTGGGATCTATATATTCCCTGTTTTGGCCTGTTCACATTTGTTACCATAGGCCTACCCTCAAATATGGGGTAACGGTTTCATCAGGAAAAGTGTGGGGATATAGTATGATAAACGGTTTGCTGTTGCTAAAAGTTATGGAATTTTCTGTCACATACATATGAGAAAACAAATTCACCAATACTTTGACATTGGCAGGGCATTCTGGGTACGAAAAGGTAGTGGGATCTATATATTGCACACCACCTTAGATTCCCCCAGGATGTCTACTTTTTAGAACATGTGCCAAAAATGACCCACAACCCAAGAATAATTGGCTTTCAAAGCAATAATGTAGGAGTCTCAACTGTACGTTGTGGGGCCTTTTCTGTCCCAGGTGATAGGGCCACCCACACACTTGGGGTACTGTATTTATCTGAAGTGGGCAACGGATGGGTGGTAGGACTTTGTTGTTACCTGCAGATTCCAAATCTTTCCTCACCAAAATAAGAGGAAATTCAGTAATTCCACCCGAAGTCTGGTGTTTGAAGGATATTCTACACAATAAGGTAGTAGGATCCACACAAACCACACCACCCTGTACTCACTGAGGTGTCTAGTTTTCAAGAACTGTCTGAAGTTAGTATATTTCTTGTGGTGCTGTCAGACTCTGCCCCAAATACCACAGCTATCCACATCCCAAGAATGATTGTAATTCGAAGCAAAAAGCTTGAAGTTCCACCATGTGTCCTAGGCAATAGACCCCACCCCGCCCACAAGTCGGGTCCCTTTGTCAATGTGAAAAGCATGGAACACTGGGTGATAGACCTTGTCACTCTCCATAGATTCCAGTACTTTCCTCACATAAATATGTCGACATTTTGTGATTTTATCTACAATTCAATGTTTGCTGGGCACTCTGGATCAGAAAACCAGCAGGACACACTACCCTGAACTACTCCAGGTTTCTTGTTTTTAGAAATGTCTGGGGTTGGTTGGTTTATGTGGGTGCAGGCAGACCCTGGCAGGCCACCCCCACCACAAATGTCTATCTTAGCCAAACATCATTCCCTCTCTTCAGCAGGCTGTGATTTGGGCCATTCCTGTACCGTGCAATAGGTACCCCACATGTGGGTACCATTTTTATCAGGGCAAATGTAGGAATATAGAATGGTAGGACATTTGGTATCTTTTGAACTTTTGTATATTCATGGCTTCCACTGTACATTAATGTGCACAAAAACAAATTTTAAAATTTGCCGTTAAATCACTCATGAGTTACCCCAATTTCAGAATGATTAGAGTAAACCTTATCCTTAATCTAGATACTTGGGAACATTTCAAACATTCATAACTTTACTTTATAGCCCTTTATTATGCAATATATTTTTTTTCTTAAGAATTGATGCACAGTCAAAACCCAATGAAAAATCATTATAAGCCCTGCCAGCTCAGTTAATGGCTCTGAGTAGCGCACGTTTTGACAACCGACAAACAATGAATATCGCTGTGACAGAACAGTCTACCAGTATATCACTTCTGTAGATCTACTTTCACTGCATAAACTTGCCCAATATTTCTCTTTTTTCTTACTTTCCCTATTTTTTTATTACGACAATTCGTTTCATTGGGAAAATCTTGAGAGGACTACACAAATGACCTGCTGCTGAATTTAGATTTGCGTCTAGTTTTCAGAAAAGTTCAACTTTCTGGGATCACTCAGTGGTATTACACCTCTTTTCCCCACAAATTGTAAGTAAGTAGAACCCATTAAAAAAGGAAATATTGGCCACCACTTAGACAATTGAAAAACCTGTGCTGAATAAAAAGTTTTTTTTGTACTCTGCTGTTTATGAAAGTTGGAAAGAGGTTGATATTAGCACAGCAAACGTTTTGTTGATGGCATTTTCAGAAGAAAATACACACAGCACATTTCCCCACTTTTTTGTAAAAATGAAGTATTGTTACATTTTTTAAACAAAGAATGGCAGCTTGGTATAAGTTACTGCACCACCCAGTATAGTCACATACAAGTAGCGAATATTCTATTGCCCACTTCAAATGACCAGCTTCCACATGGCCATAAATCAGAAACAATTATAACAATAAGATGAGAGGCAATATAATCACAAACAGCGAAAATCTGAGTTCCAACAATTTCAGTCCACAGTTTCAAGTATGAGCAGGACAAATCTTTATTTTCTTTCACATTCAAAATTCTTATTATTCAGGCAACAGGCGCAGCCAACGCGTTTCGCCCATAAACACGGGCTTCTTCAGGGCATCATATCAGATACAAATGAAAGTTCATCAGGTTTAAACACGCCGAATTCCTGCTACGAATCCACAGTTCCACTTTATATTTTCAAAATCGGTCATCCTTGAGTTGCAATAATTAAATGATTGTATTCTGGTTGTGCATGATAACACCAAATCATTAGAAGAAAAGAGTCAGTGTAAATGAGGGAACAGCCATAATCCAAATGTCTATTGTCATAGTTTCCATTCAAGATTTCCTCACGCCATACGAACCATCATGCTCACGCGTCTTTACCTTGCTACATTTTGACTACTTTCCTAGGTCTTTATAGGGAAACCACAAATCCTGGCAACCCTCAACTTGTGGGAAAAAAGGACAACATTTTGGGCTGGCTATCTTCCATGGGAAAAGGAAGTTACGAAGGCTTAAGAGCAAACTTCCCCAAATATAAAAAATGAGCACAGCCTGAGAAGGGGGGTGGTTAATTCTTCCACTTTCAGATTCTGCCTTCTCCTCTCAGTTTACAACCTTGAGCCCAAAAAAATATGGAGATTGGTCCACTTAGAACAATGCAACCATCCTTGTTGCCTCGCTTGTAGCTCATTCCATAGGCTCTATCCTCACCTACTTTGAGCTACATTCTGATCTGCACTTCTTGAAATCTCTTGTCCTGTTTTAACTTGGTTTGCATTTTTACTTTTGTAGGTTGCTGATATGAATCAATCCACTTCTCATTTTGCCCTGTGTTTTAGGTGTAGATCTGGAGGTGTTTGATAAGCATGCTGCAGACCTATTCAATGAGAAAACCAAACATAATCTGCACTACCACAAAGACCAGCTCTTGATAGCTAAGATCTTAAATGAATAGTTTGTTGTGGCAGAAATGACAGGTTAAGTTTGAGGCATAAACTAAGGCAGCCCCTCCTACTCTCTTACCATATCTATTCTGTTCTACAGTTTGGTTTTGAGACCCTTGGAAAAAAGGTCATGAAACAAAGTGATAGAGTTGTCTCCAAACATATCTCTGCAAGGCCTACTGTGTGACAGACTCTTAAAGATGCTTGTGGACATCCTGCATGTGTGCTTCAGGACAGATCTTGTGTTGATGAGCCACAGTTTATAAGGGATAGGGGTAGGTAGGGGAGTATTGAGTGCATTAAGAGATTAGGTCTGAGTGGCATGGGTGGTGGTGATTCTGGAGTGGAGATGGGAGGGAGTTGACTGTATAAGGAATGAAGCCAAAGACTGAGGGATGTGAGCTTGACGGGAAGGAGTAGATTGGGCTGAAACTTATGAACTGTTGCATGATGATGGTGTGTAGAAGGAACAAGAGGTCAGGGAACTGGAAGGTATCATAAGTGATGTGGAGTTGGCTGTGGTGGTGGATAAACCAATATGTTTCCCTTTCCATAAGCATTGTCACTACATATTTGATGAGTAGTGTAGGAAATGACAATGTCAAACTGATTTCCTTTTTATACTGAATATGACAGGAATGCAGTTTGCCAAACTTCAAGATTGTTTGTAAAGCAAAGAAAGGTCCACCTGCATGCATTTCGAATTCAGGCTAGTGTCCATGTCTGCTATAACGGTCAATGGATCTGACATCACAGAGACATTTTTGGATACTGCAGTGCTTGAGTGCACTGCTAAGAAACTCTAAGATTGCTTCCAACTAGGAATTTGAGACTCCACATTTGTTGTTTCAGGTAGGCATCATGAGTATAGGGTGCATGAATACTGTGTGCATTTTTCTAATATAACATATTAGGAAACTACATTGTTTATTTGAGGGGCCTGTGACCTTAGAGGAGCTGTAACCCATTTGCATATACTCCAAATTTAAAATCAAATATCTCTTCAACCGAGCCTGTAATGATGAGAGGTCAGTGGTTGAGTTCAGAAAGGCAACAGTAAGAGCACACTCACTTTTAATATCTAGTGAATGTATTTGCCATACCTCACTATGATAGTGAACATGCATCACAGATATATATTGACCCGCTTTTGATTAAATATGTGCATCATATGGTGGCCTTTCTGAGGCTAGATCAATGGCTGATGGACCATTTTCCCAGTCCATGCTATGGGTGTTCTGAACAAGGCACGCTGCCCTTTATGTTTTTTGTAATACTACATGTTAGAACTTGGGTCACTAGTTGGCAGTGGTTTGCTTTATGTCCAGTACGGGCTCTCACTCTAGTCAGAGTAAGTAAGTTATACCCTCAGAATAACCCATACTCGCCCCCTTGGTAGCTTGGCAAGAGGTCAGGCTTCTCTCAGAGGCAATATGGAAAGTATTTGTACACACACACGAAAACACACACACACACACAGTGAAAACACGACAAAAGGACTCCACACCAGTTTGGAAAAATAGCCCAGAAGAAGACCAAAATGACAAAAATCAACATACACAAGTCAAGATATGAATTTTTAAACATTAAATATAATTGTAGTTCTAAAAAATCAATGGGTGCTCTTCATCTAGACAAAGTACCTTAGGTGCGTCAAAAATCAAAGATGATACGAGGTGCAGAAGAGGTGAGGCGTCAAAAAAGTAGGTGATGTGTTGGCTCCTTACTGCTAGGCAGGGGAGGTGATGCATTGTTTGCGGGCATGGTAACTTGATTCTTTACTGTGGTGCAGTGTCAATGGTGAAATCATCGCCCAGGGATGAAGCGTCGAAAGTCAAGTCGCGCTGTGTTTATTCCACAGCGCTGAAGCAAGTGCTATGCCGGAGTCGGGCTATGCGTTACAGACTTCGGTGATGCGAGCGGCTCTTCGGACATGCTGCGATGAAAAGCTGGGGCCTGCGTTGTAAGCTGCGTTCGTTGCGTCAAGCGGGACCCCGCGCCGGTGCAGGCAGCAGCGATATATCGAGTTGTGGCAGTGTTGCGCCAGTTCTGAATGATGCTTGGAGTCCATGTGTGGATTTTCTTCTTTGTATCACCAGACCTCACTTCCAAGGGCCCAGAAAATTGATTTGGCACCACTTGGCAGAGTAGGACTCACAGCAGCAGAGTCCAGGTGATTGCAGGTGAAGTCTTTGATGGCTCTGAGACTTCTTAACAGGAGGCAAGTTCAACTCAAGCCCTTGGAGAACCTTGGAAGCAGGATGTGGAAAGCACCCCAGGAAAGAAGCTTCAAGCAGCTGGCCAGCACAGCAAAGCAAACAGTAAAGTGGCAGTCCCTCCTGACAGCAATCCAACTCTTCTTCTTGGCAGAATGTCTTCAGTCCAGAAGTGTTCTGAGTATATGGTGTTAGAGGCCCAATACTATACCTTTTTCAGCCTTTGAAGTGGGCAAACTTCAAAGTAAAGCCTTTGTAGTGTACAAGACCCTGCCTTTCCTTGATCTGGCCCCAGACACACAACAGGGGGTGTTAGGCTTCTTTGTGTGAGGACACGCAGAGTCCTAGTCAGATGTCAGTGTCAACTCCTCCCACTACTCTAGCTCAGGAAGACCCATCATCTTGGTAATGGGCCATCAGGATATGAAGGACACGCCTCAATTCCCTCTGTCTGACTGTCTTGAATGAATACAAAAAACAGCCCAACTGTCAACCTGACCCAGACGTGTTTTCAGAGGCAGACAGAGGCACAGAATAGTTAAATTAAGAAAGTGGCAGCTTTCTTAAATGTGCCATTTTCAGACCTGCAATTTAAAAACCAACTTCACTAAAAGATGTGCTTTTAAATTGTAAGTCCAGAGAGACCAAACTCCAATTTTCTATCAGCTCCCAATTGGCAGACACACTTGTAAGATGCTCCAAGGCAGCTCCAATGCTAACCCATAGGAGAGATAGTCCTTGCTGTAGTGAACAACGAAATTAGAAGTATTTCACTCCCAAGAAATTTAAAACACAACAGTACATGTGCTACCTTTTAAATACATTGCACACTGCCCAGGGGTTACCTTGGGCCTTCCTGAGGTGTGCCTTTCATATAATAAATGCAAGGTTTGGGCCTGGCAAGTGAGTGCACCCGCCATGTCGAAATGGCAGTTTAAAACTGCACACACAGATACTACAGTGGCAGGCCTGAGACGTGTGCAGGGCTACTAATGTGGGTGGCACAATCAGTGCTGCAGGCCCACAAGTAGCATTTGGGTTACAGGCCCTGGGCACGCCTGGTGCACTGTACTAGGGAGTTACTAGTAAATCAAATATGCTAATCCTGGAGACACCAACTACCATTACATTTTTGACAGGGAGCTAGCACTTTAACATTGGTCAGCAGTGGTAACGTGCCCAGAATCCTAAAGCCAGCAAAAAAGAAATCCTGCACACAGTCAAAAAGAGGAGGTCAGAGGCAAAAAGACAGGGGAAACCATGCCAAAAGATGCCAGGTCTAACACTACACAGCCCCACTGAAGAGTTACCTCAAATAGTTATTGTCTAAAATGAATTTCCAGCAATGTAGAACGGCACTAATATACTTGCAACAATTAGACCCTTCCTATTTCTTTTGCACTGATGAGTATTACCCAGCAAGCTGTCAGGCTGAGGAAATATGCAATTCCTGAATGAATCATTTACTTATCTTGTGTATTTGTTATTAATGAAATCAATTTAATTTTTGAATTCATTTTCTTCCAATTAGAGTGAGACATTGTCATTATTAGATTTTATCATATAGAGGTATATTTCAAAATTGTGTGTTTTAAACACACCTAAATTTATTGTATGTTTTATTGTTTTTATCTTTTATGGTGCATTTTCTGAACTGAAGATTGGTTTGATTTGACTCCTGTGTAAAGAAAGAATTATTGGTAGATCCGGGCGGCATGAATGTTCCATCTGAGTATCACTGCCAGTCCTGTGTAGGATTAGGGCTAGAGCGGCGACTGGTGCCCAGGAATGGACTTTGGGGTCACAGACTAGATCCTCCTGAGTGGCACTCCTACAGCTTCTGGTCTGCCTGCAGTCTTAGATAGCATTCCCAAGGCATTCTTCCCCTGGGTGTCCATTAAGGAGCAATGTTTAAGTACGTTCTAAGCTGCTAAACCGGGGGCAGTTTTGTTGTCTTGGGTTTTTAAATAATACATTTGTCTTATCCAAAATGTGTTATTTCATGGACTATAGATATGTTAGCTACAGAGACAACAGCGGATATGCCATATAATGTGGGTATCTTATTGCATCAAATTGCAGACATACTTTGATATTCACAGGGTGGTTGTCACAGAAACCTGCTTCCCTGAAAATCCCCAAGTTATCCCAAATGATATTCTACCCCTTCTTTCCAGGCAATCCATATGAGTCGCTCCAATAAAAAAGGTGTGGTGGCAGTGTGGCTACTTAATACTCTCACTTTTACCTGTAGGGAACTGGCATTTAAACCGTGTTCTTTACTTGAACAATTACGTTTAAGGTAGAGTGCAGGAGTGGACATTTCTTGAATTATCGCTTTCAATTATCGCCTATCATAGCATAATAACTTGTTTATATTGAAAGTTCATGACTTTAGCATGAATTTTCAATTCCTAGGGAAACAGATTGCAATTTTAGATCATTTTAATATAAAATTAAATGGAGATTACATATTATCTAAGGAACATCTGGTCCTCCTTGATAGTAGACCCACTCATAAAGATTTGGTCTTAAATTTTAATATGAAACCAAAAAAAAAGAATCTATAGCTTCATTATCTTTGACCAATCATGTAGAGTTAGTTTTGATATTGAAACCCCATCACTTGATCATCATCTATGAGCGTTAGGATAATCAATGTCATAGCAAGGAATTTTGAAGATTTGAAAGATTGATACTGCAAGAGATATCTTGACTAATGTGTTAATAAGAGTTCTAAGCTTAACTGTAATTACGAATGAACATACCTTAGCAATATCTCTGTGTAACCAACTCTCTATATCTTCAGGTGAAACTGGTAATTCCTGAAAACGAAACATAGAAAAGCATGAGTATCTCAAAGACACATGTACCCTAGCACTTCTCCCTATGTTTTGAATAACTACTTCAAGCATTGTCATTTTTTACTCTCTTGTGGAAGATGAGTCATAGTTTCGCTTGGCTTCTGTAGAACGTTTGCATGACATTTATATATGTACATGTACAATAGAGTCCAATCTAAGGATCCTCCCTTTTAGTAGAATGTAACTACCCCATTTTGAGAGTTCAGATAAATGTTACGAAAAAAGTTCAAGTTCACTCTCATCAACAACACAACATTCAGAACCCTTCCCTGTAGAGCCAATGTCCATCAAAACCATCATTTAGGAGGCAGTGTGTCTTGACAAGATACGTCGGAGACCTGTGTAGCAACATCCTGGTTACAGCAACATTTTAACACAATTGACTAGCACAGGATTCCCTGAACCATGAGAGAAATTATACCCAATCATCCAACATGGTTTCCTACTCTCCAGAATACATGAGAGTTCATGGCCTGCTTGGAATCGTAGTTCCTTTCCAGTATACATATATGAAAAGAAATGGGTAGGTAGAGCATACTAGATATACGTCTCAGGCCCGGCAGGTACTCACAACCACCCTGACTTCACCACGAATCTGTCGTAAATATTTCAATTATGCCTTATGAAAATAGATGTCTGTGTTTGAGGGGGCAAGCTTTTCAATACTCCAGCGAGCTACAATTTGTGGAATTTATTATACTAGTTGCTACAAAAACCAATAAAATATAAATGGAATCCTCCAACACTCTATTATTGTTTTCAAAAAGTGCCAACTTCTCAGCATGAAAAGGTACAAAGAGTTCTATATGACAGGAGACAAACGTCCCATTATGGGATGATTCCTTTTAAATTGCAGTTGCTTTGAACTGTGATTTCATTTTGAAGAGATAGAGTTATTTCAAGTACTATTCAATTCTTTCCTTGATTATGAATCATACAACTTTATTTGATTATAACAAACAAACAAAGTTCAGAAGAACTATTTCCAAAGGCTCTTTATGAAAATATGCAGTTAAGTTGTATCCAGACAGTTCTGAGCATCAGGCCTTCCATATTCCAGACTTAATAATAAGTTCCAAAGGTTATATTTAAGGCCAGCGCTTGCATGTTTCATCAGTTCACCTCCCTGCTTCTTCAGGGCTGAAATATCATTAATCTAACTGCTCCAAAGATGAAAAAGATGCTAACGTTTGATATAAATGAAACATTGCCAGCTGCAATCTCTGTGTCATATTGATTTATTTTTCCTAATTCTATAAATCTATCTAAGAGTAGAGTAACTACAGCAATGCTTATCAACAAGTATCAGAGTTGATTCGTTCTGATTAATTGGTGAGGTTCTTCAAACGTGGTGCATAGAAATTGGCAGGAAAAATCACTCTAGAAAAGAGATATACCACATGCAAGTCAGTGTTTCTACTGCTCCAATAGGAACAGTCTATCCTGACCTGCCAGGCCAGCTCTTTCCAGACAAGAACACAAGAAACCCCAGACTGTGCTCACTGTGCTATTGGATTCATGCTGCACCCTAATGACGAGGATCAAGTAGGACAAAATCAGTCTGGGGTTGCTTGTTTTTCCAGTCAGAGGAGACCTGATTAGGAAGTTCAGGCTGGCCTGTTCCTATTGGAGCAGGGTCAGGGTTGATTTGCATATGACACGTTGCGGTCTGAGTTGGCGTGGTGGGAAGAAAATGATAGACTAGATTACGGCCCAGAGCATTTACCCGTTGCTGAGATAAATTCAAGTAAACCTCTCATAATTGTTTTGTTTTCTGGGCATACCCATCAAACCAAAAGTGTGACAGGTATGCCCAGATGAAGGTCACATGTTCACTGTGCCGTAGGGCTCAAGCTGCACTCTTTTGATGCAGGCAAAGTCAGAGAAACTGGTCTGGGGTTGCTTGCATTCCTGTTCAGTGGGGACTTGGCTGGGCAGTTTGGGATGGACCATTCCTTTTGGAGCTGGCCCAAGATTGATTTTCATATGACTGGTTCCTGCCTGAGGCGGCATGCTGGGCAAAAAAAGAGGGACTGGACTGCAACCCAGAGTAATTACCAGTGGCTGAGATTAATTCAAGCAATCCATTCATCACTTTTTTGTTTACCTCATACTAAGTGGGAAGCAATTTCTCAAGAACAGAACATTGTAACCAGAAAAGTAAATTAACATTAGATGAATTAATTCCCAAAAGGAAAAATAAGGTTGTTGTGAAACCCAGGTCAGCTAACCTTTAGTTATCTAAAGAGGTATTAAAGCTGAAACAAAAAGATAGGCAATTAGATTGGGAGTGATATAAGACAAAATAAGATTTTGGTTGATGGATTTGTAAAAGAACTTTCATACCCCTATAAAATAACCATATTGGTTACAATGAATACAAGTACACCATTATCAAATCTACATGAGGAAAGTGTGCACATCTACTCAGAATTTTCCACATTATATTGTGAATTAACTAGACAATTTCTTCATTTTATGGCAGAGACTCTTCCCTCACAGGAACCTTATGATTACTTATGATTATTTTTTCATCAAAGAATAGTAGAATAAAGAGTAAAAAGCCAAGTTCTTAAATGGTAAGCCTAGTGCTCCATCTAGAGTAAATGCAAAATGTACATGCTTCTTTAGTCTTACAATGCCCAATGACTTTATAAGAACTGTAAGAAAGCTACAAACCTAGGGCAGCTAGGCAGGTGTTAATCTAGCCTCAGTAGAGAGGAGTATTGCCCCACTGCCTTCAGACATTAACTGTTTAGTTAGTGCCTTCCTTTAAAGTGGAATCTATCTTTGAAAAGCCATAGTGATACCATTTCCAAATAAAGACAGCGTAGATCCCACTTCCGCTTACAACTATACATCTATTTCCACAGTGACTTTTTAGCAAAAATTATGAAGGCAATAGTCACTACTCAGTTGCAAGATAATCTTGAATGAAAAAATCAATTCTACATCACCCGTCAGGGTTTCAGCCTTGCAGAAGCACAGAGACAGCAATGCTAGACATTTGCAAGGAACTAATGCGGCATCAGTATAAAAGATGTCCAGCAGCCTTTGTATTAGTACATCTCTCTGTAGCTTTTGACACCATAAACCACACCACAGGCTTTTCCAGAATTGCCTGGATCAATTGCTTGGTATGAGGAACAGGGAGTTGACATAGATTCCATCATTCGTGGGAGGGGATACACTCACCAAATTCACCCAAGTCAATTTCATCTTGCCCCCATAACCTGACATGTGGCATATCTGAGGGATCTGCCCTATCCCTCTCTTGCTCAACACTTATTTGGTCAAACTTCCAAAAATAATTGTGGCCCATGATCTTCGGTTGCAGATGACACACAAATCGTGGTTGTTCTAAATTGTACTTCATCTAACTAACATTCATCTGACTAACATTTCTAACTCCGCTTTTCTAATTAATGTGAAGGTTTGGGTGACCCTTAATTATCTTGGTTTAAAAACATGTATGGCCATCCCAATGATAGGCAAGAATTTTTCAGCATCACTGGTTTTTGTCTGAACTCCGGCATTGGATACCACTTCATCAATAGTGCAATCTGTCACACACCCGGATGTGATATTCTATTCCAAGCTGTCTTTTTACATACAGGTAAGGTAACAGCTAAGCAGTCCAACTGTCATCTATAAAATATCTCAAAACTGTCTTCTTTTTAAAGTCCTTGTCTTTAATTCAATTGATTATGCTACTGGATTTCCAATACTTTTTTTGACAGAATCTCCTTTGGAAACATATTGATATCCTGCAGGCAGTGCAAAATTGTGGCCTTTGAATAGTTTTTAGCCTTTAAAAAAGTGCCCATATTCCCTGTTAATGGGCTCAACAAGGTTGGCTCCAAGTAATAATAGTGATTGGAGACGAGTGGCAAACTTCTCAGTGTGACAGGCACTAAATTGTGGATTCTCCTTTCTTCCTCCCTGTGCCTTCTGACTTAATGTTTGACCTTTACTGGTAAATTGAAAAATGTACTTACAGGATAACGTGCCCTCAATTGAAGCTCACTGATTTTCTTGGCTACCTTGACTTTTGATTGATATGTGTCTATTATTTTATGTATATTACTAGGGGTATTAGTGGGTTTTATGGAAATGACTTATTTACTTGTGTTGTAATTTGTACCATTATTGCTATGTTAGTGCCTTGAAACTGCACTTGTCCTGATTTGTGGTGTGATATAAATCTAGATATACATATATATATATATAATGCAGGAGTTGCTGAAAGAAGCCAAGGATATCTAATTGGAAGCGAGTGCAGAGGATGTAGAAGAAAAGTGTGGGTACTTTAGGATATCCCTTTGCGATTGTTTCGAGAGTTGAATATGACATCTGGGTGGCAGTTCCATGAAGTACCACAATAAGTGCTTAAGTGGGTAAATTGCAATGAACCTCCTCCTTCAAACATTTTCTCTTTTGTTTTTGCACATTTTTTTGAGGGCTGATTGTGTGCTCTGAGGCAAACAATTAAGAGGTTCGAGACATAGGATATGGACTGTCTGAGTTTTCTGAAGACTAAGGACTCAAAACTATGGTCCACCTGCCTGATTTTCATATGGGTGGACCATAGCCTGATTTTAAAAATTGTATTACTTTGCTGCTACTGTATTAGGGTCACAGTACCTGTTTTTAACTGTATTGTACCTTATTTTACTTGGCACTTTGCTCCTCTTGCTTATTTGCACAGCCTCCTTTCCGATTTGTGACGAGGATTGGCAGGGGCCGCCATCTTGGGAGGAGAGGTGGTTAGGGTTACAGACTCTCAGGGTTCTTCCTAATTTAAACACGCATGGCGCGTGCGCGCAGCGCTGTTAGCTCCTGAGGCGTGAGCCGGGAGAAACGCTGGTTGCACTTTTCATAGCGGTACCTTTTTACTGATTTTAAAATTTTTATTACTTTGCTGCTACTGTATTAGGGTCACAGTACCTGTTTTTAACTGTATTGTACCTTATTTTACTTGGCACTTTGCTCCTCTTGCTTATTTGCACAGCCTCCTTTCCAATTTGTGACGAGGATCGGTAGGGGTCGCCATCTTGGGAGGAGAGGTGGTTAGGGTTACAGACTCTCAGGGCTCTTCCTTATTTAAACACGCATGGCGCGTGCGTGCAGCGTTGTTAGCTCCTGAGGCGTGAGCCGAGAGAAAGGCTGGTTGTAATTTTCATAGCGGTACCTTTTTACTGATTTTGAAATTTTTATTACTTTGCTGCTACTGTATTAGGGTCACAGTACCTGTTTTTGACTGTATTGTGCCTCATTTTACTTGGCACTTTGCTCCTCTTGCTTATTTGCACAGCCTCCTTTCCAATTTGTGACGAGGACCGGCAGGGGCCGCCATCTTGGGAGGAGAGGTGGTTAGGGTTACAGACTCTCAGGGCTCTTCCTTATTTAAACACGCGTGGCGCGTGCGCACAGCGCTGTTAGCTCCTGAGGCGTGAGCCGGGAGAAAAGCTGGTTGCACTTTTCATAGCGGTACCTTTTTTCTGATTTAAAATTTTTTATTACTTTGCTGCTACTGTATTAGGGTCACAGTACCTGTTTTTAACTGTATTGTACCTTATTTTACTTGGCACTTTGCTCCTCTTGCTTATTTGCACAGCCTCCTTTCCGATTTGTGACGAGGATCGGAAGGGGCCGCCATCTTGGGAGGAGAGGTGGTTAGGGTTACAGACTCTCAGGGCTCTTCCTTATTTAAACACGCATGGCGCGCCGTAGGCGCGCCTAAGGCAAGCCCGTCTGCGCCCGTCGGCGCTCGTGCCGCGCCATGTGCCAAAACCCCTGGCCAATTTCCTGCTGGTGATCTTATCACCATTAGTTATTCTAGTGGGCAATTACGAGCTTTGAACAAAGTCTCTAGGCGGCCTGATTGTGTTTGTGTTACACCTGGCTCTGGCTTGGCTCCGGCTGTGCCCGGCTTGCTTTACGCCTCTGCCAGAGCTTGGCTCAGGCAAAACGCTTAGAGAAGTCCGCGATTTTGACTCAAATTTACTTAATGGCAGGACTACGGTGATGTTTCAATGCCTATTAGTTAACGCACGCTCATTGGTTAAACATAGTGTCGAGTGTGCAACATTAATGGAGGATAAAAACATTAAAATAGCTTTCATTACCGAGACTTGGTTGGATGAAGCTTCGGGGCCTGACCTTGTGAAAGCCACACCTCCTGGTTTCTCTTGCTACATTGCTAATAGACCTTTTATAAAAGGTGGAGGGCTGGCCGTGATTTACGATAGCTCTATTAAAGCCACTTTTGTTACAATCGCTTACTCTAGTTTTGAAGCCTTGTCCTTCGCTCTCACCCTCCATCAGGGTTTCATCTTTAGGGGTTTTTTAATTTATAGACCTCCGGGGCTTAGAAGTCCGTTTTTAGCAGAGGTTAGAACTGTTCTTGAGGAGGGTCTGTCCATGGATTCATTTACCATCCTGGGTGATTTTAATTTCCATCTAGAGATAGATGGTGATAGAGACACTGAAAAACTGCTTGATCTCATGGGTAGTCTAGAGCTAAAACACTGGTTCGGGCTCCCACCCACCAGGCAGGGCATACCTTGGACGGGATCTTCTCTAATTCCATACAGCTCTCGGTCTCTGATATCTTTCCTCTTGCCTGGTCTGATCACTATGCTATCAGGTTCAAGGCCATCGGCCTGAAAGACGAGGGTAGAGACCCTGTGGGGGCGAAGCTCAAGGAAATTAGATCCTGGAACAAGGTGGAAGGAAATGACCTTAGGGATCTTCTTCTTACTACACAGAGACCCCTCCCTGCAGAGGTTGAAGAAGCCGCCTCTATATATACAGATTGGATTGAGGAGGCCTGCCTTACTCTTGCTCCCTAAAAGGCTACAACCCTCAGCCCCATGGTACTCGCCAGAATGGAAATCCCAAAAGCTAAAATGTAAACAGCTGGAACGGGCATGGAGGAAGAGCTATCTTTCATCTGCCAAAGATACTTATAAACAAAGTATTTTGTGTTACAAACGTTTGCTGACGGAAACTAAGAGAGAGTTTTTTTCACACCCGATTAAACTCGCAAGTTACTCTACAAAGGAACTTTACAAAACAGTAACTAGGTTAGCGCACCCATTGCCTATCCTCCTTACTCCTACGAGGGATTTCTGTGAGGAAATTGCTACTTTTTTTCAGTCTAAAGTGGCAGCAATCTTCAATACGGTAAGCTTTAATTCAGGCCTTACAGCCTGTCTGGATCTAAAATCCACTTTGGATATTTTTCCTCCCATAACTCATTCAGAGACCCTCAACTTTCTGGTAACTGCGAAATCTGGATCACCTTATGATCCGTGCCCAGTGGCAATAGCAAAATTGGCACCTGAACCCATAGCTTTGACATTGACGGTGCTTTACAATGCTATGTTTTCGCTTGGGCAGTTTCCAAAATGATGGAAGGTAGCCTTGGTACTTCCACTGCTGAAGAAACCCAACTTGGATATGAATGATCCTAATAACTTTCGCCCTATTTCGCGCCTTCCCTTACCGGCAAAACTGGTGGAAAAATATTTGAATATTAAGTTGAGTACCTTTCTGCGTGACACCAACGCCCTGGATCCCACCCAATTTGGTTTTAGAGAAGGGCACAGCACCGAGACCGCTCTTCTCAAATCTACGGATGAGATCAGGAGAGGGTTGGACCAGGGTGGTAAGGCAGTGCTGATCCTGCTTGACCTTTCCGCGGCCTTCGACACGGTCCATCATGGAGTCTTAATGGACCGGTTGTCGGCTTGTGGAATACGGAATAAAGCTTGGTCTCTCTTAAAGTCCTTCCTTTCTGACAGACGACAGTCAGTGGCTTTGGGTGACTTCGTCTCAAACCCCTTTTCTCTCCCTTGCGGGGTCCAACAGGGCTCTTCCCTCAGCCCCACGCTTTTTAATGTTTACGTATCTCCTTTGGCCCCTTTGATTGAATCGTTCGGCTTCTGTCTTACATCCTATGCCGACGACACTCAAATAGTAATATCTATGCTACCAGGCCAGGAGAGGGCATCAGGGGAGAGACTACATGACTGTATAGGGGCAGTAGGAGACCTGATGTCTCAACACTATCTAAAGCTCAATGCAAGTAAGACGGAGGTGATGCTATTTGGCAATAATACCAATATTTGGACTCCTAGCTGGTGGCCTGAGACCATGGGCACTCTCCCAGTCCCCTCAACGAAAGTTAAAAATCTGGGCGTTGTGCTGGATGAGTGCCTTTCCATGTAAGCTCAGGTGAATGCGGTAGTCTCCACCACCTCTTACATTCTTAGGAGCCTGAGGAAAGTGCTCCCGCTTCTGCCTTCGGATTGTAAATTTACAGTGGTTACAGCTCTGATTATGTCTCGTCTTGATTACTGTAATGGTCTTTATTTGAACATGCAGGAGGGTAATCTACATAAACTCCAGAGGCTTCAGAATTCAGCAGCCAGGTTGCTTACGGGAACCTCGAGATCTATCCCGATCTCCGGCGCAATAAGAAAATTCCACTGGCTGCCTGTAAAAAAACGAATCCTTTTCAAAGCCCTTTGTTTAGTTTTCCGCGCCTTGCAGAATACAGGCTCTCTCCATCTTAGACAACAATTTCGCTGGTATGTTCCGGCAAGAACTTTGCGCTCCTTGGGAGCAAAACTTATCGTCCCCCCTATTATAAGGAAAGCCAGATGGGGCGGGAGAAGTTTTGTAGCAGTTGCAGCTAGGGCCTGGAATGAACTTCCTTTTGATTTTAGGAATTCGAAGGATCTTCTTTCCTTTAGGAAAGCGCTCAAAACATGGTTGTTTTGATTCTCTTGCTGCCGGGTGTTGGGAGAAATACAGCAAGCGCCGGGACACCCTAGGGTAGCTGCGCGCTATAAAAGTTCCACTAACATAACATAACATAACATAACATAAACCAATAGACAGAACTCTCCCAAAAACATAATCTTTTATAGGGTTTTAGACAAGGAACCACACACTCGTTATGGTGTGCCATGACATAATAGGGCTGGATTAACAAATACAGCATTGTAGATTTAGTTTAGTTTGTAGATTTATATAGCGTGGCTTATCACCCGTGAGGCTATCCAGGCATTGTCCTTGAGCAGGGGAGATTAAGTGATTTCACGCAGAATCACAGGATGTTGTGCCGACACCGAGAATTGAACCCGCCGAGACTTGCACCCAGATCCTCAGCTCCCGAGGCAGCGGCTCTGGCCGCTGTGCCACAACCGCTGCAAGATACATTCACATAAATAAATCACCTTTAAATTCACATAAACCAATCACTTTTCAAATACACAAGATACATTAAATACGATACATCTAGTAAATACCGAATTTGCTGCATACTAATTAAGAAGTGCGGATAGGAGATTAAGGAGATTACATGAAATTTATTTCAAACAGAAATCTGTTTCTTGTGATTCGATCCTTCCAACAGCTTCAGTTTATTATAAACTCGATGTGTGGCATTTTCCAATTCAGTTTTGTCCCATTTTCTCTTAAAGTATATCTTTCTCTCCTTACATCCACAATTTCAAAAATCTTAATTCTGAAAATATAAACACGAATAAATGAACAATTGCACAAATCAACACAATAATTACAGGAGTTAGTATAACCCTCTAACAAACTCCCTCCCTAGCTATCAAACCACTCACCCACATTAATAAAACCCTTTCCTGGAACCTACTGTTTCCCACAAGATATACTTTTCTAAAGCCTGGACTTCATGAGAAATGTTAGTAATATTTAAAACATAGGCATTAATTACCCCTACTGTTATCTGAGTTGAAGGCTCATCATTCTCTCACCTTCAAAACCACGCAAACCATGCCTTCCTTTGCAAGAAATATAACTAACTAGCACTAGGTGATATTGCATAATAATTGCACATATAGCAATTAATTCTATATTAATTTGTGTTAGCGCACCAGCAAGCCAACCCACAAGCATAGATGATCTTTTAATTTTCACATAATTCATAGCAACACCAATAGATGAAATAATAGCTCCGAATGCATCAAATACTATCTGACCAAAACCATATTTCATTCTTTTTAAACTAACAGCATCACTTATCTCATTCACATGATAGACTCTAAGAAATACTAATGGCAAATAGCAAGAACCCACCAAATTGTGTATTAGGTTACCACACATATAATGAATTCCTTTAGGTATTGGTTCTTCACCAATCAGCAAATCACCACTAACAACATAACTCCTTTCACACTTACGTTTTCCCACAAACTCTATTAATCTAACTCCTATTGGTTCATGACGCACCATACAGATTTCAACCATATCTTTTGTAGTGAAGATCGTTATCTATATATGTACAATGCAAAGTTAGCACAACCGCGTTAGATGTTAGAAAGCCATCTTGCCGCTTTTGCTGCTTTTGCACATGACACTGTAGTCACATGTTATTAAATTTAGAAATGCTTACTCGACTTTGCTTCACATGAGAACTGTCTGTTGTTCACATCCCAAACAGTGAGCTGCGACCTTGGTCTGTACACAGTGTAAAGAAACAGTCTGGGTCGCTAGACGGTGCATGTTGTTGGGTTCAAGTTGATCGGCCCACTATTTAGCCATAACACGCACGCAGCTGCAAATACCTGAAAGTCGGGTGCTTTTAATATTGCAGTGTTACATGTTTTCATTACATTCGGAAGAAGAGCTTTCCCAGGAGCAGAGCCTAGCTGATCCTGTGATGTGATCTTACTGAGCTGATCTTTACGGTATGGGGTTCCCCATTCAAGCCTAGAGACCTTTTACTAGTCTAATAATAATACTATTAGTTTGCTAGATAAAGGAAGGTGGCTTAGATCCACTGTCATTTTAGTATGATTACTCCTTTAATTTTCTATGGTATTGTAACTATGCTGATGGTTTTGATTTTAATCGTTTGTCTGCTTATGTTAGCCAAACTGCTGCATCTTAGGACACAAGGTTTATAAAATAAACTCTTTAAACTTTTACCGTGTCTCTGTTTATTCTGTTGTGGACTGATATGAGAATAATTACGAACAGGTATTTCTGATCCCCACCATTCCTGAGATATACACTAAGTCGCTTGTTCTGGGTTATCTATACATTGGGACCGCCGAGCTAAACCTCGGATAACGAATGGGACACTGATGCTGGTCGGATAAGGGGTTCTGGGTTCTGAGGTGAGTTTTTGGTACACCACAATTCACTGAGGGCCTGGGTTCCTGCGCATAGTTCTGTGCATAAGCAGTATCCCTGCAACATGGCGCACCTAACGTTTGGTCTATTGATTTGAAACGCCTTAGTAGTTCTTGTATTAGTCCACAACACCCTCACTCTGGTTTCCGGATAACGGGAGTGACGGTTTAACCTACCTGTGTTTCGACTAATAGGCTCTTTCAAGCTTGATCATTAAAAAGGTTATTTTTTCTGAACCCCAGTGCTACTGTTGATATCGTTGATACTCTATAGTGTGTCCTGATGGCGGTTGACATAGCCGCGCATAGCCGTGCACCTCTGCGCCGTCATTTGACGACGCATGGGGTGCCGGAAGATGGAATGGCTGTAATTTTTGTGGTAAGCGCTGATGCGTCATACCCGTATGAGTTGTTTTACTCATGGGTGACTTTTCCGGCGGTCGATGACGAAGATACGTTTCAAACCTATACTGCCACACAGCTGCCTGCGGTCTATACCCCATATAGGACACAAGAGATTCCAATCTCTGCCTGGCAGCATACTATTTGGTTTAATGGCACCCTTCCCCATGCGGTTGCACCGGCGAGAATGGGCCCGTTGTCTATTGCAGGGGCCACATGGCCGGTGCTAGCTGGCTTTACGCCTCATCCCCGCTATCTCACAGTGGCGGTGGCTGATTTGCGGGTACTACACACATCCCTGAATACGGTCCATAGGGCTTTAGTGCAGTACGTGTCACGTAACGTGCAGGTGGGTGCACCTGCTGTTGCGGGACAACCTACGGACCACCACGCGGTGGTTATTAGTCCTGTTATGGTTAATTCGGTGGTCGGCAAGCGCCCCCAAAGTAAGGATGAATTTCCTTATTGGCTTGCTGAGAAATTTGACCAGCTGGAAGCGGTTTTTCCAAATACATCTCCTGTGGAGAAACACAGGATCCTCACCATTACTTTGCCTAAAGACCTGGTCCCGGATATGGCCGATTGTGACAACTGGGGTAAGGTCTTTGCCGCGACCTATTCGAAGTGCTATGGCACTCCGTCTATGTCTGTGCTACCATCCGTCATCAAAAAGGTTCAGGAGAATCATGGTGCGGAGGCTGCTATTGAATTGGGAATGAGGCTTGTCGACAGCTTCGATGTGGTATGCTCCATGGTAATGGGCAACCTCAAAGGAGATGCCATGCAGTTCCAAGTTGCAAATATGATGGACTGCGTGGATGACGCAGACAAGCCCAAAGAGTTCGCTAAAGTAATTGCTAAGGCATATAGGACCGTGGGTCGTAGTGCCTTGGGTGTAAAACCGACTGTGATCATTCATATAGTACAGCAAACTAAGGTGAGTTCGTCTACTAAAGACGAACGCCCCAACTTTCCTAAGCAAAGTTGGAGAGCTAAGAAACAGGGGAAGCAGCAACAGAAACAGGGGTCACGTCCTGCCTCACCGGTACAGTCGTCTACCGAACGCTCATATGATCTGCGCGATCGATCTCGTATTAAGTCACCTGATAGATTTCAGGTTTCTGAACAACGGTCTCCTCGTTCTTCACAGGAAACATCGGCTTCACAATCCGGTGGCGGAGACCGTGGGAAATGAAGGGGTGCCGAAAGTCGTGAGCAACCCCGCCAGTCTGACGGCAAAGGCAAGCAGGACGAGTCTGCACGTCAAAGACCCCCGTTTCAAAAGAAGAAAGTTGCTGCGCTGACGGCGAGGTATGCCTCAGATGGTACGGACGCAGCTTCAGAACCTGACATGGGCACTAACGCTGCTAGACAGCGCGGCGGAAGTTACAGTAGTGCGACGAGCACTGCGTCCATATCTGGTGGCAACAGCAACTGATATATTCGTGAATATTGAAACTGCTGATACTCGGGTGTCTCCCCCTGATAGACTGTATAATATAGTCATTCAAATTGAAGGTGACATACAACGTACAATTCAAGGTTTTTTTTGGGATAATCTGACCACTTCCTATGATATTCTGTTGGCGGAGGCAGATTGGCCCCCGGCTTTTGTATTAGATGCTCCTAGAGGGGAGGAGGTAATCCTCCCGTCCTTTGCGCACACAGTGCCGAAGGTCCAAGCTAAAAAGTACACCGAGGAATGGGCTTAGGTGCTAGCACCTGCGTTATATCGGAATCAGGTTGGCTGGGATAAATTGTCTCCCGGCCATGAGATTCCGTTGCGGACTACGACCCAACCTCAACCCAAATACCCCATGCGTCGCGAAGCTAGACCTCACGTCGCGTCAATCCTTGAACAATTGGAATATCAAGGAGTAATCGAAACATGTGTGTCACCTATGAATAATCCTTTGTTCACTGTGACGAAGCCTGACGGGTCGTACCGCCTAGTTTTGGATTACCGGCACCTAAACTCACATTGCCGGACATGTGCAGTACAAAACACCCACAGTTCGGCTCTCGTCGATAGTCTCGTGAGAAAAAGGTTTAAAACCACACTTGACATTTCCAATGGCTTTTATAGCCATAACCTGTCCTCTCTTAGTAGTGAGTGGACGGCGTTCCCCTCGGTTGGCAAACAAAAACAATTCAAAAGATTACCAATGGGCTATAAGAACAGCCCTGGAGTCTTTACCGCTCGCGTGGTCTCTCTGTTAGAGGGCATAGACCCTGATGCGTACTCGTATGTGGATGATATTTATCTCATAGATGATGAGTTGGAAGCGCATCTCCGTCGCGTTGATCGCATTATTGTTTTGTTTGCAGACTTCGGTTACAATTTCAACTTTGCGAAGTCTCACATTGCGGAATATACAGTGTTGTTCTTGGGGTACGAACTCAACAATGAAGGTCGAGGATGGGCTCCGCACTTTCTAGAGAAGTGCGCATGCCTACGTGCTCCTACGACACTGAAGAAATTACAATCTCTGCTGGGCTTTCTGAATTTCGGTTGAACTTACATTCCGGATTATGCCCAGCGTATCAAGCCGCTTTATGCCTTGGTACAACCTACTTTTTCCAAATCTTGCTGGCTGCCAGAGCATTCAGCTATATTGCAGTCATTGCAAGCTGATCTTCTTGCTTCTAAATACTTACTAACGCGTGATAACCACACTAACCTGGTCATAAGAATTGTGCCTGGCGCAGTGGGTTTCACATACTTAAGTTCAATGAGGGCGACACCGTCCCCATTGCTTACAAATCTCACTTGTACACTTCGGCTGAACTGCGATTTTCCGCTGTCGAGAAAGTTCTGACGGCAGTGCCGATGGCGATCCTGAAAGAACGAGCGCTATCGCAAGGTAAACGCATGTTGGTGGTAATACCATATCCTGCCCTGGAGGCGGTGACAAAAGCAAGTGTACCAAATTCTAAGGCTTTGCATCCAAGGTGGATACAATGGGCCACTTCCTTGACATCGCCGGACGTCACATATATCTTTGACGCGGCACTTCAGACTCAGGAGTTTTTGCAGTATGAATTCGTTCATCCGGCTCCACTGTCCTTGCGCCCGCTCGAGGATTACCATTGTGTCATATACACTGATGGTTCTGCGCAACCATCAACTGGATCAAAGCACGCCTATTCAGCGGCTTGCGCAATTGTGGTCGGTACTTTCGTAAATGGTGAATTCCAGTCCAATGTCGTGCATACACAGTCATTGGGTGATTGTACCGCGCAGTTGGCGGAGCTTCGTGCTCTAGTGCTAGCGCTAGAGTTTGCTAATCCCCGAGTCACTACCCTTATAGTCAGTGACTCCTTTTATTGTGTTCAATCTTACAACGACAATCTACATTTTTGGTCTCAGAATGATTACCATGATTCCAAAGGTAGCACGATTAAGCATAAACTGCTTTGGGTTCGAGTGGCAGATCTTAAAGAACGTCTGCCTCTTGTGAATGTTAATCACACTCTTGGTCACCAACGAGTTGTTGTCCATGCTGTCGGCAACAGCCTGGCTGACGAGGCAGCAAAAACAGCAGTGGCAATATACTTAGTAGCAGCAGTTACAAGATCCAAAAGTAAGATCGATGATGACATCTTGGCAGCTATTGCTGCTACAGAGCT
The DNA here is from genome assembly GCF_964204655.1 of Triturus cristatus. Classification (NCBI taxonomy): domain Eukaryota; kingdom Metazoa; phylum Chordata; class Amphibia; order Caudata; family Salamandridae; genus Triturus; species Triturus cristatus. The sequence goes on from NC_140591.1 coordinate 463,765,982, forward strand.
GGGAACGAAATTCCCAAGAGGTTTCTCTGCTCGTTACCATTATCGCTTAAGTCCTGATAACGTCCCATTAGTGAGGATTAATGACGTTGGTGACAGATTGATTCCCAACGCGGACTGCAGACCATCTTTGATATTAGCGGCTCACGAGGGCATGGCGTCCGCGCATGCCGGAGTTGCAGCTACTGTATCTCTGCTACAACAACCTTACTGGTGGTGCGGTTTGTATAAACAAGCCAGAGCTTATGTTCTTAATTGTGACATTTGCCAGCAGATTAAACCTTCAACTGCGGCGCGCCCACCACAAACTCAGTTGTACATATCTAATAAACCAATGGGTTGTGTTTATTTAGATCATTGCGGTCCTTTTACCTCTGATACTGCGTACAAATACATCTTGGTTGCAGTTGATTCGTGCACACGTTTTCTGTGGGTGTGGCCACAAAGGAGTGCTGATTCCCGCACTGTCATAAAGGATTTGCGTGTCTTTGTTGGAAGTTTTGCGTGTGGTACCTTTCATTCTGATCAGGGCCCTGCGTTCGCCTCTAAGGCGTACAAAGAAGCCATGAGAAATTTGGGGGTCCAAGTCAAATTTTCGTCTCCATACCGGCCTGAGGGTAATAGTGTGGTGGAGCGAATGAACCGTGACCTAAAGCAATCTTTGACAGCCAGGGTTTTAGGTACTGGCTAGCCCACTTGTATGACGTCCAACGTGCACTTAATAATCTCCCTAGAAGGTCTCTGGGTGGGCGGACCCCATACATGATGCTCTTTGGTGTACGAATGTTTGTCCCAGACCTTGATGGTCTAGACATGGCGGCGTCAGCCGCACCCTTTGACGTAGATGAACACTGTGCTGTATTGCAGAATCTTCAAGAGGCCAGAGACAGTCTAGTGAAGGAACACGTACCCTCCTCATCTGATGCTGCGCTTCAGGTTCCGGTAGTCGGCTGCCTACCTCGAGTTGGTGATCTGGTCCGTGAGAAGGTGGAGAACAAGAAGGAGTTCGGCCCCTCTTATCGTGCACCGGTTCCAGTGCTTGGAGTACAGGGTACTAGAACAGTCATATTACCTCCGCTTCCTGGTCGAAAGGATAACAGGTACATCTCAATTGACAATGTCAAGCTACAGCGAGTGGCCGATTCTTCTTAGTATGACTCCGGCAGTTTCTTGCCCTTCGATGCTGAGAAATTCTGTTGTGGCCCGAGCTTCTAACACCGTGCCTGATGTTGCAATCCAGATGCATGCAGTTACTGGTCCCTTATTGCCACCAACACCTAGTGGTCTGCCTGAAGACGTTGAGTATGCTTATCCTGCGGATGTTACATTGCCTGTTCTACAATCCACCACAGTTGCCCACTCACAAGACTCATTTGACTCTAATTCAATGACTTCCATTGCCCCGTCCAAAGTTTCGATTTTTGTGGCCTGGTTCAAAAGACATTTTTTAATTCCACCATGGACTTACATTTGGCTGGTGCTCATATGTATTTTTTTGTTTATGTCCATTGGCTTTGTGGTAGTGTTTTTTAGACTTATCAATGGACACTACCTGAAAGAAAGATCTACAATTCGACTAATTGATGGAACTTTGGCCCCCCACTCCTCATCACATATTATGAAAAGGGACCAGACTTTTGTGAACATTACTGCCTGGCCTGTACGTGATGGGATCGCTTGGGATGCCGTAAAATTTCAAATTCATGGCCCCACTGAAGTAATTAATGTGCCAAATGTATTTCGTGTTTCTATGGGTGATGTCGTTAAGCAGAACATCCACTCAGATGACTGGGATGTTCAAGCCATTGAAGCACTGTTTTCTGATTTGAAATATTATGCTGCATTTGATGCTGAAGATTTGTATTTGCTATCAACATTATGGCACGCATTTCCTACACAAAGTAAATACATTTAGAAATTTTGTAAATTATACTTAATGGGAACACTGTCCCGCCCCTAGGCTGGGCAGCTCCACCACCTTAGTGGATAAATTCACCTATTTTTCTGATTTTAGTGTGTCGAATCCGGCCTCCTTTTATTTTAAGGTTGCGTCTGAGTCTGCTTCTAAAGTTAGACTGACACACACCAAATTGTTGTATTCCAAGTCCTTTATGGACGAGTTGGCAATTGGCGGGTATGATCTATGGAAAGCTACTATCGATCTTAAATCGGTTTGGGGCTCCAAACCGTGGCAAGTACAGGGAACAGAAGCTTTGCATCGTGCCTGCCTTATCCCGAATCACATGTTATTTTTAAATTCGTCCATTTTTCAGAGCACCTGTTTTGGATTGGCTACTTCTAAAAAATTAAATTCTCCCTCCATTCCGGGTCTGGGTACTTATCCTAATAGGGATAATCATACGGATCTGTCCCTTGCTATGTTGCAGACATATGTTTCCAACACATCCTTCAATATTTCTGAATTGAATCCGGAAGGGTGGTTGGTGTGGCAGACGAGTTCGGACTCCTGTCAACATCGGTTTCTGGATTTAAAGCAGGGGTATACACAGGTTTGTGTAGACCCCCGTTTTGAATCTTCTCACACTGTAACTACCTACTCAGTAGGGAAGTCTTGGCTGCAACATTCCACTTTAGCATCTGTTAAACTTCATTTAGCACGATTAAACGACAAAATAGATTTGAATGATTTTGTTAAGGGTCCTGCAGTTGGCAGGTCCAAAAGATGGGTGTATGCTGTTTATAACGAAGTTTGGAAGTTATCACAAATTGAGGCTGCATCCGGATTACATGCTATTGATCAAGCTAATATGGAAAAGGTATTGGCTGTTATAGAAAATAGGATTAACACCCTGTCTTCCAGAATTTATACCTTAGATAATATAGTGTCCTCTGTGGTAGACATCGTGCAGGATGATTTTTCTGTATTGTATCATGGTCAAAATCAATTGCGTTCTATTATGCAATTTGCATGGACTTTGCAAACGTTAAAGGCAGGGAAAGTCCCTTGGGATCACATGAACACTTCATCTTTGTTCCTTCCTTTTAATTTAACTGCAAAACAACAGTTCATGTCCATGAAAGATGCTACATACTCATTACTGCACATTGAAAAGTTAGAACCTTTGCCTTTCTCTGTTGCTGAATTGAATTTGGCTGTGTGGCTTATACATGGGTTGATCACATTACCGTTCCCTCTGTTTAAGTTCAGTTTGTGCATGAAACATTATGCTCTAGGCAGATATGAACAACTTGGTACTGCCTTCCTGCACGAAGTTTGGTCACTCCCATTCACGTATAGATGTGTGAGAGGCGGCAAAGAGGTATACTTCAAAGGTGAAGAGTGCACTTCCACTCCGGATCACTCTGTGGTGTGTAGGCACATTCAATTGCATGGTGCATGTAATGTGCACGCTCCTAATTTAGCTTGCGTCCTGAAAGGGATTCCTGTGCCAGTTATAACACCGTCTTTTACGCTGCTTGCTAACGGTAGTTATTTGCTATTAAATAATGAAGCTTGCTGTGGGATGTTAGTGGGAATTCCCTACATAGTGACTGTATCACAGAGAGTAGTTTGCTGTAATAACGTCCTTTTCCCACCCCCGCATGGCCGGCTCGATGTATCCATCTGGCCTTCCATTCCAACCTTGAAAGCAGAGTTCAACAAGATGAGCAGAATAAGGGCTCTATTGTCTCAGAAAGAAGTTGCGTTGAATTCATCCCGGGAAACATTTGTCCTTCACGTCGCGAACACCCGCACTGAGGTGCAAGCGCTTTTGAATACTGATCTCCCACTTCATTTTGGGACCCTGATTCAGACTATCTTTAATGCCTCGTCAACAAGCGGCATAGCTCATTTTTTTAAAATTGTGGGCTCCGGCCTCGTTACCTCCTTTCAAACTATTTTTGGTGTGATCCCGGCCTTGTTTCATTCTATTTTTTCCAGCGTCTTCGGAGGTCTCCCATTACTTCTCGCCCTCATAGCTGGATGCACGACTTGCATCACACGACAACATGTCCCGGCTGCTCCAATTTCGTAATCGGATGCTTGAATACTATGGCACTTTACCACTGGCAACTCTAAGCATAGCCTATGGATTGTCCTTCCGGTTTCCCTACTTTACTTGTGTGCAGCCTGTCTTTCATTGCCTAGATTGTCCGTTCCAACGGGCTCTGGATTTGTGTCTGTCGAACTCGGTGTCTCCTGCCCCGGATTATGATCGACTGATGAGCCCCTTAGTGGCTCATGAGTTGGACTGTTCTGGCGTCGGGATTATGGCCTGTGGAGCAGCACATGGAGTCCTTGGGAATTGGGACATCGCAACGGCTGCAATTGACTTCTTAGCAAGAATTTATCTTGAAGAACACGCCAGTTGTCCTCGTCTGGTGCTGGAGGCTCCGGTGGTTGAGGAGCATGTATGTTCCTTCCCTGTCCTGAACTGGATGGCAGATAATTTTGTGGAACGTTCCAATGATTTCCTCTTGGAATAAGTTGCAACTTATTGTGCTTATACATTGATGGATTGAATTTTGCACTTTTTTATCCTTAACATGTTTTTTTTTACTCCTTTAAAACTTTTTCTTTCGAACCTTTTCACTTACCTTATATGGACTTACAGTACATGCCCTTGGTTCCGTTCTCTCAAACTTGAACTCTGTGTTTTTGCAAGTGCGCCCCTACTGGTTAGTGGTCCGATCAAGGGGGGGTGTAGTGAAGATCGTTATCTATATATGTACAATGCTAAGTTAGCACAACCACGTTAGATGTTAGAAAGCCATCTTGCCGCTTTTGCTGCTTTTGCACACGACACTGTAGTCACATGTTATTAAATTGAGAAATGCTTACTCGACTTTGCTTCACATGAGAACTGTCTGTTGTTCACATCCCAAACAGTGAGCTGCGACCTTGGTCTGTACACAGTGTAAAGAAACAGTCTTGGTCGCTAGACGGTGCATGTTGTTAGGTTCAGGTTGATCGGCCCACTATTTAGCCATAACACGCACGCAGCTGCAAATACCTGAAAGTCGGGTGCTTTTAATATTGCAGTGTTACATGTTTTCATTACATTCGGAAGAAGAGCTTTCCCAGGAGCAGAGCCTAGCTGATCCTGTGATGTGATCTCACTGAGCTGATCTTTACGGTATGGGGTTCCCCATTCAAGCCTAGAGACCTTTTACTAGTCTAATAATAATACTATTAGTTTGCTAGAAAAAGGAAGGTGGCTTAGATCCACTGTCATTTTAGTATGATTACTCCTTTCATTGTCTATGGTATTGTAACTATGCTGATGGTTTTGATTTTAATTGTTTGTCTGCTTATGTTAGCCAAACTGCTGCATCTTAGGACACGAGGTTTAGAATATAAACTCTTTAAACTTTTACCGTGTCTCTGTTTATTCTGTTGTGGACTGATATGAGAATAATTACGAACAGGTATTTCTGATCCCCACCATTCCTGAGATATACACTAAGTCGCTTGTTCTGGGTTGTCTATACATTGGGACCGCCGAGCTAAACCTCGGATAACGAATGGGACACTGATGCTGGTCGGATAAGGGGTTCTGGGTTCTGAGGTGAGTTTTTGGTACACCACAATTCACTGAGGGCCTGGGTTCCTGCGCATAGTTCTGTGCATAAGCAGAATCCCTGCAACACTTTCATGTTCCATTCTCAATCTTTTTTTTTTTTTTTTTTTTTTTTTGAAACCGTTTATTGCATCCATAAAAAGGTTACAGGTATGGGCCTACAACCGCACGGCCGGCCGCTAAAGCATCACAAATCTAGTACATACAGACAGTAAAGGTCTCTCAGCGGTGTACAGTAGAAACACAGGAGTAATCAACGGTGCAGGCCTCACGGCGTCCTGCCACAGAGTACGGTTTCATTTTAAGGACTAACAACATCAACAAAAAACCACAACCGCAAGGCAACCCGAGATTCAAGATGACAACACTTGCTCCATAGTGGGGGATCCAGACTGGCAGGAAAGATCTGAAGAGGGGGATGGGAGGAGATCAAGGACTGGGGGGCCGCGTGCCCGCGGCCGAGCAAGAGGGTCCAGCTAGGGAGACGGAGCAGGCGAGGCAGCCGGCAGCTGTGGTGGCTCACAAATGCCCCCACGGTAGGCGTTCCAGGGGCCCCAGATTTTCACCCACGCCCCAGGCTTACCCCTCGCCACATACACCACCCTTTCACGGAACATACACCAATCCATGTGCTCTTTCCAGGCCGACACCGCAGGGGGCCTCTGGGATCCCCACAATTGAGCAATATCACGTTTCGCTATCATGTATCCCAGAGTCACCCACCGCGTCTGCGGAACCGAGTAGTCATTCGGTTCCCATACATTCAACAAGCACCTCCTCGCTTCGGGCAGCAGCGCTACACGCGTGACCACACGCAGGACCTCATGCACACCACGCCAGAATCGCTCCACCTTCGGGCACTCCCACAGTATATGCATAAAAGTCGCCAACGCACCACAGCCACGCTTACACAGTCCGTCCATGGCAAAACCCATACGTAGAAGCCTCGGCCCCGTCACGTAGACCCGGTGAAGAATCTTGAGCTGGACGAAACGAAGGCGAGCCGGGATGGCCACCTCTTTCGGAGAGGCCACCGCGGACATCCAATCCTCGTCGTCCAGCTCCAGCCCGTCGGCCACCCAAGCCTCGCGTAGACTAGTTAACAGGCACGATCTGTCATTAATCAGCTTCTTGTATATGAGGGAGATCGTGCTGTCCGGGACATGGCCATCCAGCACTCTGTCCTCCAGGGGGGAAGACTCCGGAATGGATGCAACATCCGGGAAGACGGAGCCCAGCGCATGGCGGACCTGCAGGTACCGAAAGTACTCACTGCCCTGCAGCTGGAACTCCGCCTGCAGCGTCTCAAAAGTTTTGAATCCCCCCCTCGTCCAGAGATCCCCCACTGTGCTGATTCCGATCGTGTCCCACTTCTCGAAGCCCTTCGATGTCCACAGGGAGCCCAGTCTCTCAGAGGCATACAGTGGAGACGCCCGGGTCAAACGGTCCTTCCACCCCATAGCTGCATTAGCCGCGTGCCAAACCCGCACCATTACACGCGTCGGTCCCGTCAGACGGGAGTCAGGCGCGCCAGAGTACAGCGCTCGATTGTAATCGCCACCGGGCAGGAGCATCTTGTCCATCTCGAATGCCGGGTTCAGGGCGGGCCCGTAAAGGCCATGATTAATTGCAGCTAGCTGGGAGGCCCAGTAATACCGTTTAATGTCCGGGAGGGCGACCCCTCCATCGTACCACGGGAGCGTCAGTTTAGCCAGAGCAATACGCGGCCTCCCGTCCCAGAACAGGCGCCGCTGAAGGCCCTCCACCTCACGAAAGTAGCGTGCCGGGACCATATCCATAGTGTTCTGGAGGGCGTAGAGGAAGCGCGGCAAGGACATCATTTTAAACAAGGCCGCTCGACCGAGCGGCGAGAGCGGGAGACGCCGCCAGCGCACCACATCCTCCTTCAAACGCTGGAGAGGGGGCAGCAGATTCCGCTCATAGCGGGCCTCCGGGTCAAGAGTGATATATATACCCAAGTACCGGAAACCCTGGGAGGCAATCTGGATCGGGCAGTCCCGCGGCAGGACCGGAGCCTCCCCGGAAAGCACGTAGACGCAGGATTTCGCCCAGTTAATGACTAGGCCTGAGTTGCGACCGAAGGAGCGCAAAACATCAACTAGGACGATCAGGGACTTGCGCGGGGAGGCGAGATACAAAAGGATATCGTCCGCGTAGAGGGACACGCGGTCCTCGTGCTCGGGGGTCCAGCGGAGACCACGGATGGAAGGGTGCCACCGCAGCCACTCCGCCAGGGGCTCCAGGGCCAGGGCGAACAGAAGAGGCGACAGGGGACAACCCTGTCGCGTGCCCCGCCCCAGCGCGAACGGGGTCGACACACGCCCGTTCACCACCACCTGCGCCATCGGGCCCGAATACAGTAATTTGACCCAGCTGATGAAACCCGGGCCGAACCCAAACTTCGCGAGCATCGCCCAGAGATATGGCCATTCGAGCGTATCAAACGCCATGGTGGCGTCCAAGGACGCCAAGATGGCTGGCTCCCGCACAAATGGGACACGCGCAAGCACGCCGTGCAAGCGCCGTAGATTAAGAGCCGTGTTGCGGTGTGGGATAAAGCCCGATTGGTCTTGATGGACCAAATCGCCCACCACGCCAACCAGCCGGTTAGCCAACACCTTGGCGAGGATTTTGGGCTCCGCGTTCAAAAGCGAAATCGGCCGATAGGATGTGACCCGTTCACGGGGCTTCCCCTCCTTGTGGATTACCACAATTGTGGCCAGACGCTGGTCCGGCGGGAGGGAGCCCCGCGAGTGGGCCGCGAGGAACATCGCACGCAGGTGGGGTGCCAGCACATCCGGGCGTAACTTATATAGCTCAATGGGAATGCCATTGGGGCCCATGGCCTTGCCGGATGAAATCGAGCGAATAGCCGAGGCAATTTCGTCCGAGGTGGGAGGGACGTCCAGCGAATCTCTGTCTTCCGCCGTAAGGGAGGGGAGTGCAATATCCCGAAGCAGGGCACGGGAGTCCGCCTCCGAACAGGGAGAAGCAGGGGAGTAGACTCCGCGGAAATAATCCGCGAAACAGGAGACAATGGCTTCCGGCTCCGTGGCACACGCACCATCCACACTCTCAATCAAAGGCACCACTCGGCTCGCTCTCTCTCTCTTATCCAACCACGCAATCAATTTACCGGCCTTATCACCCACATCATACAAGCGCCCCTGCTGCTCTCTACCAAGGCCCCTGGCCGCCTCCGTGACGAGGGCCCGGTAGGCCGCCTGCTTTAACTGCAGAACATGTAACTTGGCGTCTGTTACCCCGTTCCCCAGGTCACCCTCCAATTCCGCAATCTCGGCCTCCACCCGGGTCACCTCCTCCCGCTCACGCCGCCGGGCACTGGCAATAAAGGAGAGGGCCTCCCCTCTAAGAACCACTTTGAAAGCCTCCCATAGGGAGATGGCAGATGGGACCGACCCCACATTTTCCTCAAAATAGCGCTGCAAGGATGTGATCAAGTCGGCACGAATGGTGGGGTCGCGCAGATACCAGGCGTTAATCGGGGCCACCCTGCCATCCCCCCTCGGGAAGACATCGAAATGCAACAACAATGGGGAGTGGTCTGAAATACCCCGTGCCAGATGGCGCACCTCTCCCACCCTCCCCGCATGGGCCGCTGGGACAAGGATGTAATCAAGCCGCGAAAGACTACCATGGGCCCCCGAGTGGAAGGTGTATTGTTGCAATACGGGATGCTTTAGGCGCCAACAATCCACCAGGCCCAGTGTGTCTAAAAGGCCAGGCAGCCACGCCTGTGCCCGGGGGAGGTCCCTAGGGGGATGGCGATCCATAGATCCAGAAACAACCGCGTTAAAGTCCCCTCCAACCACCAATAGGCCACTCGGAAGTTCCAGAAGGAGGCGCCCCAGGTCCGCAAATGTAGTGGCCTGTAGCCCAGGCGGGACGTACACCGACACAAAACTGAACACTCTACCCTCCATACGTCCCGCCAGAGCAGTGTAACGTCCCCTCTCATCGTGGTGCACCTCATCAATCTCCAACGGGAGCGAGTTCCTAACCATAATACCCACCCCCCGCGAGCCTGAGGTGAAGCCAGAGTGGGCCGCCAAACGATATCCCCTCCGATTCATTGCATGAAAGGTGTTACCTATAAGGTGCGTCTCTTGCAGAAAGACAACATCTGGGGAAATACGTTTTAAATACTGCAGGACCACACCACGCTTAATCCTATCCCCCAGGCCGTTAACATTCCATGACAACACAGTCAAGTCCCTACCCCCCATCATACGTCGAAACAATCGGTCGTCCCCCACCGAGCAGTCTAAAGACAACAAAACAGTTGCAGGATTGCCTTGCGGTACGAACAAACAACACGCCCCCCCCACCCCCCGGTCCCAACAAAACTCCCCCCTCCCTGCACCCCTGCATGAGCCCAGACAGCCCCCCCAAAGTGCAGTGTGCCTGTCGCCCCATAGCTAAATACTAACTAGTCCCCCAGAGGAGGAGGGAAGCCCCCAGCAGACCCCACATGACCTCCATGGGAGGGGAACCTACAGAAGCAGTATGTGGTGAAGGAACAATGTCCCGAGTAAGGCAATACAGTCACCCCTCAATTCTGATCCAGCGGGCCCTCCTCGCCAGCTGCGCTCCCCCCACCCCCCCGGCCCCGATCCCCAGGCAAGGTGTCCAACCAGTCCCCAGCCGCCTCGGGCCGGTCGAAGAAGTGCGTGCGACCATCCACCTCCACCCGCAGCTTAGCCGGGAAGAGCATTGAGTACTTAAGATTTAGGTCCCTTAAACGACGTTTGATGCCAATAAAGCTCTGCCGCTGCTTCTGGACTGCCGGGGTAAAGTCTGGGTAGAAGTTTACGTCCATGTTGTCCAACCTGACCGGTCCCTGTTGCCTGGAGGTCTGGAGGATGGCATCTCGGTCCCGAAAATTAAAGATTCGGGCAATAAGGGGCCGCGGCGGGGCACCGGTCTTAGGGCGGCCCCCGGGGACCCGGTGGGCACGTTCCACCGCAAAAAACTTACTCAGCCCCCGGGGCTGGAGATGGGTCAGGATCAGGTCTTCCACGAAGAGATCCGCCGCCTCCGCCTCACGTCCCTCCGGCACACCAATAATGCGGATATTATTCCTCCGGGCGCGACCCTCGGAATCCTCCAGTCGCCGGTCCATCAGGGCGCTCGCCTGGCCGAGCCGGCGCACCTCCTTCTGGAGGGCCACCACGTCAGTCGTGAGGCTCGTTGTGGTGTGGGTCAGGGAATCGACTCGGTCGTTCGTCTTTGACAAGTCCGCCCTCACAAGGCCCACATCCACCAGGACCGAGTCAATTTTTTGCGACAAGGTATCAAAACGCTGGTCCACTGAGGCCTTCAGTTCAGCGATGGCGCCCATAACGTCCCGGAGGGTTAGATCCACTGGATGGGCAGGTGTCTCCGTCGGTCCCACCGGGGATGACCGCGTTGTCTCCGGAGAACCCTTTTGGAGCGTGTAGCGGTCCATACTATTGGCCTGGTGCGCCGTGCCACGGCGGGTCGTCTTCACCTTCGCCCGGTCGCCATCTTGTTTGGTGGCCATGCTGGCCCTTCCACCGTCGTGCCAAGATCTCCAAACGGGCCGTCACACCAGATCACGGGTGGCAAGGGGGCGACCACAGAGCCGCGGGTCGACCCACCGCCGGCGGGCCAGCTGGGCACCTGGACAAGGCCACACCACCGCACCCCGCTCCGCAGCCCGACCTCGCCAGAGAGCAAGGAGGGCGCAAAAGCGAAAGTGAAAGTGCGGGGTGCGCGAGTCGCCCAGCCCCGCTCGCCGCTGTTATTCACCTTGTCCCCGGATCGCGCCACTACTCCAATCCGGGGGGCCGGCGAGGAGAAGGCCGCAACCTTCAGTCGATGTTCCCACCGGTGTTCGGGGTCCGATTCGAGCCCAAAAAACGGGTAGTGCCTCAGCTCGGGTTCCCCGACACAGTCCCCTTAACAAGGACAGGATATTTCCAGGATTTATTCAGGAGGTCGCGGAGGTCCTCGGGAGCCTCGCACCTACGCGGCCATCTTGGTTGCGCGCTAGGCTCCTCCCCCCCCATTCTCAATCTTGGATGAAAATTTGAAAACCTAAATTCTTCTTCAGCCTTAATCTGTTCTCTGATTTTAGTCTCATCCTTTCAATCTTTCAAAATCTTCAATCTCCTCTCATTATATTCTTTAACAAATTCAAACTCTTCTTTACTCAAGGTACACACATACTCACTTTTAGTCCATTTACTATTGTGGTTAGTTTGCACAAATCTATTTAAATATTTCCTTTAAGTCACTCAATTTCCAATATCTTCAGAAGTAGCAAGACTCTCCATTGAAATGGTAAAATCTGACAAAAATGGCGACAGAAATTCCTACTTGTTAAGTATACTAACAAAAACATTGCAGGACAAACTATAGGAAATTGGTAACTGTAGGTATGGGGCACCTTCACCTGCAGAAAAAAATGACCAAAAGTGCACACCATACTATTCTCAACCCACATAATGGCAACATAGTCAATCAACATCTTTGCATAGATATTATCATTAAAACCACTAACCAGTCTTTCTCTTTGTGTCAGTGAATTATGTTCAATTTTATTATATATCATAGTCAATTCAATCCGTGTTTAAACATATCCAACTGGAGAAATAAGGCACAACGGTAGGCCCACTAGAATGTTTAGTACCACTATTTGTGAAATCATGCTAAACACTTATACATATAGCACAATGAATGTGACTCCTGTGACTCCTGCAGGACGCTATCGAATTGAAGATATCAATTGAGAAGATTCTAAAATCCACATTAGACAATGAGTGAAAACGAGGATATTACAACACTGTAGCAGGATTAGGTGTGGCACAGTGGGTGCACCTCTGGTTGAACATTTCAGCACGAAAGCACACAGACCAGAATCAATAAGAAGGTTAGTTCTGGAAAAGGTGTCCCTGGGAAGTAGGGGTGGTGTCTTTATTTCCATTCAAATGTGCGAGAATGCAAATGGATGCATACTATGGACACAGTGAACAATGGCCTCAACGAACTCGATGGCATGAATGAACAACTTGCAATTCTTAACACTGAATAATGTACAAGACTACTGTACCATGGCCCTCTCACCTGACAAGATGCTGTGGCCTACAGTGTAATATGGCCTCTACGTTTTTGATGGTAAGAATACACATGTTTCATTCCGGACACTAAATGATGTGCATATCCATGGTAGCATTGCCCTCTCACCTGCAAGAATAATGCGGCCTAGTAGTTAACATGCTAGGTCTGCCACCGAATGGTTTACCAAGAATACAGTGGCCCAGTAGTTAACATGTTATGTCTGTCTTCTAATAGTTTCTCATACTCTGCAGATTTTGATCATGTATAATGTGACACTAATTAAAGTACTCCATCTGTTTAAAGTTTCGATTCACCCGTCACACTACTGTTTAATGTATGACATTTAAAGAGCACATACGACATGCATCCTGCCGTGGCTGTGAAATATAATGTCTTACTCTTTGTAATATTGAGAAATATGGTGTTGTGTCCTTTCCTAAAGTTTTGTCCCAAGGGTCTTTTATCCCATAATGTTGTCCAGAGTAATCTGCCTGCAAATACACTTTGTCCAGTATCTTACATTTGGAATTCTGTTCATTATACATCCCTGAACGTTTTTGACTCAACAGATCTCTTTGGAGACTTCCCTTACACGTCATTTGACAACTCAATGCCTACCAATGACTTGCTGCCGTTCGTTACGTTCAGAAGGGCGGAAGCAGCGCGCGGCTGCACTCTACGTGCACGCCCTCGCCCGCAATGCTAAATACTGTAGGTTAAAGCCGCGGCCCATTCTCTCCTGAGAGTCGGAGACGCAAGGTCGTATTTCAAGGTATGTGACATCGCCACACGGGCCAAGCACGACCCCCCTACTTTCTAATAGCTTTTGTAATAACCGTAGTTTGGCAAAGAAAGGATGTACATCCTACATGGCATTTTTCTGGTAACTAAATCAATCGCCATCTAGAGGCTAGTTTAACCATTTTACAGCAGATTTATGGTCACCCAGTTTGGCTTTCTTCTATACCCCGCTCATGCTCACCTCTTCACAACTATGCACGACGTTTGAATCGGACATGAGTGCGGTAGCCTTTTCATTTATTCATTTTATCATTCGAGTGTTTCCCTTAAGGATTGTGCGCACTGTGTAATATTCCAGCGCTGCCAACACCCATAATTATGCGACAGCAAGATGCACAACCCCATCAAATAGAGATGCATGTGCTGAGTGTAATCACTGGTTGGTGTCCCCCTAATCTGAATAGCAAGCGATTTGACAGAGCCTGTTTCACGACTTTTGAATACGGCACGAGTGCGGGAGCCGGTTCATTTATTCATCAATGTATTTACTTTATCTCTTGATTGACTTTCTTAAGGATTGCGCGCACTATGTATTTTGCAGTGCTCAATTATTTCAACTATGTGACAATAAGATGCACAGAGGAATATGTCCTTAGGATAGTCACTGGTTGTAGGCCCCCTAATCTGAATAGCAAGCTAATTTCCATTGGGTCATCACTGGTTATGCCATGCCTCCTGCCTTTTGAATAGGTTGCTTAACAGACTTCCTTACATGTTGGGACTCACCCTAATTCCGGAATTGTCCTCTCTTGGTAGATTCATCTTGTCACTGCGAGGGATCTTTTGACCCACAGTTTAACACTAAGGCCCATGTCTGGCAGTACTTCTCACTCAAATCAGTAAGTGCTATGCTAGTAGTTGAATAGATAGTTTTTACCCCTGTCTTTTTGAACAGTTTTAAATTTGATTGTGTGTCTTCTCTGCATCGAGGAGCTCAGCTGACCCATCCTCTTTGACTGCCCAGACGAAATTCATGCACTGGTGGAAAGATTAGGTATTTTTTTCCCTCAACTGTAAAGCATTCACTAACTACCTTTTAAATAACACCCCCTTAATACGGAGTATCCAATTGACTCTAGGTGCTCCCTGTTCACACAGTCCTGATGAAGACCCTATTCTAGGGCTTGATTCACCTTGAACTTTTAAGGGGTTGAAACATTGACTACTATTGCTGAACAAGCCCCGCGACTGAAATTCAATATCAGGGTCTATGCAATGCTATGTGGTGTAACTGGAACAATTGACCTGTGTTAGGCCGGATTGATCTTATGATGTGAATCAGATGTATATATGTCACATCCCCTTTCCCTTGTCCACCACCTTCACTTACTCACTGTTACCTCAAACACCCCATAGTTTCCTTTCTCATCACAAAAGCACCTAGTAATACGTAAATTGACTTTAAATGAAGGAGCAACTGCGTTGCCAAAACTGAAGTGAATATTTGCTTTGAAAATAAATTGCATTCACTGCCGACTATGCTACATTGGTATTGTGAATGCTGCTCTCTATTTCTTTTGTTTTGAAAAAATGTTGCTACTGTGACCAATTTTTCATTAAACTGCAATTCTGGCCCGGGTTTAGTAGCATTTCGGGTAACCCCATTGATACATAACAATAAAAAAAAAAAACATTAACTGACTCTTAATTAGCGTTTTCCATATATGGAAAACAACTACCAAAACAATTAAAACAATAAAGATCAAACAATCAAATGCACACAATATTAAAATAAACCAATAACGTTAACCAAACAATTAATTGAACACTACATAAAGAACGAAAAATTATTCTTATTTTACACCCTAAACTAAAAAGAAAAAAGAAGACGAAACTCTGCAGGATTTCTGCCAGAAGAAAGGACTTCATTAAAGAAAAATCTATTTCATACTTCAAAAAGTAAGTAAAATGCCATTTTTAATATAACAGTAATGCTAATCTTTAAAAACTACTATTTATCATACACAAATAATTAATATATATCTTTTTTTTCAATCTATGTCTCCTCTACAGATAATTCTCAAAGGATTGCTACAATTACAGAGCAGCTTCTAACAAATAAAGTAAGTATTCAGCAAAAAGCATAAAAAAATGTATCTAAAACACCCAACCAAACCCCAACTTCATCCCAAATCCCCGCCCCACACCATATGCAATTGAACAAAATAATTTAAAATATGTTTTATTCTACCAACAGAAACATCAGCATCAAAACAGAATTCAACTAACAAAGGACATCTACGTTGAAAACAAGCTCAAAATCGACATCGTAGGGGGGCGTGGCTTGCAGCCGATGAAGATGGCCGCAACCTAGTGCGGCTCCGGAGCCCAGCGCCCGATCCCGCCACTATCCTGAACTCATCCTGGCCGTAAACCGGCGAAACTGACACAACAGAGCCCCCTGAGCACCCGAGGCTCCGGCGAGTGAAGGGAACACAAGACGCGGTGCATCTGGCCTGCCCGGCTGCCTCGCTGCGGGCGCCGGGCCTATCTACAAAGGGGGCGCCGGGGCCTCGAGTGGCAGCCGCCTGACCCGCAGAAGCACAAGAGGGCCTGACCAGGAGCCAGCGGCATAGGCGGTCGGGAGCAAGAGCGCGGCATGCCGGGGGCAGACATACCGGCGAGAAGCGAGGCCCGGGGGCCGGGTCTCCCCCGTCATTAACGGCACTCGGCCCGCCTAGTGGTGACGACGTTGGCCTGGCGTAACGCCACTTCTGCAGGGGAGGAGACGCACTGGGTGAAACGGTGTGGTGCCGAAGAGTACTCTGGCACATAGCGGCACTGGGGGCAGTCTGAGGCACAGGGAGCCGCCGGCAGCGGAAGGCAGGTGACGCTTCCACAACGCAGCCCCCGGGAGGGGGATCCCCGGCGTCTCCCAGAGTCGAGGGTGGCCGTGCAGCGGACGACGCAGGCCTGGCCGGAGGCATGACGCTGCGGGCATAGGCGGAGCGAGGTGTGCGCCAACTCACCCGGTAAGGAGCCAGCAAGGGGTCAGATGCCTGCACGATTCCGGGACAGGAGGAGGGCTGATACGTGACCCCGTGGTGGCAAGCGGCAGTAATTTTGTACCTCCGTGGCAGGCGCCCACCCCCGCTGACCGCCCGGCCCCCCCCCCTGACTCCACCGGCGCAGGCCACCATGGGAGGGAAGGGCCAACGTGGGGGAGCACAGGCCAGGCTCGACAAATATGCCTTTCAGAAGGACCAGACTGCCTCCCCCCCCCCTGACAAGGCCAAAGAGATCACCCTGGCAGATGTTATGGCCACGCTGACCCAGATGCAAATCTCTATCGGCACAATATCCACGGATGTGACGCTGCTGAGAGCTGACGTCGCCAAAATTAACACGAGACTGTCTGAGGTCGAAACGACTACCGCAACCCTCACCAAAGACGCGGCCGAGAGCAGGAAGCGAATACAGTCGCTGGAACGGGTTCAAAAACAGTTTATGGACAAGCTTGATGACCAGGAGGGCAGGTCCAGACGGAACAACGTACGCGTCGTGGGTGTGCCTGAGAGCGAGCGGGGGCCGGCACTAGACCTCTTCCTGGAAAAGCTTATCACGGAACAGCTGCAGCCGCGTGGACTCTCAAAATTTTTCTCGGTCGAAAGGGCGCACCGGGTGCCCGGGGGGAGGCCGAGGCCTGGGGCCCCCCCGCGCCCGATCCTGGCCCGTATTTTTAACTTCCGAGATAGAGACGCTATCCTTCAGGCGGCGCATACCGCCCCCCTGCTGAGGGTTGACAACTGCACAGTAACCCTCTATCCGGACTACACCGTGACAGTGTCGCGGCATCGCCGAGACTTCCTCGCGGTCAAGGCGGAGCTGCGTGCTCGAGAACTTAAATACGCAATGCTTTACCCGGCGAAGCTGCGGGTGGAGGCGGAGGGGCGCACATGGTTCTTTGCCACGCCGACGGAGGCCACAGAGTGGCTGGAGGGCTGGCGCCCGGCGGAGGCATCGGGCCGGGCGGGGCGCACCCCTCGAGGCCATTCTGCCTCCCCTGAAAAACCTGGAGGACCCTAGACCAAAGGAGATTGACACCACGCTACGTAGCTGAGGCCGCCATGGCGTGAGCGAACTTCGGAGGCGGGAAGGAGGCAGATGCCACGTGGGTTTGGACACTCACAGTAGACTCGGACAATGAAGGGGTGTTGCGGTCATGGATCTTCGACCTTTGCAACATTCTGCTGACCGGCTTCTTGAATGGACACGCACATGGTGCGGGGATCGGACGAGGGGCACTGGGCAGCCATTCCCCCGCATGCAAGTAGAAAGTTATGGGAATTAAGCACTCTGCTAAGTTGGGGTGGCGGGTAGTTTTAAATCCGCTGGGCAGGGAGGCAGGGAGGAGGGAGGGGGGACAGGGGCATCTTGGGAAAGTTGGTTTGTGTTCTGTTCTAGGTTTAGCTATCACACATTGGCGAACTTTGCAACTCAGACCTGTTAGAGATCCAGGGGGAGATGCGCGGAGGCGAATACTTTCCACCACCCTGCATGACAAGGGAATCACATAGTACCACCCAGAAGGCCACCGTGAGCTCCACGGGGGAACAAGCGCAGCGACACAGTCCCACACTTAGTATTCTGTCATGGAATGTGAACGGACTGGGAGATAAGATTAAACGAGGGCTGGTCTTACAATATCTCAAGCGCAAAGGGCCGGCGGTGGCACTCCTACAGGAAACGCATCTGGTCGGCTCGACCACGAAATCACTGGACAGATGGGGTTTTAAGATGGCGATACATTCTGAGTTCACGTCTGGGTCCCGAGGGGTTGGCATATTAGTAAACAAGCGCTTCCCTCTGATTTTAGTTGACTCCCGTAGGGAGGAGCAGGGCCGATTCGCGGCGCTCACCTGCCAATGGGAAGGGACAGTGTATAATTTGGTAACTGTGTACATCCCACCGGCACTCCACCAGGATACGCTCCGGGCATTGGGGGAATTCCTGATGACATTATCACCAGGGGAACTCATCATGGGCGGGGATTTCAATGCAACTATGGACCCGCTACTGGACAGGTCATCATTCAGAGATCACGGTGGCGCCACCCCCAAACTGCGCGAATTCGCGGAGGCACTCGGCCTCATAGACACCTGGAGGGCTCACTGTCCTGAAGACAGACAATACACAATTCACTCAGGGGCTCACAACACCCTTTCCCGCATAGACTATATCTTCACATCACCCATAGGGTTGAGGGGCATGACCGACGTTTCCCATTTACCTAGGGGCATCTCGGACCATTCTCCGGTAGTAATCACATTTACACTTTCTACCCCGCGTAACCGCAGGATATTCCCAATTCATCCGGGATACCTCAAAATCCCAAAAATTCGTAAAGCCCTTCAGGCGACGACCGAACATTATTTCGCTGAGAACAAGGACCCGGAGATAAGCCCTACGACTTTGTGGGAGGCATACAAAACAGTCCTTCGTGGACAAGCAATCTCAATGGTTACAGACTATAAGAGGACCCAGCAGCTTGAGGTGCTTAGGCTCGAGCAGGGGGTGAAAGAGGCGGAGGCCAACCATGCCACGCATATCGATGATGACACCACGCATAGTGCCCATATGGCGCGGCAGGAATACCACTCCTATCTTTGGGAAGCCGCACGAGCCAAACAGGTGGCAGCACGGCATACTGTTTACGAGCTGGGAGACAAGGCGGGCAAACTGCTGGCCTGGCTTGAGAGGCGGGAACGGGCGGCGCGTTGGGTGGCGCGGATCAGGCTAGATTCGGGAGACTTCACGTCGGAGCCGCGGCAAATCGTAGAGGCCATGGCGGCTCACTACAAGAAGGTCTATACACCCGAGGCCTCGTCCATGGTGGAGGAAAACGAGGCCTTCCTCCGGGACATCGCGATGCCATGGCTGGCCCCGTCGGGGGTAGATGCCCTAGAGGTGGACCTGAAGGCGGAAGAGCTCACGTTAGCAATACTCGCTCTCCGTGCGGGGAAGGCGATGGGGCCAAATGGAATTCCGGTAGAATTCTATAAATCGAACGCTGTCCACGTAGTCCCACATCTACTGGCCATGTACAACGACAGCCTGTCGACAGGGATACTGCCCCCGGACCAGAGAGTGGCTACCATAGTGGCGATTCCGAAGCCTAACAAACCAGCGCATGAATGCGCTTCCTATCGCCAAATCTCATTGCTGAATGCTGAGGCGAAGATTCTGGCAAAGGTGCTGGTGACAAGGCTGGAGCCCTACCTCACAACCCTGATACACCCAGACCAATCGGGGTTTATGCCACGCCGGAATACCGCCTTAAATATACGGCGGCTCCATGGGATTCTTGCGCGCCGCACCTCGATAGAGGAGGACGCGGCCATCCTCTCGCTGGACGCGTGGATGGCGTTCGACCGGGTGGAATGGCCGTTCCTCTTTGCGGTTCTTCGCCACGTAGGACTCGGCCCCAAGATGTGCGCATGGATTCAGCTTTTGTATACCGAGCCACTGGCACAGGTTGTGGTCAACGGCCATATCTCAGACCCCTTTCCGTTGGGGCGGGGGACGCGACAGGGCTGCCCTCTTTCCCCGCTCCTTTTTGCTCTGGCTCTGGAGCCACTTGCGGCCTGGCTACGGCAGGACCCGGTGATCCGGGGACTAAGGTGGACAATGGGGTGGGAGGACCGCATTTCCCTCTATGCTGACGACATCCTGTTATACTTAGCCTCCCCTGCGCACTCGATCGCTTGTCTCTTGGATATCTGTGCGTCGTACGGGAGGGTATCTGGCTATGAGATTAACTGGGAAAAGTCCATTGTCTATATGCTCCGAGGCTCCCCGCCTCGGCTCCCACGGGGTTGTGAGATTCGGGTGGTGACGGACGGGTTCAAATATCTAGGAATCTATGTGACCGCTGACAGGGAACGATTTGTGGCTGAAAATCTAACGAAGCCACTGCATCGGTTTCGTAGCGACGTCAAGCACTGGCGCTCCTTGCCCTTAACGCTGCTGGGGAGGGCCGCCCTCTTCAAGATGATGGCTCTCCCTAGATTTTTGTATATACTCCAAAATACCCCCTTCCCGGTGCCGCCAACGTATTTCGCCGCCGTCAATGCGGAAGTCTCCAGCCTACTATGGGAAGACAAGACGCAGCGGATAGCACTCCATAAGCTCACCAGGGGGTGGTACGACGGTGGTATAGCCCTCCCAGACATACGACTGTACTATTGGGCATCGCAGCTTACGGTGATAAACCAGTGGTTGCATGTGCCAGGGGAGGACCCGGCGTATCGTATGGATCGGCACTTGCTGGGGGCTGGAGGGGTCATGGGAGCGCTCTACAACCACAAGAGGGGCCACTGCCCCCCGGGCCCCACGACGCACACCCTCCGGCTATGGTTTGCGGCGCAGCGAGCTCTGGGATGGGCTGGGAAAATAACCCAAGCTACTCCGTTGTGGGAGGCGAAACAGTTGGGGGTACTGCGCACTACCAAGGGGTTCCATCAGTGGGATCTAATTGGCATCTCCAGGGTGGGTGACCTTTGGAAGAAGGGAGAAATGGTCACATTTGCCCAATTACAAGCGGATTTCGACCTGGCTGACACCGAAGGGTTCAGGTACATGCAAATCCGTCACGCACTCCAGGCGGCAGTCCCGCCCGGGACCCGGCTTCCGGAATCATCGCCACTGGAAGACCGGCTCCTCATGGAACACCTGACGCAGAGGGCGACCTCCCTAACATACCGAAAACTGATAAACAATCGGCCAGATCCATTCACAGCTCTTAAAACAGATGGGAGGCCGAGCTGGGGGAATTTGACGAAGCAGACTGGCAGGCGGCGCTTTCCTCCCCTAGGGAGGTGGGCATCTCATCCAGACTGCGTCTGGTCCAACTCAAAATTCTGCACCGCACATACTATACTCGTACACTCCTATTTAAACTTAACCGAGCTGACTCCCCGCTATGTCTTAGGCAGTGTGGGATTGAGGGAACCCTTATACATACCCTGTGGGAATGCCCGGCCATAACTCTGTACTGGAAGGGAATTCTGCGCACACTCTCCCAAGTGACCAAAGTCCCGACACTCCCGGAGCCGCGGAGGTGTCTCCTCAACGTCTGGGAACCGACAGATCTCAATAAGGTCACACAACTCTGGGTAACACTGGGACTTATGTTGGCGAAACGCAATATAGCCCAAGGATGGGGCTCTAGACAAACTCCAACCCTCGCCCAGTGGTCCCGGGATATGGACTCCACAATGGTGGTCGAAAAAACTGTCTATCTTCATAGAGGCTGCCCCAAAAAATGGACCCGGGTGTGGGGTGGGTGGAATGCCTATAGAGGAAATATATGTGAACCCCCGAGCGATGCCTCAGACTCAGTCTTAAGTGACCACGATTAGACGATATATAACTGGTCTGCAAAATGTGATAAACTGTCTTGCGAAGCCAAAAGGAGCTCACTGCTTTTCAAAAATGTCATGAATGTTTCGTTGCACTCTCACTGGATCGTTATTCCATGGAACTTGATGCCAATGTGTACTGTTTTATGTTCAAAATTTCAATAACAATATTTACAAAAAAAAAAAATCGACATCGTAAGTATATTAATAACAATGTGTATATATTAATTAAAAAACCTGTACATTATTCATTTTATTAATTTTTTTATACATTTTTCATAGCATTTTAAACATCACAATGACAGAAGGCGCCCAATTTATCAGTTCTCAGAAAGAAACGTTTTTGCTATGTTACATGGGGTATGTCTATACCCAGGAAAAGCAAAGTGGACTTAAAGCAAATTGGAAATGTAGCCAGTACTATTTGAATAAGTGTTATGGGAGGGCAAGAACTAGAGAAACAACTGTTTTGTATACAAGGGAGCATAACCACCCTCCAAATGTTACTGAAATAGAGGTTAGGTATGCCCTAGACAACATTAGAGAAGCTAGCACAAGCACACAGAAACCTACCACTCCAATACTTAAAGAATTGCTGCCCAAAGTACCCAAACATGCTACTGGCCAAATGCTCTCTATTTCTTCATTAAAAAGAACTATAGATCGAATAAAAAAAGCCACAACCACCACCACACCTGCTCCAAAAACATTTGGAGAGGTAGAAATTACCTCAGAACTATCTATAAGGCATAACGAAGAACCCTTTGTTCTTTATGACAACACATCTAAAGAAAAAAGAATAATTATGTTTGCAACCGCAAATAATTTAATCAAACTACAACATTCAGAAACATGGATGATGAATAGGACTTTTAAAATTTGTCCCAAATCATTATATAAATTATATACTATTCATGCCCTATATCAAAACACCAACATCCTTTTTATCTACGCCTTACTACCTAAAAAACAGAATTCCACATATATGGAAGTACTAAGGAAAATTAAACAAGAAACAAATAAATATTTTCCACTGAAAATAATTATTGATTTTGAACAGACAATGATAAATGCAATTCTAAAATCCTACCCACACACATCAATTCAGGGTTGCTACTATCATTTCAATTAGTGTATATGGAGACACCTTCTGAAATCAACACTAAGGGCCCGATTACGATGCCGGACGGAAAAGCCGTCCGTCCGCCATGGTGTCGCAAAAAATCCACCCACATGTCCCGCGGCATGTCCATCGGTCAAATTACGATGCAATGTACACCAAATCCGACCGCTGTGGCCGGATGCCACAAAATACCGTCCACCAAGTACGGATAAGCTGCAAATCCTGCCGCGGTGGTCGGGGAAAGCCGTCCAACGGCCTGCCGCAGTATGACAGCACGGCCAATTATGATGACCGCCGCGCATGCACATAGGCCAAATGAATGACGGACGCAACCAACTCCACAACAATGTCCCACGTGTGCCTGCACGTCCTGCTGCCCTCAATCACAACACACATGCCACAATGATACGCCACAACAAGCCCCTGGCAAGGAAAGACATGCGCAGCATGGAAGAGACATCTGGAGGTCAACAAACATGTGGACACACCCACATACCACAGGACAAAACCAACCCGTCCCGAGACCAACATCCTTTGCACACCACAAGCCGAGATGGAGAGACAGGATACCATTGACTCACACAGCACAACATCACACCCACCTGTCTCCACACAACAACACTCTCACACACACCTCACGCATCTCACATATCTCCATCACCACCTTGCACCCTGCACCCCTCACCCATTTGCACCATGCCCCCCAAGAAAATGCCCAAATCCACAGCCTCAGATTGGAAAGTGATGGGAGGCAAGACAATCAGGGGAGACCCACATTTCCTGGTGAATCAGATCAACCACACCCCACTTGCTGGCAACAATCAGATGTGGGCAAGGATCCACAGCAAAGTCAATGCCGTAGGGACCACCCTATGCACCGTTCGTGACATCAGGAGACGGTGTCTCGACCTCAAGGGCTGGCCCAAGCATCAGCCCCAAAGGAACCCTGCAGGTAGGTGCTCAGCCCATGCACCGAACTTCCCTCCCAAACATCATGGCTCACCCTCCCCACCCCACAGCCATGTGGCAGCCAACACCGTCGAGAGTGCCTTCTAACAGGCAGCTAGCCCTTCCACTGGGGAGGGGCTGTTGAGACCTGACAGCAAGACCACAACTCCCACATGGCCCTCTGTCTCACCTCACAAACAGCATGGAGCCAAATGCCCCCCACATCACGCACTTGTCAGCCTACTCTGGAACCCACCATAAGTCCATGCCTTGCACATACAGCTAATACCATCGAGAGGCCACATGAGTCACAATGTGAATGATGAAGTCACATGTCACAGCAGGGCAGAACACAAGAACGCAACTACAAAAAGCCAATGTGCAAGTCCTATTGCTTCTAAGCAGAAAGACTCGGCGCAACACAACACATGCATGGAAACTCTGTCAGCCCTCACAAACCACAGGATGCAAGCACAAAAAGCACAACACAAGCCATGAAGTTGCGGCATAGTAGTCAGATACACATAGAAAATAACCAAAAGTCCAAGCAGAAATCGAATTGGAAGACCAACAAGTTTGCACCAGAGGACACGTCCTTGGAAATACAATACCTGTACATATGAAAAAGGCCCCTCAGCCACGCCACATCGACATCGAGCAATGTAGGTACCCAGGGCTATAAGTGGGATGAAACAACTGGGTGCTCTTCCAAAGGGGCGTGGGCAATATAATTAAGGGCATGGCCTAAAAACCCTCAGCCCTAAATCTGTGCCCAGCATATTGATCTACCCGACCAACATTTTTCTGTCACTGCCATTGCACACGGATACATGATACAACAAGTCACATAATACCTACTACAAATCTGGACTACTGGCATTGTAAATGTCTGTTAGTTGCGTACGATAAAGAAGCAGCAACTATGGCTTGCTCCAAAGATTGAACCCCCACCCCCCCCCACTGAAAGCATACTTCAATAAGTGTGCATGCACAATGGGCCTCTGATTTGAAAAGTAGTTGCCCACACACCAGCCCGGAGACCTTCGAATACCAGGTGTCTGGACTGGGCCGCGTGATTCAGTCAGTGCTGAACACGGCTCTCCCACTTTTCTCGCGGAGAAATGAAAAAGTATTGATAGCGTCTAACACTGAAGGCCGTTGCACACTTCTTATCAGACTTGTGGGCTCTGGCCTTATCCCTTCCTACCATGCCTTTCCAGGAGATCCACTCGGTGTCATTCCTCCAATTTGCACACTGCATTGAGCAGGTACAGAAAATTACTTTGGCAGAACAGCTAAGCGCTGTTCCTCAGAGTGCCCTCGCACCATGTCTGACCGTCCTGTGGTCCTTGCCGAGCACGGTCAGTTGCAAGTGTACCATGCCCGCATGCAGATTCTCTTTGGATGTGTCCCATTGGCTGTGCTGTGCACCAGTTAAAGGTTAACGTTCTGGTATGCGTATTTCACCTGCGTGCAACCAGTCTTTTAATGCAGAAGATGTCGGTTTGAGTGGGCCATGGATGTTTGCCTTTTAAACACAAACCTTGCTGACCTGGTGACTCCTTTGTTGGTTCACGTGCAAGACTGCTTCAGTGAGACACGTTTATGGGATGCCTTACAATGTATCACGTAGGCTGACAGCTGCGCCTGTGCATTTTTGCAATGGCTCCTGTGCAATGCCTAAATGAATCCTCTCCCCAGGTTGCGATGGGATGCTACTTGCAACCACATGGTGCGAGGAGCACATCTGTTCCTTCATACTGCTGGATTGGATGGCGGTCCTCTTCACTGAAGATGAATTGGATCGTCTTTTGGAACTGATTGCCTTAGAGCTGCCTGTGCCTTCTTGGATTCGTAACTACTGAACAGCAACAGGAACTGTTGGTGACTAATTCAATAAACGTTTCCCTACCTTCACACCTACTGACACAAATTGTCATCCAGCTCTCTGACTTCCACACTGTGTGCCTTGGCTTGGACTATGCTGAGCTCTGCGGTCTGTTCCGCTTAGTACCACAGACCTGACCGTCGTGGACATTGACATCTGGCATGAGTCCGTCTTCCATCATTCAGCTATAGTGCACGAATATTACATGGTGTTGTTGTATTGCAAGTACCCAGGGTTAGAGTCGGGGGTACACGCAGGTACATGGCACCCCCCCCTCTTTGCACGGGTTTGATGCCATCCCTTCTGCTAGGACGTTGGTCCCCACAGGATATGCTTAACGTGTGCCGGTGTACCGTCCAGATACCGGAAAACGTTCTGCAGCACCTGCATGTTGTCTGCTGTCCATTCCCAGCAGCAACGTGCATGCAGCGAGTGTGCCTTTTTTCACCTCCAACCGGGCCAAAGTAAAGTGGCCATCCGGCCTCCTTTTGTTTGTACATGCTAACTGGGGTCCGCCTTGAACCTTACATTTGAATGTAGATGCCACAGAGGGGAACATGTGCACAGACCTTGCCATCTCTACACAGGTACTGAAGGGAGGCATGCTTTTGCCTTTGTTCTGTCCCTGTATATCAATGCAGACACTGTAAGACTGTCAGATGGGTTAGTCTGTCCCAGTATTTTCACAAATCATGTTATGCGCACTATTTTCCTTCTTTCACAGCGCTACATCGGGGCATTGTGAGGTTAATTGCATTTTGTCTTACTTGGTCAGTCCTCCCACTTAATTGTTTAGGACTTGTGCCCTGCAAGTACCTTAGTACATGTCTGTCACATGAGAGGTGTCCGCAGAGCTTGTTTACTGCGCTGTCTAGGAGTACTATCTGAACATTCTGTCCGTGGTCGGAGAGGCCTGTCCCTTGTCATTCTGGTCTATTCTGGCCATAGCACCCCAAATCAACAAGGTGTCACAGCTGCTAGAGGACACGGATCCCATTTGATTGACATGGGAATGTGGGCCAGATGCCCCACACTTGGAGGGTCATCCATCCAGTGATGAGTGCGACACAGCCAATGTGGTGTAATCTCACCATGTATAGTCTGAGTAATGGGTTCTTCTGACAAAGGCCATAGACCAGGGACATCCCATACGACCCCTTCCTGCAAGGGGTGGGGGGATATGCTCGTAGTTCAACGTCCAGAGGGGCTATTGATGCCACATCTTGCTTCATGGTAAATGGATATGTCACTGTGGTTACTGTTTAAGTACTCATGCACTTTCAACCTGTTGTGGCACGTATTTAGCATGCTTTGACACTGTAGTAAAAACTTCACATTTGGAAACTTTTGTTGTCTTCAAATTGTCTGCTTGTGTACATGCGTTTGGATGCCTCAGAGTGAGTAGGGGAGCAAGTGAGGCAGTATGGCAATGGTGTCCTGTGTGTAGTGGTGTTTCGGGGTGCACAGTCCCTGCATGCATGTGTTTTCAAATCCAGCACATAGTCCGGTATGTGTACGAAATCTCAGAGAAATTTGTCTGAGTCTGTGAGACAACAGCAAGGCACACACAGTCATGGTCGCTCATTGTTGCATCACACTCAGCGGAAGTAGTTGACGATGAGCTATAGACGCTGGTCAAGACCTTCTTCCTCACCACTGTCATCGTCACTGGGTATGGGTTGGTTGCATGCGGGGGTGATGTTGCTGGTCCGCCAGATGTAGCAGTCATGTGCTGACCCCGGATACTCTGCACACACGTGTGAGATGATCTGCTCAGCCTGTCATACCACTGGCACGTTGATGGAGTGGTAGTGTTTGAGGGTCCTATGGACAGGTTCACTTGCATCTGGTGGTACAAGGCCAATGTGTGTGCCATCAATGGCTGCCATCAACATTTGGGATGCCTCCCTGGCAGGGCTGGCTCCAGGAATCTTTATTTGTGTGGTCCAACGATGTAAATGTAAATGTAAATTTGATACTTGTATAGCGCACTACTCACCCGCAAGGGTCTCAAGGCGCTTGTACGAATACCGCTGTGGAACCCATCCTGGCTTTCCCTGTGAGGTGTCCACTCCTGGGCACCCCCAAGGTGGAGGCATCCTTAGCGTTGTGGGGGCCGTTGTGGAGATTAAGCAAGCTATTGCCCAGAGTTGCAGAGTGGGACTCCATGATTGGAATAGGCACCGAGGCGAGAATTATCAGGTCCGTGGAATTTTTGAGCCCAAGACCCGCCGAGGCGGGGAATTGAACCCTGGTCCCGGGCTAGACCTCTGCATCAGGGTCTGCCGCTCTAATCATTGAGCCACACTTCTCCATGCATTCGGGTGGGCCACTGGGTGCCCGAGTTGTCACTTATGTCTCTCGCCAGGCCTGCTTCAGGACCCCCCTTTGTCTGGCTTCAGTTTTACAAGGGCCAGGGAGATGCATTCTTTCCTTCCAAATTCTCTTGCTAGATGTTGTCACACTCAGGAAGTGTGTTTGTACCTTGAAATGTCCTCCTGAGGGGAGGAGGAGGTTTCCTGAGGTGGGAGTGTCAGGCAAGTGACACTTCTCATACTCTCACTCATGCCCTCCTCCTAGACAGGTAGCACAAGCACACAGAAACCTACCACTCCAATACTTAAAGAATTGCTGCCCAAAGTACCCAAACATGCTACTGGCCAAATGCTCTCTATCTCTTCATTAAAAAGAACTATAGATCGAATAAAAAAAGCCACAACCACCACCACACCTGCTCCAAAAACATTTGGAGAGGTAGAAATTACCTCAGAACTATCTATAAGGCATAACGAAGAACCCTTTGTTCTTTATGACAACACATCTAAAGAAAAAAGAATAATTATGTTTGCAACCGCAAATAATTTAATCAAACTACAACATTCAGAAACATGGATGATGAATAGGACTTTTAAAATTTGTCCCAAATCATTATATAAATTATATACTATTCATGCCCTATATCAAAACACCAACATCCTTTTTATCTACGCCTTACTACCTAAAAAACAGAATTCCACATATATGGAAGTACTAAGGAAAATTAAACAAGAAACAAATAAATACTTTCCACTGAAAATAATTATTGATTTTGAACAGACAATGATAAATGCAATTCTAAAATCCTACCCACACACATCAATTCAGGGTTGCTACTATCATTTCAATTAGTGTATATGGAGACACCTTCTGAAATCAACACTAAGGGCCCGATTACGATGCCGGACGGAAAAGCCGTCCGTCCGCCATGGTGTCGCAAAAAATCCACCCACATGTCCCGCGGCATGTCCATCGGTCAAATTACGATGCAATGTACACCAAATCCGACCGCTGTGGCCGGATGCCACAAAATACCATCCACCAAGGACGGATAAGCTGCAAATCCTGCCGCGGTGGTCGGGGAAAGCCGTCCAACGGCCTGCCGCAGTATGACAGCACGGCCAATTATGATGACCGCTGCGCATGCACATAGGCCAAATGAATGACGGACGCAACTAACTCCACAACAATGTCCCACGTGTGCCTGCACGTCCTGCTGCCCTCAATCACAACACACATGCCACAATGATACGCCACAACAAGCCCCTGGCAAGAAAAGACATGCGCAGCATGGAAGAGACATCTGGAGGTCAACAAACATGTGGACACACCCACATACCACAGGACAAAACCAACCCGTCCCGAGACCAACATCCTTTGCACACCACAAGCCGAGATGGAGAGACAGGATACCATTGACTCACACAGCACAACATCACACCCACCTGTCTCCACACAACAACACTCTCACACACACCTCACGCATCTCACATATCTCCATCACCACCTTGTACCCTGCACCCCTCACCCATTTGCACCATGCCCCCCAAGAAAATGCCCAAATCCACAGCCTCAGATTGGAAAGTGATGGTAGGCAAGACAATCAGGGGAGACCCACATTTCCTGGTGAATCAGATCAACCACACCCCACTTGCTGGCAACAATCAGATGTGGGCAAGGATCCACATCAAAGTCAATGCCGTAGGGACCACCCTATGCACCGTTCGTGACATCAGGAGACGGTGTCTCGACCTCAAGGGCTGGCCCAAGCATCAGCCCCAAAGGAACCCTGCAGGTAGGTGCTCAGCCCATGCACCGAACTTCCCTCCCAAACAGCATGGCTCACCCTCCCCACCCCACAGCCATGTGGCAGCCAACACCGTCGAGAGTGCCTTCTAACAGGCAGCTAGCCCTTCCACTGGGGAGGGGCTGTTGAGACCTGACAGCAAGACCACAACTCCCACATGGCCCTCTGTCTCACCTCACAAACAGCATGGAGCCAAATGCCCCCCACATCACGCACTTGTCAGCCTAATCTGGAACCCACCATAAGTCCATGCCTTGCACATACAGCTAATACCATCGAGAGGCCACATGAGTCACAATGTGAATGATGAAGTCACATGTCACAGCAGGGCAGAACACAAGAACGCAACTACAAAAAGCCAATGTGCAAGTCCTATTGCTTCTAAGCAGAAAGACTCGGCGCAACACAACACATGATTGGAAACTCTGTCAGCCCTCACAAACCACAAGATGCAAGCACAAAAAGCACAACACAAACCATGAACTTGCGTCATAGTAGTCAGATACACATAGAAAATAACCAAAAGTCCAAGCAGAAATCGAATTGGAAGACCAACAAGTTTGCACCAGAGGACACGTCCTTGGAAATACAATACCTGTACATATGAAAAAGGCCCCTCAGCCACGCCACATCGACATCGAGCAATGTAGGTACCCAGGGCTATAAGTGGGATGAAACAACTGGGTGCTCTTCCAAAGCGGTGTGGGCAATATAATTAAGGGCATGGCCTAAAAACCCTCAGCCCTAAATCTGTGCCCAGCATATTGATCTACGCGACCAACATTTTTCTGTCACTGCCATTGCACACGGATACATGATACAACAAGTCACATGATACCTACTACAAATCTGGACTACTGGCATTGTAAATGTCTGTTAGTTGCGTATGATAAAGAAGCAGCAACTATGGCTTGCTCCAAAGATTGAAACCCCCCCCCCCCCCCCCACTGAAAGCATACTTCAATAAGTGTGCATGCACAATGGGCCTCTGATTTGAAAAGTAGTTGCCCACACACCAGCCCGGAGACCTTCGAATACCAGGTGTCTGGACTGGGCCGCGTGATTCAGTCAGTGCTGAACACGGCTCTCCCACTTTTCTCGCGGAGAAATGACAAAGTATTGATAGCGTCTAACACTGAAGGCCGTTGCATACTTCTTATCAGACTTGTGGGCTCTGGTCTTATCCCTTCCTACCATGCCTTTCCAGGAGATCCACTCGGTGTCATTCCTCCAATTTGCACACTGCATTGAGCAGGTACAGATCATTACTTTGGCAGAACAGCTGAGCGCTGTTCCTCAGAGTGCCCTCGCACCATGTCTGACCGTCCTGTGGTCCTTGCCGAGCACGGTCAGTTGCAAGTGTACCATGCCCGCATGCAGATTCTCTTTGGATGTGTCCCATTGGCTGTGCTGTGCACCAGTTACAGGTTAACGTTCTGGTATGCGTATTTCACCTGCGTGCAACCAGTCTTTTAATGCAGAAGATGTCGGTTTGAGTGGGCCATGGATGTTTGCCTTTTAAACACAAACCTTGCTGACCTGCTGACTCCTTTGTCGGTTCACGTGCAAGACTGCTTCAGTGAGACACGTTTATGGGATGCCTTACAATGTATCACGTAGGCTGACAGCTGCGCCTGTGCATTTTTGCAATGGCTCCTGTGCAATGCCTAAATGGATCCTCTCCCCAGGTTGCGATGGGATGCTACTTGCAACCACGTGGTGGGAGGAGCACATCTGTTCCTTCATACTGCTGGATTGGATGGCGGTCCTCTTCACTGAAGATGAATTGGATCGTCTTTTGGAACTGATTGCCTTAGAGCTGCCTGTGCCTTCTTGGATTCGTAACTACTGAACAGCAACAGGAACTGTTGGTGACTAATTCAATAAACGTTTCCCTACCTTCACACCTACTGACACAAATTGTCATCCAGCTCTCTGACTTCCACACTGTGTGCCTTGGCTTGGACTATGCTGAGCTCTGCGGTCTGTTCCGCTTAGTACCACAGACCTGACCGTCGTGGACATTGACATCTGGCATGAGTCCGTCTTCCATCATTCAGCTATAGTGCACGAATATTACATGGTGTTGTTGTATTGCAAGTACCCAGGGTTAGAGTCGGGGGTACACGCAGGTACATGGCACCCCCCCCTCTTTGCACGGGTTTGATGCCATCCCTTCTGCTAGGACGTTGGTCCCCACAGGATATGCTTAACGTGTGCCGGTGTACCGTCCAGATACCGGGAAACGTTCTGCAGCACCTGCATGTTGTCTGCTGTCCATTCCCAGCAGCAACGTGCATGCAGCGAGTGTGCCTTTTTTCACCTCCAACCGGGCCAAAGTAAAGTGGCCATCCGGCCTCCTTTTGTTTGTACATGCTGACTGGGGTCCGCCTTGAACCTTACATTTGAATGTAGATGCCACAGAGGGGAACATGTGCACAGACCTTGCCATCTCTACACAGGTGCTGAAGGGAGGCATGCTTTTGCCTTTGTTCTGTCCCTGTATATCAATGCAGACACTGTAAGACTGTCAGATGGGTTAGTCTGTCCCAGTATTTTCACAAATCATGTTATTCGCACTATTTTCCTTCTTTCACAGCGCTACATCGGGGCGTTGTGAGGTTAATTGCATTTTGTCTTACTTGGTCAGTCCCCCCACTTAATTGTTTAGGACTTGTTCCCTGCAAGTACCTTAGTACATGTCTGTCACATGAGAGGTGTCCGCAGAGCTTGTTTACTGCGCTGTCTAGGAGTACTATCTGAACATTCTGTCCGTGGTCGGAGAGGCCTGTCCCTTGTCATTCTGGTCTATTCTGGCCATAGCACCCCAAATCAACAAGGTGTCACAGCTGCTAGAGGACACGGATCCCATTTGATTGACATGGGAATGTGGGCCAGATGCCCCACACTTGGAGGGTCATCCATCCAGTGATGAGTGCGACACAGCCAATGTGGTGTAATCTCACCATGTATAGTCTGAGTAATGGGTTCTTCTGACAAAGGCCATAGACCAGGGACATCCCATACGACCCCTTCCTGCAAGGGGTGGGGGGATATGCTCGTGGTTCAACGTCCAGAGGGGCTATTGATGCCACATCTTGCTTCATGGTAAATGGATATGTCACTGTGGTTACTGTTTAAGTACTCATGCACTTTCAACCTGTTGTGGCACGTATTTAGCATGCTTTGACACTGTAGTAAAAACTTCACATTTGGAAACTTTTGTTGTCTTCAAATTGTCTGCTTGTGTACATGCGTTTGGATGCCTCAGAGTGAGTAGGGGAGCAAGTGAGGCAGTATGGCAATGGTGTCCTGTGTGTAGTGGTGCTTCGGGGTGCACAGTCCCTGCATGCATGTGTTTTCAAATCCAGCACATAGTCCGGTATGTGTACGAAATCTCAGAGAAATTTGTCTGAGTCTGTGAGACAACAGCAAGGCACACACAGTCATGGTCGCTCATTGTTGCATCACACTCAGCGGAAGTAGTTGACGATGAGCTATAGACGCTGGTCAAGACCTTCTTCCTCACCACTGTCATCGTCACTGGGTATGGGTTGGTTGCATGCGGGGGTGATGTTGCTGGTCCGCCAGATGTAGCAGTCATGTGCTGACCCCGGATACTCTGCACACACGTGTGAGATGATCTGCTCCGCCTGTCATACCACTGGCACGTTGATGGAGTGGTAGTGTTTGAGGGTCCTATGGACAGGTTCACTTGCATCTGGTGGTACAAGGCCAATGTGTGTGCCATCAATGGCTGCCATCAACATTTGGGATGCCTCCCTGGCAGGGCTGGCTCCAGGAATCTTTATTTGTGTGGTCCAACGATGTAAATGTAAATGTAAATTTGATCCTTGTATAGCGCACTACTCACCCGCAAGGGTCTCAAGGCGCTTGTACGAATACCGCTGTGGAACCCATCCTGGCTTTCCCTGTGAGGTGTCCACTCCTGGGCACCCCCAAGGTGGAGGCATCCTTAGCGTTGTGGGGGCCGTTGTGGAGATTAAGCAAGCTATTGCCCAGAGTTGCAGAGTGGGACTCCATGATTGGAATAGGCACCGAGGCGAGAATTATCAGGTCCGTGGAATTTTTGAGCCCAAGACCCGCCGAGGCGGGGAATTGAACCCTGGTCCCGGGCTAGACCTCTGCATCAGGGTCTGCCGCTCTAATCATTGAGCCACACTTCTCCATGCATTTGGGTGGGCCACTGCGTGCCCGAGTTGTCACTTATGTCTCTCGCCAGGCCTGCTTCAGGACCCCCCTTTGTCTGGCCTCAGTTTCACAAGGGCCAGGGAGATGCATTCTTTCCTTCCAAATTCTCTTGCTAGATGTTGTCACACTCAGGAAGTGTGTTTGTACCTTGAAATGTCCTCCTGAGGGGAGGAGGAGGTTTCCTGAGGTGGGAGTGTCAGGCAAGTGACACTTCTCATACTCTCACTCATGCCCTCCTCCTAGGATTCCCTCTCTGCCACCCTCGACAATTACCCCTCATCTCTCCATGGCTGCTTGCTCATGTGCATTTCATTTGTTGTATGGCGCTACTGAGATGAGCTTGTGGTGTGACAGTGCTTTACATCAAAGCGATACCACAGGGGATGATGGACGGAGCGTTTGAGCAAATCAAACACTCACCCTCAGTCAAGGTATCTGGGTTTAATCAATCATCATTCTTTAGCTCACTCCACCACCCCAGTTCAGACATGGCCATATGCAAATAAGTCTGACCCTGTGCCTCATGGGAACAGTCCAGCCCGAACTGCCAAGCCATGTCTTCCCTGGACCGGAAACAAGCATCCTGGGACTGGTTTCGGGTTCATAACCCTCATCAGCCAGGCTACCTTGAATCCAGTGGCAAAGTGCTTTACATCATGCACACATTGTACAGAGACAATCAGTCATGCAAGTATGTAAGTACATCAGTCAACAGGGAATGTCACATGAGCCAATGAGGATTGCAAGGTGTAGTAATCACATGTCATCCATACTGGTGGCCAGGATACTTTAGGGCGTTTGGTCTGGAGAAGCACTGACTCCGAACGTGTGTGGAGTCATTTACAGGCAGTGGCATCTAGGCACACTGCACGCCACACCAGTACATGTGTTGGGTGGGCTAGGGATTACACATATGTCTGATTTGCAGACAATGGACACCTCTGATTGTCTGCCTACGCCACTGACCCTTCACAATTCGACCCCTGGACAACAGACGCCAGTCAGATGTCAAGGCATATTCAAGCCTGGTCGACAGGTTGGATGTTTCATTACACAACATTGGTAAAGTTCGGGAGACCTTTGTCCTTTTTGACTCCTTCCATTATTTAAGTCCATCTGGCCATGAGGCATGGCTATGTATGTCATTTCACTGTCCTTTCCTTGGACATTCCATGTGTGTTAAGACTTGGCTCACGAGTCACACTCTCTCCTCCCTTCACAGTGTAGTGAGCAACTGGTTGCTGTTCTAGTTGTTCCACTGTACCAGCAACTCCCAGAGGGCTGGCTTACCCCCCACCCCACAGCCACCCAGCAGAGGCGTCACTGGACCTGTGATCCTGCCAACAAACTGGTCCGGCGCACGTGCCCTGGGCCAGTTCTCCTATGCATGTACGGTGTCTGTGTGGTTACTTGATATGCATGGTGGCCTCGTGCCCCACAACATTACACATGGGGTGCACCAATCACTTCAGGGAAATTAGTTTTGATGTGATTTGCAGGGCGCCAATGCAAATGCAGTATGTGTTCGCATGCGCGGTAACTGGCATTCGCAGCGATGACACGCATTGACTCCACTTGAAAGTTGCAGGGTTGCAGTCGCAGCTTCCGGGCCGCCAGGGTGTGGCACACACAATGAGGATGGGCCATCAGCCAATGGGTGCCTTCGGTGTACATGTTTAGATGTTGCGGTGTGCGCACTCTGCAACTGCGAGGCTCATCATTGGCCCCAATTGCCTTCGGGTACACCAAGGGTCACTCATGGGGATTGGGTGGGCCTCGCACTTTACATTTGGCAGGTTGCCACATTCATTGCGGTTCCGCCACGCTTGCTGGGAGTTGTAGTTGTTCAGGGGTTGCATGCTTGGAGATGTCTGGTACGAAACCTCTGCTATTGAGCGCGGCAGCGTCTTGTGTGCCGGAGGTGCAGCCGGTAGTGCAGTGGGAAGGCCTGTTGCGCAGGATCCATGGCGGGTCCAGGGATTTAGATGGGTACTGTATCGGCTCTTCCTCCCCGATGTTGTATTTCCGCCATCCTCAACGTGGTGGTTTTTACGCAGCGGTGGAAACAGCTGTCTGCAACATAGTGATTTGCTTCGTGGATGGAACGTGTTTTCGCACGCCGGTCTTGCCCTGTTAGCTCCGTCCGCCACCCTTGTGTACGCAAAAAAAGTGCAAAGCCTGCCAGACGGCAGCGGACAGAAAATGGCCTCTGTGGGTCTATTGTGATTTATTGGTGCAATAACCAACCTGGGGCGGAAAACATGACGGTTTTCTGGCAAGCCACCAGCACGGATGGCCTTCAGTCTGGCCACGTAATCGGGCCCTAAGTGTTGAATATGCGACAAACAGTTCATTCGCATGCCAAATAAAAAAACGTATTGCATTGGCCTACGTCCCAGTTACTGACATGTCCGAACATTATAACTTATTAATAGAAAGTCCTAACTACCAGCAACACGAACAAAAATTAAGTCCCCTCCTAGACTATTTTGAAGATATCTGGGTGGAAAGACTCCATAGATCAGGACATAGGAGACAACCACAATACCAAATCCCTTGGTGGAATATATACCTTAGCACACTAAACCAAGAGGCAAAAACAAACAATGCTGTTGAAGGTTGGCCTAATGCCTTCCAAGCAACAACAGGACGAGGTCCACCTACACTACACAAACTCCTGTTCTCCCTCAAAAAAGAACAGAGCTACCAACCGCTAAGAATGGAGCAACCTGTCACACAAATCAGGCTTTAACTATCCAAACAAACCAAACAAATGTTTGAATACCTACAACATCAGTCAGACTATACCCAACAAGAGGCCTAGATTGCTTATAAATAATTGCCAAAAGCCTACTCTAAATTATCAATACAGTTTAAAATATATAATACTTTTCTGTAAAAATAATTAAAATGCATACAAATAATGTTTATATTTTCACAAAATTAATGTGTCTAATATATTTTTATTAAAAAAATTAAGATATATATATATATAGAGAGAGAGAGAGAGAGAGAGACATATTAATTGAAGATATGAAAATATGAACAACAATAATACGATTTCCCTCCCACAATAAATAATTAAATTAACTTACCGTTTCCGTAGCTGTAGACAGAAAATCCCAAATCTTGTAAAACAATCCAGTTATCTCATAATCCAAATAGGACGAAAAAGTACCCCAAAAAAATGTAATCCTCCGTTCGTAAATCCACCAACGATAAACCATAAACACCCAAAAAAGTGTTTTAAAAGAAGAAGAAACGCTCCATGAAAACACGAAAAATTAAGGAATTGTAAAATAATTATTGGTTACTTAAATTAATATACACTTTCTTAATAAAAAAAACGCAATATTCTCATATCCGCCACTTCTATCGACCAAAACCTGTAAAAAACACACAAACATTCCCACCCACACAAATATATACATAATACACTATTACAAACATTATACACCCATATTCAAATATATTCTAACATATTTTACGTTTTCTAAACTAGGGCTCAAAAAATAACGATACATAAATCGCTAAAACCTAACTTACACTCAAAAAATGCCACAACTCCAAAAACCTAACACTACACACAATAACTACAACCTAACTACCTTCAAATTTAATTAAAAATATAGTTAAAATAAAGAAAAGTAATCTTACCTTCCTCGACGCGACGTAGCTCCCAACCGCGAGCTTGTCCCCTTCAAAATAACCCAAAACAAACATGAAGGGATACAAAATACAAGCACTAAACAAATATGGCAGCTTTAAACATATAAAATAAATGTATTTTGTTAAAAAAATGTATTACATTATATATACATTACTAACTGTTTATTTAAAATACTACAATTTATAAATTATATGTTTACATTCATTTAACATTGTTCCAGCATTGTAAAATTATAATAATAAATATTATTAAACATATAATATTTATTATTATAATTCCATATATTTACAAGTTATATACGTTTATTAAAAACAGGTATTTTTGTTTAATGTTCAAAAAATGTCAACCTTATAAAAAAAGTGTACAAATTAAACCATGTAATAATACATAATATTAATATTTTATATATTAATAATATTAATCACA
Organism: Triturus cristatus; assembly: GCF_964204655.1. NCBI lineage: Eukaryota > Metazoa > Chordata > Amphibia > Caudata > Salamandridae > Triturus > Triturus cristatus. Next base: position 463,804,198 of record NC_140591.1, read on the forward strand.
TGTATTATTTCTTTAAAAAATGTTACAAAGTATAAAATTAAAAATGTTTTAAAAAATGTGGTGTTATATTATTAAAAAAGTAACAGTATATGTAACTAAATAATAAATGTTCAGAATACCAAATAGAAATGAACAACAGTTATTAATAATTATATAATTTTGTCAAATGCTTCTAAACAAATGTAAAACTACATTATTTGATATTACAAAGTTTACATAACTGTATTATAAAATTTACCAATGTTAAAAAATGTGTTTACATATTTATGAAATGTAAGAATATACATATGTACAAAATATTTTGTATGTAAAATAAATATGATTTTTTATCTATATGTCTTCATTTTTATTATATGAACTTAATAAAAGACATTGTTGATTACAAAATCATTTACAATAAATAAACATAAATAAAAAATTTCTATTTTTATGTGTATCATTTTTTTAATGTATTGAATGTGAAAAATTATGTTTTAAATATACTGTATTAAATAATATTTGTAATTAACTTTATATAAAGTAATTTTTTTCATTTCTAACTATGTCATAATTAAAATACAATAGTACTACAAACTATATTAATTGTTTAAGGTTACAAATTAATACATACATATCTGAATTACTATTCCCACTAGAGAGTACTAGAGTAGTAAAAATACTTTATTGCATTCATCATTTGATTACAATAAATAGAAAATAAGCAGGCATAAAAAAATAAAACCATCACATATTTACCATACGTAGTATCATAAAAGAAGATATACATAGGTCATGTCACCTATCTTTACATCTATATACAGATCTGATAAAAAAAACATCTAGTCAATTAGTGTTTTATAAACATGTTCTAAAAACTGTACCATCCTACTAATTGCTCTTTCCCCTGTGAGCCTAAAACAATAATGTATAGCCTCTGTAGTTGTTCTTATTTTGGCATTATTAAACATGGGGCGTAAACATGACCTCCGTGTAGGCAATAGTCTCGGGCAAATGCATATTAAATGTTCAAGAGTTTCCTTGCCTGTTCCACAAAGCCGACATCCATGAGTATCTTTAAGGGCTTTATTCCAATTCCCTTCAAACTCCCTTATCGGAATATAGAATTGTCTGAACCTTACATATTTCCATTTAGTGTAGCTGGTCAAATTCCATCTCAAGTATTCTTGAGCCTCCAAGGTATATGTGTCAATTAATAGGTCACTGTGTTTATATTTCCCAGCTTGTAAGCAATCTAAATTCCACTGTGTTAGCTTTATTGTTTTACCTATTAGTTTTTTCCGCACATCCCTAGTCATTCGTCCCATCTCCTGAGTATCAGGCAGTTCATAAGAGTCTATTTCCATCATTATAGTAGAAAGTTGCAGATATCTTACTTTTTTATTCCGGAGTTCTGCCATTATTAGATGTTTCAATGTACATGAATCGGCTTTAGCACAATCCATAATGTAATTAACACAACTGATCATATGCAGCGTTTCCAGTGACTTTAAGCCAAATTCCAACCGTATCATCCAATGTGGAGTAGCCTGTTGTAAACGGAGTAAGGTGCGTACGCATTTCATAAAACATTTTTCAAAATCAAAAATAACTTTCTTGTTCATGGCGGGAGATGCGTACAATAAAAACTGAATCATTTTCATGTGTAAAGCTTTTAGAGATGGAATAATTGCATTCCCTCCGCACAGTTTCATAAATCTCGCAATTGAGTTTGTAATAGTTATCGATTTTACACTTTTACAGACCGTATGGTATTCCCACTACAGTTAATATTAATTTAGGGTAGGTGCTGGACACTAAAATTAATTGATTTACTATTCCCACTCCAGTTACTATTAAATTAGGGAATGTGCTGGACACTAAACTTAATTAATTTATAATTCCCACTCCACTTAGCATTTAATCAGGGTAGGTGCTGGACACTAAACTTAATTAATTTACTATTCCCACTCCAGTTAGCATTAATTTAGGGTAGGTGCTAGACACTAAACTTAATTAATGTACTATTCCCACTACAGTTAGTATTAATTCAGGGGAGGTGCTGGACACTAAACTTGATTAATTTACTATTCCCACTCCAGTTAGTATTAAGTCAGGGTAGGTGCTGGACACTAAACTTAATTAATTTACTATTCCCACTCCAGTTGGTATTAATTCAGGGGAGGTGCTGGACACTAAACGTAATTAATTTACTATTCCCACTCCAGTTAGCATTAATTCATGGTAGGTGCTGGACACTAAACTTAATTAATTTACTATTCCCACTCCAGTTGGTATTAATTCAGGGGAGGTGCTGGACACTAAACTTAATTAATTTACTATTCCCACTCCAGTTAGCATTTAATCAGGGTAGGTACTGGACACTAAATGTAATTAATTTACTATTCCCACTCCAGTTGGTATTAATTCAGGGGAGGTGCTGGACACTAAACTTAATTAATTTACTATTCCCACTCCAGATAGCATTTAATCAGGGTAGGTACTGGACACTAAACGTAATTAATTTACTATTCCCACTCCAGTTAGCATTAATTCATGGTAGGTGCTGGACACTAAACTTAATTAATTTACTATTCCCACTCCAGTTAGCTTGAATCTAGGTAGGTGCTGGACATTAAACATAATTAATTTACTATACGCACTCTAATTACTATAAAGTCAAATAAGTTGCCAGACACTAAACATATCTAATTTTCTTTTCCCAATTCAAATAATATAATATCACTAACTATACTAAATTTAATAATTCCAATAATTTAATACACTATGGGGCAGATTCCGATCCGGGTCGGAAGGGCACCGAACACGATCCGGCCGAAAAAACTACAAGCCGTACGTGTGTTTTCTGCCCGACTCGTATAGCTATACGAGCGAGCAAGTACGATGCGAGCTACGTGAAATCCACCGACCGAGTCGTTCCCGGGTCCGAACCACTCCGTACGTCTCGGTCGGAAGCTAACCGTGGCATGCAATAGATGCGATTTACGACTGAGCCAGTACGATGCACGCGTCGGACAGCCTGTGCGAGCCGGAGTGTCTGACCGACCGACACGGACCAGCGCCGTTTGACCCGTGCAGTACGACCGAGCCGGAGGGAAAATAGTGATCCGGCCGGAAAACCAACGCGATATTCACCGACCGACACGAACCCAGGAATCAACCCGACCGACCCGTACCCGCGATGTACGATTAGTGCAGTATGATGCAATGTGTGTAAAACCAGACCGACTCGCACGGAGACCAAGCCGCACGACCGACACGCACAGACAACCCGGCACACAAGCAATAGAGACCGGCGCGAACGACGCCTACCAAACACAGAAGACAGGCAGCGTGAACGAGGTGGAGAAGCCCGCACGAGACAACAGCAGCGTCCGTTTCCGTCACATGAACGTCTCCTACATACCTACAAAACACAAAGGAAAAAACACAAAAAAAGGACCAAACAAGCAATGGCTAAGCCAATAATACCCAACACAAATTAATTCGACAAAGACACACCCACAACTACAACTATATAAAGGACTACAATCACTACCATCATCCCTTGCAAACAGGAGACACAGCCAGCAGCAAACACCAGTACACAGCAACCACAGACACACTCACAACTCACACATCACACAACTCACACACCATCAGCACCTCACACAAAAGCACACACACATACACACAGCAAAACCAACGCCAAACCAACATGACTTGCACCCTCACACACACATCCCTCACCACCACCACCCATCACCATGCCCCCAAAGAAGAATCCAAAGTTCACAGATAGTGAGTTAGAAGTGCTGGTAGACGAGATCATCAGAGTAGAGCCACATTTGTTTGGTACATTGGTTCAAAGGACGCCCATCTCACAGAAAACAAAGATGTGGGCGAGGATTGTGGACAAGGTGAACGCACAAGCACCAACGTTGCGCACAAAGGACGATATCAAGAACAGGTGGTATGACGTGCGCAGGAGGGTCAAGAAACTCATCGGGAAAGATCACACCTTGAGTCAGCGCACCGGCGGTGGCCCTCCTGCCACACCAGTCTACTTCAGGACCTGGGAGGAGAAGGTGCGGGACATCCTACCACCAGAGAGCGTCCATGGCCTAACACACATCCCAGAGACTGGTGAGTACACAAACAACAAACCCAAGATTGTTTGGCAAGGGGACAGTGAAACCATGCACCCCAAGCAAACCTACACTAACCAATAGATAATCAACCCAAGATGTGTATGCCAGTCACACAAACACAACACCTGCCATCTCATAGTGACTGGGGACTGTGTCATGACATGCACCAACCTACAAACAAATAGAGCAAGCCACTGGCACTAAGCCAAATACATCCAGCAAGACAGTTTGCCACCACAAACACACCACCTCACAGTGCAGCTGACTGTCAGGAAGGAATAGTGGGGATGCAGGTGAAGTGAGTGTAGCCAAAAGCATGATGGGGCCTGTAGTCCCAGATAATGCTCCCCCTCCTCATTGGCCCATCAAGATCTCTCTGAAACATGCCCACATCACAGGGAGTGGAAAATGACTGACAAGATGGCTGACACTGGGACCTGCTAGGGGTTGTGTGCAAATCAGAAGCAGGACACCACTGACTGACATCCTGAAAGACAACTTGCACGCCCCACAATGGAAGCGCGTGTCATGATAGGAAGGAGGACTGACAGCCCTGACCATACTAATCAGCATGGGGAGACACCCCCCCAACACAAACTCCACACAACTCACCGGGTACAATGCTTTGACACACACCTCATTGAAATATCAGCAAACGATCACCGTACTGGCTGCTGCTGTGTGAAGCACAGGGGCTCACTTGGGACTTGTAGCCAAACAAACACCAGGATTTCACTGTCAGCCATCTTGCCATTGCTGTCACACCCCCTCACAGGGAAGCAGAGTCAAGAGGGAGGAAGCATGGACATGCTGGGAAAGGGGGTGTAGCCAAGAATATGATGGGACTCGCAGTCACACACAACCTACACCCACCCACATGGCCCAGCAAGATCAACCTGAACCATACTCGCCTCACAGGGAGTGGGAAGGGACCGACAAGATGTCTGACACTGGGCTCTGTTGTGGGGAGCACAAGGCTATGCTGGGACTGCTAGCCAAACAAACACCAGGATTCCACAGTCAGCCATCTTGCCATTGCTGTCACACCCCCTCACAGGGAAGCAGAGTCAAGAGGGAGGAAGCATGGGCATGCTGGGAAGGGGGGTGTAGCCAAGAGTATGATGGGACTCGCAGTCACACACAACCTACACCCATCCACATGGCCCAGCAAGATCAACCTGAACCATACTCTCCTCACAGGGAGTGGGAAGGGACCGACAAGATGTCTGACACTGGGCTCTGTTGTGGGGAGCACAAGGCCTTGCTGGGACTGCTAGCCAAACAAACACCAGGATTCCACAGTCAGCCATCTTGCCATTGCTGTCACACCCCCTCACAGGGAAGCAGAGTCAAGAGGGAGGAAGCATGGGCATGGTGGGTAGGGGGGTGTAGCCAAGAGTATGATGGGACTCGCAGTCACACACAACCTACACCCACCCAAATGGCCCAGCAAGATCAACCTGAACAATACTTGCCTCACAGGGAGTGGGAAGGGACCGACAAGATGTCTGACACTGGGCTCTGTTGTGGAGAGCACAAGGCCATGCTGGCAAATGGCCAACAACAAGATCAAACTCTGTCCGTGACAAGCTGGGCAAAAGCAGTGTACAGGCAGGCATCTGTTATAAAAGTAGAAAATGTCATGTTTGTGAACCAACGATGCATGTAGAAACATAAATCACATTGTGTGTCTCTTCCAAACACAGGTCGTGCTGGGCACCCACTGACAAATGACGAGGATACCCAGTCCAAGACTCTGTTGGACACTGAGCTCTCTGGTCTGACTCTCTCACTGTCCTCTTCGGATGACCATGACCAACCCGGCCTGTCCGGTGTGAGCCATCATACAGCACCAGCAGCAGCAACATCTGCCCCCCCTGTACCCACGCCTCCAGCATCTGGACACCGACAGGGCACCCCCGCCAACACGGACAGACCAAGGACAATCAACACCCACAGCACAGGGACACAGGACACCCCGGAAGCTACAGCCAACACCACCAGCAGCACCACCCAAGGGGTCCCAGGGACACCTGTGCGTACCGCCGCTGGTCCTGCCCATGTGGAGAGGGGTGCTGGGAGGGGTGGGAGGCACAGGGCACGCCTTGCAGAGGGGTCTGGACTGCATGATGACCCCCAACTGCCACGCATCATAGATGCGTACCAGGATAGCACTGGAGGATTTGGTCAGGCAGTGGGGAACCTCAAGGACATGCAACACGAGCAGGTCGCCCACCATGCCCACATGGAGGCAAAGTGGGATGCCTTACTGCGGTGCATCGGGACATACTACAATGCCTCCGCCAGATCAACACCAACCTGTCCCCACCCCCCTGTGTGCCCACAACATCTGTCACAACACCATCTGCCAGCGCCACAGGGAGGGAGGAGGACTCTGGCGGAGAGTCCACTGCACTGCAGAGGCCTGCACGTGAGGATCCCCCCCCCCCCCCGGAAGAAGAGGGGTCGTCCGAAGAAGGACATGTGAGAGGCAGATGTCCCAGCACATCCCCCAGGGCCTCTAAACCTGTTCTGGACAATGTTCTTTGTGCGCAACCCGTTCACCTTGTCCAATCGCACACAACTCGCCCACATGACATGGAGGGTTCATGTTGGGCCAATGTATCAGATGACTGTGGACTTTACTCTGGACATTTCATCTACCAGCACGTCCAACTCAAATGTGAACTTTGGATTCCCAAACCACTGTACAGCACCCAACATCCTGTGCACCTCACTCACACATGTTTGTAAATAAACTCACCAGTACACCATACTTGCCTCTGTTGTGATTCAAACTTGTCATGTTCAGGGCGAAGTCGATCTGCTACACAACACAGTGCATGCCAAATACTGCAACAATGTGACCAACGTAAGGTCAGTCATGGGGGTGTGACACATGTGAGGGAGACACACCACTATGGCACACAAAACATACTCACCATGGCCATGTGACTCATCACACACATTGATGTTGACCTGAAACACATTGGCATGCACAGACACAACACCAAGCACAGTCAGTGGTAACAAGTCCACAGGTGAGGTAAGCAGATGTCACTCAGATGTGGGAAGACAGACAACGCACATAACAAAGCGTAGCACAGGTTCATTACACACCAGCAACACGTTTATTCCACAATAGTTGCACGGTAATTCTATGTAACAGTGGACACACACTCACAATGTTTTGGAGAATGGAAGTCCAGGGATGTGTGGTACATCAGTTGATGGGAATTCTCAACTTCTTCACTGTTGTTGGCTTCTGGGTGATGGGGGTCAGTGTTGACCACACAACAGGCAAAGGACCCTGGGAAGGACAGACAAGATACAGTCAAAAGCACAGACGAACAGGAGAGAAATGCAATACACATGCACAAAACATGTTGCAAAACACCTACACAAACACTAGTTAGCAGTACTACCCTATTGTGGAGTACACACCACCTGAATGGACACATCACAGCACGCATCCAGTCAAGTGGCAAGCAGACACACTCAGACAGCAACAGAGCTGGCTCAACACATTCCTGGAAACTCACTTTCAGGTGAAGAACTTGTTGATGAGCTGGGAGCGGACGTAACCATCATCTTCAACACTGGCATCCTGGCCCAGGCCGGGATCCTCCACAGGTGCCGGACGTTGGTCGTCGTCATCCTCATCCAGGATGAGAGGCACCTCCTTCTGCACCGCCATGTTGTGTAGCATGCAGCAGACCAGTATTATTTTGCACACCTTTGTAGGCTCATATGGGAGGGCCCCTCCGGTCTTGTCCAGGCAGCGAAAGTGGCTTTTCAGGAGGCCGAATGTCCGCTCAATCACACTCCTGCTCCGACCATGTGCCTCATTGTAGCGCAGCTCGGCTGGTGTCACAGGGTTCCTGAGGGGTGTCAGCAACCACGGCATGTTGGGGTATCCGGAGTTACCTACACACACAAAAATGAACAAGTAGATGAGTTTGGTAGGAGTGTGGAATACAACAATGACAAACACACACAATGAGAAACAGTCAGTACATACCGACAAGCCAGGCACGCTGAGCTGGCATCTGTGACATCAGCGTTGCAATGTAGGCATCGTGCGCCGAACCAGGGAACCGTGCACACATGTGTGATCAACATGTCAGCAAGACAGACCACCAGAGCATTGATCGAATGGTAGTGCTTCCTGTTACGGTATGCCTGCTCATGTGCCTGTGGTAGTATCAGGGCAACATGTGTCCCGTCAATGGATCCAATGACGTTTGGCATCCTCCCCAGTGTATAAAAGGCCTCCTTAATTTCAGGGAGTTCATCTTGGCTCGGGAACTAGATATACAGGTCGAGGAATTGCAACATCCCCTCCAAGACATCGCGTAGCACCCGACTAAACATCGTTTGCGACATACCACCAGTAGTAGCCACAGTGTACTGGAAGGTACCAGTAGCAAAGAAGTGCAGGGCTGCCATCACCTTCACCTCTGGGGTCAGTGCTGTAGGGTATGTCCGGCCAGGTAGCAGATGTGGCGCCAACTGCTCCGCCAACTCCTCAATCAGTGGCCTGGTGAAGCGGTACCATTTGATGCTGTCGCGTTCCTGCATGGTTGCAAGGTCTGGGAACGGACGATGCACAGCTGGTGCCCTGCAGTACAGAGATGCACAAAGGAAGATTGTCAGTACATCCCCCCCATGTGGCCATGACCACGATCACTCTCACATGCTAGTTCATGACATTACACAATGTACTGAGGTGTGTGCTGTTGGTCATGGACACATATGTCACCTACAAGACCACCACCTCACATCTCAATTCCACATGTCCACATGAGTCCCATGTAGTGCAATGGGCTAATCATCTGGCTGTGTCACCCAACCTATGTGCTGCTGCAACGTTAAAAAAAACCACCCCAGTGACTAATGAGGACTCATATCTCCCAGGCATCACAGATCTTTGCCATGCAGAAACCCAGGCTCCCTGTATTGCCACATCAACACAGCAATGGACATGGCGTAGCACGTACACACCACAAGGCAAGCGTAAGTCCCACAGGTAGTGGCCACTGTTGTCCATGCCCGCCCTACATGTACGTCTCTTAGACACACACCCCATCAAGGTTGATGCATATACCACATGGATGTGGAGACTGTCACCCATTGGTAACGTAATCAGACACATCTGAGACACAACATGCACACAGACTGTGGGTGCACATCAGTATTGGGGCTACAGGTCTCACTGTGATGTACATGCCATCACCCCCAGAACTCAGGGTGTAGGTGACATGCCCCAAACATATCCAACCTGACACTGTGGCCTTCACTCATGCCAATTACTGTCCAATTGCACATCACAGTGCAAATGTGCATAACACACAAAGGACTCTCCCCCCATGTACAAGATAACAGCCTGGGAGTGGCTGCACACTGTGTGGCCAATGCTATAGTGTGGCAGGTGTGTGCAGGTGTCTATGGCCAGTATATGTGTGTTGCATCCGTCTAATAGTCACACTAATGCGGTCCGACGCGGGTAACAATGCGTACGCATTGCACGGGTCATGTCCGAGCCGTGCGTAGGCCTTGTCATTGAATGCAATGAGGTCCAACGCAGGTGACAATGCGTACGCATTGCACGGGTCATGTCCGAGCCGTGCGTAGGCCTTGTCATTGAATACAATGAGGTCCGACGCGGGTGACAATGCGTACGCATTGCACGGGTCATGTCCGAGCCGTGCGTACGCCTTGTCATTGAATTGCATGGAGACGGGTGCATGTGTACATTCAAAATACGCGTTGTACAATCAGTTGAACGAGCCGGGCGCACCCATTGGCTCAGGACTGTCATGGAGACGGATGCAGATTCAAAACTTGTACGAGTTGTGCACTGGAAATTCAGTTGGATGCCTACAACAATGTTGCAATTTCAAGTGCTCCATGAAGGTGAAGATTTGAACGATGTGGAAGGCGTGTACGAGTCGTACTTTTAAATGGATTGGCCAGATTCATAGAATGCAACCGTGTTGGACCTATCACTTTGGACACATGGCACAGAGTCTGCCTCTGCAGCACAGATATAAGGCTGGCTGGACCCCAGGGAGCTCACTTGCCTGCACTACATGCTACTGGACCACATCTCTTCTACCACTGCTACTGTCTCTGCATCCTCTGGCTCCTGCTTTGGCACGTACACTGGAGAGGGCCCCAGCCTTCACTGAGGAGGAGAACCAGGCCCTACTGGACGGGCTCCTTCCAGAGTACAGAAAGCTCTATGGGACACCAGGGGAGCAGGTGAGTGTGCTGCCCACTGCCTTCCTAATTAAGCATGTTGTCTGACTAGCAGTACTAGCAGTGTGTACAGCAGTGGCAAGCATTATCACTGACTACTTTCATCCCCCAAAGTGTGTAGGGACATGTACTGAATATTTGTCCTGCTGCTAAAGTGCATTTTTTGCCAGCTTAGACTATCCATGCATTGTTAACATGTCAGACATGCATGTGAGTTTTCATTCCCCATGGTTGCACTACCTGTGTAATTATTTTCCCTTTGTGATGATGACATGTATATCTAATTGTGTGCTGCACAAATTTGGGGCATGTGTGTTAATGTACTGTTCACTTTGTCCTCCTCACAGGTTGATGCCCACCAGGAGCAGGAGATCTGGCTGACCATCGCCCGGGCTGTTCGTTCTGTGGGGGTCTACAAGCGCCGCATCCGCAACTGCCAGAAGAGGTGGCAGGACCTTCGGGGCCGGACCCGGAGGATAGCTAGAGTCCAGCTGAAGCTGACACCTCCACACAGGAGGGGCAGACACCGGACCACATGCTCCGGATACTGGTGGTGGTCTTCCCGGACCTGGATAGGCAGCTGAAGGCCAGACAGCAGCAGGAAGGGAGTAAGTCCATGCCTGATCTGTGTACTTTGTCTGACATGCAAATAGCAGTCTTTTGTCCGGGTCACACTCAGTGTTCCCTGAAAGCTGCGTGCGCGCACCTCTGTGCCGCCAAGCGCGCAGTGTCCGGTGTGAAGCACATCCTGGGTGAGGATTCGCACCGCACGCTTTTAAATCGCGAGCGGCGCGAAAAACGGTAATTTGCTGATTGCGGGAAGCCTATGCCCGCAGGGGCTCCTGCACTTGCCACATTTCTTTATTAATGGAGCGCTGCTGAGGGCTCTTTGTGGGCCTTTGTGAAAATATTTGTTAATTGCAACACCGTCATGCGCTGGAATGAACAAATATTTTCACAATGGCCCACAATCAGCCCCCCAGCTGCGCATCTATTAAGAGAAGCAATGCAACAAGTTCAAAAGCACGACGTGTGCTTTACACATCGTGCTTTTGGACTTGATGCATGTCTTGTCTTAATGAAACACGACTGCAGGCGATTGTAGGCCATTGTGAAGGTCTCTTGCTTCCTGCCCAGACTAGACAAGGAAGGTGTCCGCTTCTGCACTGACGCTGGCAGCTGCGCCACCTCTTTCTTACTCTTATTCCCTCTCTGTCTGTCTAGCTCCTCCTCACTTACCGAAAACCGTGACTCAAGAAATGGTTCTCACCCTCTTTCTTCCTGTCGTTCATTTGTTCCCCTGTGAAATGGATGCAAAAAAGAAAAACACTTTTGCTGGAAATGCCGTTTTGACATTTTTCTATTCCAAAGTGCAGCCACATAAATAAAAGGTTCAAAATATGAAAAATCAATAAGTTAACAATGCAAGACGGAGTGTTCTTAAAGTGGCCAGATCGGTTTTATTCAAACCCCAAAAACATTAGCGTCACTTTACTGAGTTTGCCAGCAATACCTGGTTGATGGGTGGATTGGAAAACAAAATGTGTACGGCGGCTTTGTGTTCATGAATGTGGTCTTTTTAAACCATACTGCTTACGTTTTGTGAGCATATAAGCAGTGGACATTGAAATGGGTCCTTTCTGGGCCCTGTAGTTTTCAGGCAGAAGCACTCACTGATTTCTGAATAGTGAGTGTAAAAGCGTTAAGTTCACCATGTTGTTCCTGCTTACATTTCGCATGCTTTATTTAATCTTTCATTCCCTATGAGTGTTTACTTTTTCCAGGATGTTGTTACTTTTTCCTTTAGGGAGTATATTGCTCTTGCCTAGTGCGTAATTTGAATTGAGTCGCATCCAGTTGTTTATAGCAGGTCAAATTGGATTGTAGTTGGAGGCAGTGTGAATTTCTCTCAGTGGGGCAGTATGGTGTTCAGAGAGGGAGCGGATGTAGTACTGGGGGCAGAGCTGCCACATTTAGAACTGGGGAACCAGGTTCAGCCTTCATGAGCGGTCCCCCAGACCACTCTCCTGAGGGAGCACATTTCCATGCTAGACCTTAGAAGGCCCTGCAAATCCGGAAAAGCCCTGATGTCTTAACACCAGCAGGTGGACCCTAGCAGTGGCAAGTGTGGGTTCACCTTGAAGGCTTACCCACCACAATCCATACTGGAGTTCACCTCCAGTCTTACAGGCAGGCCTACGAAGTAGCGGACCCTAGAGCAACAGTGACTGTCACTGAGGTCACAGGATCCCTGGAGAAGAGCTGGCTCTAGGGCAGTGCGACCGGTGTGACCACAACGGGTGCTGACTTTGAGTGGGGGCGTTGTATATTGTGGTTTTAAAAGCACTTGCTGCCTCCTTCCTGGCCTACAGCAATTTTCGGCAATAATTAAAATGTCATGATAACTCCGGTGAATAAAAGTCTTTCTAGAACGAGTTCGGAGTTTTGTCTAGTGGAAGTTTTGACTCATGGAAAGATAGCGGAGAGGTTTTTTTTTTATTTATTAATTTATTTCAATTTCAGATAAAAAAAGAACACATACAGATGGTTATGCTGTAGCAATTGATGACACATTAACAGTTCGTACACTCGGGGTGGCAGGAGATATCGACAATGAATTAGATGACAATCGTAGACACACAAACACTTGATAGTAATCAATCAGGTATACAATGTGGCAGTGGAGGATTACAGTACATTAATGACATGAGCAATCAGACATCAGTGACAGTCAACAGGTATGCAGTTAGCGGGCCCCAAATATCACGAGGTTTGGAAGTGCTAGGCAATTCCTCAGCATAGATAGCGCAGAGGGTTAATGTGCCTGCTGCTAAGAACATGTACCATGCCCATCACAAAGTGCACATATTGTAAATAGGTCAGTGGGTTACTGCTTTTGTCAGTAAGATTCTTTTGCTACTTGAAGTTTATAAGTTAAAATCCTAACAAAGAACAGTGAGCTATTAACTTTCATCTTAGAGCTGCTTACAGACTGCACGGTATAAACTAGAGCTTTATGGGTTTTTTCCCTAAGCCTTTGATTATCCTAATGTTGCAAAAAGTGTTCATTTGGATAGAAATCAATAACGATTATTAAAGTGACCCCCATTCATGGTATTAAGTTTTAAATTCAGAGTTTGTGTTTCTCCGGATCAATCACTATTAAACTATACTGCCTACTAATATGGTTGTCATGTGACTCCTACACCTTGTAGTCCTTTGCCTTATGTAACATTTCCCATACAGTGATTTACACACGTAAAATTGATTGTCTCTGTGTATATTGCTGACGACAGAAAATCCATGGCTCGGAAACAAATGTCTTGTGCCTCCACTTTTAAGCATATTTGGGACATTCTGTGATTAGAAACATATCCCACTTTGTGAATTTATTTTAATGTCAATAACTCATTAATCGTTCAATAATCATGTGTATCCATTGGTTGAATTACATAGCATAATAAGCTGTAACTGGTCAGTGAAATGCCAAACAAATACTAAAGATTGGGATGTTTTGCAATCCTGGCCACACCTCTAACTCCGCCCACTGATCCAATCATCAGGTTATTCCGACCATCTGATTCTCCGCCCACAGTTCCCCTACTTTTTTTTTCCCACTTCGACCACTGATCTGGATGCAATGACAGAAGAAGCACACTATTCTAAGCACAGATTTTTCGCTTAATTGCTTTTAAGCCATGCCCTTAATTGCATCGGTCACGCCCCTTTGATAAACCCCTCTAGTTTTTTAATTCAACTTAAAGCCCGGGTCTACACGCGCGGTCGGGTTCTTGGCGCACATAGCCTTGGGTGCAGCGCACAGAGACCTTACTCTGCCGCACATAGAGGAAAGAAATTAGAGGGAACATTGGTCACACTTCCACATTACGTAGGTCTTGTAGTCTCCAAATCAGGTCCCTCATCTGTGTGATGCACCCTCCTCATCTGTTCCACAGGTGTGGCCCCTACAGTCTTTGGATTGTGTCACTAGGGCACTGTGTCCCTGCAGTCAGCTATGTATCAGGTACCAGTCAGCATCAGTTCCTGTGACTCTGTTGTGTGTTTCATGGGTGGGTCAATTGTTTACACAATGCCTGAGATCTGACATGTGAACTGTGTGTGCCCTTGAGATGTGTACCAATTGCTGGTCTGACTCGCAACATGTTTCTGGGGTATTCAATACAAAACCATGCAGCAGGGTACTCCAATTTTTGGGCATCAGGAGTAGGTATGGCAAGTATGCCACAATTGCTTAGCCACCTGATTACTGTCCGGGGCAAAACACTGTTTCACTTAGTCCTGCCCAGTCCTGCCCCCTCAAGGGCATTCAGAAACACTCTGTAATCCCACTCCTGTGTGTGAAATTACAGGTTGTGCTTCGTGACATGTGCCCTCAGGTGTGTGCCTCTGTGTCATTAAGGTGTGGCTTGTTGCTATGTACAACTGGGGTGTCCATGATTCCGAGGGTCAGCATGACATCTGCAATGTGACTGTGGGAGACAAGACCTGTGTGACATATAGGTGTGTGAGCATCTGACAGCGCACAATGGTGTATGCAACTCTGTCCCTCATGCAGCTGGGTTATATGCATGGCAGACTGTGATGTGTTAATGTACATGGAGTCGTGTTTGCTGAGACTCATATGTCTGATTTTCATGATGTCGGGTCTTCTGGGTCCTGGATATGTTGTTTGCATGGGATGGGCAAGTGCGCCGGTCATCTGCGGAGTCAGATTCGCCCCTGAGTTAGGATTGTGAGTCAGTGCATATTGTTGTTGTCTGGATGCCCTGCCCCTGTGACAGGAGACAGTGTTGACTGACTTACAGGCCATCCCAGTGCCATGGCATTGAACTTGCTATGAGTGAGCCTGCGTTGTGTTCAAGTGTGCACCATGCACCCCATTGTGGCCTTGCCCATCAGTACATGAGTACATCATAGTGTGTGTTGCTGGCATGCATCCCAAGCATGTGAAATGAGTCTCTGCCCATCCCTTCATCTGGACACCTGTGCTGAGTCAGTCGCAAGAGATGTGGTGTGGGTCTAGTGACATACTCCTACATGTTCACTTGCATGTACAACTAATGTGTGGGTGGTGCATGTTGGCACATTGGGGTATTAGCATCCAACATGCAACATAAATATGTGTGCAAATCAAGGAGGGATATGTGTGCCATGGTTGATGTTGGAAATGACAATTGTCTTATTCTAAACAGTGTTGGCACTTTGAGCTGTGTTCAGCTGATGATGCCAGGGCTTGCCCTGTGATGTGATGTACTCACTGTGGTGTGTGGAGTCGGTGCAGGTGACTGATGTTGTTCTGTTACTTCCTATTCCTATCCAGATACATCCACGGTCACAGGAGGGGACAGCTCCACAGAACAGGAGGAGCCACAGAGCCTCACAGGGACAGAAGGAGAGGAGTCAGGTGGACCCAGTGGCACGGAGGGCGATTTCAGCCACACAGAGGAGTCGTCAGCACCATCCCCCCAGCTGAAGGCCACAGCAGCTCTGAGGATGACTACCCTGTGGAGGCGGGTGTCCGCAGCCACCAAACCCCAGCTAGTGAGGCAGTCTCCGCCACCGCCACCACAACCACCACCACCACCACCACCCCCCTCGGCTCCCATCCCAGAGGTCCCTGTGGGCTCCTGTGTTCGTGAGCATGTCTCCTTTGTGCCAGGCACCGCACCCCCTGCCCCTGTGTCCCCTTCTGCCCTGAGTGAGGAGTCTGTGGACTTACTTAGACAGATGCATGTGGGGCAGACGTTGATGCTGAAGTCCTCCATGCACACACAGGTCTGTTGACACAACTGGTGTCATTCATGGAGGGCATTTCCTCTGGCATGTCTGCCCTACAGAGGACCAACCAGTCCTTGGCCTCCTCCCTGACGGCAGCAGTGTCCCTCCTCCAACAGTCCCACACCCCTCCTACCCCGCAGCACCCACAATTCCTAGCACACTACCTGTCCAAAGCCCCGAAACCCCCAAACCAAGGTCTAGACGTGCACACAAGGAAGCGCAGGGGACTGATTCCACACTCACAGGGGCTGGTTTGCTGACACACACACAGTCATCCACAACCACTCCACAGTCCTCCTAGACCTCTCCCTCCCAGCCCCCTTCCCTTGCCTAACCTGCAACCCCATCCCCCCAGAAGCTCTTCCTCTGTGACCTTGGCCTCTTCCCCACCGACCCAGCAGATCCTGATTACAAGGGGAAGAGGAAGTCCCCACACACAGAAGGGAGTGCCCCTCACACCCGGACACCCTCCCCCAGGCGCACTCAGACCCAGACGCCCACCCGCAAGTCCCCCCGGCGCAAGAAGAGCAAGACCCCCCCGCCAGCATGCAGCTCCAAGGCAAAGTCTCCGTCCTCCATCCCCCAGGCTACCACTCCAGAGGTTCCCCCGCCACTCCCTGCCCCGGGTTCCCCCACACACAGCTACACCATCCCCAAAATGCTAAGGCCATCCCCCCCTAGCACTTGCTCCTCCACACCTGGTCAGACAGTTGCTGCCACTGATGTGGGGACCGTGTCACCACCCCCTGCCCTGCAGACCTCACCTGTCCTCCATTGCGCTCCCATGGATGTAGGCACTGATTTGGAGTCCACGCCCACCCCGTCTGACTTGGGCACTGCAGTGGTGAGCCAATCCACTCCATCTGACCTGCCCACTGGAGTTGTGCTGGCACCCACCCCATCTGACTTGTGCCACACAGTTGTGATAGCACCCACCACTTCAGTCATCTCCACTGCAGTTGCAAGTGTCTCGCCTGCATCCCCCACCTCTTCACTGCCTCCTTCTGCTGCACCCTGATCCTGTCCCTGCGGTGCCTGGCCTGACCCCATGTATGCCCCTCCGAGGGGATGACCCCGGTCCGTAGCAGTGCAGGCAAGCATGGTGTGACAGTTGTCACTCTAGTTCACTCCT
The DNA here is from genome assembly GCF_964204655.1 of Triturus cristatus. Classification (NCBI taxonomy): domain Eukaryota; kingdom Metazoa; phylum Chordata; class Amphibia; order Caudata; family Salamandridae; genus Triturus; species Triturus cristatus. The sequence goes on from NC_140591.1 coordinate 463,821,517, forward strand.
TGGTAATTTGACATGGACTGGCCATTGGCCTTTTGGTTGCACAGACGTTTCGATTTTCATATACTGAATTTGTGACTCTAGTTCACTCCTTGCCCTTTGGACATGGACTGGCCCTTGGCCTTTTGTTGGAACAGATGTTTCACTTTTCATATGCTGAATAAAGCTTTTTACTTTGTCCCTGTGAACTTGATTTAGTTGTACATCATGTTGAGGTTGTTTTAGATGCCCTTGCACCTGTAATGCTTGGTTTACAATGTTGCATACTGATGTGTTGATGTGAGGTACTCCCTGTGGTCCATGAGATATGTATCCTATTCTGGTGGGTATCCATGTCATCCTTTGCAGCTACCTGGGTGTGTCTGGATCAATCATTTGTGTACATCTCTCTGTGAGCATTTAATTGCCATGGTCACATCTGTGGCTCGCACCCCTGCACATATGATGTGCTTCCCATTGTCCAAATTGTCACTTTCACATACTTCGTGCTCATCACTACTGGCCCTACAGGTGTGGGCATCATTGGTATAGTAGCAACTGGGTCCTCTGTGCAACTTGCTGTACATATGTATTGAGTATGTGCAGATGACTTAAGGGAGACTCACGTACCCAGGCTGTTGTGACCAGAGCCTTCATTGTGCGGTAACTGATGGCTGACTGAACAAGTGTTCTGCAGACATGAGTGGGACTTGCGGTGAATATGTTTGGCACAGCTGGGCTCCCACAGGAGTTGTGTCCCCTCAAGTTAGTGTATTGTCCAGTGACATGGCCTGGGCCCATGGTGTGTATTTTATGTGCATGTGTGTGTGTCCACATCCCTGTTCATACACAAACAGTGTTCCCTTGATATGTTCGTGTTGTTGATGCTTGCTGAGTGGTACTGGGTTAATCCCACTACTTTTCCAATGGGCTACCAGATGTGTGGGTGCATGACTCACTCCTGTTAATTGGTGTATCATCATTGTGATTTGTCAGTTCTGAGTGTTGATGATGTTGTCAGACACAGATGGGACACAGTGAGGGTTCCTCAAGGCACTTTTTTGTTCGCAATATCATGTAGTTGTCCCTAGGTGGTAGTTTTCAGTGATTGAGACATTTGTATGTGTGTATGACTGCTCCCACTTGTCGGGTTCACGGCAACGATGCTGGCAGGTGTCAGCATGGGTGCCTTGTGTTCCTCCTTGGCATCTGCATAGTCCTGGGACAGTGGCAGGGATTGTGAAGCTCACATGAGCTTTGAGGTCATGGCCATGTACCGCATACTGTGCAGTGTGTGTGTCATTCCCCAGGGTTGTAAACAGTCCTTGTGTGTGATGTGTGTGTGCACCTTAGTTCCTGCCAACATTCCTGTGTTTGTCATGTGGGCTTGTGCAATGTCACCTGTCCATGTGGGCTTCACAGTTACACTTTGTTGCAGTTCAGGTGTGTGGTGTTGATGGCGGACTGATGTGAATGTTTGCATGGATGGTCCCTTAGCTCCCATTTGTCCATGGATGAGGGGCCATGCTGAGTGATTTGTGTTTGTGTCTGTGTGATGTACGTTTGTGGCACAGGACACATGTCTGGGTTTCCCAGTTTGTACGACATCTGCCTTTGTCTTCATAGTGGAGGTGTCATGCAAGCTTGTGTCACACCAATGTCTTGTCCATGGTGATTTTGCTGTTGTGTGTCAGTCTCTTGCTGTGTTTGTTGTTCATTCCAGCTAGTGTCACATGTGTCTGTTGTGCTCCCTCTCATCTCCCAACGCCTGATTGCCCACTCAGGGTGTCCCAATGATGGTTTACTTTTGTATGGCACTGTGTCCGCATCAGTGTCACTGTGGTTCAGCCCCTCTCATGTGTTTTGTAGTTGCCTGTGGATACTGGGACACACACACACATGTTGTGTCCGATGTGCAGTGTGAGTTTGCCTATTTGTGTTTGTGCATCTGCACCAGTGCATTGGTATTGCTGTTGTGGGCCTTTGTCTGGATGCTGTTTCTGTGATTTTGCATGCTGTCCCTGTGAGTCATTTCACATCATTGTGCACATTCATCCTGGTTGTTGGGTGCCATTGCTGGCATGGAATATGAGTTAGTGAGCTGACACCTACAGTCTACACATGTTGTTTTGGTTGGTGTGTCTATTTTCGAGATGTGTGCATGCTTGGTGATGGTCACTTCTGCTGTTGTGTCATTGTACGCTGTGTGCATTGTCAGCCCCCATGTGTGGTGCTTGTCTGCACATGGCCGAGAGTGTTATGTTTTCACAGCACTGTTTGCCTCAACACATCTCTGTGTGTATGGGACACAACCACTATATTCCCCCAGACGTGTTTGATGTGTTGGGAGCAGGGATCATACATGCTGTTAGTTATTTGCAGCTTTGACCATGATGACACTTACCTTTTGGTCACTGTGTTGAGGGGGGTTTGGTCCCCATCACCACAATGCTCCACATCTGCTGCATTTTGTGAGCCCCCACTTGACTTCTGTTCTACACAGTGAGGGGGTGTTCTTTTTACATTGCCACATTGCTATGGTGATGCTTGCCTTGTGTATGTCACACTCATGTGTTGGTCACACATGTGCTGTTACTTACATTGTATGCTCGTAGCCATATTCACTGTTGTGGGCATTTGTCACAGACTACACACTGTTGTCATGTTGTCGTGGGGGATGTACTTTGCGGACATACCTGATGTTTGCGTATGCTGGATGTGTTGCACATCACCCATCCTATGGCTAGGGGTGGCAGGGGTGATGGGCAACAGGTCCCCTATGAGTGGGGGTGGCAGGGGTGATGGGAAGCATAAGCCCTGTGAGTGGGGGTGGCAGGGGTGATGGGCAACAGGTCCCCTGTGACTGGGGATGGCAGGGGTGATGGGCAACATAAGCCCTGTGAGTGGGGGTGGCAGGGGTGATGGGCAACATAAGCCCTGTGAGTGGGGGTGGCAAGGGTGATGGGCAACAGGTCCCCTGTCAGTGGGGGTGGCAGGGGTGATGGGAAACATAAGCCCTGTGAGTGGGGGTGGCAGGGGTGATGTGCAACATAAGCCATGTGAGTGGGGGTGGCAGGGGTGATGGGCAACAGGTCCCCTGCGAGTGGTGGTGGCAGGGGTGATGGGAAACATAAGCCCTGTGAGTGAGGGTGGCAGGGGTGATGGGAAACATAAGCCCTGTGAGTGGGGGTGGCAGGGGTGATAGGCAACATAAGCCCTGTGAGTGGGGGTGGCAGGGGTGATGGGCAACAGGTCCCCTATGGCTGGGGGTGGCAGGGGTGATGGGCAACATGTCCCCTATGGCTGGAGGTGGCAGGGATGATGGGCAACATGTCCCCTATGGCTGGGGGTGGCAAGGGTGATGGGCAACAGGTCCCCTATGAGTGGGGGTGGCAGGGGTGATGGGAAACATAAGCCCTGTGAGTGGGGGTGGCAGGGGTGATGGGCAACAGGTCCGCTATGGCTGGGGGTGGCAGGGGTGATGGGCAACAGGTCCCCTATGGCTGGGGGTGGCAGGGGTGATGGGCAACAGGTCCCCTATGAGTGGGGGTGGCAGGGGTGATGGGAAACATAAGCCCTGTGAGTGGGGGTGGCAGGGGTGATGGGCAACAGGTCCCCTATGAGTGGGGTGGCAGGGGTGATGGGAAACATATGCCCTGTGAGTGGGGGTGGCAGGGGTGATGGGCAACAGGTCCCCTATGGCTGGGGGTGGCAGGGGTGATGGGCAACAGGTCCCCTATGAGTGGGGTGGCAGGGGTGATGGGAAACATAAGCCCTGTGAGTGGGGGTGGCAGGGGTGATGGGCAACAGGTCCCCTATGGCTGGGGGTGGCAGGGGTGATGGGCAACAGGTCCCCTATGAGTGGGGGTGGCAGGGGTGATGGGAAACATAAGCCCTGTGAGTGGGGGTGGCAGGGGTGATGGGCAACAGGTCCGCTATGGCTGGGGGTGGCAGGGGTGATGGGCAACAGGTCCCCTATGGCTGGGGGTGGCAGGGGTGATGGGCAACAGGTCCCCTATGAGTGGGGGTGGCAGGGGTGATGGGAAACATAAGCCCTGTGAGTGGGGGTGGCAGGGGTGATGGGCAACAGGTCCCCTATGAGTGGGGTGGCAGGGGTGATGGGAAACATAAGCCCTGTGAGTGGGGGTGGCAGGGGTGATGGGTAACAGGTCCCCTATGGCTGGGGGTGGCAGGGGTGATGGGCAACAGGTCCCCTATGAGTGGGGGTGGCAGGGGTGATGGGCAACATACGCCCTGTGAGTGGGGGTGGCAGGGGTGATGGGCAACAGGTCCCCTGTGAGTGGGGGTGGCAGGGGTGATGGGAAACATAAGCCCTGTGAGTGGGGGTGGCAAGGGTGATGGGCAACATAAACCCTGTGAGTGGGGGTGGCAGGGGTGATGGGCAACATAAGCCCTGTGAGTGGGGGTGGCAGGGGTGATGGGCAACAGGTCCCCTGTGAGTGGGGGTGGCATGGGTGATGGGAAACATAAGCCCTGTGAGTGGGGGTGGCAGGGGTGATGGGCAACAGGTCCCCTGTGAGTGGGGGTGGCAGGGGTGATGGGAAACATAAGCCCTGTGAGTGGGGGTGGCAGGGGTGATGTGCAACATAAGCCCTGTGAGTGGGGGTGGCAGGGGTGATGTGCAACATAAGCCCTGTGAGTGGGGGTGGCAAGGGTGATGGGCAACAGGTCCCCTGTCAGTGGGGGTGACAGGGGTGATGGGAAACATAAGCCCTGTGAGTGGGGGTGGCAGGGGTGATGTGCAACATAAGCCCTGTGAGTGGGGGTGGCAGGGGTGATGGGCAACAGGTCCCCTGGGAGTGGTGGTGGCAGGGGTGATGGGAAACATAAGCCCTGTGAGTGGGGGTGGCAGGGGTGATGGGCAACATAAGCCCTGTGAATGGGAGTGGCAGGGGTGATGGGCACAGGTCCCCTGTGAGTGAGGGTGGCAGGGGTGATGGGAAACATAAGCCCTGTGAGTGGGGGTGGCAGGGGTGATAGGCAACATAAGCCCTGGGAGTGGGGGTGGCAGGGGTGATGGGCAACAGGTCCCCTATGGCTGGGGGTGGCAGGGGTGATGGGCAACATGTCCCCTATGGCTGGGGTGGCAGGGGTGATGGGCAACATGTCCCCTATGGCTGGGGGTGGCAAGGGTGATGGGCAACAGGTCCCCTATGAGTGGGGGTGGCAGGGGTGATGGGAAACATAAGCCCTGTGAGTGGGGGTGGCAGGGGTGATGGGCAACAGGTCCGCTATGGCTGGGGGTGGCAGGGGTGATGGGCAACAGGTCTCCTATGGCTGGTGGTGGCAGGGGAGATGGGCAACAGGTCCCCTATGAGTGGGGGTGGCAGGGGTGATGGGAAACATAAGCCCTGTGAGTGGGGGTGGCAGGGGTGATGAGCAACAGGTCCCCTATGAGTGGGGTGGCAGGGGTGATGGGAAACATAAGCCCTGTGAGTGGGGGTGGCAGGGGTGATGGGCAACAGGTCCCCTATGGCTGGGGGTGGCTGGGGTGATGGGCAACAGGTCCCCTATGAGTGGGGGTGGCAGGGGTGATGGGCATCATACGCCCTGTGAGTGGGGGTGGCAGGGGTGATGGGCAACAGGTCCCCTGTGAGTGGGGGTGGCAGGGGTGATGGGAAACATAAGCCCTGTGAGTGGGGGTGGCAGGGGTGATGGGCAACATAAACCCTGTGAGTGGGGGTGGCAGGGGTGATGGGCAACATAAGCCCTGTGAGTGGGGGTAGCAGGGGTGATGGGCAACAGGTCCCCTGTGAGTGGGGGTGGCAGGGGTGATGGGAAACATAAGCCCTGTGAGTGGGGGTGGCAGGGGTGATGGGCAACAGGTCCCCTGTGAGTGGGGGTGGCAGGGGTGATGGGAATCATAAGCCCTGTGAGTGGGGGTGGCAGGGGTGATGTGCAACATAAACCCTGTGAGTGGGGGTGGCAGGGATGATGGGCAACAGGTCCCCTGTGAGTGGGGGTGGCAGGGGTGATGGGAAACATAAGCCCTGTGAGTGGGGGTGGCAGGGATGATGGGAAACATAAGCCCTGTGAGTGTGGGGGTGGCAGGGGTGATGGGTAACATAAGCCCTGGGAGTGGGGGTGGCAGGGGTGATGGGCAACAGGTCCCCTATGGCTGGGGGTGGCAGGGGTGATGGGCAACATGTCCCCTATGGCTGGGGGTGGCAGGGGTGATGGGCAACAGGTCCCCTATGAGTGGGGGTGGCAGGGGTAATGGGAAACATAAGCCCTGTGAGTGGGGGTGGCAGGGGTGATGGGCAACAGGTCCCCTATGGCTGGGGGTGGCAGGGGTGATGGGCAACAGGTCCCCTATGAGTGGGGGTGGCAGAGGTGATGGGAAATATAAGCCCTGTGAGTAGGGGTGGCAGGGGTGATGGGCAACAGGTCCCCTATGAGTGGGGGTGGCAGGGGTGATGGGAAACATAAGCCCTGTGAGTGGGGGTGGCAGGGGTGATGGGCAACAGGTCCCCTATGGTTGGGGGTGGCAGGGGTGATGGGCAACATAAGCCATGTGAGTGGGGGTGGCAGGGGTGATGGGCAACAGGTCACCTGTGAGTGGGGGTGGCAGGGGTGATGGGAAACATAAGCCCTGTGAGTGGGGGTGGCAGGGGTGATGGGCAACATAAGCCCTGTGAGTGGGGGTGCCAGGGGTGATGGGAAACATAAGCCCTGTGAGTGGGGGTGGCAGGGGTGATGGGCAACATAAACCCTGTGAGTGGGGGTGGCAGGGGTGATGGGCAACATAAGCCCTGTGAGTGGGGGTAGCAGGGGTGATGGGCAACAGGTCCCCTGTGAGTGGGGGTGGCAGGGGTGATGGGAAACATAAGCCCTGTGAGTGGGGGTGGCAGGGGTGATGGGCAACAGGTCCCCTGTGAGTGGGGGTGGCAGGGGTGATGGGAATCATAAGCCCTGTGAGTGGGGGTGGCAGGGGTGATGTGCAACATAAACCCTGTGAGTGGGGGTGGCAGGGATGATGGGCAACAGGTCCCCTGTGAGTGGGGGTGGCAGGGGTGATGGGAAACATAAGCCCTGTGAGTGGGGGTGGCAGGGATGATGGGAAACATAAGCCCTGTGAGTGTGGGGGTGGCAGGGGTGATGGGTAACATAAGCCCTGGGAGTGGGGGTGGCAGGGGTGATGGGCAACAGGTCCCCTATGGCTGGGGGTGGCAGGGGTGATGGGCAACATGTCCCCTATGGCTGGGGGTGGCAGGGGTGATGGGCAACAGGTCCCCTATGAGTGGGGGTGGCAGGGGTAATGGGAAACATAAGCCCTGTGAGTGGGGGTGGCAGGGGTGATGGGCAACAGGTCCCCTATGGCTGGGGGTGGCAGGGGTGATGGGCAACAGGTCCCCTATGAGTGGGGGTGGCAGAGGTGATGGGAAATATAAGCCCTGTGAGTAGGGGTGGCAGGGGTGATGGGCAACAGGTCCCCTATGAGTGGGGGTGGCAGGGGTGATGGGAAACATAAGCCCTGTGAGTGGGGGTGGCAGGGGTGATGGGCAACAGGTCCCCTATGGTTGGGGGTGGCAGGGGTGATGGGCAACATAAGCCATGTGAGTGGGGGTGGCAGGGGTGATGGGCAACAGGTCACCTGTGAGTGGGGGTGGCAGGGGTGATGGGAAACATAAGCCCTGTGAGTGGGGGTGGCAGGGGTGATGGGCAACATAAGCCCTGTGAGTGGGGGTGCCAGGGGTGATGGGAAACATAAGCCCTGTGAGTGGGGGTGGCAGGGGTGATGGGCAACATAAGCCCTGTGAGTGGGGGTGGCAGGGGTGATGGGCAACAAGCCCCCTATGGGTGGGGGTGTTAGTGGTGCTGGCCAAGCAACCCCTATGGTGGGCTGTTGTTAGTGGCCAGGATATGGATCCCCTGTGTGTGTGTGCCATTTTGCGGGTACGTGTCGTTTGTTTATGTGGTAGGTGTCTGACTTACCGTCTGCGGTGTCGGTCCCTGATCAGGTCATAGATGTAGAGTACTGGTATGACCTGCGCGATGGGATTCATGATGTGTTCATGTCGTACACGCTGCTTGTTGCTCTGTCTCGTACCCACTGCAAGCTGTTCCGTCTCGTAGCCGTGTATTGATTTGTGGCGCGAATCCTAGCTGATATGCTTGTTTTCCGGATGCTGTGACGTGCCATACGTGATGACCCGTCCGGCGCGTAGGAAGTACGCGTCGTACTTGTCATGCCGGAAACTGCTATGGATACTGCTTCCGGGCGACACGGTTCCTCTTTGGGAGTTACGGCTCGGACGGAGAATGGGTCTTTATTCACAGCCTATGTGTCGGTCGTGTTTTTGGCAGTTATGCGCATCGTACTTCCTATACAGGACGGTTCGGCTCCGGGTACGTGTCGGTCGCAGGGTAAGCCTACGGACAGCTGTCCGACCGGCCATCGGAATCGGCCCCTAAATATTACAAATTAATACATATTTATATATTTCTATCAGATTTTTCATAAATTACTGTTATAATTATTATTGTACATTATTATTGCATTAATTAACGTAATATTTAAATATCAATGATAAACAATTACATTTAAATATTTAATTATAAATATACACTACAAACACATATTATTATGTAAATACTTTTTGTTCTTTTATTATTATTATTTTTTTAATATTTAAATACATTTTGTAAAATACTCCCCAAACTTATACCCTATAAACACAACTTCCAAAGCCTTAAACAATAATTTCTAAGTTCACCAAAAATATTTCTAAATTGAAATTTAAAATTTTAAATGTATTAAATATTTAGTTAAAATATTTTAAAACACACCCCACCCTTAACCCCTATAAACCATATACAATATTTTCTAATTTTGAAAATATATTTTCAAAATTATAATTTTAAATTTCAAATTTATTTATCAATTATTTTAAAGCACTACCCACCCTTATCCCTGATAAACCCAACATCCCACTCCTAAAACAATATTTTCTAATTTCGAAACTATAGGGTCTAGTAGGGTGGCAGTCGGATGGCCGCTGCCGGGCCGGCGGTGGCAACTGCCGTGCTGGCGGCGGTCATCAGCCCGCGATCGCAACCCAGAAAACCGCCGGTTCCATTAGCATGGCGGTGACGACCGTGTCGGTGACCTGGACGGCTAAAATGGGGCCGGTGCAGGGTCAGGCTCTGCCGGCATGATCATGATACCGGCGGTAGCCAGCCTTTCCGCGGCAGTGGAACTGCCATGGAAAGGCATGCGGAGAATGTCTCCAGGGGCCCATTGCGGGCCCCCAATGTGTTTGGGGGGGTTTGGGTGTACTGGGTACACCCCTACATCTCCCTGTACCAGTTGGCAGGCACTGTGCAGTGCCTGCCACGCAGTGCAGGGATATGCTGGACATGCTTTTTTGGACATCGGGGCGGTGCTGCTGGCAGCAGCAACTGCCGCAATGTTGAATGCCACGATTGTACCGCCGCGGTCGGATTTCGACTGCGAAGCATACTAATTGGACCGGCGATTACCCCACGGTCCTAACGGGCGGTGTTTTCCCGGTACCATGGCGGTCAGAGGGATTTTCCAGCCGCCATCCTAATAGACCCCTATATTTTCAAAATTATAATTTTAAATTTCGAATTTGTTAAAAATGTAATTCAAGTATTTTAAAACACTCCCCACCCTTATACCCTATAAACCCAACATCCCGCTCCTGAAACATTATTTTCTAAATTCAAACATATATTTTCAAAATCATAATTTTAATTTTCGAATTTATAAAAAATGTTAATTCAATTATTTTAAAACACTCTCCACCCTTATCCCCTATCAACCCAACATCCAGCTCCTAAATATTATTATACAAATTTTATTTTTTATAACATTAACTAACTATTATTATACTCAAAACAAACTTTAAAGATATTAAAATATAGTACAATAACGATATTTTAACACAAGAATATTTTTACAGTCGACATTACAAACTTCGATATTTTTGACAACACTTAAAATCGATATTTTTAACATCGATATACATAACATCGATATTTAATACTATAGATATACTAAACTCGATATTCATGTATATCGATATTAAAACATCAATATTATGTCTACTTACTGTCGTCGGTCCTTCGGTTGCCTCTCAGAATCGGCTCGTTGCTCAAATGGGTCCACCTATTGACAGCCTTAATTCCGGAATGCCTTAATGGCACGATAGCTTAAGGTGGTCAATCGGGGGAAGGAAAGGATGGGGACAACGGGGAGGGAGACCTGTAAAGGAAAAGAAAAAGATATTCACACCACATGTACTTCTATCTCTCCTCCTCTCCACCTTTGTGTTAGGGAGTCCCTATTGCTAACATACCTGTAAAGAAAGATAAATAGCTTTGTTGGTCAAGGTTCTTAAAGGTTTTGTAAGGCTTCACACCTCTTTCACAAGGCCGTAGTGGGGCTTGGTGTCGCTCACAGACTCTTATGAAGCTTAGAAAGGGCGTACTAGAACAGAAAACAAGCCTCAGAACCCGTATATAAGACACATAGGCTTTATACCCCTATAGAACCGCTTGGCCCTATACCCACCATGTGCGTGTTGGTTCGGGCTTCACAAGGGCGGAAGGTGCAACTTCCACCTCTCACTGTTCCCCCCTGCTATGAAATGGACAACAAAACACACGCTACCATTATATATCCCAAATGAAGCAAAAAGCAAGCGCGTGGGTAAATAAAGTGCTCTGTCACACTCATTCAAGTTTCTCTTGTGTCTTTGTTTCCAAATATCAGCGTGTTACGTCACACACATTCATTTCACTCTGGTCGCCTTGTCTCAAAATATCAGCGTGTTACATCACACACACTCTTTGCACTCTTGCTGCCGTGTCTTTGAATGTCAGCGGTTTCTGTCACCCACTACAAACGTGCCGTAGGCACCCACCAGGATTGCGGACTTTGAACTGTTCCTGAAGCTACCTGGTAGATAAGCAAATGTCCTTTATCCTTGAACTACGATTACCAATGAACCCCCTTTATCCTCTTCTTTCTAGTACATTAGATTCAGATAGAGCACAAAAATGGTCCCAAGATGTTTTAGCAGAAATTATTTCGAACTGTGCACTAAGGTCTCAGTAATTTGAGCAATGTTACGCTAGATACCAGCATACTGTTCTGAAGCTTGCGGTGTCCGTGACACCCTTACCGCACCGCCAAGGACCGCGGGTCCGACTCCGAGAACCTCTGGGATCACCAACCTGCAACGAATAATCTGCGGCGTCTTCCGCATTGTGGTCGGCTTACGTAGCCTTCGGGTACGCCTTGTCGTCACTTCCTGGGCACGCGCGCGACTCCTCGCGTGGCCCGCTTGGAGTGGTAGTTCTTTTAGGTGGCGAGATGGGGCTGTAAGCGACTTCCTGACTCCAGTGCACGCAGAGCTCCTGGAACACCGCTGCCCGTCTCACCCACACTGCTTTCGTTTGCGGAGGGACGGGTAGAGTGGTTGTCTGCTTCAGGTACGTGACAGCACATCCCTCTTCCGACGATCGCCTACTCGGGCCAGGTTTGTTGGGATACCGTGCGTGAAATAATTTAACTTTCTTTGGAGCATGAATTCCTACCGCTGGTTCCCATGAATTTTCTTCTACTCTGTATCCCTTCCATGACACTAAGTACCATAGTTTGGAACCTCTCATTTTGGAGTCCACTATTTCGCAGACTTCATACTCCAACTCGTTATTTACCCAAATGGGATTGGGTTTTTTCTTCACTGGTGTATAAGAGGGTTTCAAGAGGGACACATGAAATACGGGATGCATTTTCATGGTGTTCGGAAGATCCAATAACATGGCCACCGGCGAGATGACCTTTTTAATCCTGTAAGGGCCAACGAACCCTGGGTTAAAGATACTGTATTTACGGAAACGAATGTTCCGTGTCGATAGCCATACCACATCCCCTACCTTATAGGAAGGTGCCGGTTGTCGGTGTTTATCCGCTTCTGCTTTGTATTTGACTTTAGCTTACTCAAGATTGGTATATGTCTGTTTCAAGGTCTGTCGGATATGGTTCACTCTTTTTTGGGCTTCCGGTACTTGTACATTGTTGGTGGGGCTGGACAAAGGTATGAACCCATAGCTGCTATAAAAAGGCGCTACTCTTGTTGACTGATGTTTGGCACTATTGTACGCAACTTCCGCAAGACATAGTAAATCAACCCACCCATCCGAGTTCTTCACTACGTAACACCGTAGGTATTGTTTTAAAATTTGATTTAGTCTTTCGGTTTGCCCATCTGTTTGTGGGTGAAAACTGGTTGAAGTGGAGGACCTCATATGAAGAGCCTTGCACCAGGCTTTCCAAAACCTTGCTGTGAACTGGGGTCTCGACCGGACACGATATTGGACGGAAGGCCGTGTAATCGAAACACGTGTTGTGTTAGTAACTGTGCCAGTTGTCCTGCGGTGGGTTCCTGCGCACAGGCGATGAAATGCCCCATTTTCGTGAGGCTGTCCACCACCACTAGGATGGCTGTACAGCCGTTATCCTTGGAAAGCCCCACCACAAAATCTAGTGAAATAGTCTCCCAAGGCACCAATGGCGTGGGAAGGGGTTGTAGCAAACCTCTGGTTTTCCCATGGTCGGTTTTGGATTGCACACAAACTTCGCATTTGCGAATCATATCTCGTACTTCTGTTTCCATCTGAGGCCACCAGAACTGACGTCGTATTCTGTCAAGGGTCTTTTCTATTCCGTTATGACCTGCACTGTGATACTGGTGACACCAATGGAATACTTCCTTTCTTAGGTCTACGGAAGGTACTAACAATTGTTTGCCTTTCAGAGGTAGTCCTTTGACCAAGATCCATTGGGTATGGGTTTTCAGCCAATCTTTCCAATAACGGGTTTTTACCCCATTTGCCACTCTCCGCAGGAAGAAATCGGTTTGAAGAAGCCCAATCACTTGTTGTGGCTGAAGAATGGAATGAGTTGTCTCTATCCTACTTCCTAGGATCGACTCTTGTCTTGATAGGGCGTCCGCCTTTTTGTTTTCTGTTCCTGGCCTGTAAGTCACCAGGAAATTGAATTCCAAAAAGAAGAGCATCCATCGGAGATAGCATTCTAGCAGACCTCATGAACTGCAAGTTCCGGTGGTCCGTGTACACGGTTACCACATGTTTGGCACCCATCAACAGGTGTCTCCACTCGCTGAAGGCTGCCTTGATAGCTAAAAGCTCTTTCTCAGAGATGGTATATCTTACTTCGGCCTCGTTCAACTTTCGGGACATGTAAGCCACTGGATGCAGCTGGCCTGTGTCTTCTTTTCGTTGGGACAAGATGGCTCCAATAGCCACGTCTGAGGCGTCTGCTTCTACCACGTACGGCTTTTCCGGGTCAGGGTGAGCCAAGATAGGAGCGGTTGTGAACGCCTTTTTCAGGGTTTGGAACGAGGCTTCTGCTTCGTCTTCCCACTTGAAAGGGGTCTTCTTTCGGAGGAGCTTAGTGATTGGTGCCACTATGTTCGAGAAATGACTTATAAAGCGCCTGTAAAAGTTAGCGAATCCAAGGAAACGCTGAATGTCTTTAATGTTAGTGGGTTTGGGCCACTCCTTTACAGCTTTGATCTTGCGATCTGACATTTCCGGGCCTCTGGGAGAGAGCATCACCCCCAAAAACTCTACCCTCTGCACGTGAAACTCACATTTGCTGAGTTTGCAATATAACTTGTTGTTTCTCAAAACTTCGAACACTTGCTTAACATGTTGTACATGATCGGTAACAGAGGAGGAGTAGATTAAAATATCATCTATGTAAGCTACTACAAAGTGATCCAAGAACTCCCGCAACACTTCATTCACGAAATATTGGAATGCTGCAGGGGCATTGCAAAGCCCAAAGGGCATTACGGTGTATTCATACAATCCATACCGAGTACGGAAGGCGGTTTTCCATTCGTCGCCCTCCCTAACCCTTACCAAGTGATAAGCCCCTCACAGATCCAACCGGGTGAACACAGTGGCGGTTTTCACTTGTTCTAGCAGCACTGGAAACAATGGTAACGGATATCGTTTTTTTATGGTAACATTATTTAGGGCTCTGAAGTCTATACATGCCCTCTTTTCTCCATTTGCTTTGGGAATAAAGAAGAGAGGGGAGGCGGCCGGGGATCTGGACGGTCGTATAAATCCGTTCTCCAGGTATTTGTCCAGGTATTCTCTAAGATGTATGTTTTCTGGTTCTGTCAAGGCATACAACCTACCACAGGGAATGACCGCCCCTGGCACCAGATCGATCTGGCAGTCATAAGGCCTATGTGGGGGGAGAGTGTCCGCATTCTTCTCACAAAACACATCTCTGTAAGCTGCGTAACACGTTGGAAGGGTTACATCTGTTTCTGCAGCTGTAGCTATGTTATGTACCGGATTCCTGCTCGGCCCTGGTAGGGGGACCGTGAAACATCCCTGCTCTTGACACCCTTGACTCTGAAACTCCAAGGTTCTTTTCTTCCAATTAACAGAGGGGTTGTGTTGTACCAACCAGGGGAGCCCCAATATAATACCATATTGCGGGGCCTGAATGACGTTAAACTGAATAGCTTCTGAATGGTTGTTCCCACAGCTCATTGCTAAGAGCTCGGTATGGAACTGTACCGGTCCAGTACTTAACTCCGTTCCGTCTACTGTGAGTACGTCTTCTGGAATGTCCTTGGCTACCAGCCCTAACCCTAGTCTTTTGGCTACACTGTTATCTATAAAGAGCCCTGTTGCTCCGGAGTCTATCATTGCTTCAGTACTTTTCCACCCTTTCGCCGTTTTTAACTGAACAGGGATAAAAGAAATGGTACGGAGAACGCGTTATTCGGTATTTAAGAGAAGGGACATTCATAGAACCCAAAGATCCCCCTTCTGTTATCTTTGAGTTCATTAGTTTTCCTGCACTAACACTGTTACTGCCACCTGTGGCTTTTTAAACGCTAAAGGGGTCCTTGGTTTACTAAGGCATTCTTTAACGAAATGTCCTTTCTTACCGCAGTACATGCAGAGACCGTTTTTTCTTCGGGTTTCCCGCTCGATTGGAGTTAAGGGTGCGCGCACTGCGCCTATTTCCATAGGTTCAACTGACGAACTTGCGGAAACCCCGGGGGTTCTTACCTTTTCAAAACGATAGGAGGGTCTTTCGGTTTTCCTTCTCTCCCCCTTGCGTTCTCCCATTCTGTACTCCAACCTTAACGTTAGATTAATCAGATCCATACATTGTGACGGCTGAGGGTCTATTTGGGCCAACACATCCTTCATTTCGTCTCTCAAACCTTGATAAAACAAGGCCGCCCTCTTTTCCTCGGGCCACTGAGTTTCCGCTACTAAACGTTGAAAGGTGTTTATATATACCACTAACTCTCTATTGCCCTGTTTTAGTTCTAGCAACTCTCTGTCGGCAGAAAAGGATGCTGCTCTGTGGTCAAAGACCTTTTCGAATTCCTTTCTGAACTTGTCCCAGTCGTACAATAAGGGATCATCCCTTCGTACGAAAGGCACTGCTCATTGTGCGGCGTCCCCAGTTAAATACAATATCAGAAACGCCACCTGAGCCTGGTTAGTAGAGAAGGCTTTGGGCCTGCAGGTAAAATGCAATAGTACTTGTGTCATAAAGTCCTGAACCTTGGTGGCATCTCCTTGAAAACGTTCTGGTGCGGCCAGAGGTATAGGGGTAGGAATTTCTACTGTAAGCGGCGCCTGAAAGGGGGAACTCCCCAACTGCCACGGACTACCCTCCGTACTTCTTCCTGCTTGGATACTGAAGGGATTTCTTTGAATACTGTCTACCTTTTCCTGTAGAGCGGCTGTTTCTGCCCTAGAGGCTGCTACGTCCTGTTGTAATAGCACTAAGGTGGCCAACACTTCCTCTAAGGTGGCCATAATTGCAACGAACCAACCGGGAGAGGATATACTATTTAAGCCAGATTATTCTGTTGTCGGTCCTTCGGTTGCCTCTCAGAATCGGCTCGTTGCTCAAATGGGTCCACCTATTGACAGCCTTAATTCCGGAATGCCTTAATGGCACGGAAGCTTAAGGTGGTCAATCGGGGGAAGGAAAGGATGGGGACAGCGGGGAGGGAGACCTGTAAAGGAAAAGAAAAAGATATTCACACCACATGTACTTCTATCTCTCCTCCTCTCCACCTTTCTGTTAGGGAGTCCCTATTGCTAACATACCTGTGAAGAAAGATAAATAGCTTCGTTGGTCAAGGTTCTTAAAGGTGTTGTAAGGCTTCACACCTCTTTCACAAGGCCGTAGTAGGGCTTGGTGTCGCTCACAGACTCTTATGAAGCTTAGAAAGGGCGTACTAGAACAGAAAACAAGCCTCAGTATCCGTATATAAGACACATAGGCTTTATACCCCTATAGAACCGCTTGTCCTTATACCCACCATGTGCGTGTTGGTTCGGGCTTCACAAGAGTGGAAGGTGCAACTTCCACCTCTCACTGTTCCCCCCTGCTATGAAATAGACAACAAAACACAAGCCACCATTATATATCCCAAATGAAGCAAAAAGCAAGCGCGTGGGTAAATAAAGTGCTCTGTCACACTCATTCAAGTTTCTCTTGTGTCTTTGTTTCCAAATATCAGCGTGTTACGTCACACACATTCATTTAACTCTGGTCACCTTGTCTCAAAATATCAGCGTGTTACATCACACACACTCCTTGCACTCTTGCTGCCATGTCTTTGAATGTCAGCGGTTTCTGTCACCCACTACAAACGTGCCGTAGGCACCCACCAGGATTGCGGACTTTGAACTGTGCCTGAAGATACCTGGTAGATAAGCAAATGTCCTTTATCCTTGAACTACGATTACCAATGAACCCCCTTTTTCCTCTTCTCTCTAGTACATTAGATTCAGATAGAGCACAAAAATGGTCCAAAGATGTTTTAGCAGAAATGATTTCGAATTGTGCACTAAGGTCTCAGTAATTTGAGCAACGTTACGCTAGATACCAGCATACTGTTCTGAAGCTTGCGGTGTCCATGATACCCTTACCGCACCGCCAAGGACCGCGGGTCCGACTCCGAGAATCTCCGGGATCGCCAACCTGCAACGAATAATCTGCGGCGTCTTCCGCATTGTGGTCGGCTTACGTAGCCTTCGGGGACGCCTTGTCGTCACTTCCTGGGTGCGCGCGCGCGACTCCTCGCGCGGCCCGCTGGGAGTGGTAGTTCTTTTAGGCGGCGAGATGGGGCTGTACGCGACTTCCTGACTCCAGTGCGCGCAGAGCTCCTGGAACATCGCTGCCCGTCTCACCCACGCTGCTTTTGTTTGCGGAGGGACGGGTAGAGCGGTTGTCTGCTTCAGGTACGCAACACTTACCATACAATCTCACACAGTCATGTATGTCACCTTGTTTCACTTTATTCTCCTCATTTTCATGTCACTGATGTCATTGGTGTTATTGAATTTGACAGCCATATATGACTTAAAAAGTAAATACTATTTTCATACCAAGAATTAATTTCATTTATGCGTGTTACATCAGAAGAAAGGTATTGGACTGATCTTGCATTGATTAATACTTCATAGGTTCAAAGTAATTTCTCTACCCGACAGAACCACTTGTAGATTACTTTATGAATGCCCAAGTTCTTAGGGACAGAGGGTTACCCCATTGACTTTATTAGCTGTACCAAAACTCAGCACGTGACAAACAGCTGCCTCATGAGGGATGAGCAAATCATTTTTTTGTTAAAATATTTTATTGAGATTTTCCAACCGTCGAACCAATAAACCAATGTTGCATAGGGATGAGCAAATCATACTAGCAGCTGAAAGTATTCCTATCAGAAGTTGTAATTCTCTAAATCCAGCAATGCTGCTACCAGTTTCAGATAGCAATGAAGACAATAATAATGATGAACCAGAACATGACTGCGTCAATGGCTGTGCAGAATGTGCAAAATCAAGGACAATTCCATATGAATATGTCCTTAGCTTCAGTGTTGCGGCAAAACATAAGAAACAAGATGATTCACCATCCAGGATACTAACAGAATACACTGATGTCAATATTGCAGCCAAGGACCGAGTTTTAGGGAATGTATGTTTCAATAATGTGAATTGTTTTTCTTGACACTGGACTGCCTATTCTTCTCTCCTGTCCTGCACATTCCCTGTCCCTCCCGTTATTTGTTTCAATTTGGGACGTAGGTAAGTTAGAGTGTCTACACCTTATACTAAGTAAGAGATAGTATATATTTTCTTTTTAATCTGAGTTTTATTTTTCTGTGTATTTTTCTGAAAAGTGTGTTTTCGAATGTGCTGGTGAACCCCAATAAAAATAATGGAAAACTAAAAAGTGTAGATGCAGCGAGCTACAGCCTCAAGTATGTCAAGACAGAAAGAAATGGCAGTTGGACACAATAAAAGAAAAGAGCGGAACTGCCTTTCATATATCTCGACTTGACTCAGCTGATTATTTATGCACATGTCTGTCATTTTTTTTGTCCCACCCTAACTACTACCTCCATTCAAACAAATTTGGGATACTCCCAAATATATGTGATAGTTCATCATACCAAATTTCAAGATCTAAAACTAAAGCGCTGGATCTTAGTAACTAGAGTTAGGATCTGTGAATTCATACCTGCCTTTTGAGGAGCAGAGGTAGAAGCAGGTGATTAGGGGCAAGGATCACCTGTGCGCAATAACTGGGCAAGGTTCATAACATGCTGATCATCAGTCGAAACTAAAGGTCATAGCAGAAGCTAGGTGGCTGTAAGCAGAGGTAAGAAACAAAATAGGGAACACAGAAGCTTGCTGGTTAGCAAAGTTGCTTTGTGATGAGGGTCCCTGGATGTTAAGAGACCTCTTTGGATTAATCCCAGCAGAATGCTCTTAACAAGGGTCACATAGCAAAGTTATAGCTTTGGCAAGCCTTTTTGTTTTTTACACAAACTGTATTGCATTTTCAATAAGACATGACTGCTGACAGTAATGACTGATTTCAGAGTTACAGTGATTATGTTACAGGACAGGCCACTGCATTGCAAACCAAAGAACAAAGAATTCTAAAACCCATTCACCACTTCATCTAATCAAGGAAACCTAAATATGTATCAACACGCAGGGGGGATAAAGAAGTGGTATAAGCATGTAGGGAGAAGCTAAATTGATCCAATACCTGGTCCGACAGAGGGGTCGAGCGAACCCAACCAAGCCACCGTCCATAGTCGTCAATCGGAAGATAATCTGCAGCATCGTTGACAGACCCATTGGAGATAATAGGGGTTATCAACAAAGCAGTGCCTGCTCTATGAACTTGTTGTATAGTAGATGCAGGAGTTAATTAATCTGGAGCCATATCCTGCTCTTTAAATCCCTGTACAAGAGCATCCCATTCCAGGACCTCACGGCAGTGGGAAACTTCCATTGTCGTGTTATGAGTCTCTTTGCTAATAGTAAGGCCAAATCTGCAAAGCATAATATCAGCTTGGAACCTCATGGCCAAGGGTGGAGGCCAAGAAGACACTGCGCCAGCGTACCTCATTGGTCCAACCTCAAACATTCGATAAGGCTAATGCGACCCTGTCCAGTACGTGGCTATAAGAGGACAGGTCCATAGCATTTGTGAGAGGTCTGCCTCTTATGGGAGCAGCCGGAGGAGGCGGTGGCTAACATTTTTGTGACGTTATGCAGTGTTAGGTACGCCCTGTGCAGAATAGAAAACTGGATACATTTAAATCATGAATTGCACGAGACATGTTTGGGATATTCAAGTATACGTGTCTAGTCTTTATCTGAGATTTCTTGAATGAGGTCTGTTTCCCAAGTCTGCTTTAGTGGAATCAGCGCTGCCTCTAGGTGCACCCGAAGCCCGCGATAGAGCCAGCGAATAAGATGCCTCCCATTCCCCTGGTGTACATTGCCTGAAGCAATTCATGGGTGCTGGGTTCTCTCCCAACTGGGGCCCAATGCTGCCGTACATACTGGACTATGCTGGCATGTGTGAAATAATGTCTCGGGAGCCCATATGTGTGCTCAAAATCAGCATTTGACAGCAGAGCACCATCTTGAAAAAACAAACCCACTGTCAACGCCCCTTCCTGCTCTCACAGACCAAGACGACGCACTGTGAGCGTACCCGAGGATGAATGGAGACCGCAGGAATAAAAATTCGGGACATATGTTGGGGTGATAGCACAGTATCTCAGCACCAGTTTCCAGTAGTCAAGGGCTACCTAGAGCAGGACGACACATTTGTGGGGGAGTCACAATGGGGTGTATCAATCTGTGGAGGTGGCCATGTTCTAACTGGGCTGGCGTATAACCTATCTCTGACAAATTCTGATCAGCTAACCAAAAGGACAGCCAGTGCAGCTGCCCCACTATGAGGTAAGACTTGAAGTCGAAGGCCCCCAGTTCACCCTTATTCGTGTGAAGCTGCAATTTTGTAAGGCACACTCTGCAGTGCCTAGTACCCCAGGCAAGTTCCCCGAACAAAGTATTCAATAAGCAGAACACCTAAACTGGAACAGCCACAGGGAGGTTCACAAATTACTAGGGGAGGCGTGGCAACATAACAATCTTCACCAAGGCCAGGCGGCCCGCGACCAATAGGGGTAGTGTCCCAAAAAGCAATTTGCTATTTAAGTGAGTTAATCACCCTCCAAGGTTGCCTTCAAGCATGTCCTGCGTATCCCAAGTAGCGGAAAGAATGAGCAGCAACTGCAAGATCCTCTTCACTGAACCACAAATTCAGGCCTATAGGATTGTCGATAAATTTAAAAGTGCAAGACTTTTGTATATTGATACGAAGACCAGAAAGTGCCCCAAAGGATTCAGTAAGTGGGATATGCTCTGTAATCCGGTACGGAGGTCCCAGAGGTAAAGAATTAAGTCATCTACGTACAAGGACATAGAGTGCATCGCATGAACTACTGGTATGCCCCAGCCATCAGATTCCTGATGAATATGCTGTGCTATAGGTTCCAGTGCTAGGACAAATAAAAGCAGTGATAAGGGGCAACCCCGTCTTGTCCCCTGTGCGACCCGATACATGTCTGAAATGTGAGGCCCTGTCCTGGCTCCGGCCGTAGGGCCCATATATATAATGGGGTGACCCATCAAATATATTCCATATCGGGCCAGCACTGCCATCATAAAATCTCACCCCAAGGTGTCAAAGGCTTGGTGAACATCTAATGAGATGAACCCTGCAAATGAATAATGATCATGGGATGCGGTCAGTACACGGAGCAGACGGTGAAGGTTCTACGATATATTGCGCCGGGGTACAAAGCTGCATTGATCCCCATGCAATAAATGCAGGAAAAACAGAAGAAGTCTGTGGGCTCGGATCTTACTCAAAATCTTATATTCTGTATTTAAAAGGGAAAGGGGTCTGTACGAAGTGAGATCTGCTGGTGGCTTACTGGACTTCAGCAGCGATGTTACCACCTTCTCTCTAGGGGAGGGATGTAGCATACCTTCCTCTAACGAGGAGTTATATAACTTCTATAAGCGCTGCACAAACTTAGAGGCATATGTTGAGTAAAATTCTATTGGGAGTCCATCCGATCATGGTGTTTTGTTCTTGGTGAGTTCCCTAACGGCCCTACGTAGCTCCCGAGGGAAACAACCTTAACAACGCTGTTGTTACATCGCGTTCCGTAACAACGCTGTCGTTACAACGACCCGTTGTTACAACGCGATGCCATTACATTGCAAGTCAATAGATCGACTTGCACTAGATGGTGCTCCAACACCTTCCCTACTGTTGCGCAGAGTGGAGTTGGAATAGTAAATCAAACTATTCCTAATGTTGGAGCGTCATCTAGTGCAAGTCGATCTAATGACTTGCGATGTAATGGCATCGCGGTGTAACAACGGGTCGTTGTAACAACTGCGTTGTTACGAAACACGAGGTAAAAGCATGCGATGTAGCATGCTATATCCCTCTCCCGATGATATGGCTGCACCCAAGGCTTCCTTCTAGTCTGACGGCACTCTGGGTAGGGCTGCCTGGTTTAGGAATGCGTCAACAGGCGCAGGTTACAGAGGAGGTGGGGCAGTATAGAGAAGAGCATAGAAATCATGGAATGCCCCATTAATAGCCTGCTGTGTATCGACCAACCCATAGACCTGGTCATGTATGGATAAAATGGGTGTGGTGTCAGATCGAATCAGACGGGCAATCAATGAACCTGACTTGTCTACTTCTATGATTGTTTTGTGGGTGTAGGCTTTATAGTCTATCAATTGAAGGTGATCAAACAGCTTGGCATAACAATACGAGCTTTGTGTAGCACTCCTGCAGCTTCAGAGTCATTGAGTGCCTTTGTTTCCAAAGGGCCTAACCTGCTCTCCAGTTCGGTAATCTCCCTCACAACCTCCCGCCTAAGTCTTACTACTGCGCTAATAGAGGACCCCACAAACTACGACCCTAAAGGCTTCCCCCTCCACTAATGGAGAAGAGGCCATACCATCATTCTCAGTGAAATAGGTGTCAATGGTAGTGGCGAGTGTCTCTCTAAAAACTGCGTCTTCCAGGAGGGCCGGCTGTAGATGCCAAGTGGGTATTGGGGTCGACAACTGCCCCCAAGTCAGTGTTATCTCTATGGGATTGTTATCAGAAATCGTCTTCCCCAGGTGCGTGGCATTAGTCATATTGGGAGGAGTGTAGTGGGGAAGAGGAACCCATCAAGACGGGAATGAAATGTATGGGAGTGTGTCACAAATGCTCCACCCTTCCATCCTTTGGTTCAGGGCCTTAGACTGATGAATTGATATAGTACCGGGCAGGGGAGGATGTGATCAATTGAATGTAGTATCCAGTATTGCATTAAAATCTCCACCCAGTACCCAGGAATAAGCTGTCTATTCTGCCAGGACGGAGGATAAATGTGACAGGAAGACATTTTGTTCCATATTGTGTGCATATATGCATCCCAAAACGATTGGAGCTCCATCTAGTGTAACCCTGAGCCAAACATAGCACCCCTGTGAATCTATCTTGGCATGAAGGATTGCAAATGAGACCCTGGCTCGGAGCCGAATCGCTGCACCCCGGGCAAAAGCCGAATAGGAGGTATGAAACAATTGGCAACTCCATTTCCTACGCAACGTTTGGGCCTCGTGGGTGGAAAGGTGGGTCTCATGCAGGAATGTGATGTGGGTGCGATGCCTATTGAGTTGTGCCAAAACCCCAGACCACGCACATTCCAGGTGACGATGTAATATGTATTCAAGATAGTGGCCATGTATGACATTAATGCAGATCCCATGATCTCTCCAGGTTGCTCCAGCCATCCCCAATTGACATATCATGTCCCTCTCAAGTGATGCAATAGGTGACAATGGCAAACTGTAAACACCCAACCCTAAATACTCGGTCCTGCTACTATCAACCACTAGACCAAACAGTAGAACCACCAACAACATATCAACTGTTGAGAAACAATTACCTTCCCAAAGGGGGTGCAGTCGGCCATACCACTGAGATGAAACAAGAGAACGGGATGGAGTTATACCCACCATGAGAGGTCACCCTGACCTGTGCCCTTGTCATGGAACAAAAGGGTATTTCAAAGGAAGAGTACCCACTGTCATGCATGCAGGGGTCATGCATTTTCAGGATCCAGGTCTTACGCAGGCCAGACATCACATAATAAAGATACGTACATAAAACGGAAGGAGCACATGTATTAAATCTATCCAACAATCAGATATTGTAGTCCAAAATCATACGATCCAGATACCAACTTCCAGTTCACTTCTTTATTTTCAAGAATTTCATGTAAAACGTGCTCCAAATAGTAATGTCAAATGCTCTGTACAGCCAGTTGATTTATACAGTCTTATACAGCCAGTCAGTTAATTAATACAGTCTTATGCAGCCAACGCGTTTTGTACCCCTTGGGACATCATCAGGGCTGTAAAATGAAAAAAACATAATATCACAATCCAATACTTATTAGATTTTTCAAGAAGATTTTAATACACAAAAACGCAATTTCGTCCAAAGACCTGCCTATTTGACAATCTACTGAGATAGAAAGAAATACCCTTGTTCTGAGCTTACTTAAATTTCCCTGTATTTGTCAAGGCTTTCTCCAACTCCGGCGCTATTCTAAACCGTGTTTCTAATGCATCTATTTATCACAAATCCATGATTCTGTTGCCGTGTATAGGTACTCAGCAATCCCAATACCACCATATTTGACCATATATCCTCGGATATATAACTTGATTCAAAATGAAAAATAATCAATTTTAACATACCGCCTAGATTTCAAAACATTGATGTAGATAACAAATGCTGGAAATTATATATATTCTCTTTATACGTCCTTCTTAGCCTTAAAATAAATTCCTTCTTCTCCACACAGTAAACGTAATCTACATGCAGACATAATATCTCATCACTAAAAAATGCTTAATTAAAACCCAGTGCCATTAGTATATCAAACAGTACCCTTCATCGTAAAAATCCCCCTCCATCCTCACCTAAATCAGGGTCGATCCACCCCTTCAAAATGAATTCTTCTCCAAACTCAATGCTCCGTAAAAGTACGTGTTCTCAATGTCAATCTAAATCATGACAGAAAGAACATGATTACACTCACAACTAAACTCTTAAGTAAAACTTCTCTATTTATCCTGAACAAAATGCTGGCTCAATGAACATACCTTACACGCGGGTTCAAGTCTGCTTCCAAACTAACGTCGCATCTGCAGCACGTACGATAAAACCACTGAGATGCGAAACTCCCGTCACTGCTCTCCTTTAAATTGTCTATCCACCAATCATAACCTCTGATTTGTGACCCTGTGATTTGCATGTAGAAAACACTGTCTCCCTTCAGGTCCGCTTTCTATTATCCTATCACCGTTCATGGCTACCCGCGCCCTCCTTCCTACAAAACCCGGAAGTATTGTGGCTGAATTCTCCAATCTCAAGTGCCATGAAAGTCAAAGGTCCGCCTTTGTTCCTCCACAAGACCGGGAAACTATGCAATCCAATCCGCTATCTCTTCAGATTCCTGCGGTGAATTTAACCAATCCGGAAACGTCTTAATAGTAATACCCGTTTTCTCTCAGGTCCGCAGTGACGCGTCCACTGATATCAGCACAAATACAGCGCTAGTGCTTCTATTTTCGGAAATATCTTTGTAGTACTTCCCAAAAATATAACTGTTTCGAATCAATATTTTCACTATTATGTGTGTTGTTTCCTCATTAATAGAAATCAAGTCTTGGCTTAACCCGCCATAATTCCAAAGTATTCGGGGGCAAACACTACAGTATTGTTAAACCAAATTAATATCGCTATCCTAATGGGCACAACCTCATGGTAAATTACAAATACTATATTCTTCTAATAGATTAATCATATCATCTCCAAATGTCTGAGCGTTGTTAAGTGCACTGTAGGAAATTATACTTTAGAAAAGAGCCATAGTTTGCATTAGAAACCATAATTCAATAGGTGTTACGGAGTGAATAACAATACTACCATCTCTACACATTCTACGCTATGTTGGACCTTTTATAAAATTCAAATCAGTCCTACAAGAAATAATAATCATAATTGAAACCACAGCACAAACAAACAATGATAAACAGAAACTTTGGATTCAAGATAACGTTTTTTTGTAAGTGTCACCTGCTTTATAATACTCCCTGCTCCTGGATTATTATTCTAGGAAGTAATGAAGCTCAGTGTCACTATTCAACCCTAGATCAACCGCTCTGCAATTGCCTCTTGTTGTCTGATCCTCAGTTCCCAATCTCCTTCTCTGGTTCTGGGAATAATCTTTTGTATCCCATGGAACCTGATGATTTTCTCCGTATGATGTTTCTCCCTAATGTGTTGATAAAGAGGTCATCTAATGTCCTGATTTGTTATGGAGCGTTTATGATCCTAAATTCTGAGTTTTAAATTCCGTTTTGTACTTCCAATGTAGATTTTTCACATACACAGATTATAACATAAATGATTCCCATGCTGTTACAATTAATGGATTCCCTGATCAAATATCATTTGTTAGTGTTATATACAAAGACAACATACATTGCATGACACACAAAGATAAAATCCATTCGGCGGTTGTGGTAACCAATTTGAAATCCCTGTTCTCGTGGGCTCTATATAATTCCTTGTTACCATCTCTCTTATTGTAGGGCTTCGTTTAAAGACCACCCCAGGTTACTTTCCAATCATGTTCATTAAACCTGGCACTCCTTTCAATAAATTCCACTTCTTGCCTAAGGCTCCTGTATCCCCTACACTCTAACCGATGTTGGAGATTGTCCAATTCCTTAGAAAAATCCTTATCTGTGCTGCAGTTCCTACGTATTCTTATCATCTCCCCAAAGGGGATTCTTTTAATCACCAATACTGGGTGAGCACTCTCTGCCCTTAATATGGAGTTGGTAGCAGTGCTTTTTCTAAATAATCTGCTATTGATAGCATCCCCATCTATAAACATTTCCACATCCCAAAAATCTATTTTTTCTGTGTTATGATTCATTGTGAAAGTGATATTGAAGTCATTACAATTCAAGTAACCAAAATATTCAATCAATTCACTTTGAGTGCCCCTCCATATCATCAAAACATCATCGATGAAACGGACCTAGAAAAAAATATGATCCGTCCACCTGGAGGCATCCCGGCTCCAGGCATGCTCCCTCTCAAACCAGCCCATGAAAAGGTTGGGATGAGAGGGAGCAAACCTGGAACCCATCGCTGCACCCCTGATCTGATGGAACCATTCATCCTCAAAAAAAAAAGTTGTTATTCAAAATCAATGAACACATTTCCACTACCATTTTTGAGATCCCGTAAACGAGCACTGCGACTTCCCAAAAATTGATTCAAAGCCTGTCTACCTTTCTCATGGTTAATGCATGTGTATAATCCAACCACATCCAATGTGACCAGACTCATGTCTTCTTCCCATCTAATATCCTGCAATTTGTTCAAAACATCCATAGTATCCCTTATGTAGGATGGCAAATTAATGACTAATGGTTTCAAAAATAAAACGACAATTTCCGATAAGTGTTCGGTCATGCTCCCAATGCCCGACACTATCGGTCTCCCTGGTGGATCAGATCTGGACTTGTGCACTTATGATTATTATTTCTTGTAGGACTGATTTGAATTTTATAAAAGGTCTAACATAGCGTAGAAAGTGTAGAGATGGTAGTATTGTTAGTCACTCCGTAACACCTATTGAATTATGGTTTCTAATGCAAACTATGGCTCTTTTCTAAAGTATAATTTCCTACAGTGCACATAACAACGCTCAGACATTTGGAGATGATATGATTAATCTATTAGAAGAATATAGCATTTGTAATTTACCATGAGGTTGTGCCCATTAGGTTAGCGATATTAATTTGGTTTAACAATACTCTAGTGTTTGCACCCGAATACTTTGGAATTATGGCGGGTTAAGCCAAGACTTGATTTCTATTAATGAGGAAAGAACACGCATAATAGCGAGGATATTGATTCGAAACAGTTATAATTTTGGGAAGTGCTACAAAGATATTTCCGCAAATAGAAGCTCTAGCGCTGTATTTGTGCTGCTATCAGTGGACGCGTCACTGCGGACTTGAGAGAAAACGGGTATTACTATTAAGACGGTTCAGGATTGGTTAAATTCCCCGCAGGAATCTGAAGAGATAGCAGATTGGATTGCATCGTTTTTCCGGTCTTGTGGAGAAACGGAGGCGGACCTTTGACTTTTATGGCACTTGAGATTGGAGAATCCAGCCACAATACTTCCGGGTTTTGTAGGAAGGAGGGCGCGGGAAGCCATGAACGGTGATAGGATAATAGAAAGCGGACCTGAAGGGAGACGGTGATTTCTACATGCAAATCACAGGGTCAAAAATCAGAGGTCATGATTGGTGGATAGAAGATTTAAAGGAGAGCAGTGGCGGGAGTTTCGCATCTCAGCGGATTTATCGTACCGGCTGCAGATCGACGTTAGTTTGGAGGCAGACTTGAACCCGCGTGTAAGGTATGTTCATTGAGCCAGCATTTTTACCTAAGAGTTAAGTTGTGAGTGTAATCATGTTCTTCCTGTCATGATTTAGATTCACATTGAGAACATGTACTTTTACGGAGCATTGAGTTTGGAGAAGAATTAATTTTGAAGGGGTGGATCAAGCCTGATTTAGGTGAGGATGGAGGGGGATTTTTACGATGAAGGGTACTGTTTGATATACTAATGGCACTGGGGTTTTAATTAAGCATTTTTTAGTGATGAGATATTATGTCTTCATGTAGATTACGTTTACTGTGTGGAGAAGAAGGACATTTTTTTAAGGCTAAGAAGGACGTATAAAGACAATATATATAATTTCCAGTATTTGGTATCTACATCGATGTTTTGAAATCTAGGAGGTATGTTAAAATTGATTATTTTTCATTTTGGATCAAGTTATATATCCGAGGATATATGGTAAAATATGGTGGTATTGGGATTGCTGAGTACCTATACACGGCAACAGAATCATGGATTTGTGATAAATAGATGCATTAGAAACACGGTTTAGAATAGCGCCAGAGTTGGAGAAAGCCTTGACAAATATAGGGCGATTTAAGTAAGCTCAGAACAGGGGTATTTCTTTCTATCTCAGTAGATTGTCAAATAGGCAGTTCCTAGGATGAAATTGTGTTTTTGTGTATTTAAATCTTCTTAAAAAATCTAATAAGTATTGGATTGTGATATTATGTTTTCTTCATTTTACAGCCCTGATGATGTCCCAAGGGGGATGAAATGCGTTGGCTGTATAAGACTGTATTAATCAATTGACTGGCTGTATAAGACAGTATAAATCAACTGGCTGTACAGAGCATTTGACATTACTTGTTGGAGCACGTTTTACATGAAATTCTTGAAAATAAAGAAGTGAACTGGAAGTTGGTATCTGAATCTTAAGATTTTGGACTACAATATCTGATTGTTGGATAGATTTAATACATGCGCTCCTTCCGTTTTATGTACATATCTTTGGGACATTAGTGGCTTGGACGGTGGACAACTGGAAGTGGAGCGTCTGAATCTACAGACTTAAAAATATTGAAATACTGTTTTGAAAAACTCATCAGTGCACACAAAGTAGTGACCCTCATCGTTACTGTGAATTGAATCACCTAATAAAGGTTCATTGTATGTAAATGAAACTAGCAACTGTTCATAGGCCACCAAATGGCAGTCCAGGGCCCCAATAGTAGAGACAATACTTTAAAGGAAAAACAATACGGCACACTGTATGCCCTACTCATGCCCATCAACCCAACAAGTCATGAGTCATCTGTGCGGTGATCGAGGGGAACAGCGCTGTACTGCCTGCAGAGCCTGTATCGAAGAAACTGCCCCGTGATGAACTGGAGCTGATGTGGTTATTACTAAGTCTCAGGGAGGTTGCTGAAATAATCGCTGCCCGCTGTCCCTCGTGGACTTACTGTAGGGAAGAAGCTGTTCCCGGACCGCTCCCAGTAGGACGATGACACCTCCTCCAATTTGTATGCCGTGGGTCCAGGAAATGAAGTTCCAGCCAGACCCAAGCCCCCTCAGGTGTTTACAAAAAGAGAGTGTGTCCCTCATGGATCACCTTAAGCCTGGCGGGGAACAGAAGGCATACTGAAGAC
Source organism: Triturus cristatus (assembly GCF_964204655.1). Lineage (NCBI taxonomy): Eukaryota > Metazoa > Chordata > Amphibia > Caudata > Salamandridae > Triturus > Triturus cristatus. The sequence continues at coordinate 463,851,128 of NC_140591.1, forward strand.
CTACAGAACCCAGCTGTTTTTTAACTATCTGGAACGAAGCGCGCCGCCACTAGAAGGCCAACATGTTATGGGAACAAGGAGACCGTAACATTTTCCATAAGGAGGGGTGCTTTTTCACTTCCAGCATGCAACAGTGTGTCCTGGTCCTTATAGTTGAAGACCTGGCTACTATGGGCCAGGGCATCGCGTCAGGGATGGGTCGCTTCGTGGGGACTCGCTGTGCTCTCTCCACCATAAACAACTCGGATAATCCGGATGGGGCCACCACAGTGTGGAACCAGTCCTTGACTAATTGGGTAGCGTTTGAACACTCCACAACCTTTGTTGTTCCTACTATTCGGACATTGTTTCTACAAGCCCTCCCTACTGCATCGTCAACGTGTCCTGGAGCTGATGCACTTGTTGGCATAGGTGAGTAAGCTGTGAGAAATGGTCTGCCTGACAGGTGGATAGGGCCGAGAGGGTCAACTCGTTCATTTTGACTCTATCTGACAGTTTACGCTGGTAGTCTTTGAGAATGCTAATGTCTGTCATCATTACCCTAAGGCGCTGCTCAATTGCCACCTGCTATTCATTTATCTCCTGAAGGATGAGATCCAGCTTGTCTGCCTGGGCGGGGAGTATGGTGGGGGGAGACAATGTCCTCAGGTGTCTGCGTGACTGAGCTCTACGAGGTCACAGACCTGGAGTGCGAGCACGGACCAGTGTATCAAGCTTGTGTCTACTGAAGCCCATGACTGCCAATGATAATGTCTAGGAGAGCAGATGATCAACGCCAAGACTGGGCACTGTCCTAACCTGTAGTACTTCTCAATGGGTCAGACAGTCCAGGACAAGTCGAGTGGCTGAGACCCGCACCACGGGTCACTGCCGATGCCAGTGCCGCACCTCAGTTCCAGGTTCTCCGCTCACTAGGCTGTCCGTCGCAGGGCCAGCCCCATCAGGAGCACAATGCGCTGCAAAACCGCGCACCCCAATTGGCAACCGGCACTCCCAGCACAACACAGCAGGAAGGGGAGCAAAGCTCCAGCCCTGAGTCCCAGTAGTTCAGACCTGCATTGCAAAAATTTGTATGGATACCTCAGTGTAGGGTCGGGCCCCCTCAAACAAATGCAGGACTCAGCAGCCATGGGAACTGCAGAGGGCCTGAGTTCTCTGCAAGCGAGACCACATCCACTGGGCGGGCCCCCACTGTTCAGTCAGGTGTAGCAGGACAACCTGCCCACTACTACTCCTCTGCAGGCAAGGACCTCTCTTCCAGGCCCTCCCACGCCTCTTCTCACCTCCTCTGCCTGTAGGTCGCCCCACGGGCTAAATTCTGTGTCATGACCCGTAGCCCCAGCTGCATCGCAGCCCTCAGCCAGCACACCAGCCAGCACGCTTGGTCCTTCGACCTCACAGAACCGGGGCCTGAAGCAAGGATCGGCTTCTTCCTCACGCTGGGCCACCACGTGTAGTGGGCCGCCACAGTACCCCAAGATGGCTCACTAGGTTTATCACTGTCAAGGGCAGAAAATGGTCAATCTCAACAGTGGATGCTGCATACGGTGGGCCCTTTTGGCAGTATTGCAGGGCCCGGGTCCGGGAGCCTCCAGTTTAAGCGGCCGCCATCTTAGGCAGTTAGCCACGCCGCCCCAGCATGGACAAGCTTTTAGAGATTTGTGTACTCGGTGTATAGTTTGAGTGAGACTGCTAACACTGGGACAGGAAAGTCTCTAAGGTGTTTGGTTGCAACATCTGACTTTCTTTATTATCTGAATGACATTTAAGGTAGTCAGAGCAAACAAGACAGAAACAAAGTGAGACTGTAAGGCAGAGAAGCTCACAAATGAAGCAGAAAGTTGCAAAGTTAGTCACACCCAAAAAGATGCTACATTGCAAGAGCAGTTACAAGAACTAGGATTTTTCACTTTCGCATATATTTTCAGACAACCGCTTCTCGAGCTCACACAGCCCCAGCGAAGGTAAACAGCTACCAGCAAGCTGTACAAACACTGGAACTAATTCTTGAATGGACCTGGTTTCAAATATTATGAGAAGAATATGTGAATTTTAAGTGTATTTTATTTATATAGCGCTTACTGCCCCTGACGAGGCGTCAAATTGCTACTCCGAAACCCAATAAGGATTAGTAGTGAATTAGTATACTGAAATAGGAAATTAATTTGAGTGGTGGACATGTTAGTCTGTTATTTGGATTGGAGAAAGGGATAGTGGAGGGATAGAAGTAGGAAGGGTTTGCATTTATATAGCACTTGCTACCCTTGATGATGTGTTGAAGCGCTTTTTGGCTAGTAGCACGCTACTCTGGAACCCCCGAAGGATTATTGGTGAATTGGTATAGAGAAATATGAAATTAATTTGAGCGGTGGAAACTGAATGAACACAAGAGGGCATCACTGATTCCTACCTAGTGCCCATGCAGGTAGGGTCATAAAAGGTCTTCAGATAACACTCTCTTATGTAAGGGTGAAAAGATCCTACCACTGCCCAAACCATTACCGGATCACTCTGGTTGTTAATACTAGCAACAATGTTGGGGTGATGACGGTGAGCCAAATACTACCTATGTTAATGCAGCTCCAAATAAAAGGCCATGACCTGCCGTGGCAACACTACATTTGGTTATAACTGTGTGATCCCCGTGCACTCAGAGGTATATGGACGGTTTAACTGTGTAGTTTCGGCGCACCTTGTGAAACACGAAGTCCCGGCGTGTCTTTATCAATGCAAATGTGTTGTAAGAAAGAACATCTTCTCACTGACAAGGGCGCACTTAATATACGATGAAACACGCTGGTTTCTTCATCAGTTTTCTTTTTTATTCAAGATTTTTTAAAAATCCAAATGATAAGTTTCAAAGCTTTGTCAGTTCATATTAACAATCATATTCATCGTTCATTTCCAATGAGGTGAAAATAAATTTTCATGACAACCTTAGATGTCCACCCAATGCATTTCGGGTCAAGTAGAAGTCTGACCCTTCTTCAGGGGTTCAGGACAAAGAAAGGTCTCTGCAGCTGTTGGAGTTACACACTCGGCGTGTAGCGTTCATGCCGAGATAAGTGGCACAATCTCGGCATGGGTGAGATATTGGGATATCAAACCCCATAGGTATGCCTTGAAGTGGTCCCATACTACATTATTGTCGGTGGAACTGAGATTATTAGAGAAATACAGTCTTTCCATAAATAGAGGGTACCAGCTTGCAGACCAGTGCTTAATTTCAGCTGGTGGTTTCCGGTGCTCGGCACCAGCACTAAATTGTCAACATCTTATGACAACCTGCCACACGTTGGCGCTGTCTGCCTAATTTAGCAATGAGAACAACAATAGTCTTTTATTGATTCAATATTCATTAAAAAGGACTAGTACCTGCTGTCCAAGACTTATTTGTAGGTGCCTGGAATATTCTGAATTGTCACACTTGTAGGAATGTTGGTACTGTCATTGGTATGGGTGACATAATATGCAGTAGCCTCCTGACAAGGGCCCTGGCACTTATGTTTTTTTTTTTTGTTTGTTTTTTTACAAATTAAGTACTTTAATGCAGACACGTCTATTTAGCAACTTACTTTGGGCTACCACAAGTAGCTTTGACTTTTAGGGTTAATATGGAATGGTCAGATACAAAAATCTACCAACACGTAACCAAATCGCGCTTTGTGATCCTACACCATGATTAATACACAAAAAACAGCATTAATACAGGAGGTTTAACATTTTGGTCGCAAAAGCCTCTTTCCGAGTCAGAAATAATTTCCTGATTTATCGAAGGGATTATGCAAATAAAGAAAGGTCCTTTTGCGGTCACCCTGTGGTTTTGTGAATCACAGACTATGCAACTGAAAAATGGCTTTGTACCGGAGCCCCACGATCCACTACATGATGCAAAAATGGCGGCCACACGGTGCACTGGATCTGGTTATCAACAGAAAAGTTGCTCACAGTAAAGTAAGGATCAGTGCCATTCACTAACTCTGAAAAATGCCCGTTTCCACCTGCCAATGATGTCCTGCTCTCCTACTGTCCCAGCTTTTCCTAGTTAGGAAATGCAACTCTATTGAGGGTGCTTGTGATTGTCGATTACCTTTAAATGACAAACGTGTTTTTAAAGTGGGTCTGTCACACATTTATTCCTAATGAGGACAAAAGTTGTTTTTCCTAGGTGAACATTAGCACACCAACCCCTAGTACATGTCATCGTATACTCGGGATACTCTCAAGGGCGTAGCTTGGTCAGTAAAACAGGGAGGGGGGTGAGCTTCAGATTTTCAGGCAATCACACTGGGATATTGTGTCATTCATTATATTAGAAACCAAGGAAGTAGCAAGAACATTGAAATACCCCACAATGTAGTGAGCCACCCGGCCACTGCAATACAGTGTAGCGCAGTCAACTCCCTGGGTCGGGCGCGGATCAGGGAGTATTTATTAAAAGGTGACGTCAGCGCTCGTGGCTGACGGCACGAACTGAGCAACTGAGTAGACATCCTTTATTGGGCTCCGCCGTCAGTAGTTAGGCCTCCCGGCCCCACACCTCTAGAAGTCGGTTGAAGCCCCAACCGCATGTCCTAGGGATTGCCCCAGGCCCCCTTTAGGCTATCCGAGTACCTTGGAGGTATTACATCGGCGACGAGGTGAGAGCGGACCCCGCGGGCTGCCGCGTGGTGTGCGTGGGGGCAGGATTTTAGCCTGTTGCGGGGCAGAAGTTGCCTGTGCATTCTTGGGAGGAGGCGTGGCATGGCGTGGCATAGCGCAGCCGAAGTGGCGTACTTAGCTTACCCAGCGGCCTGGTGATCAGCAACTGCTCCGGTGAGGTAGTGTGTTTTAGCTGGAGGTGAGGTGTTCCCAGTGGTGATGCCAGATTCTCCGGACAGAGTTGTTGCCATGGGGGCAGCGGGAGCCCGGCCTGGTCGCATGGCCGCGAAGGCCCTCCCAGAGTTCAGCCAATTGGCAGACCCGGCGACGACGGCTCCTCGCTGGCGGAAGTGGTTGGGGCAGCTCGAAAACTACTTTGTTGCCACGCGGGAGACGGATAATTTAGTAAAGCAGTCACTGCTGCTGCTGATGGGTGGTGATAAATTGTATGACCTGTTCCAGGATTTGCCCGACACTGGTGACCGTGATGACTATGAGAAGGCGGTCAGGACCCTGACTCGCCATTTTGATCCGTAGTTCAATCCGGATTTCGAACATTTCAAGCTGCGGCAAGCAAAACAACGTGACGACGAGTCCATAAACATGTTCTTCGCAAGGCTGACGAAATTGGCTAGCACCTGTGTGGGTATTGACCGGCAGTTCGAGACCAGAGCCCAGCTGATAGTGGGGTGCAAGTCCGTGGAGCTCCGCAAGTTGATCCCACGGCAGCCGGGATCACGTTGGATGACATCTTGGTGTTGGGATGGTCGCATGAGTTGGTTGACATGAGGGCCGGTGAGATGGAAATAGCGCTGGCGCAGAGGTCTGGAGGAACCCAGCCGCTGTTCTCGATGCCCGCCAAGGAAGAGAGGGTCGAGGCGCTGAAGAAGGGGTATGGTCAAGAGATTGGAGTTGGCGCCAAATTGGAGGAGAGGCACCATAAGTGTGAATGCCGAAACTGTGGTATGGGAGCGCATGCACCGAGAGTGTGTCCTGCACAAGGGAGACAGTGCCTCAAATGTAACAAGTATGGACATTTCGCCAAGGTGTGCCAGAGTGGGGCGCTGCAGGGTGAAGGTAGGCCTCAGGGACGGGGACTCCCGAAGAGTGCAAAGGCGGTGACGGAGGAGGATGATCTGAGTGACCGGTGTCAACAACTGGCGGTCAGTGAGGACAATGAGAACAATGTGTTTGTCATTTCCCACATCCGGGGGGGTTAACACTGCCAAGAGATCGCCCCCTACGTGCCAGGTGTGGATTGGGGAGTCGTGTGTTCGGGCCCTGATCCACACAGGAGCGTCAGTAAACATCCTGGACGCTGATCAATATAAGAGGCTCAACCCGAGGCCTCGGCTGATGCAGACAGCAGTCAGAATCCTCACGTACGGAGGAAGCACTCCGATTGCGTTGCAGGGAGTTATTGATGCAGAGGTCAAGTACAAGGACAGCATCACCAACACTCGATTCTATGTCACGTGTGCTCGGGCTGGATCGCTGATAAGTTGCCACACAGCCGAGGATCTGGGGTTGGTGATGTTCGCAAGACACATCCACCAGTCACAGGCAGATTCTTGCTGAGTTCCCCGAGCTCTTCTGGGGGTTAGGTTGCCTGAAGGGAGTGGAAGTTCGGCTACATGTGGATGAGACTGTTCAACCGGTGGCGCTTCGTCATCGAAGGGTGCCGTTCCATCTCCGACCACTGGTGGAAGCCGAGTTGGACCACCTGGAATGGGACAGTGTGATCGAAAGGGTTTCAGGTCCCACGCCGTGGGTGTTGCCACTGGTTATAGCACCCAAGCCCAAGCAGCCGGGGGCCATTATGCTGTGCTGTGCGTAGACATGAGACTACCCAACAAGGCCATACGCAGGGAGAAGCACATCACCCCGACCATTGACGAAATTGTCACAGACCTCAATGGCGCACAGTGGTTTTCAAAAGTGGACTTGAATTCTGGGTACCATCAATTGATGCTAGCAGAGGAGTGTTGATACATTACCACGTTCTCTACACACGTGGGGCTGCGACGGTTCAAAAGACTACGTTTTGGGGTATCATCGGCGGCGGAAGTGTTTCAAGAAGCGGTACGACAGGCACTATCAGGCCTCGTGGGTATTCTCAACGTCAGCGATGACATCCTGATCTACTCGAAGTCGCTTGAGGAACACCATGTGAGGTTGAGAGCAGCTCTGCGGAGACTGGGGGAACAAGGCTTAACCCTGCATCGCAACAAGTTGATTTCTATGCTACGGAGGTCGAGTTCTTTGGCTATCGGTTCTCAGCCCGAGGGTTGCCGGTGGACCCGGCTAAGGTGGAGGCCATCAGGAAAGCAGCGATTCCCCAAACGACCTCCGAAGTGCGGAGTTTCCTGGGAATGGCCAACTACTGTGGCCAATTCATTCCTCGTCTGGCCACCATCTCGGAACTTCTCCGGTGGCTCACCAAAAAGGATGTACCGTGGCAGTGGTCCGATAAGGAAGCACAAGCGTTCGCCGACATCAAGAAGGCTCTACTAAAAGGTGCAACAGTGGCATATTTTCGACCGGGAGCGGCCACCGTACTTATAGTGGATGCGAGCCCGGTTGGATTGGGGACCGTACTGCTACAGAGGACAGATCATGATGAGTGGGTGACTATAGCCTACGCCAGCTGGGCCTTCATGGTGGTGGAGACCCGTTATGCTCAGATCGAGAGAGAAGCCGTGGCCATAAGATGGGCGTGTCAACACTTCCACATATACCTGTGTGGGCATGAGTTCACAGTGGTGACCGATCACAAGCCGCTGGTGTCTCTCTTCGCGGGCACGGCCAGGAATGGGCCTCCACGAATTGAGAGGTGGGCTGTCCAGAGCCAGGAATACTGTTTTGAAGTGGTTTACCGCCCTGGGGAGAGCAACCCAGCTGATTAATTGTCTCGCCACCCTCTAGCCCTGAGTTGTGTCCAGGGGCAAGAGGTGGATGAAGGAGCTGAGGTATTCGTAAGGCAATTGGTGGAGGAGGCTCGCCCTCAAGCCATGCTCTTAGAGGACATCAAGGAAGTGTTGCTGCAGGATGAGTGTCTGCAGGAGATTGCCCGCACATTACGTGACCATCAGTGGAAGTGGTTCCTAAGAGGAAATAACAGCAGAGCGGCCGAAGACAAGGAGTATTGAGAAGGTCACTGGAGGTGCCGAGGTGAGCCGAGTGCGTCAGGGGACGGTATCATCCTACGGGGCTCACGATTAGTGATACCGGAAGCGCTGCGGGGCCGGACTGGTGATCTGGCGCATCAGGGACACCAAGGGATAGTGAAAACCAAGGCCCGTCTGAGAACGAAAGTATGGTTTCCGGGCATGGATCGGCTTGTGGAGGAGAAAGTACAGAATTGCCATGCCTGCCTGGTGACGGGAGCTGACCCTCCGGAAGAGCCGATCATGACGGAAGGGCTGAGCCTATCGCCATGGGCGCAAGTAAGTTTGGATTTCAGAAGTTTTCCAGATGGGCGGCAAATGGCCGTGTTTGTTGACAGTCATTCAAAGTTTCCGGTGGTGGAAGTGGTCACGTTGACAGCTTTTGAATACATCCAGCCGGTACTGGAGAAAACTTTTGCATTGCTTGGGATGCCGGAGGAATTCTGAACAGACAATGGGCCGCCGTTCCATGGACAGAAGTTCCGTGATTTACTCGGTAGGCATGGCATACGACATCAGAAGATAACTACACAATGGCCCCAGGTGAATGGAGATGTGGAGCGGTTTATGAGAACTTTAAATAAAGCATTGCGGATTGGGGTGGCGCAAGGCACCAACCTGGAATCCTGTTTGCATCAATTTCGAAGTGCCTATCGTCAGACACCGCACTGCACAACTAAATGCGTGCGCAATGACCTCCTGATGAAAAGAGCAGTGAGAGATGGTATACCGAGCAGTGAAGCGTGGACTCCTGCGGTTCTGGACGTGGAGCGGTCCCAGGCTCGCCGATGAGGCAACAATGAGCGAGCAAGCAGGAAAAGAGGGGCTCGATGGGCCGACATCACAGTAGGTGAGTATGTGGTGGGAAAAGACCGACACCCCGGATCTAAGTTCCGCACGCCGTTTGAGCATGAGCTCTGTAAGGTAGTGAAGGCACAAGGAACTCTCATTGTGGCTGAGAAAGGAGATCAGAGGATAACCCGGAACATGTGCTGGTTCAAAAAGGCTTGTGGTCCGAGTGAGGCAGTGTCAGAGTCCGATAGAGAGCTGTGGGACGAAGCAGATGCTGAAGTGCCGGTGGAAGGTAGCCTGTTGATCGAGACTACCCCCGAAGAATAGGGAGGTGTGGCCGAGCAAAGTGGACATTCGGATTGCCGTGAAGCTGCCTTTTGAGGCTGTTTATGTACGTGACTTTAATGACTTTCTATGTTGTTTGGTTGATCTACATTTATAGGTTGGATGGGATGTAGTGAGCCACCTGGCCACTGCAATACAGTGTAGCGCAGTCAACTCCCTGGGCCGGGCGCGGACCAGGGAGTATTTAATAAAAGTTGACATCAGCGCACGTGGCTGACGGCACGAACTGAGCAACTGAGTAGACGTCCTTTATTGGGCTCCGCCGTCAGTAGTTAGGCCTCCCCGGACCCACACCTCTAGAAGTCGGTTGAAGCCCCGACCGCATATCCTAGGGATTGCCGAGGTCCCCCCTTTAGGCTATCTGAGTACCTTGGAGGTATTACATACACTTTGAACAAAAGTACTGAAGGAATCAAGAAACTGAAGCAAGTGAGCAGGACCCTCCCTATGAGAGCTATTTGTCTCTTCAAACCAAACATCTATCCATGTATCCACCATCTCATCTTTACATTCTGTCATCCATTCATTCTGTTATCCATCATTCAGTCTTTCACCATTCAGTCATCCACCCTTTTGCCCATCCTTTCCCCCATCCATCATTTCACCCATTCACTCACCCATGCATCCTTTTACCCATTCAAACATCCATGCATTCTTTCATCCACCCATGCATCCTTTAACCCATCCACTCTTTCACTCATGAATCATGTTATCCATTCACCAACCTACGCATCCTTTCATCCATTTACCCACCCATGCATCATTGTATCCACCCATGCATTCTTTCACCGAACCATCCTTTCACTCACCCACTCGTCCTTTAACACAACCACGTTTTTGTTCATACCTTCACCCACCCATGCATCTTTTCACCCATCCTCTCACCCACTCAGGTATCCTTTCACCCATCTTATCACACATCTACCCTTTCACCCATCTTTTCATTCACTCACGCATCCTTTCACCCATCTTTTCACTCTCCCATGCATCCTTTCACCCATTCACTACTTTACCCATCCTTTCACTCACCCACTCATCCCTTAACCAATCCACTCTTTTGCCCATCCTTTTACCCGCCCATGCATCCTTTCACCCATCTCCCCTTTATCCCATGCATCCTTTCACTATTCACCCTTTCACCCTTCCACTCTTTTACCCATCCTTTCACCCACACACATTCTTTCACCCATCTTTTTTCCCACTCGCAAATCTTTTCACCCATCCCCCTTACACCCATCCTGTTACACACCCATGCATCCTCTTACCCACCCTTTCACTCATCCATTTAGCCTTTCACTCATCCACTCTTTTACCCTTACTTTTGCCCACACATGCATCCTTTCACCCATCCTTTCTCCCACCCACGCATCATTTCTGCCATCCACCCTTTCACCCACGCATCCTTTCATCCACACACCCTTTCACCAGTCATTTCACCCACCCATGCACCTTTTCACTCAACCTTCCTTTTAACCTTTCATCTGTCTTTCCATTTCCTATCTTTCTTTGGTAATGAAGACCTTTTTTCTGGTGAGTTGCAGAGAGAAGAGGCCCACAGAAAAACCTACCCCCGCAGTAACTGATGCCCCTGTGAGAAACAGCGCGTGTGACGGGCTTAAGGGCCAGTGGAAAGGGAAACGTGCGTGGATTGTGAGGGGTACTTAAAACACAGTATTTAAAAAAATATATATATTGATGTTTTAAGATCTTCAAAACCGAGAGGAGAGGGTGTGGGTGTGGGTGTGAGAGAATTGTTGTCTGAGTATTTTTACAAATCCCAAGTGTAATCCGAGAGCCACCTTACCATACCCGTCTGAATGCTCCTTTACCCAACTATTTATTTAAAAAGACATTTATCAGGGTGGTGTAACACCCCCAAGCCGCCCTCCCATCTCCCCCGCAGCTATCTATGCCCCTAGTTACTCTTCTGATTGGCTATTGTGTATGCAACTTCAGGAAACTAGGGTTTCCATTCTTTTGTAAACATTATGTGTCAGGTCATGTTTAAAGGATAATAGAGACTGCTGCTTGCAGTTCGCCTCATGAACACTAGATGACAGACTTGACGTTTGAATGTAAGAATTCGAATCACTGTTGCAATATCGGCCCCAAAAAACAACTAAGAACAGAGAAGTGGCTGTGTCTTAACCAATGATCTTCAGGGCCACCTAAATACTTCTTTATTCATACTGTGATCATGGTTCCATCCATTCAAGAAGCTTTACCAAAGCCAATAGGTCAAGCACCACGTAGACATTGCCACTGTATGATTGCAATAAAACAAAAAAGTAAAAAAATATTTCCCGATGAGGCAGTTTTACTAGATGTTACTTAAATAACAAGCCTTTCAGTTACACCATGCATTTTACAATCAGGAGGCAAGAATAAGTGTCCACCTTACCAAGCACTCAAATCACAGGCAGGTACACTACAATGCTACAAAGTCACTTAACACTTTATAACACAACACTTTAAAAATAAGTTGGTCAAAATAACATAGATGGCATTCAAAGGCAATATGAAAAATACATAAAATAAATGGCTGTACTTTGAACTTGCTTTTACACTGAAAAGACAACTTTCTAGAGGATGTGAACAAAGTGCTCAGGCTTTGTGCAGCCCCTCAAAGTGAAGGGCGCCAATGGGTAAAGTGGGCTGACCCATTGCCCCATGCTCTATGGCTATGCTATGGTGGGCCGAAGCAAAATGCGAATGGCAATTTGAACGATCAGTGGATGAAACCCGCTAATCAAAAGTCCTTCTCTGTATGCATATTATGTATGCATTTTCTGGAAAACAATAGTTTGGCAAGGCTAGTAATGAACAAAGAATTTACGGGGAACACTATTACAGAAGAGCATAGTTACCTTAGGTATCCTGTAGTCCTGATATGTTCTCATCCTATGCATGTTTTAAAAGAATAGAAAACAGCAAACAAGAAGTGATGACACGATTACATTTAGGAATTAAATGAAATTTAAATGAAGAAACGCTGCCATCCAGGGTATTTCCCTCACGTAGACATCTTGTCCTTTAACTGAATCTGCCATGAACCACCTGCATATTGCAATCAATTCAAAGTTCACCTCTATTCATCGTAAGCGATTCCTAGGAAGAGAGAGTTCCGCCTTTAGTTGGCATTGCATTTGCCACACCCTCTGAAAGGTGGCTGGTAAAGAAGAGAGCCCTGTATAGAGGAAAGACACATTTTTAGGTCGAGCATTTGAGACCTCTTGTATATACTTTAGTATATACTTTAGTATATATACTTTAGTATATACTTATATGTGTATGTACTTGTCTGCTTCCGCTTAGGAACTTTTGTTTTCTGTTCACCTGCCTCTATTTAACTGTCTTGATTGAAACATGACCAGCAGAGGTCAGTAAAATACCAGATTTACTTTCTGCTGAGGGACTTTTACTTTTTTTTATTTTTCTGGCAACTGCCTCTATTTAACTTTCTTGATAGAAAAAGACTAGCAGAGGTTAGTAAAATAACAGAATCACTTTAGCATTCTCTAGATTCCAGTCCATAGAAATTGTCTTCCGTGAGCACCCGTAGACAATAATATTTTTTTCAAATCTTGTATTTTCAGTGATATGACCACCGAAGGCTCTGCCTTTATATTAAAAACAGAGTTTTGGACTATACCATTTCCCGCTGAAAGTAAATATTTCTCTCCATGTGTTCCCATACCTGGCGTGTCACCAAGTCTGGTGCTTACTTTCCCTCCATGTTGAAGAACAGTAGATTTTTCAGCACCCAGGCTAATGTGCTGCATAGCTAAATACATATAAGGTCCCAAAGGCGAGACCGAATGCATTGCAAATGCTTGTTGGGCACACTAGCACTTATTTTAAAAACATAGCTTGAAGCCCGCACCACCTGAGAAGCGCGCATTTTCTTCCCCTTTGATGAGGTTCATTGGAACAGCAGTGGGGACTTGTACGCTTCTTTACATCATAAAAAGGCCGGGATGTGTACATTCACAGGGGTGGACTTTGGACTGTTGTTTCAACAGGAAACATTTTTTATGATTTAAAAAAGCATGTTTTAATTGGTTCATTTGAGCTTTTCTTCAAGTGGACGCCTAAAACGATCCTTGCAAACAGTAGTTTTGTTTAATCAAGTGTTCAATCTGAGGCAACCAGTGCTTTCACAAGATCATATCTCGGAATTCTCAAAATGCAGCGGAACGAGTTTCAGGTGCAGCAGAACGAGTTTCAGGGGCTGCTACTCGTGACATTGCGAACCTACTGTGGGTGGCTGGTGACAAAAAACTTGTTTAGTTTAGGGATTGATATCAATGTGGTTTAGCCTACTTCAAAGCTTGCTAATGATTTTTTTGGGTAGATGAGAAAGTGAGAATCATAGTGAGGAGCTGATTTGCCTAAGATCACACAATTTGTTTAAGAAGTGAAACTATGACTGTGACTACTTCACATGTTTTTCTTTGGTCTTTGCAAAACCTGCAGTGTGCGCTGATTCCTTCCGATCTCGCTAGCGTTATATAAAACTCAAATATTAATTATAATAATGCCATTTTTAGGTCTACCTTGGAAGAATCCAGGCAGAGTATGGCATTGCATATCATGTGATGGCTCCTCCCAGCACTGTCAGAACTGACCTTATGAAATTTACATTTTGACAGCCTTTTAACTGGTGCAGAGCGTGCATTTTGTCCTCGTTGCACTCCATTGGAAGGACTGATCAAATGACACTTTATTTTCTGGCACACATCTATGTCCTTTTAAACCAGTTTCCCTCCGTTGGTATACTATAGCCATACTATAGCCATTGTTACTTACAACATTATAAACGCTAGCATTTTAACAACCTCTGCAAAGTGGCAGAAGAAGAATGAGTCGATTCTAAGGCAACAAATACGTGCCCATTTTTTTTCTTCCTTTGCAGAGCTTTTACAAATGAGATTCCCACTCCAACATTCCCCATGTTTATGACTCATTAAAGGAACTCCTACAATTGCCTTATTAACCTTCTTGCTTACTCAAATTTGCTTGAAAATAAACCATTTGCGCACTCTTTTGTCAAAATATTCCGGGGGGGAGAACTCCCCCAAATCCCTCCTCCGATGGCTGGACTCCCTACGCTCGCTCGCCACAGGTCACACATCCCGAACTTTTACCCCACACCACTTTCTAATGTCAGCAGCCGCCATTGTTCATTTTGTTCTGCGATGGATGTACAAATTTGTCACATCATAATGACAATCTGACAGATGTACAGAATTGTATAGCATTCATTTTAAAGGGGCAGGCTTCTGATTGCAAATCCTACTGAATGGAATGCAAATGCATGTGCAGCCCTACGTGGGATAGCAGGCCCGTATCCCCGCATTTACATTCTCAACATGCCTCCTACTTGTGTTTTTACTGCGGTCTGTTTCCATTGCAGAGGAAGGAACTGAAATCAAAAAATAAATAAACATACTATGAATGTACGAGAGCCTACATTCACAAAATGGAAGCTGTCAAAAACGGACAGCTTCCACTTTATGAATAGATACACACCTTTTGGGTGTTCATATCCGATCAATGGCATGCTGCTGCAACCCATTGATAAGTTGCACTTTTATTCGTAAGGATAGGGGCACACTCCTTTCACGCCCCTTCCTTCTTCTGAATTGAAGTGAGTCACAAAGTGCACATTGTGAGTTGGGAATACATTAGCACACTGTAACATGCCTTTGTATAGTTGCAAAGCCTACACATTTGATAACTACAGACTATGCAACCACAAATAAAATTCGTATATCCTGGCCTAAGGTCCTGACATGCAAAGGTCTTTCCAGTAGCAAACCCTGCAATTCCCAAAAATCATAGAGGTCGCAACTGCAAAAGATCATTTTACAGTTTACAAATCCCCTTTATTAGTCGTAAAAGTATTTTCCACTTGTAAAAGGGCTTTTGCGACCCTTTCTCAATCACAAATGGGAGTAGGCATGAAAAGTCCGCCCCCCTTGCGCTCTGTCATTTAGAAAGACGTAAATCAATGGTTTTTGACTGCAGCTGAGGTTGTAAACCATAGGTCAGATACCTACTTGTGATGGTAACTGATTTGCAAAGGGGACGCTGTCCCCAAGGTAAAGCTAGTCATTTGGGAATTGGCAGTGATTAAGTGGACCACTGCTTGCTACACCTGGTGTCTTATCAAACTAGCCACATAGGTCAGCAAAGCAAAGGCCATCCCCGTTTGCAAATCAGTCAGTGTGCAATTTGCACATCCATAGTTTGCCAACAGGGCGGCCAGATGGATAAAGTCATTTAGCTATCACAGCACTTATGATTAGCTAAATCACAGGGGTTGCGACAGCTAAATTGCATTTTTAAATGGTGACTATCGTTGTGGGATACTTTACAGAATCTTATTTCTTTAAAAAATGGAAGGGTGCATGAAATACTCTTGGTACAGCAAAAGCTAAATCCACCTATAGCTGTTTATTTACTGCAGAAACTGAATACTTAGAATTGTTGGGAAACTTGGTTTTTGTGCATGAGTGAATTGGTGGGCAAACTACCCTGGTGTTAGCATGTCAGTATTATTGATCTGTAATCATACGCCACCAAGGTTCTATATGTATGATCGATAGGTTAACAAGCGATATGCTACCTCAGTACATACCAACTGGAAGGGACAGAACATGGAGCGAGGACCTCGTCCCATAGCAATAATGCTTGACATACCTGCGATCAGCATAGCGCAACCCTTCAAAGGATTTTGAAAATCCGCCAGAATACTGAAGAAAGTATCAAGGCAATGCTTATACCCAGAAATGGGATAGATGGCTCAATCATTGGACCTGGGGAAAAAGAAAAAAAAAAAAAACCTCAGTCTCTCAATGATCCCATTTCAAAAGGCACCAAAAAGATCTTTTATCAGGATTCCCTATTCTGGCCAAGTCCAGCTTGGAGACCTGCAAGGCAGAAGCAAACCATTCATTGACAGAAGGAGGTGAAGGGTCCTTCCACTTCTTGCATATCTCCCTTCTAGCGAGAAGTATAGCAAAGAAGACTAACTTTTTCGCCAATGTGGAGACCCCCTCTAAAATTCCAAAGATCACTAACTGGGGATCTAATATTATGTTGAAGTCCACTGAGGTTGACAGAATCTTACAAATAGCTTCCCAGAACTGCGACAAAAAAGGGCACTCGTAAAACATGTGGATATCCGAGGCAGCCAAGAGACCACACCTAGCACACACTACCATATTCCCCTGAGTAAACTTGGAGAGGCGAAGGGGAGAGTAGTAAGCTCTATGAATAGTATAAAGGTGGTTCTTGCGCAACCACGCCGGTTTCACGACATCCCACATCGTACTACATGATGTACCCCATAATTCTTGCAGGTTAGTATTACTTATATCTGGCCCCCAAAGCTCATCCGGTAACAAAAATACCCCATCCATCTCCTCCAAGATCAAATTGTACCATGACGAGATCTCTTTCTTAGCAGGGGGTTTGTCAATCAACAAAGTTATAAGAGTACTATAACCACCTATTGGGAACTTAATTCTCCGAGAGGGCCGTGCTGTATAAGATCGAGACCAACTAGACATCTGCAGATATTTTAGCCTAGCTAGGCCTCGGCCAATCCTCCCACTCAAGCACTCCCAAGAGAGCAATTCGCCGTCAACAAATAGGTCTCCCCAAAACTCCAACCCTGCCTCCCTGATGGGTAATGCTAGCAAATCACACAACCAGGGCGGAGGATCAGGCAGATCCCATAAGGGAGTCCTACAGCCATAATACCCTATTTTAATAGCTTTTAGAACCTGGGCCCAAGTCCTTGCCATCCCCAATAGGATCTTCAATTTAATCTTTTTAAAGTACTTGGGATCTCCAAATTTCAAAAGGAATCCAGACTGGCTAACCCCTTCTCCAATAAGCAAAGTGGTGTATAGAGTTCCCACCCCATACTCTAATGGTTTCTTTAACAGCATCCTGGCATGAGAGAGCTGGAACGCCCATGCATACAACTGGATGTCCGGAGCAGCCAACCCCCCCTTTTCCCTACGCCTCCTTATCTTTTTCCACGAGATTCTTGGAAGGTGTTTATTCCAAATGAATGTATTGATCTCGGCCTGAAATGTTTTAATAAAAATTGGATCGAAATACAGGGGAATAGTGTTAAAGAGAAAAGAAACCTTTGGCAAGACGGACATCTTGACCAAATTAGACCTTCCCAATAACGACAGTGGAAGATGGGACCAGGACTGAAGTAACTTACGGCAGTCCTTAACTATCCTGGAAAAATTGATATTGACAATCTGGTCTAGATCTTCTACAATATCAAGGCCCAGGTATCTCAACTTCTTTCCTGGCCGAATACCAGCAATACACAAACTCTGGTCCATACCCCAAGTCATCATCTCGGTTTTTGTGGCATTGATCTCATATCCAGATACCTCCCCAAATGCAGAGGCTAGCTTTAATATTTCTGGAAGAGCCATATGGGCATCTGATGTAAAAATGAGGATGTCATCTGCGTACAAGGCCACTTTTCTCTCCCAGCCCCTGCACGCAAACTCCTTGATATTAGCATTATCCCTTAAGCTTTGGGCAAATGATTCAGCGTACAGATCAAACAGGAGCGGAGAGAGAGGGCAGCCCTGCCGTGTACCCCTCGAGATGTTAAAGGGATCGGATAGACTTCCATTCACCAGTACGCATGCACTTGGGTCTGATATAAAAGACCAATAGTCCGGCGAAACCCTGTTCTCACCCCGAACTTCGCCAGGGCCTCCAACAGATACAGCCAATTGACTCTGTCAAAGGCCTTGGCGGCGTCCAAGGTAAGGACCGCCAGGGGGGAAGACTCCAAAACTGCCAAGTCTATAGCCCCAATTAAGTCAAATGTCAGTTCATATAACTGCCGCCCCTTGACGAACCCCTTCTGGTCAGGGTGCAAGATATTAGGGGCTACACAAGCTAATCTATTGGCCAGAATTGATGCAAATAGTTTATAGTCTACATTCAGTATGGAAATAGGCCTATATGAACTACATGCCGTGGGTATTTTCCCTGGTTTCAGAATTACTGTAATGGACGCACTGTCCCATGACGTCGGGGGAAGCTCACCAGCCAGTAGGATGTTATTAAATAGTTGAGCCAGGAAGGGGACAAGTTCCCGCTCAAGTGTTTTATATAATTCGGACGGGAGGCCATCTGTACCTGACGCCTTCCCCTTTTTGGCATTAAGTATGGCCTTAATAACTTCCTCCTCCGAGATTTCACCATCCAACATTTCGCTCTGTTCAGTAGAAAGTGCTGGAAGTTCAATCTTGCTAAGCCAGTCTTTAATGGTGCTTAAACTAATGTTCTTGTCTTCACAATAGATATTTTGAAAAAATTCTCTAAAGGCAGATCTAATATCGTCATCTCGGGAGAGTGGGGAGCCATTGACATTAATCACCTCGATGTTATTCCGGACTTGGTCCGTTTTGGTTTTCCATGCCAATAGCTTCCCCGCTCCTTCTCCATATTGAAAATGTGCAAGTTTGCTGGCCTCCCACCTTTCTTGAGTCCGCTGATTTAGAATCGAAGCTAGCTGGCCCTTTAAGGAAAGTAAACTCTCAGACAACGAAGAGTGAACCGCTTCTGTATTATAGTCAGCGACTTGATCTAATTGGGTCTGAATCTTAGCAATATTAGCTTCCACTGATGTCACGGCCTCCCTATATTCCTTCCTCCTGTACGCCATTTTATTTGTAATGAGACCTCTCAAAAATGCCTTCAGAGAGTCCCACACCATTCCGATGCCTGCCGATCCTAGATTTACCCTTAAAAAATGGCTCACCTCAGATTTAAGAAAAAGAACGTCTTCTGGGTGGGAGAGTAAGGAGCGATCAAAAGACCAACTCCTAGCCGGCGCCCTTAATAATGATATAAGATCCAAAACTACAGCTGAGTGGTCAGATAAATGTATTGGAAGGTATTTAATATCTTTAACAAGATCTTCTAAGGAATGGCTAATTAATACAAAGTCTATTCTGGACCGATGGCGGTATTTGTAATTTCTATAAGAGACTCCCAGCTGTTCACCTGCCCTTAACCTCCAGATATCTACGTATCCATACTGCTTCATTGCGTTTAGCAAAAAGGACCTTGATTTGGATGGAATTAAAGAACGACTGTTGTGAGATTTGTCCAGTGTGGGATTTAGGACAATATTAAAGTCACCTGCAAAAATTACAGGTTCTGGAAAGGACAGGAGGTGAGAAAAAATTACCTCCAATGATGACGGGTCGTCCTGATTGGGACCATAGTACCCCACAAGAGTAATCTGAGTACCCGAAATGGAGAGAGAAGCAATAACCCATCTACCTGCAGGATCAACTTTAAAATCTAACAACCTCGCCCTGAGATGTTTTTTTAAAATAAGCGATACCCCCCTACAGGTCAAAGACTGGGAAGTAGAAATTGCAAAGTCGATCCACTTATTCCCTTTAACTAACTCATCCATTTCATCTTGAATCAAGTGTGTCTCCTGCAGTACAATGACCTGTGCCTCTGAGTCTCTAAGGTATTGTAGTATTTTCCTAGCCCTAGCTTTGGTACGCAGGCCGTTCACATTCCATGATATTATCTTTAGACTAGCCATAGCCATAAAAGCTTGCCCTAATGACTGACCCTAGGAACACCAAACCTTGCATGGAGGCGTAAGACCTCATTATCTGACCTGACCTTATACCAAACAGCAGCATATCTAAGGTTATCATACTCCAAGCAACGTACAGTAGAACGCTAAGATAGCACATGAGGAATTTTATAACCATTTTACCCCGTGACCCTCCCAACCCCCCTTCCTCCCCTTCCCTTCCACACCCTCCCTCCCATGGAGAACCCGTGGTGTATCTAACCGGATCTAGTCCAGCAGATGGCACCCCTATCTCAAGCCCCCGTGTTCCCCACCAACCCCTGAACTGAAATTCCCTCCAACGTGTTCAAAGTAACCGTTTATGTTAACGGAAGATAAGTTTATAAACGAGAATGTATATAAAAAATAAAAAAAAACTACATGAGAAAAAAGAAGTAGGAAGGGGTTATAGACAAATATGTGTAACTATTTCATTGCCCATTCCCCCTCTTTTCCACCCCTCCTTTCTTAGCTTTATATATATATATATATATATTTTCCTTTTTTCCTTCCTTCCTTCCTTTTTTTCCTTCTCCTCCTTTCCTTTTTTTTTTTTCTTCCTTCCCTCCTTTTTTTCTTTTTTCTTCAGAAATTATTATTATTATTTCTTTCTCAAATACCTGCAATTACGGAATTATACCTAGCACTCAGAATCATTCCTTTCTTAAACTGTAAATTACAAAACATACATTTTAACCTGCTGTCTTATTGCCCAATTCTAAAAGGAGCTCATCAGCAGCTTGCACCGTACTTATATTGGACATCTTATTGTTAAACATCACCATCAAGGTGGCTGGAAACACCAACTGGGCAGTTGCTCCCAACTTTCTAAATACATCAAGCCGCCTGCCAAACTCCCACTGTTTCTCTAACGTGACTCTAGAAAGATCGGACCTGATAAGAAAAGTAAATCCCTTTCCGGGAAGGGATTTTTGTTTTAAGGCTAAGTTGAGAATCCGCTCTTTAAGGGCGTAGGTATGGAAATTGACAAGGATTTTGCGAGGCTTAGATCTTTGTTGATTTCTCCTAAACGGGTCCCTATGTACTCTTTGAATGTCGATGGTCAGATCCTCTAAAGTTTGATCTAGACACAACGACTCCTTCAATAATTGCACCACATAGGCTTTAACATCCGAACTTTCGGAACCCTCCGGTACATTAAGTATGCGGATATTAGATCTTCTGGCATTGTTCTCTAACACCTCCATCCTGTCTAGTAGGGCCTGATCCTCCTTCCGCAACTTAACAATATCCTCCTCAGCTTTATCTAAGTGCATAGACATCACAGCGACAGTCTCTTCTAACTCTCCCATCCTGGAGGTTAGCCCATCGATCTTTTTGTCAAGGGATTCGCAATGGTTGCGGATGTCCATCTGGTTGGCAGAAGATTCTTCAAACCCTTTTTTAATATCTCGGGATAGGGATGAAAACATTGCTAGTAAGGAGGCCGCAGAAAATGTGCCCTCTGTATCAGGGTTAAATGTAAAGGCTTGCTGCTGGTCCAAATATAGGGGAACTTCCAAGCCTTCTTTAATTGACCCAACGCCAACAGTATCTAATTGGGCTCCACTCCCCAGGGGTTCGCGTATTAACGGACCAGACAAGCCACTGGACGGTAGATCTCCCTTGGATGAAACCAACTCCACCGTAGAGGAAACATGCACCGAAGCGGACAATACCCCTAAGGGGGGACAAGAGGCAGGCATGGAGTCTGAAACTGAAGTTGGAACATCCATGACGTCCAGAATTTCAGGAACAGGTATTTCTACAGCCCCTAAATCCATTACTGACAGGGAGGGAGACATGTCCTGCGCATCTTTTAAACAGAGCACCTGTGGTATTACTTTAAAGTAGGAGCGTAGGGATGGAGTTATCTTAGTACCCAGATCCGCATTCAGATCCCTTTTAAGTTTAGCTTTACGTCTGGTTCCGTTTGCTCTTATACCCTTTGATTTAACTTCTGCAGACAAATAGGAAGAGGCTTTCTTACCTTCAAAAGGTGAAGATCCACTTTCCACCAGTTTAACCAGATTTACCTCACATGGAGCAGTAAGAGCGGGCTCCTTCTCCGGTGCCTTTGCAGGCACCCTACCTCTTCTGCGACCCCCTCTGCCCTTAGTTTTCGGAGACTGCGGGTGTGGCTGCGAACACTCCTCTTCAAACTCCTCCAAAATCTCCTCCACACTACTTTCCGTTTGTTTCGTGTCCATGGGACACTGAGCAGCCACTTTACCCTCCACTGCTCCTCGTGAATCAAACTCGAAGTTATGAGCCTGGGATTTAACTAGAGCGCTACATACAGTAAGCGCCAGACAGCGTGCCTTCCTCCCCCGTCGCAGCTCCAGAGCGGCCATGGACCAGAGCCAGAAACCGGCCGGTGCTTCGTTCTGTATTCCTCCGTAGCTCGAGCTTTGTTAAGGGCCAATAACGCTCACAGCTCTCCAGCCGCCTCCATCACCGAAGATGCCTGATTCGCCGTCCGAAGCTCCCGTGATAGAGAGGGAGGACAGACAGCCACGTCGGGCTCTATCGATCGCCAGATACGTAGGAAGAATGCTCGTTTCCTTTCTTCAGATTATTTCTTCTGAAAAGCCCTAAGACTTGGTTTTTAGAAAGTATAAACTTAAACGAAAAAAAAAATATTTTCGGGGATTTTCAGTGAGTGGAAATCACTCGTGTTGCTCGAGGTTCAGGCATTTAGGTGAAGAGCAACGGGAGCTTAATCCCGGAGCACCGCAGCAAGTCAGCCGACTGCCGCCATGTTCTCCTGCCATTGATCTGTAATTTTCAAGTGTTGTATACAACAGGAGTCAGTAGTACCTATGTGTGTGTTGAATTTAATGAATTTGACTAATCCCCAAACTTTCCTTCCTTCTAAGTAAGGTTGAGCCTTGTATGCCATGGAAGTAATGGAAGGAATATTTCTGTAATTATATGGACACGTTTGAAGATGTGAAGTTTACTCTGGAGAAAAAAACAAAGTATTATTATATTGCCTATGTCCAGGTGGATTTAAAACTTATAATCAGATAGAGAAGAAACAACATGAGGGAAATGAAGTCTTTACACGTGCCTTAAAGGATCACAATGCACATTTCTCACCAATAGTATGCGTGGCTGTTGACAGGTTTAAGTTTTTCCAATGTAAACAAGGGAAGACTGAAAGTGTGGATGAATATATATCTGCTTTAAGGGCATTGGTATTAACATGCAGATTTGTTAATTTGCAAGAGGAATTCATCTGAGACCAAATTATAATGCATACTACCAACCCAAACATACAGGATAAGCTGTGGGTAAACAGTGAATCCCCTTTGAAAGAGGTGGTAGCATTGGTTAAGAAGGTAGTACTTACTGGGAGGTTTGCAAAGGCAGTACTGGATGAGTCCAACAAAATCAAACTCATCAGCGAATCTAATTCTGGCAAGTACAAGAAGGCTGATAACAGGGGCATTAATTCCACAGAAGTATCTTACAGAAAGCATGTAGGTGATGAAAAGAGGAACACTGGGAAGTCAGCTAGTGATGATTAAAGTACCAGAAAAGGCTATAACTGTGGCTCTAGTGAGCATTTAGCTCATTACAAAAGTGTCCTGCAAAATATCAAAAGTGCGCAATTTGTGGCATAGTGGGGCATTACGCAAAGGTGTGTAGAAAGAAAAGTACTAACCGTGGAAAAATGGTTCAGCATGTACTAGAGAATAATGATGAGAACGTAAAGGTATCAGAGGATTTGGATTCCTCTAATGTAAACTATGTGTTTTGCATTGATTAAAGCATTCTATATGTCAATTTTGTTAAAAAGTTAAGAAACCTAAGTGCAAAGTGAACATGGGTGGTGTGCGGGAAACGACCTTTACATTGCGGTCATTACACCGCAATACCATTACAACGCGGTCGTTACAACGACCGCGTTGTTACCACTCAATGCCATTACTACGCAAGTCATTACATCAACTTGCAGTAGATGGCGCGCTAACATAAGGAATAGTATAATTTACTATTCCAACACCTTCCCTACTGTTGTGTAGGCTGGAGTTGGAATAATAAATTATACATTTCTAATGTTAGTGCGCCATCTACTGCAAGTCGATGTAATGACTTGCGTAGTAATGGCATTGCGTGGTAATAACGCGGTGGTTGTAATGACCACGTTGTAATGCCACGCAACGTAATGACTTGCGTAGTAACAAGTCATATTTGTAGTGTGCTGCTGAATGTGGGAGCAATTCTGGGTCACCGTTTACCATCGTAAGTGAAGACATTTGGAATCGGAACTTTGTCAAAAAACTGGGAACACATCCTGACAAATCTAATGTCAATGCAAAAAGCTATACAGGTGACACCATAGATTTTAAAGGATACAGGAATCTTGAATTCAAATTTAAAAATAGAACAGCAAATTGTAAATTATTTGTGGCAAGGAAGGGACCCTCTGTTCTTGGCTGGAGCAATCAGGGTGTACTGGGCATTATCCTTAATCCCAACTGTGTTAATCCGATTCTTTTAATCAATGATGAAGACAGGAACTACTCAGTATTGATTAAGGTATTCCAAGAAGTGTTTTCAGGTAGTGAGGGTTTGTTAAACGATTTTGAACACATAATTGAAATGAGACACAATGCAAAACCATAAAGTTAGGTACCTACCCATCTCCATCAGGGACAAAGTACACAGTGAACTGCAAAAATTGGTAACTGATGGCATCATAGAACAGGTGGAGTCTGCTAAAGGGCTTTCACCATTAGTGGTCGTTAAACGCCCCACTGGTAAGGTTAGATTATGTATTGACCTTAGGGATCTCAATAAACACATCCTTGTGGATCAGTATCCCCTACCACCCATAAATGAGATGTTTACAGTCACAGAGAGCATGTGATGGTTCTCTACAATTGACTGAAAGTCAGCATACCACCAAATGTCCTTAAACGCTGATAGCCAAAAATACATAACATTCACAACACTGATTGGGTGCTACCATTTTACCAAAGTACCATTTGGTTTAGCATCCTCTGCTGCTCTCTTTCAGAGAATTATGTCTAATATCTTTGATGGGGTAGTCGGTATGAAGTTTTCCCAAGATGACATCTTTGTCATGGGTAGCAATAAGATGGTACATGATGCACGGTTGAAGCACGTTTTTGAGATCTTAAGAGATAAAGGTTTAACACTAGAACTCAACAAGTGCAAATTTGCTCAAATTGAGGTTGTGTATTTGGGTCACAGCATAAGCAAGGATGGTGTTAAACCTAAACAAGGCTTGGATGATGCTATAGTCAAGGCATCCTATCCCACTGGTAAAGATGATGTTCTGGTTTTCCCAGGATTAACAGAATACTATTCTAAATGTATTCAACATTTCTCAGAAAATCATATCACATTCGACAACTTCTCAAAAACAAGGTAAAATTTGAGTGGTCATTATTTGCTAGCAATCATTTGAGAATATTAAAAAAGACATCTGCAGTGCTCTTTTTCTCAAAGGTTTCGACCCCCCTCACAAATCATAGTAACTATAGATGCCAGCACCAATGTTGCTTAGGGGCAGTTTTGTCACAAAGGGGCAAGGAGAATAATGAGTGGAGGACTGCTTACGCGTCACGATCTCTTACCACAGCTCAAGAAAAATATTCAGTGAGAGACCACGAAATGTTAGCATGTGCATGGGCACTCAATCATTTCCGCTTACACATATGGGGTTTCCATGTTGTTCTGCAAACAGATCTTAAGCCTCTCCCCAAAATGTTGTCCACTGCTGGTCTACAAAATGCTTCACCAAGAATCAGTAAGATGTCTGTAAAGTTACTGGATTACACGTATGATGTGGAGTACTGGCCTGGAGCCAAGAATGGGGTTGCTGATTTCCTTAGCAGATTGCCTTTACCCCTTGAAGAAGACAATGGTCAGTTTCAGGATGATGATGGCAAAGTGGTGTTACTGTTCAGTGATGGGTTAGAAGGGATTGCACTCTCTGAATGGAAAGATCACATGTTAAAAGTTAGTAGTTTACTGCAGATTTGTAAATTTATTAGCAACGCATGGCCAGCTAAAAGGAATCTCAATATGAATGAAAGGGTTTTTTGGAAAGTCAGAAATGAGTTGTGTGCTAAGAATGGCTTACTTTTTAGATCCAGTAAAGTAGTTCCTCCGAACAGCTTAAGGAAAAGAGTACTCATAAAACCAAACAAATAGTAAAAGTAATTATTGGAATGCCTGGTCTAGACAAACAATCTGAGCTATTAGTCAGAGAATGTGTCACTTACAACGATTCTGACAAGAGCTTAAAAACTTTTAAAGTTCCTTTTTGAATGTCCCAGCATGTCTTAGAAGAGGGTAGGTTTGGACATTGTTGGACCAGTGGACGGTCATGATGGCACTTACAAATACATCTTGGTCCTGGTAGACCATTTTTCAAAATGGACGAAAATTAGAATTGTTCAGAATGCAGATTGTGCCAGTTTAATCTCGATCTTGGACAAATTATTCATGACTGAAGGGTTACCCATATGTCTTATAACTGACAATGGCACACAATTTATGTCCACATCCTTTAAGACATCCCTAGACCGCAATTTTATCAAGCACTATACCACATCACTCTAGCATCCAGAAGGAAACTGTCTTGTCAAGCGCTTCAACAGAGTGCTTAAAGGGTGTATACAATTGTCTAGGAACAGCAACATGAACTGGGAAGAGGTCTTTGAGCTAATCTGGGCGTACAGAATCACTCCCAGTTTAGTCACGGGCAAAAGTTCTTTCGCTATGATGAGGGATAGACCTGCCTGAGTAAAGATCTGAGTTGGATGCCTGAGGCTAAACAAGTTGAATAGTCCCCAGATTCAGTGAGGAGGAAAATAAATTAGCGCAAGAATGTTACAAACAGTGGTATGATAAAAAATATGGTGTAAAAGGCTTGCCATACAAATGTGGTGAGATGGTAAAAGTTTGCTTGGAAAAAAAAAATAGAAAGTGCGAGAGTAGATTCTCCTGTCCTCTATGCATCTGCACACTTTTCGAAATGCTGCAAAACTAAGTGATGGGAAAGTCTGGCATATGAGTAGGCTAGCCAAATGTGTATCTGTTGGAAAACCACAGGACAGTGAACTGCATTGTACTGATGGTTGCAACAGTGATTTGTGGTTGGACTTCGACTATGCTGAAAATATGTCTCAGGAGTCACACTGCGATACTGAAAATGTGAATAGTAGAAGAAGTATATTTGTTGGTGAAATGACATCCCCAGCCGAGTCTTCTACCAGTTGCATGTCTGTTGACAGTGGTGAGCTCATCACACCTTCAGAACTAGAAGGTTTTGTGGGTAATCAAGGTGCTACTGGCAGATTTGGAAGGTCCAATAACAAACCAAAGACATTCAATGACTATATCACTTTTGACTAGTGTTTTCCATCACCCCTTATCCTCCCATCCTGTTGCACAACCTTTATTCCACCATTTAATATTTCTATATCCTCATTAGTATTCTCTATTGTATAGGAGGGAGAGGTGTTGTGATGATGTAATATGGCATGTGCAATATCCATTGTGATATAAACACATTCTCATCCTTCTATTGGCACTCCCATTCCCCACGTTCCAATATTTTGTCCGTTGCCTGTGTGGGGCTTGGCAGTTGCCAGTGAGCCAGCTCTTGTACTGGGCATGTTGGGGCTTATTGTAATAAACTTACCTTTCTACAAAAGGTTTCCTGTCATCTTTACACATGTGAACTCAGATGTACTTTACTTTGAGCATTATATGTGTTTCCAGTTCAAAATGCTTGCAATGATGTCGGAAAGAGAGAGCAGGAGTAACCCGCTCTCCTCTTTCAACGCAGGACCTGCCAGCGGCGGAGCTGAGATAGGTCAGGCCGCAGTGAGGGGAGGCCACGGCCTACTAACACTTCAAATGGTGGGAACAGGGGAAACAGCTAGCTGAATAAAACGTACTCAGCCCCTGCAGGTCACTGAGCATCAGCAATGTGCCTCATCGTGACCTGCCACCCCACTGTCTGACTCATACCTTATTCCGAGTCTTCCTAGACACTCTTCCCTGTGAGACAGTCTTGACTGCTTCTAAATTGCAGAGTCCGGTGTTAGCCTAGCAACGTGTTTCAGCCAATCCAGACACTGCAGCAGCAGGATTGGCTTCAGCAGGCAAACTCAACGTTCATTAGGAGACTGAGTCTGCGGCTTTGAGCAATCCCGGTCGCCTAATGTGCAGTAGAGTGAAGCCTTTAGTGCGCATGTAGGGCTGGCCAACCTTTGATGCATCAAGCCTATTTGGGCCACATGCATCAACGAGAAAACTGGTCGCAAACGGGCAGATTCTCAGAATCTGCCCCTTTGCGACCGGTATTTTTGCATTTGGGATGCATCATTCCAAATGCAAAAATCGCAATTTAAGGAATCTCTAAATAGCGATTCCTTAAATTGCGATTGCATTTGAGGAATCCCAAATTGAGATTCCTTAAATGCAATGCATTAAAGTTAAAAAATCAGCGATTTCGCTAATAGGGTGAGCAAATTACCATGAGGTTGAACTTCATAGTAATTTGCAAAAACTTTGAAAAATGCACTTTTGTGCATTTTTCAAAGTTTCATGTTGCGCACACACATGCCCTTAGAGCATGTGTGTGTGCAACATATGTGCACAGATCAATTTCAGGGGTGCAATAGGGTGTCATTTTGACACCCTTGCACCCTTGAAATTGCATGAGCAATTTGCGAGTACATACTGGTACTCGCAATTTGCTCATGCAATCTCCAATTCATTCCTATGGGCCTAGAGGCCCATAGGAATGAATGGGACGGCATTCCTTAATTGCGACTCGCAATTTGCGAGTCGCAATTAAGGGATTTGTAGGAATCGCTATTTTATAGCGATTCCTACATGCATAGGCTTTTGCAATTCCTTAATTGCGATTCCTTAAAAATCGCAATTAAGGAATCGCAAAAGTCTTTGTTGATGCATGTGCCAGTTAATCATTTGGGGCAAGGTTATTCGGATGAAGTGGCATAAATATATGTGTGTTTATGTGGTCATTATATAATGTTAGTCTTGCTGAAAGACAGTGGAGCTTTTTTCATGGCCAAACTGATCCTAAGGTAGCAAACAGAGGTGTGGCAGTCAGTGTAGCACAAGGTGGTGTGAGAGAGGTATTGTGTATGGTAAAGATGTGCACCGATTTCAATATAAGTGTAGAATTTAAAGAGGACCCGGATTTAACTAGTAAAAAACAATGGGAGGAGGCCTAGGAAAACGCCATTACAGTAGTTATGGCAGATTACTAGGATACTGACAAGGCTCTGGCAGAGTTGTAAGGAAGGTTGGGTCATATTCTGTAGGTATTCAGAAGGTGGAATCAAGCGAATGGGACACTGTTAAAACACAGGCAGTGAGAGGCATGCTGCTAACAAGGAAACTCCCATGTTGTGGAATGAGGGTGAGGGAAGAATGCTGCATGAGGGAAAGAGAGGCGGGAAAGCATTGTGGCAGAAGTTGTGGAAAATGTAATCTAGATAATTCAGTATTTTTTAAGGGTCAAAAATAGGTAAGAAAAATCAGTTGGTTAGTTTTTGTGAAGATGTTTGTTATTTGCACCTGGAATTTGGCATGGAGGCTGGAAGGATGAAGTGACAGAAAGGAGGTAAACAATTCTGTACCATTGAGAGTATCAGTGGGAAAATGTAATGTGTCTGTCCACAGGAAATATAAGCATAGAGACTTGTGTTTCCTAGATCCACTTGAGCACTCAGAAGCAGAGAAAGAGTCACAGTGGTATGCAGTAGGCCACAAAATGTTATGATATTGTCAGACCTTGAGCCATTCACAGGCAGCCTTTGATGGAATAGCACCATTCTGAATGGCTACCCAGCAGCCAATCATAATAGTCTAACCACAGAGATCCCTTCTCCTGTGGTTGATAGCAGCCAATCAGAATTGTTGAAACAAGAAGCTAATACCGTCTGTTACTTCAATCGCAGCATACCGTCAACCTCTTTCTTCAAATATGCAGGTGAAATCAGGCATTTAAGAGAGTGATCTCATAACGGTCAATGGGAATGAACACTTTTTTGGAGGGAGATGCATGTTTGAAGAGCATGTGACTCCATTTAAGTCTATGGAGGCATTTTGTGGTGAGTAGAAGAAGTAAGAAGTGGGTGACACATTAAACATAAAAGAATCTGACTAGCTATGTCTTCCTCAAGCTGCAACGTTTCCTGTTTCAGATGAAACGGTAGGTACAAAGTTTGAACAGCATTCCAATATTCATGTACCAGAACGTTTTTAGTCTAATTCTCATGTTTCAAATGTGTTCACTAACCACTTTCTACATAATAAGTTGGCCTGGGCGTTAAATTCCGTTCCGCTTGCGGAATTTGCAGAATTTGGGTAATTTCGCGTTCCATGGAGAACGCGGAATTGCTCAAAATTCTGCGTTCTGCTGCTCCGGGGCATTTTTTGCTTGTTTGCGTTCTCAAAATGCGTGTCCACGAGATATTTACCCCCGAGCACGCAAACAGCGATCGTGAACAGGAAAAAAGCATAGTGAACAAGCAATTCTGCGTGTTCGCGGAATTTCTGCGTGTTCGCGGGGATTTTTACCGTTTTGCGGAGCTTTGCGTAGCGTGACTACGGAAATTCCGCCCACCCCAATAAGGTAAATGTAGACATGACAAGGTTATATAGCTGCATGTAGCACCTGCACCTAACTATATTGATCTTAATCATCTTTCTAACAAAAAATGTAAATTTTATGGCAAGTCCATTTTTTGTCCCAAAATAGAAATTGAGTACACTCCTATAAAACTCTCAATAAATTGAATTTTAATGCAAGGACAAAAGATGACATAATATAGCAGATCTCTTTACTTTGCTGCACATATCGTAGCGGCGATTTTTGTATCTCAAAAGTTGGGTTCACGCATCAAATAACCTCGCCATTGGTAGTATGGACCTTTGTTAGTCAACAAGGAGACGGGATAAGGAGCTAACATTTACATTATTTACCATAAATCGAGAAGTTCACTTGGGGTTTCACAGAAATTAATAACAAGATTAAGAGTGAGTTTAAAGAGGTTTAATAACAAATTAATTCTAATTAATGATTAGTTCAGTAAGTATTTTAGTACCGGCGTAGCTTAGCCGGCTGCAAGATGGCCCCACTTTGAGTAGGCTCTGCCTGCCAAGCCTTACAATTCGTCATCATCCTGCAGACTGGGGTGGCGCTGACCCTCCACCCCTACTGACCCTGATCCCCTGCATCACGGGGCTCTGGCTGATCCCCTCACTGGCGTCTGCGCTCTCCACGGCACCGAGAAACTGACGGACGACATCGGCCGGCGTGTGACAGCCGGGCCCGTCCGGCGGCGCATGGCCTGGGGCTACAACGTGGTGTTGCGGGGATATGATCCTGTCTGGGCTACGTTGCTGAGGCTGGGGCGCCTCGTCGCTGGTGCCGGCTGCCCAACGGATTCATCGGCCTGGTAGGACAGTGCGGCGTGTGTGGCGGTTGGCAATGGGGTTTGGGGCACGTGTGCCGTACCGTGGGGCCTAAGGTTATGTTCCCTGCCGGTGAGCACTTGCCCTGGCGCTAACTACCTCATAGCCTCTCCCGTCCAGATCTAGGCCCCGCGACGTGGGGGGTGCTCTCCACGTCCCCCCGCTGCTCTCTGCCCCCCCCCGGTTGTGAGCCTTCCGCTGCAGCCTTACTGTCTTGGCTCCATCGCCTTGAGGCCTACCGGCTTCCTGCTTGCTGCAGGGGGCCCGCCCTGGGCCTCATTGCTCTTCTCCGGGGTGCTGTATCGGCCGCTTCCAGGCTCCAGGCCGCCTCCTGCCTGATCTGCCGCCCTGCAGCCTGCTCCCCCACTGCTTCTTCCTCGAGTGGGGACTCAAGCCTGTTCCTCCTTCCACCTCCTGCGGACGGCCATCTCCTGAGGGCACCTGGCAGTAGCGCTGCATTGCCCGACATCTTGAACGCACGCTGGCTGCTTTGGTGCCCTGCCCGGCGTGGCCCGCATTCGCAGCTCTAGCTCGTGTCTAATTGGCCCACTGGTTTGCCTCCTGACTCCGCTACAGCTCCTTGTCTGGGACCCCGCTCTGGCTACACTCGCCCATTTTCTCCCCCACAGTAACTACGCTTCTGGGCGGCTCTTCTGTGCCGCGGATTTCCTGCCTACACCTGTCCTGCTGTTGGGTCGGGGGGGGGCTCGGCTGGCTGTGGCGGCTCAGGCATGGGAAAGGCAGACCATAAACAGCCCAAGCTGGCCTTTGACCAGCGCAGATTGACCCGGCTAGATGGGGCTGCTCTGGACACTGGTGCACCTACTACCCAATCAGAAGCTGGTCCAACGCGTGAAGATGACCTTAAAACGATCATTTTGGATGTTAGGGCCTCCGTTTCTGGTATCTCTGCTCAGCTTGACACAATCAAGGCGCGGGTGGACTCCCATGACACGCAGCTGGCTCAGGTGGAGGCGAGGGTCTCGGACGTTGAGGACGCCATGGCTGGAGATCACCAAAAGCTGCTTCAGATGGACAAAGTGCTGGAACTTATCAAAAATAAAAATGAGGATTTGGAGGTGCCCGTAGAAGTAACCTTCGCATTACGGGCATGCCCCAATCCTCCAACATCACCAAAATGGAGGACTTTGTTGAGCAACTCCTACGAGATCTCTTTGGCGATATCTTGTCCTCTGTCTTTATTGTTGAGTGGGCACACTGCTCTTTGGGACCACGGCCGGGCCCTGGCCTGCCTGCTTGCCCAATCATCGCTAAATTGCTGAACTTTGGGACCGTGATGCGATCCTCCACGCTGCCCGGGACAAAGGTGAAATCCGTCATCAGGGGAACGCTCTTGTCTTTTACCCTGACTACACGATGGAGGTGCAGATTTCCCGACGCGAGTTCCTCCCGGCCAAGCGGCTGCTCCAGAAGCATGAAGTCTCCTACTCCCTCGCCTACCTGGCCAAACTGCGCGTTAAAAGCGGCGCGCATATGCACATCTTCACTGAGCCGAAAGTTGCCCTGGCCTACGCGAAGAAACTGGACAAGCAGCAGCGCTCACCTCCACTTAGCTCCCTCCCAGAAGACGGGGGTGGCACGAGTGACAATGACTGATTCTAGCCATCACTGTCGGGGTCATTGCTTTACAATCTGTCTGATTTGATGTCCTCTTTATTGCAGTTTATCTATTGCGTATCCATGTAGCTGCACCTGGCGTGCCTCATATTTACCGGTTACAGTTGTCTGTGTTCCTGGGCCCATGTTGCGGCTGTGAGGCGCCTGCGGCCCCTCTGGGCACTGCCCCTCCTCAACTTTACTTTATACAATTGCTAATGGCCCCTGACTGCTCATTGATGTTCGCTTCCTGCTATGCTCTGTTGTGATGATCCCTTGGTGCAGGGGGGTTGCACCTTATGTTTTTGCTGCAACAATTAACGTCCGCTCTTCTCTGTGACTTGGCCACCCTGTCCTTGTGGCGGGGGTGTATGCCTGGCAGAGTCATGCCTCCATGGGATGACTCACTGTTGTACTTGTGATTCTTCCTTCCCTAGTTGGGGATTCCCTGGGGGGGGGTGGGATTGGGGTCTCAACCTGATTGGGGGGTTGGAGTGAGTGGTGGGTTGGGGGGGTGCTGTGTTCTTTGATATTGCCTCTTTTTGATCCTCTCTTTCCTAGTTGGGGTTCACCTGGGTGGGTGGGGATGGTTTCTTAACCTGATTGGGGGGTTGGTGTGGGTGGTGGGGGGGTTCATTGGGGTTGTTGCCTCCACTTCGAGGCTTGTTGTTTGCACTGTTTCATGACTTTTTCTGTAACATGTCATTTGCTACATTGACTTCTGCACTGCACATCCCTTCCCTATCACATCTGGCTCTCCTTTTGCATCTGTCCTCATCTGCCATTCACTTTCCTGGCACAGCGATATGACGGACACCACACTCTGGACGTGGAACGTCCGCGGTCTCAATGACCATTGAAAGGCCCGCCTAGTACATGCCCACCTCATCCGACACATGGTTGACATCTGTTTCCTCCAGGAGACCCACCTGCTGCCCGCTACATCCTCCACGTTTCTCTCTAGACATTGGGGCGAAACTCACTCCTCCTTCTACTCTTGCTACTCTCGCGGGGTATCCATCCTATTGCGCAAAGGACTTCCCTGGCACACATCTCAAGTCATTGTGGACCCTGGGGGGTGCTTTGTTATTCTGCGTGGCACTCTCCTGGCCCAACCCCCGATCCTTGCAGCGATATACTGTCCCAACTCCGATG
Source organism: Triturus cristatus (assembly GCF_964204655.1). Classification (NCBI taxonomy): domain Eukaryota; kingdom Metazoa; phylum Chordata; class Amphibia; order Caudata; family Salamandridae; genus Triturus; species Triturus cristatus. The sequence continues at coordinate 463,885,004 of NC_140591.1, forward strand.
ACCCTGATTTCTTTGCGCAAGTTTGGCAACACATCTCTTCCCTGGGCCCTGCCGCGCTGCTTTGGGGGGGCAATTTCAACATTACACCTTCAGCCACCCTTGATCGCTCTGGGACCCACGCTCTGCACCCACGTGCCACCTCTCTCCTACATTCCATACTAACCGACAACTCACTACTTAATGTGTGGAGGCACACCCACCCGGGGGCGTGCGAAGGCACTTGCGCTACGGGCTCTCTAGGCTGCTGGTCTGCCTGGACCTCTAGATTAACACTCAGGATGCCTTTGCGTGGGTCACCTCCGTAGAGCATATGGTGCGTACCCTTTCTGACCACGCTCCTGTCCGCCTTAGTTTGCTCCCCCCGCATTCCGCGTGGCGCATGTTTGCCTGGCGGCTGCTCCCTAATGCGCTCTGGGACTCGGTGTTCTGTGACGAGAACCAAACCGCAATCGTGAACTATTTTGACCTTAACGCCGGCTCCGTCGACTCTCCTTCCACTCTTTGGGAAGGTTTTAAGGTGGTTATTCAAGGCGAATGTATCTCCAAGCAGGCTGGTGTACTGTGCTCTATTCGGGGTGTTCTTGAATGATTGGAGGGAGAAATCAAGGCTCTTGACTCTTTACATTCTCTTAGCTCTAACCTCGACACCCTTGCGCAGCTCAGAGGTAAACTTTCTGAATTTCACTATGAGGCCAATAGGGAACTTTCCTTTCTGGCTTTGGTGAAGTGGACCACCCGGGCGAGACTCTAGCTAATCTCATACGACAGCCTCATGCTGCCTCTTATATCACAGCGCTCCAGGATGGTGCCCTGGACAGAACGACCTCTCCCGAGGAATTGGTGGCTAGATTCACCGCCTTCTACTCTCAACTCTACACTGCTGGAGCTGTGCCCTCATGCGACATCCTTGACCAATACTTCGACACTCTTGAGCTCCTCTGGCTGGGCAACAGCCACCTGGAGTACCTCGACGAACCCTTCTCAAAGGAGGAGATCCTGACAGCCATTAATAGTCTGCCAGGCGATAAGGCTCCGGCCTTCGACAGTTTACCAGCATCCTTTTACAAAGCCTTCGCGCCCCTTCTAGTCCCGCACCTTGCCGCTATGTACAACAACTCCTTTGAGTGCGGCCACTTCCCTCCTTCGCTTTGCGAGTCCCTGTTAATGCTTCTTTTGAAGCCGGACAAGTCCCCCGAGCCCCAGGACTCCTATCGCCCTATGTCTCTCATCAACACCGATAATAAGATTTTCATCAAGTTGTTGGCCTCCCGCCTTCTTCCGCTCATGCCCCTGATAGCTCAGCCAGACCAGCCCGGTTTCATCCCCGGCCGTGCCACGTCGCATAATCTCCGGACTATATTCGCCGTTCTCCATCAAATCAACCCCGCACTTCCAGCTGTGGCTGCTCTCTTGGACGCTACCAAAGCTTTTGATACTCTTGAGTGGCCCTTCCTCTTCTACCTTCTCCCTCGCTTAGGCTTCAGCCCTGTGTTTCTGCGCAAAATCCACCTTCTTTATTCTCTCCCTACAGCTCGCCTTCGGATCAACGGTCAGATCACGGAGTCTATCCCCGTCGCTAGGGGCACGAGGCAGGGGTGTCCACTCTCACCCATACTCTTCGCTGTAGCTATGAAGCCCCTCGTCGCTCATCACACCCAGAGGGGTGTCGGCTTTGCGGCTCGAGCCTTGGTCTTCTCCATGTACGCGGACGATGTCGAACTCTATGTCCGCAATCCACAAGAAAATCTTAGCCCCATGGTCCGCGAGGTGGTGCACTTCGGGGGTTTGTCTGGAATCCAGGTCAACTGGGGTAAGTCCATTATTTTCCCCCTGATGAATGCCACTGTCCCCTTCACTCCGGATTATCCATTTGTATGGGCGTCGGTGCCCACTAGATATCTGGGCATTTGGCTCAGCAAGGACGTGGATGAACTCTGGAGGGCGAATTTCGGCTGGACGGTCGACTGGCTGGAAACTAAGATCCACCTCTGGCGTTGCCTGCCCTTGTCCCTGGCAGGGCGCATAGCCATCACCAAGATCGTGGTGCTCCCGAAGTTTCTTTATTTGTTTTTGAAACTCCCCATCCCCCTCACAGCTCATTATTTTCGTAAACTTCGCTCCCTTATTATTTCTCTTGTCTGGGCCGGGCGTCAGCCTAGAATCGAATACAATATCCTCACGCTTCCCTCATCGTGTGGTGGACTGGGCGCCACAGATTTCAAATTATATGCCCTTAGCACCCAAGCCAGCTTCCTCCACTTCTGGCTGCATCCAACACCTTTTCAGCCTCACGTGGCGGTGGAAGCTGATCTTGCGGCCCCTGGCCACTCCAGACCACTATATTTGCCCCTCCAAAACCCCCGCGCAGATAGATCGACACTGTGGAGACCCTGCGCTGGGCCTGGGACAGCCTCCAGAGATACTCTGGCACTAGTACGCCCTCCGCCAATGGCATGCCCATCGCACACAATCCGATATTCCCCCTTTGCAAACTGCTGGGATGGTTAAACGCGTGACGCGCCTGGGGCTGTCCACGTTATCGGACCTCTACCCAGCCAGCGGCTTCTTTTCCCTTCCAGCCGAGTCTGGCTCCATGGACACTCTGCTGTATTACCAACTTAGAGCGTCCTGCAGGGAGATGCACCCCACATTTCCTCAGCCCCCTCCTCCGTTGGCTGGCCTCGACTTCGCATACACATCCGCCTCCCACGCAAACTGGTCTCCAGACGATAGGCCCTCACGCTGGCGGCATCCCAGATTTCTGCTGACCAAGCCCGCGCCCGCGCCCACGTTGCTTGGAGCGAGGACCTAGGCGCCGATCTCTCGCAGGAGGCCTGGCTGTACTGTTGCAAGCAGATCAAATGTCTTTCCCCTAAGTACCGCCTGCGCCTCACACATTTTAAATATCTGCATAGACTGTACCGTTCCCCTGCCCAGCTGCACAAAATAGGCCTCACTCCTAGCGATAGATGTCTCAGATGCTCTGCCCCCGCTGCTGACGTCTCCCATCTCGCCTGGCTGTGCCCAAAGGTCTCTGCATATTGGCGTGATGTGTGCACCGCCATCACTGATATCACCTCAACACCTGTCACACCAGACCCACTGCTCTGTCTTTTAGGCTTTGTGAAATATTGTATAGACGCCTTCCACCGGCTCACTGCTAGGCTGATTTGCAAATGGCTGGATCTAATCTGAGGTGGCACAATCTGCAAAAAAACGATGGGTTGAAATACTACCCTGAAAGATTGCCAGTAGCCAGACTATTTGCAAGTATTCCTCCTATCACTTTTTGTTTGATTTAATGCCCTGAGTTTCCAAAGGTATGCTCAAAGTGGGTCCCGTGCTCTCAGTGCCCCTGGAACCAAGCTACACCCAACTAAAATGGCCCAAATAGTTCAAAACAGGTCCTTGTTTTTTTTTGTGTTTTTTTTTGTTTGTAAAACCTTTATTAAAAAAATTAAAACAACCATTCGGACACAGCTGTCTTCCGCCTACAACCCCGTCGGGGCCGGCAGCAATGTATAATAGTCAGGACTCATCACATTTTGTAATATTAACACAGCATGACGCCAGGCAACACGAGAGGCAACAAAGTGCAATCAATGGCATCACAGTAGAAAGAAAAAAAAAAGAAAAATACTATGAAAACAATAGGGAGGGGTTCGGCTAGCACATATACACTAAGTTGTGACCCCCGCCAGCACGCACTCACAAAGGGCCCCACCAAAAGGCAAGATGCAGCAGCCCGCAACCCGCGCTACCGCAGAGACGCCTCCCGGTACCGCCACAACCCCACCAGTCACACACTGCAATATCAATATTAGGCCCCAGGGACCCAGACAGCCCGCACAAGCAGAAGAGACCCGGCAGCCGGGGTCCCGTACTCCCACATTGCACCCCAGACGCCCCCGACGCATGGCCAGCTCAGGACGTAGAAGCATCGGGACTAACTTGTGTCTGAGGGTTCTGAAGCAGGTACCCCCTCAAAGGGTCCCATATGTCCTTGGGTTTGGAGGCGGCCGGCAGAAGGTCCGCATACAAAGTTAATTCTTCCTGCCAACGCATCAGGTCCTTCAGCCAGCTCTTAAACTTAGGGGCCCGTCCTCTCCCCCATCTACAGGCCACCCTACGCTTGGCAAGGAGAAGACAAAATGAGCCGAATTTTCTATGAGAAGCCGGTATGCTCTCCGTAAATCCCAAAATACCCATTAGTGGGGTAGGTGGCAGAGGGGCAGCAATCATTTTCCCCACCGCGTCAAACACCAGAGCCCAGAACGCATGTACAGAGGGGCAAGTCCACGCCAGATGCAGCATGCCCGCCCCCTCGACCCCGCACCTATCGCACCTAGTATCCTCCCGGAGCCCAAACCGATGCAGTTTCATGGGGGTGTAGTAGTAGCGTTGAATGAACTTATAGTGTGTGACCTGAAGCCTACTGCTAGCAGCCACCTGCTCTGTCTGTCTGCAGCTAAATAGCCAGTCACGGTCAGTCAACGGCTGCCCCAACTCCTCCTCCCACTTGCACAAAACAGGTCCTTGGTTGCTTTTGTTTCGGTTCAGAAAGGACCTGGCTTGGCAGTTTGGGCTGGACTGTTTCAATTGGAGGAGGACTAAGTGATACATTTTTTTAGATGTCTTTCAAAAACACAGCCAGGAAATGAATTTTCTAGACCCTCAGGCACAAAGGATATGGTCAATATGCCACCATGAGACAGAAAACCTGGTGAACTGCAACTGCAACAATGAGCCACTCAAGAACACCCGGAACATGTGTTCAAGGTTTATTAAAATCAAAATACTATCCTATCCTAGTGCAAACAATATGAACAGTAACTATTGTAAAGATGAACAAAATAGTGGATGCTGTGACATGATGATTTCATAAAGCATGTTTACTTCAATATCCCCAACCCCACCTTTCTCTCAGCTAACGATATAAACTTAGATAAAGTTAGTACCCAAAGAGGCCTACTTTGAGTTTTGTAAAAGGTTGTCAATCGCATACCTATGGAACCAATGTTTGGTAAAGAAACAACTGCAGCTGTCATCATCTGCATCTGCAAGCTGGCAGATAAACCGCATTTAGACTGGATGTGACTTTCTTCAAAAAGGAAACATGATTACAGCTCTGTATGACCCTCAGTCTTGAGATCCTGGTACAACGTTTCTCTCTATCTTATAAAACCCTGTTCTAGTTTATATATTCTGTCTGGACATTGTTGAAAGTTTAAAAAATATAATTTAAAAAATCACTGGAAAGTCAGTTCAAAACCATATAGAGAGAACATAAATATATATTCAAGGAGACTGAATTGTCATCTTGTGATGAAAGACAATATTAATAAATGTGCATTTGTATTTGAAATATTACCCTAACAAATGAGCATATATGATTGAAAGGGGGAGAAAATATATTGTGATTGTAAATAAATACATGATGATTGTAGCGCAAGGCTGATTTGCATAAGGCTGGGTCTAATCTGAGGTTATGTTATGTTTACTTGTATAGTCCACAAATTACCCGGGTGGGTCTCCTGGTGTTTAGAGAAGGGGGAATTGCCTTATCTGGTGCCCAAGGAAGAGCCAAGTTTTCAGTTTCTTTTGGAGTTATAGGACTGTGCTGGTGGCTCTGATGTAAGAGGGGAGATCATTCTAGGCTTTAGGAGCCAGGTACAAAAAGGTGCGGCCTCTGGCTCTGGATCTTTGAATGCGAGGAACAGAAGCAAGCAGAAGGTTTGCAGAGCGAAAATGTATGGCTGGGAGTAAAAGCTGATACAGTCATTTAGGTAGTCAGGACCTAGGTTGTGCAGTGCTTTGTATGTGTGAATGAGAAGCTTGAAAAGGCGCGTTTGTGGATGGGGACACAATGAAGGTCTTTTAGGTAAGTGGATGCGGGGTGGGAGGTTGAGTTAAGTTTGCCTTTCCGTTCTGGATGACCCACAGTAGATAAGATTAGAGGGTTTCGAGGTTTAGGGGGCTAGGCTGACAGCCTGTGTATGACCTGTGAGGAAGAAACTGATCAACTGAAGTGCTGATCCGCAAATTTCTGCCTCATGGAGGTGTCGAATGAGGATCGGGTGGGAATGGTATTGAAGGCCATGGAGAGGTCGAGGAGGATGAAGGCTGCGGTGCCGCCTTGGTCTGTGATGAGAAGAATGTTGTCATTAGCTGTGATAAGGGTAGTCTCAGTGCCAGGGCCGGACTGGGAACCACAACCGGCCCTGGCAAAGTGCTTGACCGGCCCCCCTCCTCTCGGGGGCCGCCGAGCTCTTTGCCAGGGCCGGTTTTCGGCCGATTTTGTTACAGGGCCGAAAACGGCCCTGTAACGAAACCGGCCCCCAGGGGCCCAAAACCGGCCCCCACCCATGCGGCGAATCGGGGGATTGCCCGGTGCCGGCTACGGCCAGTCCGGCCCTGCTCAGTGCTGTCGTTTGGTCTGAATCCTGATTGGAGGAGGTTGGCCAGTCTCCTGCTGATGAGTTTTTCCAAGACTTTTGCTGGGTAGGATAGCAGGGAAATGGGTCTGTAGTTTGCTGTTGTGTTAGGATCCACTGTAGGGTTTTCCAGTTGAAGCATGATTATGATTTTGGCATGTTTCCATGTGTCCAGGAAGGTAGCAGTGATGACAGAGTCATTGAAAATCATGCTGAGGGCAGCACAGATTAATTTAAGGCCTTTATTAAAGGAGAAGTGAAGGCAGGGGTCCAATGGAGCTACCGAGTGGATAGAGTTTCTGTGGTTTCCATGGGGGTGATAGTGGGCCAGTAGGTCAGGGCAGTTTCTGGAGTTTTTCATTGTCATGTTGGATGGCTACCAGAGTGGAACGGTCTGTTTGGGGTGCACAGGTGTTGTATATTGTTCTTGTTGCGAAAGAACAGAGCAAGCTGGGAGCACTGCTTCTGTGAGGGGTGACGGTTGAGGAGCTGGCAGTGGGAAAAGTGAATTCCTTCACTATGAAGAAGATTTCCTTTGAGTTATTGGTGCAGTTGTAGATCAGATCGGTCATGGTTATCACTTTGTGGCTCTGAGTTGCTGGTGGGAGTGGCAGAGGGCTAATTAATAGGTGTGCCTGTTATTCTCTTTGTAGGTGAGTCTCCATTGGCTTAGTGAGCTGCAGGCCATCTGTGTTCCAATTTACTTGAGGTTGAGGTCTGGTCTGGGAATTTGTGGAGATTTTGAGTGGGGCCAGGGTGTCCGTGCAAGAGGTGATCCAGTTGTTGAAGTTGTTGATGGATCAGGAGAGATTTCCTTGGTGCTTCGGGCAGTGGGTTTGGAGGTCTGTGGCCCAGGATTCCTCAGAGATAGTGTTCCAGTTGTGTTAAGTGGTTTTGGTGGGAGGGTTTTCTTTATAGGCTGGATTAGGTGCAGTCTGGAGTGGTCAGTCCAGGTGAGGGGGTGGACTTGTCCACCATGATGTCAGAGAAGTCAGTGAAGTTATGATGTAGGAGATGTCCTGAAGTGTGTGTGGGGTCCTTCACCTGTTGGGTGACCCTGAGAGTATTCAGGTTTTCCAGTAGGTTGTTGGTGCTCGGGTCAACGTTGCCCTGCAGGTTAGAATTGAGGTCACCTAGGAGGATTAAGGGGCTAGAGTTGAGCATGAGGGGGAGGCAATGATGTCTGCAATGGTTTTTCCAAAGTCAGCTATTGTTCAGGACGGCCAGAATAGTAGGACTCCTCCCATCATGGTTTTTGAGATGCTGAGTTTGAAAGCCAGGAATCTGAGTTGGTTGCAGGAGTTGGCTGCGGTGTGGGAGCATTGGATGCTTTCCTTAAAGACGATTGTGACTCCTTCTCTGGGTTTGATGGCTCTTTCTTGTGATCTTGTAGCTAGGTGGGTGGATGTCTTGATGTCTGGAGTGGAAAAAAGTTTGAGCCAGGTCTCCATGAGGAAGAGTAGGTTCGGAGAGAGGTCAATGCTGTGTTTGGAGAGCGAGCGTGTATTGAAGAGGGTGCAGATTATTGTGGGTTGGGTGTCGAACTCGGCTGTGTCATGTGCAACATGTGTGTGTGTATGTGGTGAGGAGGTAGTAGAGGAGGTAGAGTACTGGGTATACAGGTGAAGCAGCTTGCGCACAGGTGAATGCTCCTTCAGTGCAGATCATTGCTTCTGCGGCCCATGTCTGCAGTGCGTATGCTCTGTGGCAACCATTAAGAAAGTCCGGGAGGGAGAGGAGATCCTGGAGTGGCTGGGGTTGGAGCGTGGAGCGTGTAGCAAAGGAATGTGGAAAGCAGCGGCAGAGCAGGTGAGAGCAAGACACAGGAGGCACATAGGCAGGAAAAAAGGTTACGATTTAAAAAAGAAGCAAAAAAGAGAAAGAAAGGCTGAGTGTGAGAGAAAGAAAAGGGGAAAAAGAGGGTAGAGTGAAAAAAGCAAAAACAGGCAAAAAATATGAAAAGAGAGGAAAAGTGGTGACAGAAAGGTCAATGTTAGAGAAAGAGTGGAGCAAAAAGGAGTAGAAATAAAGGTAAGAAGTGGTAAACAGTGCCTTAAAGTGGCAAAAAGGGAGAAAGTGGTGAGAGGAAAAGCAAAAAGTGCAGAGAGGCAAAAGCGGAAAAGGAGAAAGAAAGGCAAAGCACAAGAAGCACAGATGAAAAAGAAGGCTGAAAGAGAGTAGCAGGCCGGAGGCTCAGATTCGGTGCAGTGGAAGCTGGGTCCAAAAGGGCCGGACCTGGCTGGAGGGTCCAAGCACATGTTACGCAGTCAGGAAGGGCCAGACAGCACCTTCTTAAATGATGGCATGGTGGGCATAAAAACCATGGATTGTAATGCTACCCCAATCAATTGTCAGTGATCAGACAGTTTGCAAGCATTACTCCAACACCTTTTGTGTTTGGAGTACCCTGTCTTTCAAACTCTAAATAACCCCCTAAGTGTCTTAATCTACAGTCTAAGGCAACAAAAAGTGCAGCTGGAGACAACTCATCATAGAATAGAGATTTGTGATACAACATAGCATGCAATAGATGTTATCTATGGAATAGATTGTTTAAATGCACTCAGTGTAATGGTTATAAAGAGCTTGCAAATAGATAGTAATCATAAAGCAGTTTAATAAATTCACCAACACAGCAAGAGAAACCCCAAGGAGCAATGAGACATAGAATAATGACTTAACAGGACAACTTCTCACCAGTAGAGATTCCATTGAAGGAACAGAAATCTACTTTTTAGAACTTTGTTCCTGGGTGTGTAGGGCAGTGCACAAAAGTATAGAGACTATAAATGGAAGGTCATCCTAATTATCAGCCAACAGGTGACATAATTCATGTGCAGGAAGTTGCCTCAGAACAGACTATGAAGTGCTTAAAAGCACACTCTAAAAGGGATGTTCTGTAATCACTAGGAAAAGTGAATATGCACAAAGATAGATATGTTTCAGACAACAACAAAAAATAGAAGTAGGAAGATCAGCAATTTAGAATACTGAGAGACACGCTTAGAGGGTGCAGAAGGGAAAACCTGAAACTGGCTTACACTACTTCTTCCTGGTAACTGAACAAATTAATCAAAGTATAAACACAAAGGATGATTAGGCTGTCAAGTTAGTGTTTGAAGTGGGTACTGTGAAATATGTCTCTCTCGTATGAAAAATAAAAGTACCACCAATCACTCACCATAGTTAGAAACATACAACAGGTGTTTACAAAGCGAAGGGGTGTCGGTCGGTAAAACAGGACCACATGAGCATGCTAGCTGGCCCAAAAATGGTGTTTTCTGACCTCTGCTGGCTTGTGTAATGTGTGGTGGTCAGCAGTAAAGATGCGAGAATGGTGGATGCACTGGCAAAAGTGGTACGTTTATGATAACAAAAGGAGCCACCACAGTGCTGTTGTGTCAGCGCCACAGCTCCCAGCAACTGACATCAAACGCGGGACAATTTTGTATTACATAGGCACATTACAAACCCTGAATTCTAATACACAGCTCATGCCTGGATATCACATTACTTTGCTCCTTTGTAAAAAAAAAACCAAAAAAAACAACACTAAAAAAATAATACTAATTTCAACTGAAAAAATTTACATCAATATAACCTTACACTTACGAACTGTAGATGATACCTTGCAAAGAAAAGGTTAAACAGCGGGAACCCTACAGAACATGCGAAATTCTGTCCCAAAGAACTATAGGCAGGGCTTTAAGTGGGATGAAAAAATCTAAGGGGGTCTCTCAAAGGGGCGTGGCCAATGTAATTAAGGGCGTGGCTTAACACAAGTAAGCTAAAAATCTGTGCTTAGCATAGTGTGCCGCCGGACTTATATTTTGCTGTTTCTGTCATTGCATCCAGATATGTGATGCAACAAATAACATCATACCTACAACAAGTCAGGACTATTGGCTTTGTCATTGGTTGTTAGTCGCATAATATAAATAAGCAGCAACTGTGGCTTGTATATAATATTGAAAAAGCTTCCACTTAATGCCCTGGTGACACCACCGACGATGTGCCTGCTCCTAAGTTTCAAAAAGAGAAGGGAAATCCAGAGAGAAAATGACTCTCTTTAAAGGATTTCCCTTCTCCTACAGCGCTCAACTGGCATGACATCATGCCATAACTTCTCCACTAGTGAGAAGTAAGCAGTGTTAGCAGGCGCACAGCGATGTGCAGCTGTCACTGCAGTCCGGAAAAAAACGTACTGCCAGGGCACAAAACAGAGCCCGATAGAGACCTGTTTAGAGGCCCCTTTTAAACAAGCATTGGCATAGCCAATAGGTCTCGCCTTTGGGACCTTGTAAGTGTTTAGCCATGCAACAGTTGCATAACTAAATACTTATAAGTTCCCAAAAGCGAGACCTATTGGCTATGCCAAGCAGCCGTGCGGCCGCAAAAGCGATCACGATCAAACATCAAAGCGGCCCTGCTGCCGCGAAAGTGAAAGTAATCGCGGTCAAGAGTGGCACGCGCGCCCGCGCACATGCACTGTAGCTCTAGGCTGGCCTGGTAGCACTTTTTGGAGCCCTCTCAATAAGTCTCGACAGACCAGCGCATGCGCTGGGTCAGGCGAGACCTAAAAACTGCCGGTGCTCAGCGCCGGTGAGACCCGGCCCACTTAAAGCCCCGATTTTGGGTCATTCTCAATCGTAAACCCTGGGTTACTTTCTCAATCTAAGGGGAACCTATCTGGCACGGCTGCTACCGCAGACAGTGGAATTGGCATTGTACTCGGGTACAGGGCCTCCCTTTAAGTCAGATATTTTACATGGTACAGAGGCCTGGTCAACAATACTGCCACATATGATGACTACTCCTAAGTTTCACCAGCCGGCACCGTTGACTCTGACTGAGTTGAAACGCACTTTGTACACAACAGGATCACTAAACATTTTCCCTTCTTATTTGACATAAACCCCCTTCCTGATGCGGATCATCTGTTGAATTCTGCATTTGGTGAAGGTCTTTCCTAAATATCCTTCGTGGGCAGTCGTGACTAACCTACATCTCATACCTTCTAGTGGCACTAACTTATCGCCCCTCATAAGCAGCCCATCTTCAATAGTAAGCTCATGATAAACTTTCCAAAAATGCTGACACAGAATCTCTAGGGCCAACCGGTGCTCACGTACGATATAACCAGTTTTAACACCTCATCTTGATTCATATCTGAATTCCACTCCTTCTCAGACACTACACGTCTCTTCTAAATCCATCGCAGCAATCAGACAATTCTTGTTAAAAACTTTGCGCCCCTCAGCAGTACCATCATCAGTAGCAGCAAAGCTAGACAAAAAAATACACTTGAACGTTCTTGCCCCTTTAATGTGCTCTGTGCGAGCGAGGAAAATCCACCTCCCGGTGATATTTTTCCTCGTTCGCGATCGTCAACATCAAGTTGGTGAGCGCGAACGTGGAAAATCAACATCCCGGCGAGATTTCTCAACCCTGGCGGTCAGATTTCGCATTGCGAGTGGTCGCGTATGCTTGCAATCGCTCGCGTTGAGAAACCGTTTGTTCGCTTTGAGAAAGCTGCAGCTCGAGTAAAAATCTACTCGAGCGGAAAAATGGAAGCAGCTCCCGCTTGTGCTGTGCATGGTGCCGTTGATTACACAGTGCAGACAAGCACCTGGCACTGAAAATCACGGTGAACAGCATTTATTTAATTCACTCCACTGCTTGCGGAGCTCCGTGTAGCCAGGCAGAGGTTTTTTTTGCACTTCGTGGAGTTCCGCGTAGTAGAACTCCGCCATCTCCGCCCAGGCTTAATCAGTAATCCTTAGGAGAGGATGTGAGTCAACCTAAATGCCTTGTGAGGCTTCGCAAGTCCACACAGACCCTCAAGTTGCCAATTTTCTCACGAGCAACTACAAGGGGAGATAACCACAAAGATTATTCAATGGGTTCAATTATACTCCTATCACATAAATTCAACAATTCTTACCCAAGGTGCGTCATCGAAAAGGGGACACTGCATTTTGTGCTTTATTGGTACAGAATCTTCTTTGACCTTGATCTTGTGCTGGGAACCCTTTATGGTACCCATCTTATCAGAATTTACAGCAGGGAACTTGGTGGTGATATCACACACCAGACTTTCTCCGACTACTGTCACTTGGTATTTGGTACCAGGCCTCAGCACCATTTCGAAGAGGCCTTGGTGGAACCAACCCAGTATACACAACTTTTTCATTGCCACATAGACCTTCCCAAAGATCTTCCCATCCTTTAAGACCAAAACATCCGGAAAGTGCCCTGATAACTCAATAGGCCTTCCTTCGTAAGAGACTGGTGCACAGTCTGGTGGTTCCAACTTTCTCCCATTGAACACTTCCTGGGTTACCACTGTAATTCTTGCCCTGCAGTCAACCAAAAACCTAACTGATTTATTACCCACAAGCACATTGACATATGGGTCTACACAATCTACAGGATCACCAGTGTAGACCTCCTCTCCAACAACCAAAACCATGTCTTGGAGATCATCCTGTAGTTTTTCATACTGACCATCATATTCATCCTCACCTACGTTAGCTACCACATTGGTCCCTTTATCTGATTGGTTTGTTTGGCTTTGTCACACCTTAGAAAAGTGTCCAACCTTGCTATAATTTCTGTAAATAACATTTTTAGCTGGACATTTCTCCTCAATTTGAAATGTGGTACATTCCCACTGCCTGAAAAAGCCCTTATATGAACTTGAAACATCCTTCTCAATGGTATACTCTTTTGTGGTATTTTTCTTTCCCATGCGAACGTTCCTACCACGTAGGTCTTTTTCTCTTCCATTCCTTCTTGGAAATTTGTGACGCCTCAATACTCTTCGCAATCTGCAAAGTTTCTTCGAGAGTTGGATTATGAAGAGACAGACGTTTTTGTTGGATGGACTTGTTCCTGTGATGGCAAGTGAACTGGACATGCACTAGTTTATTTGTAAAGTTCTCAAACTTGCAATCCGCTACTAACCTCCTAAGAATGGGCATATACATACACCTTATCTACTTAGTTCTTTTCACTTTAGTAACTTGTGTCATAACAGAACGATGCTCGGTTGGACATTGAGCCGCTTTTCCAGTTTCTTGATGGTTTCAGTGTACTCAACTATTGGTTCTTCCTCTTTGCCTTCAATTACTGGAAGATGTTTGAAAATGGTGTGGCCCTCAAACCCTAAGGAGTGTAAAAGCAGACATTTCTTTATTTTATTTTTTTGAAAAGTTTTATAAAGTGCGAAAATGACCCATACGGGTTTCAGAGCGCTGTACAAAGGAGCGTAAGTGGAATGATGTAAAAGCATGAGTACAACAACAAAATGGAACATATGAAGTACCTGAAAAATAAAAAGGTCACAGTGGAGTACAGGAAAAACAAAATAATATAGGTGATCCAGGGTAATCATCTAGTGGGACAAGTAAAGTTCCAGGAGAGCAATAAATCAAAAGGACACATGAGGAGAAACCTAATACACTTTGAACAAAGTGTTCAAATCGATAGTTCCATCGATAGTTTGAGGAGAAAAACATCTTAAAATAGTGAGTCAGAGGCTTTGCAGCTCTAAATGGACCAGTCGTCATTTTTTTCAAGAACAATACAGGTTTATTTAAAGCGGATGCGCCAGAAGCACAAAAGTTGTAGACAACCAGAAGGGACAGAATATGCACAGTGCAGAGAGCATTCAAGACCCTTTATTTTATACTGTATCCCTTACAATACGTCATATGGGTAGCAGAATTTTTTCCAAAACATGCATGTTTTAAGCCTTGGAAGCTATGTAAAACAATTTGTAAAATAAAATGAAACAGTGCGGGAGGTTGAGAACAGAAAACATAAACACACGAGGGAAGATAAAGGGAGACAGGAAATCGCACACAACATCCAATAGAGAGCATAGAAACAAGAGGTACAAGAAAGCCAACAAATGGTAAGTAATGGGCAGGCTTAAACTCCTTTTAATTTTTTCAATTTACAAGAGATTTCGCAAGTGTTCTGCAAGCAAAACCTAAAAAGGTGCTACTGAGGGTGGCAGTGAGTTATGATTATTTTTTGGGGCAATATTAGATAAAGTAATGGTATTGTATTTAAATGTTTGTATAACGCTACATAATCCCTCCTGAGGTGTACTGCTCAAGTGCATGAGCGGGTGGTGCTAGCATAGGTGGAAGAGTATTGAAGTGTAGTGCGTGGACCTGTGGTAAACCTTCTGGTGTCATGCATAATTGATCCGAATAGTGCTTTGTAGCCTAGGTAGAAACTGCACCTGAGCAAAGCTTCCAATTGAGGGAAGCGCATTACAGGATTTATTATTATTATTTGAATTTTATATAGCACTAGCTAGACCTATAGAATTCACAACTGCTTTACCTTTTATTGTTTTATCTGAATGGAAGAGTGTGACTTATGTGGTAAATGTTTTGGCATCAGGCAATGATGATATTTCATGTAGCTGGCTGTGCTTATGCATTGTTGAGTGAACTACCTCAACTAGTTGGATCCGGAACAGTATGGGTTTACTTTACATGGGCTCAGCTGCTATGTTAGCAAAGTCAAGCTGTGCTTTCCGTTTCAAGATATAGCTCCAAACAAGAGGGAAATTGTATGTGAAATATTGATCTTGAAGTATACACTAAGGGGCCGATTCCGATCTGGGTTGGAAAGCTCTCCAAACGAGCCGGATCCGGAGTGTTTACCGACCGAGCCAGGCTCCTGCAGTCCGACCGAGCGAGTACGATGCGGTCGCATGCTGACAGACTCGGTTCGGTCGGACTCCCATAAAAGTCAATGGGAGCAGGTCGTACGACGCGTACATGGGCTCCCATTGACTGAATAGGTACGCCTCGCACAAGGGCCCCCCCCTACAGTGGGTACGTGTCAGTGCCATCCACAACGTACATGCCTGTATTGGGGAGACTCTTGTCCGAGTTGAAAGGCTGCGGGTGGTCCGATGCGGACCCCCAAAGGAAGCTTCCTGGACGTTTTGCGAGCCGGAAACGTCGGCTCGATCCGGCTGTCCGAGGCGTGCATCATACTGGCTCGTCGGAAATCAGCTCTATTGCACGGCACGGTTTGCTTAGGGATGAGCCGTACGGAGCGGTTCGGACCCGGAAACTAGTTGGTCGGTGATTTCACATTTCTCGCATCATACTTGCTCGCTCTTACAGCTGTACGAGTCGGTCGTTAAACACGTGTACGACTCTTACTTTTTCTGGCTGGAAAAAATAAAAACTGTAGAAATAGAAAACTCAGATTTTTTAACAGTTCATGACCACGTTTGCCATAATCCTACCCCCTGGTGTACTGGTAGTTTGGTTGGAAGGGTGTGTTCGATTTTTGAGTGATTTGATTTTTAGGAATTATAAGTAGGTGCTTATTTGTAGGTGGGATTTGCTGTTGTGAGGATTTAATAAATATTAGGCACTTAGATACCTTTTTCTCAATTTGTATATGCATTGTTATTCTCAGGGATCAAAAGTGCTTTCTGAGATGAAGAGTGAGATGCCCTATTTGTTATTTTTATATTGGATTAAACTGTAGCATTCGTATAGTAGATCATAACTTTCACTGCGCTGCAGGCACTGTTAAGCAACTAAGATAAACTATGATAATGTACTGCATTGGTCCACCCAAAAGCACAGAAGTGACAGAGAGTTGCCACCCAACCCATCTAAAAGTATTGAGAACTGTCCAGGGTATACCAATAACATACACCTACAAGTAACAGAAGTCTTTCACAAAAGAAATTCCATCACTCAACCGTCCCTAGCACCTCCAAGGCGAGTGCCATCCATATAGCCAGTTTGGGAAAGCCATCATCTGACCATGCTCATCTCTCTTCCTGATAAGCCCAGCCACTGACCTCTTGCTCTCTCCTAAATCTTTGCAGTAATGTAGCCCCAATCATCACTAATAGGGAGTGTACTAGTGGCAATTGCCAACCTTTCTGAAGTCTCAAGTAAGTACCCATTAACTAGAAGCCATATTTTCCTAAACCTCTGCCTACCCAAACCCAGCCTTCACCTCATCTGAGCAAGAAGTGCAGCCCAGTCAAGAAATACCTGTGAGGAGCTAGTGCTGCTTGATTTTATTCTCAGTTCAAAGTAATTTGCTGCCCACATCAGACTGACCTGGGATGGTGCAGACTAGACTATATTGAAAGGAATCTGATGCAACATAATGTAAAATGGAGAGAGAATCAGAGGATCCTGCCCGCCATTGTTAGAAAACCAAAGTAAATAAGGTGGGTACCTGGGGCAGGAATATTTTGGTTCAATTTTCTAACAGGGTTAAACAGGGATACACCAATGGAAACAAGGTTCTTGTTTCAACCAGGCGTGCCAGCAAAAGGATTCTGCAGTAGCATAAAAGAAGACAAATCCAAAATAAAGGCCAGCATCACCATAAGTACTTCTGAGTCCAAGGACGGAGACCATTTACTGAAATCAACCACCCTATGTTTTTTTAATACGAACATAGTTCAAATAATAATTACATACATTTTATAAACTAGCGGTGAGTGAAATATGGATTATTATTACACTTTTTTACAAAGCAGTTTGTGATTTCGTTGTAGGCATAGATTATGACATAAAAAATACAGACCTATCTAGCTTTAGCCCACCACTGACAATTCCCAGCTTCAGATTGTCCCATGGGTAATAAAGGGGAATTGTAGGGGCAGCATTGCATTTTTTGCCCTCCACATGAAGAGCTTTAGCAATGTTTAAATAACATCCAACCTGCCAAGTGTTGGAACTGTTGATGGTAGAAATAGATTGCAGCACATTAGATCTCACAGTTGGGGGGCAGAGGATTACAATTTCAATCAATGGATGAAGATGGAGAATTAGTGAAACGTTGAGTGACAGGCAGACACTTCATGAATTCATTAACTGACACACATGGGTATGACAAAGCTGTATTAGAAGGAATATGTCTGTTAATACAATGAAATCATTCTTTAGCAGCACAAGGACACCCACATACATTCTAGAAGGAAAACTAAGAAGGGCACACAAAGCTCAAAATTGTTCATAGTAAGAAAAAGTGTTCTTGCATGAAGACTGGTGCAACTGCATTCTGGAGGCATTACTGATCTGCCAACCATAATAACCATCATGAAAGTTTCTTTGCGAAACGCGTGTTGAATGTGAAAAGAACAACATTCGAGAATCAAGATAAACTGGGTCAAGGGGTATTCAGAAGAACCAAAGGGATGACAGACTGAGGAGCATTCAAACTGGCATAAGTATTACTAGCAAAATCCTAATCTAGTACCACTCCCAGACAGATAGTAATATATGCTCTGAATGATTGTACACGCAAGCTTTAAAAACGCCAAATCTCTTGCATAAGCTACATGTATCAGTTTACAACATGTATCAATTTGCATTTACCACATGAGCCACTAGTCATCATTATTGTAAATAAATCACCTGTTTCCAATAGGGGTGTTGGGGGTGTCTTTATATTCCCATGACAGTAGATTGCCAGAAATTGGTCCTCCTTCTAGTTGTTGCAGACCAGTCAAGCAGATTTTCTTTTCCCCTGATAGGGTCTGATCTGTTGAATGAGAATAGGACACGTTTTGAGACTAAAAATCAAATTAAATGGAGAGGTTACAAAGGAACAGGGAATTAAACATTAGGGACCATTCCCTAATATGAAGTTACTCAAATACTAGTCAAGTACTACTACCAGAAACATGTACAAGCATGTGCCCAGAATAACCCAAACATGTAAAAAGGAGGGGGGGCGTGGCTTGGCCGGCTGCAAGATGGCCACACTCTAAGTGGGCTCTGCGGGCCAAACTAATAATCCGGCATCATCCGTAAGCAGACAGCACTAACTCTGCGACTTACCTGACTTTCTCGAAGCGGCATTACCCTGGGAGTCGATTGGTGCCGCTCTGGCTCCTGGGCGACCTGTGAGAACTGAGATCTGCAGCCCGCCTGCTGCATAGGGCCTGCTCCTCGCGGTGGGCCTGGCCTGGCCCTCCGCTGCCTGAATCCTGGCCTGCCGCCTGTGAGGTCCACACTGCCTGGAGGACACCGTGGGCCTCTCCGCTTCCTGCTCCGGTGAGTGCTGCTGTTACTGGGTTGCCCGCGGCAGGGTTGGGGGTCCGCGAGCTGTACGGCCTGGCCTGGCCCGGGCCTGCCACGATACTAATGCCGCTTTGCTTCCCAGCTAGTGCTTTCCCTAGCGGCCGCTGGAGACCGGGCCTGGTGGTGGGTGCAGTGGACCCCCTGCGCCTCCCCGCTGCGGCTGCCTCAGTTTAGTGCTTGCTGCCGGCAGCTACCTGGTGTAACTGTGTGGGGCAACCTGTGAGTGTCCGCGCTCCGGCCACCTTCCTCAACGGCCCGATGTGCCTTGACCCTGCCGCTCCTTGGCATTTTGGATCGGCCACCCGCCCTTCTCCCCTGCAGTGCCGGAACCCGGGCCCCGGCAGCGATCATTGCACGCATTGGGCAGACAGCTTACTTCCTCTGATCTGCCCGACTTCGTCCTCGCTGCTCTATACAAGGCACTTCAATCTGGCGTGACGCCCTGAACCGGCATGCGCTTACTGCTGCTTCTCTTTGTGCGAGGTCCCGTATTCGCCTCAATGCCTCTGCTTTAGGTGCCTGGTGCCACCCCTGCTGCCTGGACGCGCCCTGCTTTGGGCCGCAGTGGCTCCTCCAAGTTGCTCCTGGCGCTCATCCCACTCCATCATCCGGTGCTGCTCTTGACCCGGAGCCTGCCTTACGTCAGCGGTCTTGTGCCATAGTGTGGCCCCTGGACAGCCTTACTGCACGCTGGGTTTTCGCCCCTGCAGAGCCCCGCTACGGATTTTTTTTTAGATCCCTGGGTACCTGTGCCTCCTGCCACTGCCCTTTGGTGCCTCTCTGTGCCCACCGCCAGTTGTGATTGGCCGCAGCTGCTGCTTGGCACCGGGATTTCTGCCAGCTCTTCCACCCTGACTGTACTACCTGAGGAGTGGTGCCCCGCCCGCTGTGCCCTGCGCTGCTGCCCCTCCTGACCGCTGTTTAGCCCTTCTGCTCCTTGGAGACGCCTTCTGCTGGTTGCCAGTCGCCATGTGGAGGATTGACCCTAAACAGCCCAAAATGGCCTTTGACCAGCGCAGATTGACTCGCCATGAAGGTGCAGGGGCGACTCCGCGACTAACATGGAGGCCCCACCAGCACGTGACGATGATCTGAAGGTGATTATGCTAGACGTTAAATCCATGGTCACCGGAATCGTGGCCCAACTTGACCAACTCTCCGCACGCTGGACTCGGTTAAGGCCCGGGTGGACTCCCACGACAATCGCCTACTCCACACGGAATTCCGGATCTTGGACATTGAGGACGCCGCCACTCAGGAAGCTGCTGCAGATGGACAAAATACTGGATGTTATCCGAAATAAAAATGAGGATTTGGAGGCGCGCTCCCGCCGGAGCAACCTTTGCATTACGGGCGTGCCAGAATCCACCAATATTTCCCGCATGGAAGATTTCGTTGAACAGCTGGTCCAGGAATTATTTGGGGACATTCTTTCCTCAGTCTTCATTGTTGAACGCGCCCACCGCTCTCTTGGTCCACGTCCTGGTCCCTGTCTTCCTCCTCGCCCCATTATTGCTCAAATATCAAATTTTAGAGATCGAGACGCGATCCTTCGTGCAGCACGCGACAAGGGCAAAATCAACCATCAAGGAAACTCGCTCTCATTTTATCCGGACTATACTCTGGCAGTCCAGGCCGCTTGCCGCAAATTCCTCCCAGCAAAGCGGATCCTCCAAAAACATGATGTTGCTTACTCATTGGCCTACCCGGCAAAGCTGAGAGTCCGGCAGGGCGCCAAGACGCTCATGTTTCCTGATCCTCTAGACGCCCTTGCATTTGCCAAGAAACTTGATAAATCATCCCGCCAGTCACCCTCCGGCTCTCAGCTCGCTACATCCGACCACCTCAGTGACAATGACTGATCTGTTGTGACTCTTTGGTGAACTCTTACCTGTACGCTGTCTGCTGTCTCAACAGCTTGGCCACCCTGCTTCATTGCGGGGGTGTACACTGAGCCCTGCCATGTCCTCACGGGATAAGTCCCTTTCTTATTGTTGTTTTCCATCTTTCAAGTTGTGGGTTCCTGGGGTGGGTAGGGGAGGTATCTCAGCCTGATTGGGGGGGTTGGAGTGGGTGTGGGGGTGGTGGGTTTTCTGGAACTGTTTTTTGGGTTACAAAGGTGAGGGGTGCGTTTGGGTGGGGGTGTTTTTGAAATGCTGTTGCTTGCACTCTGTCTGTTCTTTACCTGCCAGATCCTGGATTCCAGATCGCTGACTGTGCGGCGGATCGGGTGGGGTTGGGGTGGGGGGGTTCTTCGGGTTTGCCCATCATTTTATGGGATTTTGTTGTTGTTGCTTTGTTTATCTCTTCCGCTTTTAATCAGACTGCATCACTTTATCGCTAACCAGGCTTATTGTAGCAGGATTGTGCACGACATTCGCCTCTTTCCGATTGGCACTGCTTCTCCCCCCTTTTCTTTGCTATTTGCGCACTGGAGGTTCCCCCCATGCCCGGGTCTTTTAGCGTTGCAGGCTTCCAACCAGCTCCATTATTTGCTAAGGGCGACCATCCTGTTCTCCCTTTGGGCAGATCCTTACTGTCGCAGCGCACCCACTGGCTTTCTCCGATATCTGACCTCTTGCTTTGCATCCCAGTTCACCTAGTTACAGTACAACATGACTGACACCATTTGTTGGACCTGGAACATCCGTGGTCTTAACGATCAACATAAAGCCAGGTTCATCCACTCTCACTTGCAACGGCACATGGTAGACATTTGTCTCTTGCAGGAGACCCACCTGTTGCCTGAGACCTCCCCCAGACTCCAATCGTGCCATTGGGGTGAATCGCATTCTTCTTTTTATTCCTCTTACTCTAGGGGGGTGTCCATTCTGATACAAGGGGTCTTCCCTGGCAAACTATTCAAGTATTGACGGATCCTGATGGATGGTATGTTATTCTGCATGGCTCCTTATTGTTCCAACCCATGACGATTGCTGCAGTGTACGGCCCTAACTCGGATGATCCCGATCTTTTCACTCATGGCACCTCATTTCTTCCCTGGGCCTGGCGGCCCTTCTCTGGGGGAGGGATTTTAATGTCGCCCTTTCTGCAGCCATGAACCGCTCTGGCCCCCACTCCTTCCATCCTCGCGCCACTGCTCTACTCCAGTCCATACTCACGGACAACTCGTTATATGATGCCTGGCGTCATGTATGGCCCGAGGCCCGTGAGGGCACTTGCGTCACTGGTGCTCGGGGCTGCTGGTCCCGTATTGACTTATGGATCACCTCAACAGATGTCCTCACTTGGCTCACCTCCGCTACTCATCAAATCACTTTATTCGATTATTTAAAATCATAAAAGTACAATGCACAAACCGCTACTCATATGACACGCACATTCTTGGATCATGCGCCAGTCCAAATCTGTCTCTGTCTCCCTCACGCCCCACAGCGAGCTTTCACATGGCGGTTCCCTCCGAACGCTCTCCGTGATCCCGTCTTCTGTGACGAAATCCAAACAGCGATCACCAACTATTTTGATTTAAATGTCAGTTCGGTGGACTCTGCATCCATCCTGTGGAAAGGCTTTAAAACAGTAATACATGGCGAGTGCATCTCCAAACAAGCCGGTGTCCTTCGTTCCATTCGCTCCACATTGGATAAGCTGGAATCGGAAATTAAGGCTGTGGATGCCGCTCATGCGGCCCACCCCAGGCCTGAGACCCTCGCGCTTTTACGGGAAAAGCATACTGAATTTACTGAAGAGGCCGACAGGGAACTCGCCTTACTTGGTAGAGAGGCCCGAGCCCGTCGCTTCGGGGAGGGCGATCGGCCTGGAAAGACCTTGGCAAACCTCCTACGTGCCCCCCCATGCTGCGTCATATGTTGCGGCTCTCCGAGATGGTGGCCCCACTAGAACCACCTCCCCTGGTGAAATCAAGGCTTGTTTTATGGACTACTATTCGCAACTTTATACCGCCAGGTCCCCTCCCTCGCGTGAGGCCTTTGAACAATATTTCGACACCCTCTTGTTGTTTTGGCTGGAAGACTATCATCGTAAATTCTTAGATGAGCCCTTCACCAAGGAAGAGATACTTGCTGCCATAAACAGCTTACCTAGTGATAAGGCCCCCGGTCTGGATAGCCTTCCAGCCTCTTTTTATAAGACTTTCACATCGCTCTTAGAGTCACATCTGGCTGCCATATATAACGATTCCTTTGATAATGGCCTCTTCCCGCAGTCCCGCCGCGAGGCGATGATAACGCTACTACTCAAGTTGGACAAACCAGCTGACTGCCGCGATTCCTACCGCCCTCTCTCTCTCAATAATATCGACAATAACATTTTTGCAAAATTACTGGCCTCCCGCCTCCTTCTCCTCATGCTCCTCATTGCTCTCCCCAATCAGTATGGTTTCATCCCTGGCCGGGCCACCTCACATAACCTCAGGACTATTTTCTCGGCTCTTCACCAAATTAATCCCAACCTCCCCGCTGTGGCCGCTCTACTCGATGCCACCAAGGCGTTCGATACACTGGAGTGACGTTTTCTATTTTTTCTTCTACCGCGCCTTGGCTTTAGAAATATGTTCATACGAAAGATATCTCACCTCTACACTCACCCCTCCGCTCGTCTTCGAATCAATGGTCAGATATCAGATCCTATTTTGATTGAATGCAGCACTCGGCAGGGATGCCCGTTATCCCCTATGCTCTTCGCCATTGCAATGGAGCCACTCGTGGCCAGACTCTGGTAACACCATACTCAGAAGGGTATAGGCTTTTCGGCCTGCTCCCTCCTGGTCTCCATGTATGCCAACGACATTACATTGTATGTTCACCACCCCCAAGACAACCTCAGCCCTCTTGTGCTGAGATAATACGATTCAGTGGACTGTCTGGCATACAGGTGAACTGGAGCAAGTCAGTGTTGTTCCCCCTTACAGATGCCACCAAACAATTCACGCTGGATTTTCCCTTTGTTTGGGCCTTGGGCCCCACCCGCTATCTAGGTATTTGGCTGAGTAGGGACTTGGATGACCTTCGGAGGGCCAACTTCATGCGTGCGGTGGACTGGCTAGAGTCTAAAATACCGCATTGGAACCGACTCCCACTGTCCCTTGCTGGCCGTATAGCCATTGTCAAGATGATGGTCCTCCCAAAATTCCTTTATCTTTTTTTGAATATCCCCATTCTTCTCACTGCCCATTTCTTTTGTAAAATCTCCTCCTTGATCATCTCTCTTGTCTGGGCTGGCAAACAGCCCAGGATTGCGTACGATATCCTCACTCTCCCCATGTCGGTAGGCGGTATGGGCGCTCCTAATTTTAAGCTTTATACCTTAAGTGCCCAGGCCAGTTTTTTACATTTCTAGATACACCCTTCTCCTTATCAGCCACATGTGGTGGTAGAGGCTGACATCGCAACTCCCTGGCCGTAGACCACTGCCCTGTTTGCCCCGGTGAGTCGCCCGCGTGCTGAGGTAGACACTGTTGAGACCCTGTGCTGGGCCTGGTCCGGACTGCGCCGTCTCTCCAATGCCCCGACGTTATCGGCTAACGCCATGCCGATTGTACGTCATCCTGCTTTCCCTCCTCTCCAACCAACCGGCATGCCTAAACATGCCTCTCGCTTGGGACTGACGACATTGGCGGATCTTTACCCCAGTGATTCGTTCTATTCTCTTCCTGCTTCGTCTGGTCCGATGGACACATTGCTTTTTTACCAGCTGCCAGCTATATGTAGGGAGTTGCATCCAACGTTCCCCCAGCTTCCACCTTCGATCCTGCTCTTGATTTTATATATACATCCCCCACTCCTCATAAGTTAGTTACTAAATTATATGCCCTTACTTTTTCGTCCGCCTCCATCTCCACTGACCGTGCACGTGTGGCATGGGGCGAGGATTTGGGCATGGAAATTGCTCAGGCTGACTGGCTTTATTGCTGCAACCAGACGAAGAAACTGTCACCCAATTATCGGCTTCGTCTTATACATTTCAAATATTTGCATAGACTACACCGTACTCCTGTTCAGCTCCACAAACTGGGGCTCATACCTAACGATAGTTGCGTGCGTTGCGCTGCCCCTGCCGCGGATTTTACTCATCTAGCATGGTTGTGCCCTAAAGTGTCGGATTTCTGGCTGGCGGTATGCCCCGCCATCTCCGAGATTACCTCTGCACCGGTACATCCCGACCCGCCGTTGTGCCTGCTGGGTTTTGTTAAATTTTGCCCGGATTCTTCTCGCTGCCTGATCGCAATGCTGCTTGCCCTGGCTACGTGTACGGTGTCCATGTGCTGGGGTCGTAGACCGGCGCCTCAGTTCACTCACTGGCTTGAAGATGCCTCGTGATGCCAGACCTTGCTATCTGAATTCTGGGACTTACTGCCCACGAGATCCCGCCCAATTGACATATGGGGTCCCCTAGTGACATACCTTCATTCCCGACATCATCTGAGCCGTGCTGACTCCCCCGCGCTCCCCACCGGCAATCCGCCCGCGGCAGCCGCCGGTGCTGATCAGTAACTGCCTCCCTCCATGTCCCTGCTTCCCCTTCTGACCGTGCCTGCCCCTAACTTTACAGTGGTGTCACTACCTCATTTAGCAATGTGTTGATTATGGTGCCATAGCAGTGCTGCACAGAATTAGGTTTTTGCATTATGGTATTGTTATTATGTCTATGATATTTGGCTGATAACCTACTGTGTACGATGCTCTGATCTGATGCAAAAGTGTATTTTGATTATGCTGAATTTGTCAATAAAGGTTTTGGAAAATTAAAAAACAAAAACATGTAAAAAGGAAGTTTAGCTAAGTCCATCATGAGGACCACCTTAATCATTTGCAAAAAGAACAATTGATGGATAGAATGTTGAACAATGCTCCCAATGCTATTCCAGTTTAAACCCAGCCATATGCAAATCAGTCTTGACCAAGCCTGAACTGCCAGGCCACGTTCTCTCTGGACTGGAAAACAAGCATCCTAGGACCAGTTTCGGGGTTTTACCCCTCATCAGCCAGGCTAGCTTGACTCCAGTGGTATGGAGAGCACAGGGCCCACGTCTGGGCATACCCGTCCCACTCGGGTGACAAATGCAAAAAGAACAATTGATGGACAGAATGTTAAAAAATGTCAAACATTCAGCCCAGTACAGAGATCTGAGCCTAAATCCATTGTTTTTTACTCCCCATGCCATTCCAGTTTAAACCCAGCCATATGCAAATCAGTCTTGACCCTGTTCCCCAGGGGAACATTCCAGCCCGAACTGCCAGGCCAAGATCTCCCTGGACTGGAAAACAAGCATCCTAGGACCAGTTTCAGGGTTTCACCCCTCATCAGCCAGGCTAGCTTGACTCCAGTGGCATGGAGAGCACGGAACCCACATCTGGGCATACCTGTCCCACTCTGGGTGACAAATGCAAAAAACAATTGATGGGCAGAATGTTGAACAATGTCAAACTTTCACCCCAGTACAGAGAACTGGGCCTAAATCCATTGTTTTTGCTCCCCATGCATTCCAGTTTAAACCAAGCCATATGCAAATCAGTCTTGATCCTGTTCCCCATGGGAACAGTCCAGCCCGAAATGCCAGGCCAGGTTCTCCCTGGACTGGAAAACAAGCTTCCTAAGACCGGTTGCGGGGTTTCACCCCTCATCAGCCAGGCTAGCTTGACTCCAGTGGCATGGCGAGCATGCGATCCAAGTCTGGGTATACCAATCCAACTCGGGGTGACAAATACAAAAAAGAACACTTAATGGACAGAATGTTGAACAATGTCAAACATTCTCCCCAGTACAGAGACCTGGGCCTAAATCCATCGTTTTTTGCTCCCCATGCCATTCTAGTTTAAACCCAGCCATATGCAAATCAGTCTTGACACTGTTCCCCAAGGGAACATTTCAGCCCAAACTGTCAGGCCAGGTTCTCCCTGGAGTGGAAGACAAGCATCCTAGGACCGGTTTTGGGATTACACCCATTAGCTAGGCTAGCTTGATCCAGTGGCGTGGAGAGCACGGCACCCACATCTGGGCATACCCGTCCCACTCGGGGTGACAAATGCAAAAAGAACGGTTGATGGGCAGAATGTTGAACAATGTCAAACTTTCACCCCAGTACTGAGAACTGGGCCTAAATCCATTGTTTTTGGTCCCCATGCATTCCAGTTTAAACCAAGCCATATGCAAATCAGCCTTGACCCTGTTCCCCAAGGGAACAGTCCAGCCCGAAATACCAGGCCAGGTTCTCCCTGGACTGGATAACAAGCATACTAGGACCGGTTTTGGGGTTTCATCCCTCATCAGCCAGGCTAGCTTGACTCCAGTGGCATGGCGAGCACGGGATCCAAGTCTGGGCATACCAATCCCACTTGGGGTGACAAATACAAAAAAAGAACACTTGCTGGACAGAATGTTGAACAATGTCAAACATTCACCCCCGTACAGAGACCTCGGCCTAAAACCATCGACTCTTGCTCCCCATGCCATTCCAGTTTAAACCCAGCCATATGCAAATCAGTCTTGATCCTGTTCCCCAAGAGAACATTTCAGCCCAAACTGCCAGGCCAGGTTCTTCCTGGAGTGGAAAACAAGTATCCTAGGACTGGTTTCAGGGTTTCACCCCTCATCAGCCAGGCTAGCTTGACTCCAGTGGCATGGAGAGCACGGGACCCAAGTCTGGGCATACCCAACCCACTCGGGGTGACAAATGCAAAAAAGAGCAATTGATGGACAGAATGTTGAACAATGTCAAACATTCACCCCAGTCCAGATACCTGGGCCTCAATCCATCGTTTTTTGCTCCCCATGCCATTCCAGTTTAAAACCAGCCAAGTGCAAATCAGTCTTGACCCTGTTCCCCATGGGAAGAGTACAGTCCGAACTGCCAGGCCAGGTTCTCTCTGGACTGAAAAACAAGAATGCTAGGACCGATTTTGGGGTTTCACCCCTTATCAGCCAGGCTAGCTTGACTTCAGTGGTTTGGAGAGCACTGGACCCATGTCTGGGCATATCCGTCCCACTCGGGATAACAAATGCAAAAAGAACAATTGATGCATTTAGCATCCCAGTTGCCCACATTTGTCAACCTCCAATGACAGGCTTTGGCAGTTGCATCCCCTCTCCTATGCAGCAGATACTCGTTTATCAACTTGTATCACTCAAACAGGAAATGTAGGCGGAGTTCTAATGGGTTGGAACCTCCTGTAGGGGCTTATTAGGTAGATGAATGACCCTCAAACTGTTATGGATTATAAATAAATAGGTAAAATATGTACATAATCTGTAATAAGTGACTAGTATGTTCTGGAGTAGTTCTTCCTTTTTGAAAATGTCCTACTCAAATTAAGTTGAGGTGGTAATGCTGAAGAAGGACCTGGCAAAACAGATGTCCTTTTCATTTCCTCAGTGCCACTCTTAACACAGACTGTGACAGGTTCATCTTTCTCACTGCCAACTGTGCCTTCTTGAAACATATTGTTTTCTTCTCACTCACAGCTTGGTTAAAGAATTCACTTCATGTCACTTTCATCTAAAGTGAGGATTAAAGAAGCTGTGCTTCTTGAAGAAAGAGATGGTGAAGACAATGCAAATGATGAAAAAGCATCTTGCTGTGGCGCAAATTCAACATCATGCAGTGCCAACTTGCTGGCAGCTTGCTGCTCTGTTCCAACCTTCCTCTTCTGCTTGCTGGAAAGATTATCTTTTTATTGCAAGGATGATTCTGATGCTGACGTACTGGTCTGACATGAACAAAGGGGTTGGGCCTTTTAATCAACTGGGTTGGGCCATATAAATATTGAACTTGAGCAAATTACCTAAGCTGATAATCACTTAATCAACTCAATTTTTCTGAAAGATCAAGTAATGTAATTATCTTAACCTTATCTTTGATTTAGAGAGCTGTGATATTCTTGAACATTAAATGAACATACTAAACATATGCTTCAGACAACATTTGTATGAAATTCACAGTATTTTCAACCTATCTGCTAAAGATACACATACCATTTTAAATAAAATTATGGAAACACATTCTTTCAAATTGAATACATAACACTGGACATACATGTAACAAAAATTAATTAACAATATATCAGTCTTTTGATTGTAAACTGCTGGAGTTCCTATTATTAGTCCCTGTCCCTTGAAAGAAATCTGTAACTCCTATTTGAAGCAACTAATTGGCGTTATTTCAGCACACCCTTATTGTAGGCTTCCAATGTCCCTTGTAGGATCGCCTACACATGGTTATCTTTCTTGCACAAACTCCGCACTTCAAGTCAACGAGTTTCAAACCTCCCTTTTCGGGTGCTCCTCAGGACCTTGACTGTTTTGTTTTCTGTGAAGGAATCAATAAACCGAGAAGGAGAGGTGACTTTTCATAACTACAGTCATGGAGACTAATGATTGAAGCCCTGTGTCTAAAAGTACAGAAACAACGTGGTTTATTGAATCTTTCACAGATAAAACCAGTCATAGTCACACAGCTTTATTCGATCTTTTTAAAACGGATCATAAAAGCACAAGTTATCTAAAAATTCCAACACAATATTTACACATATATACACATTTAAAATAAGAATTAAACAGTTGCCGTGATCCAGGTAAATTCATATAAATATGTTTATGAAAAAAGCAGTTCAGAATTTAAAAAGAATTAATTAGTTGTTGCTACTAAAATTTTGTCCCATCTTTTTCCTCTTCCTAAAACAAGCCCACAGAAATGAGGCAACAGAACAACATCCAAATGGGTCCTGTAGAGTTTTTAAAAAGTACATGTCCACCCGACACTGCCTAAAATTGTGGTACCTCAGGATTGGGAGTATGAATGTTTTCCTTTAATCTGTAAAGGTCTTGCAAAATAATACAATGTGTAGATCTGACTGTACTGCGTAGTTGTTACAGGGACAGGGAGAGAGGTCTGCTAATTTATATTCATTTTGGGGGTATCCCAGGAGAAGCGGGATCATGTTCATGTGGAAACGCAAAAGGATAAATCTGTGATTTATGCGTGATAAATACTGAAAACCTTCCCCGATCTTGGTGGTACGAAATCATAAAGAATGGAGGAATGATGAATATGTTTCTTTTCTCTTACTTTGATCTCTTAATGAATAAATCAGTTATTCTTTCCTTTGAAACCCTTTTGCAGGACTCAGGGTCCGGAAATAATTCTCCCATCCCTAACGCTTTCAGATGGACCTCTACGTAGTTTAACCATCCAATTCTTTTATAATAATCTAATTTACAACAGTCCTTTTGATAATGGTTTGGGTCAAATCCACCGTAGACCTCCGCCACCACTGATAGCCACAACAAGACTGGAGCCAGTCTTATGTTTTCGCTCAAGTAAGGAAGCCCCAATTCACAGTGTAAAATATGATTTGGAGCTGATTGCGGTAAGGACACATGTTTTAAAAAAAGGAGTCTTCTATTTGTTGTAGCGGTGCAACGTTAGCCATACCCCACACTCCTGCCCCATATATTGCAGCGGGCTTTGTTTTAGCCGAATATATATTCTTAATTGCATCCAGTGGGCTGTCTCCCAACTTCTTAGCAAATCTTTTAACAGTGTTAACACTCCTTTGCATGCCCTGGGCTCTTGCTGCCACTAAATTAGACCATGAGTGGTCTTTATCAAAAAGCACACCGAGGTATGAAAAGGAGTCGACTGTCTCGATTTTCTTGCCTGACAACTGGAAATGGGGATGTTTTTTCTCACCTCTTACGGCTCCAGACACAATTATAAATGATTTTGATTCATTGACCTTTAGGTCAAGGGAGGCCATAAAGGCGAAGTAGGCTGTGATTAGCGTTTGTAGGGCTAAGCCCGATCTGGCCATCAATACCGCGTCGTCAGCGTACGCCAGAATCGAAAGGGGGATACGATCAAATTTAGGCACATCCACCGGTAGAGCA
Source organism: Triturus cristatus (assembly GCF_964204655.1). NCBI lineage: Eukaryota > Metazoa > Chordata > Amphibia > Caudata > Salamandridae > Triturus > Triturus cristatus. Next base: position 463,915,398 of record NC_140591.1, read on the forward strand.
GACAGGGAGGAATCTACCCCATTCGTATAGATTGAAAAAAGGAACGGGGTGAGAACACAACCCTGCCTTACTCCATTTTCGATTTAAAAAAAAAATCCAGTCAAGGTCCTGAGGAGAAACCAAAAGAAAAGGTAGGTTGGAAACGCATTGACCTGATAACAAAGTGTAGGTAATCCATTGTCAATTAATTTTTGTTACATGTATGTCCAATTCTATGTATTCAGTTTGAAAGAATATTTTTTCTTTATGTGATTTAAAACAGTCTGTGTATCTTTAGCAGATGGGCTGAAAATACTGTGAATTTCTTACAAATGTTGTCTGAAGGATATGTTTAGTATGTTTATTTAATGTACAAGAAAATTACAACACTCTAAATCCGAGGTAAGGTTAAGATAATTTAATTACTTGATCTTTCAGAAAAAGTGAGTTGACTAAATGATTATCAGCTTGGGTAATTTACTGAAGGCCAACACTTACTCGTCTGAGCCATACCTGCAGGCAGTGTAGCATTGAAACATATGGGCTTTGGTTTTGGAGGTCGTACAATGGATTCCGGTATGATCCCAACCTCTTGATGCCCAGGAAATGGTGCAGCAAATGTATGAAGTTGTGTACCTTGGAGAAAGAGAGTATGGGGAAGACTAAGAAAGATGTGCTGAGATGGTAAGCGAGAGGATACTGCTTGGTTAGTATATGGATTTCCTATATGTTTGTCTCTGTACTGCAAGTCCTCATTGTACACACACCTACTATCTTTTATATTTGGATGAATTGTACTATTGATAAATTCTACAAACAAAAATATAATATAAAAACATTTGCAAAAACAAACTCATTTCAGAAAACGGTGGAAGGGAAGAGCACATTGCTTGGCAAGGAAGGAGAAGACATGGAGAACATGGAGATGAGTCAACTTAACATGCAGACTGATTTCATAAAATGGTCAGAGAGAGGTGGGTCAGTAGTTAACTATCGCCATGGGAGCGGAAAGATGTTAAATGAAATGCCACTTGGTGCTCCTAGGACAGTAGCATGGAAGACGGAGAGAAAATGACTTCATGCCTTGAACCCCCTCCCACCACCAACAAACATATGCAGCATTACAGGGCAATTATTTCCCAAACATGCAAATACAGCAAAAATGTGACTAAGGCCATTCACAGCCCGCACCACCAGCAAGAGCAGTGAGAATGTGAAAATCAATTAAAATTGAAAATAATAAAATACGTATGGTCTCCACAAAGACTCCATCAATCCTCTATAGCAACACAGAGACAGGAAAACTGGCAACAACACAATTAAAATGAGAAATGAACACAGGTGCTGATGCTGGTGAACTGAGCCCCAACAAGTCTCTGAGCAGGAGGGAAGTTAGCTGGAGTGCTGCATCACAGCAGTGGCGTTCACTCGATCCAGGCAGGATTACCAATCCCCATAGCATGCAGCTAACCGATCGGCACAGGATTAGGTCTGGTGTCGTTGCCAATGTAGCGAGTATAAGGAGGCCTTCACATTCTCTACTTCACCACCACCAAGACTATGAAGCAGCAAGTGACACACTCTGATAAGGGGTATCAGAACAGAGCATGAGTGGTCAAGTTCCCTTTCATTTATACCCTTAGCCGCACCCATCGGACAGGTTGTATTGTATTGTATGCGTTATTTCTACTGAGCAGCTAGCACTCCGTGAGGGTATTTTGGCACTGTGCAGAGATAGATGGGAGGCACAGAAAAACAAAGGTGCTGCTATCACAATCGCTGGGGAGTTAAATAAGGGAAAGACAGAGTAAGTCCAAAGCTCTAAAAATCCAGGGGGCATATTATCAAGGGTCAATTCGCCGCTTTTTTGGCTTTAAAAGCCAAAAAAGCGGCGATAATGTCATCTCCATATTTACAATGCGGCGCTAACATGCATTAACGCATGTTAGCAGCCGTTTTTGCACCGCATCTCATTCCAGCGATGAACATCGCTAATGAGATGCAAAGTAGGCGTGCCGTCGAAGTTACAACATGTAAGAGAGCGCTAACACAACAGAACTGTATTAACAAGATTTGCGAGGCGATATTGAAACTCCTGCTAACCGCAGGTATCGCCGGATCCTTACGTCTCCTCAAAACCTGACTTAACCATGTAGGGGCATATTAGTGTATGGGAGGTGGATTGGCAGGTTAAATCCACACTCCCATATTTAAAAGCTCATCATTAGCGCTCACAAGTTATCGCTGTTTTTCACGCGATATTGGCGCTTTTCGGCGCTATCGCTGGATTTCTTATCGCCTTTGGGAAACGTGTTGGTAATACCGCGCTAACTTGGCGAAAAAATCCAGCGATAGCTGGCGATAGGAAGAACAGCGATACGAGCGCTTTGCGATCATTATCGCTATTTATTGCTGATATGCCCCCAGGTATTCAAGGATTTCCTGAAACCGGATTCTGATTGGATGAGCCGGAGATGGCAGGGGAGAGAATTCCATGCTTTTACTCTCAGAGTGGTTACAGATCTCTCAACCTTAGTTTTGTATCTGAACAATGTGGGTTTTAGAAGATTGGCGGAGGAGGATCTAAGAGGGCATGTAGTGGCATAGGGTGGGACTCCAGAAGTTAGGTATTTCGATCCTGAGGCCCTGAAAGCTCTAAAGGTGATGACGAGGATCTTGAATAGTACTCTTTTATGGATAGGTAGGGGGCGTGGCCTGACCGAGCACCAAGATGGTGGCTTGATCTGGGAGCTCCCGAGCAGCTGCGCTTTAATAACTGCCTTGCTGGGTCCTATAATGGGGATCCGTGCACCCAGGTACCGCCATGACTACCGGAGGCTCCGAGCCATGGGCGGAGTGCGATGGGGCCGGTGAAACTGCCGCAGTCTCTCGCGGGCGGCCCTTGGCGGCCCTGCGACGCTAGGGGTCACGGGTGAGCCTGAGGCAGGCACTGCTGCTGCGAGGTGTGGCTGCCTGGAAAATCGAAGCCGGGGCCTGGAGGCCTAGCGGGATGCAGCGGCGGACCTTTGAATTACTGGACATCCAGCCCCAGCTGGAGTTGTGATTGGCATGCTTGGCCTTGGACCCCCTGGACGTGCTGATTGCCCCCTCCGCCATAATGATGCATGTAGCGACAACATCGGAATCCGGCCTGTGACAAACCCAATGGTGGACCTTGCAGGCCACGAACTCGTCGCGGCGAACCTGCATCGTTGACTCCGGAATGTAAGTCACAGCGACTACTGCGCGGAGAGACATTGCTGCTTTACATGCCATCCTAGTTTATTGGGGGAATGAGAAGTACAGCGGTCTGAAGACTGTTCTAATGCTATTCCGGCACGACCGGACCACTCTCTGCATAGATAAGACACACTGAATGCACCATATGTAATCCGGCACCAATATCCTCTCTCTGGCCTCATACCAGTTGAGTAGCGGTGCCCCTTTCCACCCTCCTGGGGCTTAATTCATTGCCCTTCGCACTCTCTGGCCATTCCTCTATTCAATATGGGACGTGGGGACCCCAGACAACGGCATCTGTCTTTTGAGACCGCCAAAACCCCTAGGCAGGAAGGAGGCGATGAGGCCTCGTGTGGGGACCCTCCAGACCCTGTAGATCCCCCAAATTGTGAACAAACCCCCTTGGAGAGCACAGCGGCCATAATGGCCGAGCTCCGCATGGGCTTCAAAGCCATTGATGCCCGATTCGACAACCTTGTTGCTTGCCTCGATACCATGCATGGCTGATTGGAACAACACGAGGCCTGCATTGACACAGCAGAGAAGCGCATCTCTGAGGTGGACGATGCACAAACGGTCACTGTCAAAAGTCTCGACCGCACAGAGCACCTCCTCAAAACAACGGTGGTGAAGGTTGAGGACTTGGAGGCAAGGTCACGTCGCAACAATCTCCAGATAGCCGGAGTGGCCGAATCTACTAACACAGGCCCCATGGAGACATATGTGGAGCGGCTTCTGGTTGACCTATTTGTCAGGGACAGTTTTTCCACCACATTTGCAGTGGAGCCAGCCACAGAACAATGGCCCTCAGATTGGCCCCTGGTGCTCCCCTAAGCTTTGTCATAGCGCGACCACTTAATTATCGCGACAGGGACATCGCCTTGCGCAAGGCCAGAGAAGTGGAAGACTTACAGCATCAGGGGATGTCGCTGTCATCCTACCCGGACTTTACGCCAGTAGTACAGGAGGCCAGATGTAAATTCCAGGATATTAAGCGAACTCTGAAAGGAGAAAATATTTGTTACGCTATGCTGTACCCGGCGCGCCTCCATATTCAGATTAATGGCAAAACGTCCATCTTTGATACACCTGCGGACGCTGCTGACTTCTAGAGAAGCCACAAGTCGACCAGAGGCTCTTCCCATGGAAAATAACTCTCTACTCCTTGCTGTTGTGGAAACAAACCAGAATGGAAAACTTTTAACATGTGTGACAGGTCCAATTGGCACGGATCCATAGCCATTTAGGGGTTGATGGGACAAAATATTTTCCTCCTTTTCAAATGCAGTTACATATAATTGACATATCACTGATATTAACCTAAGTGGCCTGCTGGGGGCGTTGCTGCCCCCCTAGGAGATCTCCTACCATTTCTGTTCTCTTCTTTTTTGAGTTATGATACTCTGGGATTCACCGGATTCAGATTGGGTGGTTAACCAATGTAGGAGGGGGTGTGGTGGGTTGGGAGTTTATGTTGAATGGTTTGAAGTTTGTTGGTATTCTGCAGGACACTATTCTCGGCACTGGCTGGCTGCTGAGCCCTAAATACATGGGCACTTTACTCCATGTGCTACTCCTTCTGCTGTAAGGAGCCCAGGGAGGGGAGGGGGGACATTGGAGCTACGCTGCATCACATGGAACGTGAGGGGCCTGTCAAACCCCCGTAAGTGGAGGTAGGTCTTGGCCTATTTGGCTAGGTACAAAATACACATAGCCCTATTACAGGAGACCCACTACGCCCTGATCTCAGATAACCGATTTGATGCTACCTGGGGCTCCAATAGATTTTTCGCTAGTTACAGCACCTATTCCCGTGGAGTCTGTGTCCTGATACACAAAGCATTACCCTTTATGACCCAGACTGTGATTGGGGATGCCAAGGGAAGATACTTGCTGGTAGGGGGGAACTTGGGCTTGAAGCTGATACTCCTAATCAATGTGGATGCACGTGGCTTTTTTGCTAGTTTCCCCATGAATATTTCTAGCATACCCATCAACTCCATCATATTTGGGGGTGACTTTAAACTCATGCTGCACCCGCTTCCGACACTACTGGCACAGGCCAAGTCACGAAGCGGTGCTCTACAGAGGAACTTGAGACTTTACTGCACACACACATGATTACCGATGCCTGGGACATCAGCATCCCACTGACAAGGTTTTCTCTTTCTATTCTGTGTACATGACCCCAGACCTCCTGATCACAACGCAAGAGTCGGACTATTTGCCCCGTACCTTGTCAGACCATTCACCGGTACTATTATCACTGAATAGAATACGAATAATACATTTATTGTTTAGTTAATAAAAACCGTAACAATATAACATTTGTTAAAAGTGCATGGTACCTATGAGATCAGTTAAAAAGTATTATAAAACAGGTGCTTTTTTCATTAAGTTTTGAGCCGTTTCCTTGTGCAAATAGCCAATGTGTCAGTAAATTTAGGCTGTTACCTGGAATTAGTTCTGAAGTGCCGTCGTACTAGTAACTTAATATTAAAACATACATACTTGCAATTTGATTATAGATAATATAAATTATGTACAGAAAAATTTGCATTAAAGGGAGCGATTGTGTACAGCAGCAGCGGGGTGAGCAGGCAAGTTCATTGTTCGTTCAAAGGGGCTATCTTGTAGCTGAAGTTAAGTCCTTAAGGACTAACTGAGACAAATCCGTATCTCATTCGGAGTTAGGAGAAACGTTGATGATTTTTTAGTCAGTTACCAGGTTTTTTAGCCGTTTTTGTTCAGCAAGCGTTAAAAATTTTGCTAGGCGGCAGTTTAACTGAGTGTTTTCTGGGTTAAAACATGCTAGTACCGCTTGTCTCCTTGTTCGAATACCCATTATGTTGAATAGGTTTTTTAGGAGTTTCTGCCGGTCTTTAGCCATATTTTTGCATAGGCAGATTAAATGTAAAATGTCACCTTGCTTAGCTTTGCACAGGCTACAGGAGTCTTGACCTATCTGCCGTTGCCATGGCGGAAGATGTTGGGCACAAGGCAGAACTCCCAATCTGAACCTCATAAAGCTCATTTTTACTGCTTTAGAGTACCCCTGATTAAAGTATGTTTGTGGGGTCAGGGACTTATATGTATTCAGAGTCATCCAGGCATGGGCTCTATTAGAAAAGGTTGCCTTGTCTTCAATCAGTGACGCTTGTTTGATGACCTTCCAGGCTAGTTTTTTAAAAGCGTAATAGCCAATTTGGGTTTCCCAGAGTTCCTGTAGTTTAGTGTATTCTAAGGCTGACTGAAGGTAAGCTCTGGCTTGTGACGTATCTCTGAGTTGCAGTTCTTGCCACAGCAGACTGTTAAGCTTGTGGGATCGAGAGCTTTTGATCTTATACCAACAAATGATATATGCACCTTGTCTAGCAAGATCTTGTCGCAGGAGCCCGAACTCCAACCTAACCTGGGCTGGAGAGATGTAGTTCGGAAGACAAAACATTTGTTTGTAGGCTTTAACCTGGAGATTGTCTAATTGCTTAGCATCTCTGCCCCGCATTGCTTCACTACCGTATGCAATTGTGGGAAGAAGTTTTGCCTGGGCTACCCTTAGTAAGGGGGTCAGGAGCGGCCCCGTGAGTTTGTGCGCAAGATTTTTCAGAGTTATGGCCATTAACGTGCCCTTTCTTCTTTCCTCCTTCATCTGAGATTTAAACAAGCCTCCTTTGTCTATTATTACTCCTAAGTATCTGTACTCATCTGCCGCATCAATTTTTCTGTTGCCGAGGAACCAATTTCTCTGACATATTTTTTTGTTTTTTTGGATTGTCATCGTTCGTGTTTTTTGCAGGTTTATCCTTAGATCCTTAGATTGTTCTCTTCTGCGTAGTTCTGCATTGCCGTCAGGAGGTTCTGTAATCCAACGTGCGTGTGGCTTAGCAGGACTACATTGTCTGCGTACATTAGGTTGGACAGTGTAATCCCTCCTAACCGCGGGGAATGAGAATTACAGGCATTAAGTACTTTTGGCAGATCAGCCAGATATAGATTAAACAGGGTTGGTGCAAGCACACAACCCTGCTTCAAGCCTTTTGAGGTGTAGATTTTCTTGGAGATGTGACTACCATCGCCTAGTTTCACCTGCACCCAGGTATTAGTGTGTAAAAGCTTCAGCATATTTACCGTGGGTGCTGGTGCACCCCATTGATCCAATTTCCTCCACAGTCTGCCTCTATCCACACTGTCGAATGCGGCGCTAAAGTCAATATAGCACAGATGTAATGGTTGCTTTGAGATTTTGGCTGCGTCAATTATTAAAGATATTGTAAGAATGTTGGTGGTGGTACTTGTTGATTTGCGGAACCCAGTCTGATTCCACGGTATAGCAAGACTAGCCTCTGCCCAGTTTGTTAATTCTTCAAGTATTGTGCCAGAAAAGTATTTTGCCTCATTATCAATCAAAGCTATTAGGCGATAGTTGTTCGGATCAGCCTTGTCCCCTTTTTTATGGATTGGTGCTATGATTGACCCGTTCCAAAGTTCTGGTATTATTTCCAATCTCCTGATGTCCATGAATAAAGAACAGAAAATGTCCACCCAGGCATCAGGCTTAGCTTTGTAGAGTGCCGGAGGAATGCCATTCGGGCCTGGTGCTCCTTCTCTCCTTCCTTTTCCAATTTGTTTCCTTATTATTTCCAGGGGGTGATGGCTGGCGGCACCTAGTTGGCTGTTTTCGTTGTCTCCGACTTTACCGAACATTGCGCACTCTTATAGGTCTTGGTGCTTCCCAGCTGATGCTCTACTTGACACAGTCTTGAAGAGTGAGGTACAGGATGCAATCGTCAAGTATTTTCAAACCAATTCAGGCTCTGTGCCTCACTATGCCACTTTGTGGGAAGCCTTCAAAGTATATATTCGGGGCCCTTGTATAGCTAAAAAGGGCAGGGTCCTGAGCACCATCCGCCAGGACCTTGATACTACGGAGCGGGATGCTGCGGGATTTGGATGCCCTGGGGCTGGCGGATGCCGTTCCTGATATGGTTGGTCTGGGCTGGATGACAGGCTTGGGTGGGGTGGCAGACGCTCACTCAGTCTTTTGCACGGGGAGGTTTCGGAGTACCTGACTTTTATCTATACTATTTAGTGGCACATAGACACGATGCTTATTTTTGGTATCACCCAGATGAGCGATTTCAATTCCTGAAGCCCGAATATTCTCAGGCCCGCCCTTATCCTCTCTCCACTATTTACCCGCTTGGTCTTCCGAGAACACCAACGGAGATTCACACATTACAAACCACATGCTGGGTTTGGGAGTGACTTTGTAAATATTTGAAAGCCAACTACCTGTACTCCCCACATTTGCCAATTCTTGATAACCCGTGGCTGTCCCCGACCACTGAAACCTTGATACTGCATGCACTTTCCCGCTGTCAGCTTCGAACCATTGGAGATGTGTTTCGGGGCGGTCAGATGCGCTTAGTAACAGACTTGATAGAGGGCCGTGAGTCGTGTCAACAAGCTGTCCTTGATCGTGTCTGTCATCGTGGGCAAGGTTGCGACTGTCTTTCTTCCCCATCGCATGGAAGTTGTGACGTTTAGCACTTTGCTTACGCTGTGTCTGTTTCAACGTGAGCGGGACATTGCTGGTGAGTCAGTTATTTGTTCATTACAGTTTCTCTCATCAGAGACCCGGCTCCTGTGGCTGTTAAACGGCTGTTTTGCTGTTTGGAATGCAAACTATTTCTAGGCGCGCTTTGCTACCTCAATTCATCGTTGCGTGAAGCCCTCATGTCATTGTCTATGTTGCTAGGCATACTCCCTAGCTGCTCAAGGACGTTTTACAACGAGAACCCGCTAGTAGCCACCCGGCACAGTGCATTGTACGTGCGCCATTTTTGGATAATTAAAAAAAAATCTAGTGTAAAGTTAAGGAGTGGAAATTATCGGGGCCGACGAAAGGCACAGTCACGTCTTTGTCGCTTGCCGTGCGGTGAAAAGGAATGAATATCGCACGAAGGAGAGTGTATTCTGCCAAGATGTGTCGTAAGATCCAGCCACTTCTAGAGAAATGTTGGTTTTCTCTTCTTACTTCTCTTTGCCAGCTTCTTTGAAGTAATTGGCGACATGCCTTTAGCAAGTTGCTTGTCCCTGACTGTTATTGTGACACGCACACCTCAACCGGCATGAATACATTTTGACAGATCATATACTATGGCGTGTGACTCTTTATTGATCTGGCAGTGCACAAGGGTGTTGAACATGTACATTATGTTATTCTGTGTCGGGAAGTGTTTCTTCTGTGTTCTCTACTACGTCACTGCTTGTCCCTCCCTGTCTTGGAGGTATTTATGTGCCGTCACGGTGGGAAGCGACTGTTAGCCATTTTGTGCTTCCACCAGTCGGCTGCAATTGTTCTGGTCTCTCGTGGGCCTCTGTGTTTTATCTTGAATAAAGAAGTTAATCGCTACTGGTGTAATCATCCTTTCTGCCGCAACAACTGGCGACGAGGGTTTTGGCTGATGCACGGGGCCCACGATGGAAGATCGACTGGCACGGCGGTGGTAATCGTCGTCCTTGAGCCGGTGCCGGTGCGACGGAAGAGCATCGCGCTACGGCGACCGCTACCTTTGGCACTGCAGGGTCCTCGAGCTTGACGGCGAGTCTGCGCACATTCCCCTGCGTGCATCGCTGTTGAGGTGCGGGACCCCGCCGGCCGGCGGACTACTTTCCAGGAGGAGCACGTGGTCGGCTCTACGAGTTAAGGAGTCGCGGTCGGATTCAGCCACCGGTGTTCCGGCCAGCCCACGCTTCCCTGCCACGCTCACGCCCGCTGGGTGCTCCGGATGCCTTCGCTGCCTACGTGGGGGTGTCTCCCGGAGGATAAGTGCCGCGCATGTGTGCTTCTTAAACGAGCACACGAGAGGTAACGGCGCGCTGTGCCACGTGACGGTGCCTGCTGGGTGCCGAGCGGTTGGTCGTCAGCTTAAGCTGGTGATTTGAGGTGTGCTGCTTTCCTGCTCTGCTCTTGGTTATCGCGTGGCTCGCACGTGAGCAGTGCTGTTGCACAGAGTACTTTTGCTTTCGTCTATGCAGCACATTGAGGAGCATCTCTAGGCCGCCTGTGGGTTGATGAACTGTTCCCAATTGAGTGTAGTGAGCGACGGAGTGCCTTTCCGCTTTTCACAAGCGCCGAAGGAGTGCCCCAAGGGAATTACAGCGCAATGGCTCAGAGCAATAATATTTGCGTCACGCCCCTTTTCCTTGAGGAACCAGGCAGGCCTAGTATGAAGTGGAAGAGTTGGCTGAGAGCCTTTGAGAACTATATTGTGTCCATTGATGGGAAGAAATACGACGCTGAACGTAAAAAGGCTTTACTGTTTGGCCTGCTGGGTAAGGCTGGGCAGGAGATTTTTGACAGTCTTCCTGAGTATGAGAGTCCGCCAGGGGTGTTCATTCCTCTGACCGAGTACCAGGAGGCAATCAAATGGCTGGAAAGGCAGTTCTCGGAGGAAAGCAATATCATGGTTGGAAGGCACAAGTTTGCTCTGCGACGGCAGGAAGAGGGAGAAACTGTTGAGGAATACATAGCATGTTTACGTGTACTGTCGAAGGACTGTGAATTTGAGGACATGGCGGACACTTACATAAGGGATCAAGTTGTGTTCTACTGCTATTCGAAAAAGGTCCAGGAATGATTGTTGGCGTGTCGCAACCCCACATTGCAGGAAGTAGTGGATATCGCTAAGGGGATCGAGCGTTCTTTACTCTCTACTAAGGAATTAGCTAGTACTTGCAATGCCGCTAATGTTTTCTATTTACAGGAAAAGAAAAAATATAAGCATAAGCAGTCCGAAAGAAATTGGAGTGACAAAAAATCAGGGGGGAAAGCCTTAAGTTGTTTCAGGTGTGGTTCGCAGGACCACCTGGCAGACTGTAAAACTTGTCCCGCACTGGGTAAAAAATGTATGAAATGTAAGAAAATGGGTCACTATTCCGCCTTATGTAAAACAAGGAAATCCGGGGGGAATGTGAGGATAAGTGCTTTAAGTGATTGTGATCAGGATCAAAGTGAAAACATTGTATTTTCTATTGATATGGCAGACGGTCACATAAAGGGTCCCATTGGTTCTGTGCTGATTGGGGCAGTTGAGCTGCCGTTCACGGCGAATTCAGGTTCGCCCATAACCTTGATATCTGACACAGTGTTCGAAGAGCGCTGGCCCTCTGTGAAACTATGTGCGACTGATGTAAACCCGAAAGCGTTTAGTGAGCAGGACATTGATATGAAGGGTTATTTCTGGGATGCACTTACCTTCAGAGGGAGGACGATTGACACAAAAATATATGTGGCGGTCAAAGGTAGGAATCTGGTGGGCTGGAAAGATCTGGTGAAATTAGGAGTAATTCTGGTTCCGGGGGCTGCTGACCCTATAGTGTTGAGAGAAGAGTGGGTGAATTATATGCACGATGAGCAACAACAGGAAGACGTTGAAAAAGTCCTGAACTCCTTTACCAATGTGTTTAAGAATTAGGTTGGTTGTGTGAAAGGTTTTGTGCACGAAATAAAGTTAAAAGGTGGGTCTGTGCCAGTGAAACATAAGGTACGTACCGTACCGTTGTCAGTAAGGGCCTAACTGAAAAATGTTTTGGACAATCTAAAATCCGAAGGCGTTATTGAAGAAGCAGACGCATCGGAATGGGTGTCGGCCATAGTTGTGTCTAAGAAGAAGAGGACTGGAGATATAAGGCTGTGTGTAGACCTTCGGTCTTTGAATAAGAACATACTGGTCAATTGTCACCCACTCCCCAACATACAGGAAATACTGTCGTCTACCTCTGGGTCCAGATGCTTTACGTTAATTGATTTGAAATCGGCATACCACCAGGTGTGTTTGACCGAGGAGTCCAAAAAGTTAACCACGTTCATAGCTCCATTTGGAGCGTACCGGTATGTCAGGCTGCCGTTCGGGCTTGCCTCGGCTTCAGGAGTTTTTCATAAGCTGATGGACTTGTTGTTTGGAGGCATGAAGGGCGTCGAGGCGTTCCAGGATGACATTCTGATTCATACAGGGAGCCAAGCGGAGCACCTGGAACTGCTGAGTAAGGTGTTGGAAGTCTTGGGAGACAAAGGAATGACAGTATCGAAAGATAAGTGTAAGTTCATGGAGACCAAAGTTGAGTATTTGGGTCACGTCCTGACTTCGGAGGGAATAGCGCCGAAGGACGACCTGGTTAATGCAATCAAGAATGCACCTCGGCCGGAAGAGAAGGAAGCCATGAAATCCTTCTTGGGGCTCGGTGAATACTACTCGAAGTTCATCCAGGGGTACGCAAACAAAGTAGAGCCCTTGAGGAAGTTGCTGCGCAAAAACGAGAGGTACATGTTGTCAGATGAGCAAGATTTTGCATTTGAATCCGTTAAAGATGCCATTGCTGGAGCTCCAGCGCTGAAGCCATACAATCCAGACCTGAAGAACGTGGTAACGGTCGATGCTAGTGCGAAGGGTATTGGATCTGTTTTCTGCCAACTGCAAGGGCAGAGTGAGAACACCATTGCTTTGATCTCTAGAAGGCTGAGCAAGGCAGAGAAAAGCTATAGTACTATCGAACGTGAGACGCTTGCATGTGTCTGGGCTGTGGAGAAACTGAAAAACTACTTGTGGGGCAAGGTATTCCAGATTGTCACAGACCACAAGCCATTGGTGTATATGATGGACGGAGAAAACCGCGGTAACGGGAAGGCGAGTTCGCGGCTAATACGTTTGCTGTCCAAACTTCAGGAATATCATTTTACGATCAGCCACATCAAAGGTGGTCTGAACTGCAGGGCAGACTGCCTGTCGCGCCTGCCTGTGGGTGATCAAGATGACACTTCCCTTGATGACACCAACTGCGTGGTGGCATTGGTAGATGCCACGGTGATGTGTAATGGCTCGATCACCGAAGACGAATGGTTGCAGGGTCTAACGGAAGACAACACAATTCAGAAAGTGATGGCTTATGTGACGTCCAAATGGCCCCCTATCCGGAACCTACAAAACGAGTTGAAAAGCTTCCAACAAGTGAGCGAGGAACTGACGATGGAAATCGGGTTTTTGAAGTGCCACGATCTATTCATTCTTCCGGCGCGGCTGAGAGGGAAATTGATCACTATAGCGCATAAAGGTCACCCTGGAAGCACTGCTACCAAAAAGTTGTTGAAAATGTATTACTGGTGGCCAGGAATGAGCGATGATGTGTGCAAGTACATAGATAAATGCGAACAGTGTTTGAAAGCTGATAAGCACTGGAAATTGAACAAAGGTGAGCTACAGTTGGTGGAAATTCCGATAGGACCCTGGACAAAGGTGGCTATAGACTTTGCGGGGCCGTTCACTTCGCTACCAGAGGAGTGCAGGTACCTTATTGTGTTGACCGATTACTATTCCAAATGGGTGCACTATAAGTTCGTCCGAGCAGTCACCGCAGAGCGAGTGATACTGGTCTTACAAAAAATCTTCGCAATGGAGGGGCAGCCTAAAATCATAGTGTCGGACAATGGGACACAACTCGTGTCTAAGCTAATGACTGATTTCTTCACAAAGTTGGGGATAAAACAAGAGAAAACACCGTTGTATAGTCCCAAGAGCAATGGGCAGGTGGAAAGGATGAATCGATTCATCAAGGAGGGGGTTCAGCTCGCCATTGCGTCTAATTTAAATGTGAAGGAATTCATTAGTGAAAAAATGTGCACGTACCATAATACCCCACATGAGGTTACGGGGCACACACCATTTTTTCTGATGAGGGGGAGGAGTTGTAACAGTGTACTCATGCCCAAATACAACAAGTGGTACAAGGTGGGTGAAGAGACAGAGGGTGTACAAGACGAGGCAGTGAATGTCAGGGAGAGAATCATATCCAAACAAGAAAAAGCTAAGAGATATGCGGATGCAGCGTATAAAACCAAGGTGAAAGAAATAGAGCATGGCGATTGGGTGCTGGTAAGGAAACCATACAAAGTAGTGAAAGGAGAGTCAGTGTTTAGTTCTCCTACACGAGTGCAGGAAGCGACCAAGGGAGCAGTCTGTTTGGAGGGCAAAGGATGGTGGAGTAAGGATCATGTGGTTAAGCTAAAAAAGGGTCAAGAAGAAATAATAATGAGAGGGAAACTTGGGCAAGATGATCTGTGCGAGGATAGCGTTCTGGAATGGCCGGACGTAATGGGTGGTGACCAGGGTTTGCATGACATGGAAAGCGAGCTGGGCAGGTCCATCCAGGATGGTGCAAGAAATGATAACGGTGGGGTGGACGATGTTGTAGGTTGTGAGTCGCCCAGTACCGTGGATCAGGCTAAGAGTAGGCCGAAGCGGGAGGGTGCACTAGACCAGCATGCGTGTGGCAGAAATCAAAGTTCCATCAACACGCAAATTGTAGTGCGCCCACGAACATGCTCCTCGAACAGGTCAGGGAGAGAAATAAGAATGCCTAGAAGATATGATGATTATATTGTGGAGTGACACAGCATTATTTATCTGTTTGTTAAGGAAGGGAGATGTTGAACATGTACATTATGTTATTCTCTAGTTACTTTACAGCCGAGTGTCGGGAAGTGTTTCTTCTGTGTTCTCTACCACGTCACTGCTTGCCCCTCCCTGTCTTGGAGGTATTTATGTGACGTCACGGTGGGAGGCGACTGTTAGCCATTTTGTGCTTCCACCAGTCGGCTGCAATTGTTCTGGTCTCTCGTGGGCCTCTGTGTTTTATCTTGAATAAAGAAGTTAATCGCTACTGGTGTAAACATCCTTGCTGCCGCAACAACGGGTGACCACAGGATTCTCTTTCCTCGTTGGATACCAGCTGTCAGTGCACAAGGGTCTTACTAGACATAGGCAGTTTCTGTCTACTCACAAACGCTGGTGTGTGTCACACGATTACTGTGACATGCACACACCCTAAATTTTATCAGTCATTAAACTTTAATTTTATTCAGTCTTTAAGCCAATTGTATGCTTGGCTGTGACCAGCGGCGTCACTAGGGTTGGTGTCACCCAGTGCGTTAACTCATGGTGTCACCCGTGCGGTCCACACCCCCCGCACCCCCCTAGATACATCACTGTGGCTCAGCTGAGTTTACTCTGCATTCTCTTCTCTTCAATCACCTTGTTTTTACGACTTTTGAAAAACCACTGATTGCAGCAGCTGCGCTGCCCGAGGGGCCAAGAGAGAGATGAAAAGAAAGATCCGCAGAGAAGCAAGTCGCACCTGCACTGATGCCAGTGCAATCAGACGACACAGGACACAGGACCACTGCCTCTGGTACGCAAAGAAAACACAGCGTGAATATATCAGAAGTATTAGTCTCACGAAGAACAACGAAAAACAGCTGGTATGAATATTTACTTCTGTTTAAACCATTTTTGAGGTAAGACGCAGTCAACAGAAATACTTAAAATTTTTGAAAACCAAGTTTCATCTTGAAATATTTGAAGTGCATTTTATGCACTGGTTGATAAGTTCATAAAAATGCCACATTCTTTTCACAAGCGCGCTAGAGTCCCGGGCTCTAGAATTATTGATAATACTGTGTAAAGTTGGTGACAATATGCACCTACATATCGTTTGTGGAAACTTGCGTATTTAAATTTTCCGATGACTGCATTTACCACATGGTACAACTGCTTATTCTCTTGTAGATGTGATTTTCATTTTAAATATAACTTCAAGCGGACAGAGAGGGTTAAAGGATGCTTGTCTCTCCCAGGCACCTGCTGATTCTCTCCTTCGCTCACGCGGTCACGTCATACTCTTGTCTCTTAAAGGATCCCATCACGTCGGGCCACTTCCCCTAAAAGGTTGGAATACCTTGGAGAGAATCAGTCTTACGTGAGGCCAACTCTTGTGAAACGCTAGTGAAGCATCCTTCTCCGAGGCTAATACGGGCCTGGCAGTGCTCGTGGCTAACTGGCTTTCGGTTTCGGTGCGAACTGGCCTCCAGAGACGTCCACATGTCCCTGTAGACCCCCCCCACCCCCGTCTTCATGTCCAAAAGGGTCTGCTGACTCGTTCGAGTGTAGCTGTGCACACACTGTACCCCCAGGTCAGACACCCTCTGAGTTTTGATTGCGCTGCGCGTACCTCGGCATCACCCCATGTGATGGTGTCACCCGGTGCGGTCCGCACCCCCGCACCCCCCTAGTGACGCCACTGGCTGTGATTACACCATATGCATTTATGTTTTGGCTTTTGGTACATTTCATGAAGGAACTGTTTTGCTCCCTGGTTATCTTGCATGGGATTGTTGGTGGGTTTCGTTGGCTCATCATATTACATTCCTGGACATTGGGTACACACCTTCATAGCTTTGTTGTTCATTTCGCATGTTTACACTTTACACTTTACTCTTTCTTACATGAGAGGCGGCAATGGGTTCTAGCCCCATTTACTCACTTTACATTTGCCTGAGTGGGTGTTTCTCCCATTTACACTGGTTCAAGTTGTGTGTACCCTTACTTAGGGTACCTGGTTATGGGTCCAAGTCCCATCTACTCTAGCTACTCACCTCATGTCACGGGGTAGGTCATGGGTGTCAGTCCCATTTACATTATCTAACGACCCTTATGTCAGGGCTAGGTTATGGGTTTTAGTTCCATCTTCACATACTAGTGGTATATAATTACTCTTACTCAGGGTGTTTTTTTTTGGGTGTCAGTCCCATTTCTGCAAGTGGCTAACCTCACATAAGGGTTGTCCCAATGAGTGTCATTCTCACCTTACACTTTTCTCGTTGCTAATATTACATTATTAATCCCCTGCTGGGGAACAGTTTATTTTGAGTCTATACTTAGACGTTGCTGTTATTTTCTCGCAACGTTATGCTTATATTATTTAACAGTGGCAATTTGAAAATGGGGGAGGAATCTAGACTGAATCCCCCCTGACTGCAGGAAAACCATCACCCACGCACTTATAACCAGCAGACTGGACTACGGCAACGCCCTATACACCAGTATCAACAGGACCCTCCTACACAAACTCCAAACCATCCAGAACGCCGCAGCCAGACTCATCCTCGGGACACCACGTCACAAACACATGACCCAACACCTACGAGACTTCCACTGGCTCCCCATCGAGAAGAGGGTCACCTTCAAACTCCTCACCCACGCCTACAAATCACTCAACAACATCGGACCCAGATACCTCAACGAGAGATTATCCTTCCACGTACCGAAGAGAAACCTCCTCTCTGCCGACCTCGCCCTGGCAGAAGTCCCCCGCAATAGCAGAAGCATAACAGGCGAGAGAGCCTTCTTCCATTTTGCAGCCAAGACCTGGAACGAGCTCCCTGTGAACATCAGATGCTCCCCAAACCTGCACACGTTCCGGAAGGACCTCAAGACCTGGCTCTTCGTCTGAACCGGAGCTAACCCCCTCCCCAGCGCCTTGAGACCCTCACGGGTGAGTAGTGCGCTCTACAAACCCCTGATTGATTGATTGAGACTTAATTTGGTTGTTAGTCTTCCTTTGTCCATGGTCTTTCCCTCATTGTAGTGTGACTCTCTATTTCTTCCTTGTATAGGAGGAGATCCTTCCTTCCCTACTTTGTGTTTCTGGGTGTTAGGCTAACTTTTAGTTTGCGTCGTGCTATGTCTTTCCTTCTTGCATGCCTGTCTGGCCAGTGGGTGTGTTTGGGGGTAGTCACTTTTGCATTTTCGTCAACCTTTTATCTCGCTGTTTCCTATGCCTTACTTTTGTATTCTATTCTGTTGAAATTTATAGAAGGGGAGGATGGGTTTTATTTATCTGTGTATATTTATCTTTTGCTTCCTCTTCTTTTACTTCCACCTATCTTTCTGCTCTCTCCACTTTGGTCACTTCTTTGCATTTATTCTGTTGTATTTGTGTTCCTCTCATTTATTCCTTTTCTTGGCTCACATTGTTTTATCTTCTTTCAGGTAACCATAGTTATGCTTCTGTTATATAAGAAAGTGAGCTATGTAGAATCCTGTTCATGTGAATGTCCTGCCATTATCTCTCTACCTGCTCAGCCAGTGTGAATGTGCTGTGTGCTGCATGGAATGTTGGAGTGATGAAGCGTGTTGGAATGTTGGCTGCCTGTGAGGTGAAGTGTGACAGTTGGAGAATGGGCTGAGCAGCAGGCAGGCTGCTCCTGGTGGGGCTGCTACACTCTTCTACCTGCAACTTACTTCAATAAATCATCTTAAACTACATCCTACCTGCGTCGACTTCATTACTACACATTTATTAGGAGATAAAAGTCTTTTTTACAGATGTAATGTATATGTAACTTCAATGCCACAACAGGAGCAGCCTCCTGCTGCTCAGCCTGCTCACTCCAACTGATCTCTCAAGCATACATAAACATTCTCACTCAATGACATCACATACGCACACACTCTGGCTGAGGAGCAGCAGATGGCAGAGAACTAAGGAGAGAATGCATCATGCCTAATTCAAGATATAACAGGCACCTTTTACAGTATGAGTTTATCTCTGGAGAGAAAAACAAAAGCGTTTTGGTGGACCTATGGTATATAAATAAGGTGAGATGGGATAAAACAGAGCGCTTACTTTATCAAGACAAGAGCTGATCTCACTATACCAGGGGTGTAGAAGATGCATTTCATTCACCATCGTGGGATGAATGAACTTTACACCTTCACTACTCTAAATCCAACCATCAAATGCGTATGGTAACATTACATTGTTTATAGGCTAATTGTGCAGTTAGTTAAGGTCTTTTGTCAGAATCATGGTCTTTGAAGGGTCTCTGACAAAGGATAAGCTATATCATAACTCCTGTCAATATAACTGCTCCTGGAAAGTACTATGTTGTGGTCACTGGTACCTTCCCAGCCCAGGCTGACTGAGTCACTGCTCAACGTTTGTCCTTTAGAGTAGCATGGCTTTAAATTATTAGGCAAACTTCATTACATTATTATGCAAACTTCATTAAATACTATTAAGTTAGCCGCAAAATTGATTCATAATGTACAATAAAGCAATAACATAGACCTGATGTATAATGTACTTCCGATTCAGGGAGTAAAGTATTACCTTATTAGCACTCACATAAGAGGAGTTATGTTTTAGGTAAGAGGAAAAAGACAATGCACACTCAAGTGCTTGGCGTGGAGTATCCTGTTGAGAAGAGAAAATTGGTACTTCTTGGGTACTTCCCCACACTGTGAGTGGTAAGTGTAGGACTGGATGTCTGGACCGCAGTGGATCATTCAGCGAACATTAGGAGAAGCGTGATGCCTTTATTTCCAGTCCTGGGGCAATCAGTGATTACTTAGCATTATACATAGATTAGTAAATACAATTTACAAATATGAAAGTAGGACCATTAAAATAAGAAAAAGAACACAAAAGTCAGAATGTCCTTGATCCTTCTGGGACAAAGATGTGAACCAAGGCACCAAAACTGAGATAACATGGACTTTTTTGGTTAGTGTTATTTTAAAGAGAAGGATGTGGGTATCTTTTGTTAACTTCAGGATCTTTACTGCCTCAGTTCTGTTACTGTGGACTGTGTGTACAAGCTTTGTGTAAAGGAGGAAGGGGTGCCTGACAGAAGGTTATATTGGATAGCTCTGCTGTTCAACTCCTGTCATTAGCCTTTATTTCCCAGATTCTCTGTCCTGAAAGAGGAACAGTTCAGTGGGTTTCATCCTAAGCTGCTGAAATTTGTAAATGGGCTAAAAAAACATGTCTCATACAACTCCCCAATACTACAAATCTCCCTTAAGTCAAAAGATTATGTTTACATGATGCCACAGCACTGGATCCCAAAGTCAAGAGAATCTCGGTCATGGTTAAGAGGAGTACCAGTCCCATGTGCTATGGATTCAACTCATAAGAAACCATATAGAAATCGAATTAGTCTGAATAGTAAATGTTAAAGACTATAGGTCTACTGAATTAGAGATGTGCTAGTACCGATAGCAGTTCACTCAACTGCATCAAAGTTCTCTGGCATGTGTACTCAAAAGTAACTTTTCGCAAGGGAAACACTTGAGGTAGGGTCAGTTTTATCTGCAATGCCTCTTGAACCATAGTACTATGGGGATGGCTCTGGAATGCGGGGGTCTGGCCACATCTAAATGGATACTGCTGAACAACTGCAGATACGAAACATCTCTGCATTTCCCTAATGCTGGAAAGGGGTTAATTCAGACCCCCACAAAGTCTGAAAACTCATGTAGAATTTGGGAGTTAATGCAACCTTTTGGAATGCTCCCAGTAGGTCCCCAACCCTTTGATCACTAGGGTGTCTGTTTTACTCTAGCCACATGGGCTGCAAGATTCTCATTGCCCCAAATTTACTCACTTCCTAGAGATGGTTCAATCAGGTAGGCCTAACTCTTCATTACAGTAGTGTAGAGCTAGCTTTTTTGGGGGGCAGATCCCAGCAGCAGCTTTTTTCAGACACTAAGCCTGGGCTTGTCCTAAAGAGGAACAGCAATCAGCTGTGTCGTAGAATTGACAAAGATCTGTGTGTACTGGTGAACAAACCTCCTCTCATAGCCAGATTAATTACAAGTTCTTGATTCAGGAGCAGCAATAGTTATCCTTCTTTGAAATCAGAGTCCACTGGGGACCTCCACAAAGCCTAGGGGTCAGGGTTTCCTACCCTGCCCACTATATGTTTATTTATTTATTTTTAGCACAGGGAGACTGAGTCCCCATGTATTAAAATGACTTTGTTGATATTAGGCAGCTAATCAGATCTTAACTTTTGATCTGCTAGTCCTGATGTACTCCTGTGTACTCTAAATATCTATACAATTTACTCCTCAATTTCTCAAATTTCTCAAAAGCTACTGAATGGATTTACACCAAAAAAGCACGCTTTCTGGGTAAAGATCTAGCTTTCTGACAAATCTGATGTAATTCTGTTCCGCCATTTTGGCTGCAGCTGTGTCTAAAGTTCTAATGGGAAACTGCATGTGGGATCACATTTTGGGACCCCCACTTTTTCTCAGCCTTCGCTTGATGGATCATGCCAAAAAGTTTCCAGGAAGGAGCCGAGGTGGAAGAACCTTTTGGGGGGAAAAGTTTGTTCAACAGCCTTCACCAAACTTATTATCAAACCAATAAATCTATTTGCTATGGAAACCTGGACCTGTGAAAAAAAAAATATATATATATTCACAGAAAAAAAGAAGAGATTTCACTAGTACAAAACCAGTGTAATAGTGCAGTTAACTATAACTCGTGTCCCGTAATGCACTGCTTATGACCTCACATATTACATCACTCATGACATGATCAGTGACATCACTTATGAGATTTCAAATGACATTACTCATAACATCATCAAGTGACTGTGAGTGTTTTCAAAAAATGTATGAGTTTTAAATATATATACCGAGGTATATTGGTGAATCAGTGGGTTTATGAGTGCCTGTATGGATGATTCAGTTGGTGCGTGACTGATTGTATATGTGAGTGATTAGGTGTCTCAGTGAATGTATGGGTGAGTGACTAGTTGTGTAAATGTCTGTATCAATCTGTCAGTTGGTGTCTAAGGGACTGTATGGGCTTGTGAGTGGGTATGTGAGTGGATGTATGGGTGATTGATTGGTTTTCTGAGTACCTGTATGGGTGTCTGTGTGGGTGGGTGAGGGTGTGTGTGACTGCCTGTATGTATGAGTGAGTCAGTAGGCTGTATGGATTAGTGAGTGCGTGTGTGAGGGGCTGTATGGGTGACTGAGTATGTGTATGGCTGGATCGGTGAGTGAATAGATGTATCAATGGTATATGGGTGAGTAACTGTATATGTGAAAGGAAGTATAGGTGAGTGTTGGAGTATATGAGTGACTGTATTAGTGAGTGATTATGAGAGTGGCTGTGTGTGCTTGTGTAAGTGACTGTATAGGTGAGTGAGTGTTAGTATCTGTATGAGTAAGTGAGTGGGTGTGTGTTTGACTGTATGAGTGAGTAGGTGGCTGTAGGATTGACTATTAGCGAGTGATTAGGTATGTGAGTAGCTCTATGGGTGACTGACAGTGTGTGATTGGCTGAATGGGTGTAAGTGGATATGTCAGTGGCTGTATTAGTGAGTTGGTGGGTGTATAAGTGGCAGTATGGGTAAGTGAGTGGATGTGTGTGTAGAACTATGAATCAGTGAATGGGTGTGTACGTACTGGTATGGGTGCGTGAATTGTTTGAGAATGGTAGTTTGGAAGTTGGAGTGAGTGTATGAAAGGTTATATGGGGTAGAAGTGGGTACGTCAGAGATTCTGTGGATGAGGTCATGAGTGATGTCACTGACTATGTCATGAGTGATGTAATATGTTAGGTCATAAGTAGTGCATTGTGGGGGCGTGAGTTACAGTTAGCTCAGCTAACTATAGCTGCAGAATTTCACTGGTTTTGTACAAGTGAATTCTGAGCCTAACTATAACGTCCCTGTAACCATTATTTTTCTCTGTGAATTTCTAAGGTTTTTTAAATGAAAATTATTAACTATAACGTCCTTCTAACCTTTGATTTATAGAGTGAATTTCTATTGTTTTTTAAGCTGTAGTCACATTTGCAGAGTGGTGGAGAAAGGGGGCTGGGCCTCTGACCAGCTCTCAGGAATCCTGCTGTGTAGGACTTACAGGAGGTACCAGTAGGGCTTCTTGGCCCCCCAGGTCCCTCAGGAGTAAAGTGGGCGTCATCCCCCAACCAGTATTGCACCAGGAGGCACGTTTGCAGAGTGGTGGAGATGGGGGGCATGGGCTCCGAAGACCTCTTAGCAATACCGCTGTGTGGGACTTACTGGAGATAACAGGAAGAGTAGTTGGCATCCCAGACCATTATTTTTACTGGGGGCTGTAGGGGTAGCCCCAGGACCCGCACAGGCTTCCTGCTTCCTTTGCAGCAGCTAGCATCATCTTTTACATTTTTGATGAGGTGCCGCAGTGCTCCCCCAGGACACTCCCAGCAGTTCAATTAATTGGGACCTGCAGGGGAAGGCCCAGGGCCTCCACAGTCCTGCACGTACGCACGCACGCAGGGAAAAAAAAAATTCTCTCACCTGGCAGGAGCTGTTTGGAGCTCCTGATGGGTGGGAGCACAGTACACTTTTCCTGTCCACGCTCTTAGGCAGGGAACTAGACTGTGTCCAGTGGGTCAGGGACCCCAGGAAACTGTCCCTGAGCCAGTCCATAGGGATGGGATCCCCAAGGCCATTGAATGGCTTAGGGAGGAGAGCTGCGCGGATCCCCTCCTCCACTGTTTATTTGGTCCATACGGTCAATCCATCAGTACTCAACAGAATTCCGTAGTACTTCTACATTTCCACCCCTTGATGATGGTGGTGCTGCTTCATTAACCTGTCTGGGAATGCCGTTCTCAGTACGGCTGTGAGCAATATAGTGGGTTATAAGAGTAACTGTGATGACATTACCTTTAATTCTGCTTATCTGGAGTGCAAAATAGCACTTTATCTGCTGTGTGGTCTGTCTATATAAATCTGCTCGCAGGGAAACCAAGCAGCATAAAAAACACACTTGCTATTACATGTGGGTGTACTTGTGGGTGTACTTGTAAAGCGCACTGCGACTCCATGGAGTATCCTGGCGCTGAAGACCGCTGGGGAACCCGTCCTGGTTTTCCCTGTGAGATGGTCCCTTTCTGGGTATCTCCAAGGTGAAACCAGGCATCCCCGGCGTCTGTGGGGGGCCGTTGTAGAGATGAGGCAAGCTTAATGCCCAGAGTTGCCAAGTGTGTTCCTGGTTAGAGTAGGTACCGAGGCGGGAATTATCGAGTCCGTTTTGACCCTGGTCCACGACCCTGCCGTGTTGGGAATTGAACCTTGGTCCCTGGCCGTTCTCTGCTTACGGGTCTGCCGCCTCTAACCAGTGAGCCACACCACTCCACTTGTATTATTCATAACTGTGAATGTAAAAGTTGTGATTAAAGGTTTTGGTATTAAACATGATTGCACTCAGGCGGATGGAGCCCCCAAGAATGACTGACTACTTCTTACTGTGGAAAAGGCCGCTTTAACCTCTTCAGTGCCCCGCCCTTTCCACGCCCTGTGCCGGGCGTTTCATTAGCGGGCGGGGTTCATGACGAGATAGTCTCGTCATGGGCACAGCGCAACCGCGCTCCATGACGAGACTATCTCGTCATGGGCACTGAAGGGGTTAATGAAACAGGTGTTACACTTTATAAGCAAACCTTGGCTCTAAGTCTTACATACTAAATCAATGTGGCCTCACTATACAAATTCATAACTATCCAAATACCTCTCCCCCCTCCCCTATGCAACCCTTCCCCATGAAACCTATGACACAAGCTCTCCAGCCGCACTTGCTCTGCACCAGAACAGTCCGCATCCATAGGGAGCCGAGTGCCTGCACCAAACCAGGCCCCCTCCGTAACAGCAGCCCCAGGTAAGACGTGGCCAGGGAGGTGCGCGCCTGTCCGAGACGCATGTCTTCTGTCACCACGGTCCGTAGATGGAAGGGGAACCGACTCGGCCCACTGGCCCAGGCTCCCCCCCCCCCGACCTGACCCCTTCCCACTGAGAGGCTGTGAGCGCCTCTCCTCACTGCAATCCTATGGCCCCTCCCTCCAGTCCCAGGCATAACAGGCTCCATGGCCTGCGACTGCAAAGCCGCCCAGCCCCTAGGTGCCCGCCCAGCCTTTACTGCCACTTTACTCACCTTGCGGGCCGGAGAAGAACAGGTCATAACGGCCGCTGCCACACCGCCACCTGCAGACTGATGCAACGGGGTCCTCTTCCTGCTCTAGGGCCCCCACCACCAAAAGATCGACCCTACCAGCCTCCTTGAGCATCTGCAAGGCCTTCACTCCATTTTCAGGCTAAGCCATCACTACCATGCTAAACGTACAGAACCTATCAAGGTCGCCTATCTATACTCCAAAACCTTATCCACTGGAACTCATATCCTGCTCTAATAAACCACCACACAAAGTGAAACAAGAACTGGGAAATCCAGAAGGAATTCACTAAAGTCAGTCCCTGTCAGCCGGGGTGTACCCAAATCTAAGATGGCACCCTGTCCCTAACCGTCACTCCCTAACATGTCCGGGGAAACAGGCGCCCCAAATGAATACCAGATCCCCCCGATCCTGGAACCTACCACCCAACGGAAAATTCCGGAAGGGTAGGGCATTCTGCCCACCCCAACCCCCAAAATCACATTGCGCTGCATTTACCATACTTGAAATATTCCAGACAGGGGCATAACAAACTCCCCCGCAGCCCCCGCAGTGCAGGGGGCCACCAGTCTTCAGTACATGAAGGAGGGCCCCCTCAGCTCATCTTTAGAGATCTCTGTGAGGTTTGCTCTAAAGCAGTTGCATTGCGCAGCCTGCTTTGAGCTTCTGGGGTTGACCAAGGACTGAAGAGAAACAAAGTAACAAGTTACATTGTTTCTCTTCATTCAGAGCCAGGCCCGGAAAAGGATGGGGGTGGGGGCCTCAGAGAAAGCATTCCCCACAGGGGCACTGCTCCTCTCAGAAGGGACCAGCTGACTGGGGAAGCAGAAGGTTTGCAGCTCCCTCCAGGAACAGACTCTGATCAGACGCATTGGAAGGTACACAATCAGGGGCCTATCAGTGGTGCAGCCAGTGCAGTGGCACCGGGGTGCAGGAGCGAGGGGGGGCATCTTGCCTGTGATGACTGCATTTATTTTACTTGTTGGCTCCTCAGATCAGTGTTTTTCCTCTTATCACCTCTGCACCAACCTCTCGGTTTCCACTCGCTGGAGAGAAAGAAACTGGAGGGACAGGTAGAAAACCAAGCATTGACAATGCCTTTTATTTATTTGTTTAAAAAACAACAGATAAATAAAAGGCATTGTCATTTACAATACCAATAGGTCAAAGTTTCGAAAATACGAGAACTATTGCATTGCAAAGGCTTTTTCTAGTTTGTGTTGTACTTTGCACAAATATTTGTCATTTGCATGCTTGCTCACTAGCGAGCAATGCATTTACTACCCACGGATATTTTTGTATTGACACACACAACACTGTATGCACGGCGTGCACACGTCATCCCCAGTGAGCCATGTACTCACTCACTGCACACAAGCAGTTTAACATTGGCACATACACCTTTCCCAGTGAGCACTGTATGTACCGAGTCTGGATAGATTTACAGTAACTCAGCCCTGTATGCACTGCACTCACTCAGATATGTTTACATTATCATACACATCTTTCCTAGAGAGCTCCGTATGTCCTGTGTCTAGACAGTTTTACATTCACACGTCTTCTCTAGAGAACTCTGCATGATCTGTAACAAGAAAATGTTACATTGACACACACAGCTTTCCTACTGAGTGCTCTGCGTACCGTGAGCAGAATGTTTTACATTCACACACAATGCACTGTGTGTGTTGTGCCCAGATAGTTTTAATTTCACACACAAGGAACTGTATTCACACACAAGGCACGGCATTCACACACAAGCCACTGTGTGTTGTGCCCAGATAGTTTTACTTTCACACACAGGGCACTGTATTCACACACAAGGCACTGTATTCACACACAAGGCACAGTGTGTTGTGCCCAGATAGTTTTACTTTCACACACACTGCACTGTATTCACACACAAGGCACTGTGTGTTGTACCCAGATATTTTGCATTGACACACAAGGCACTGCGTGTGTTGTGCCCATATAGATTTACATTGGCATACACATCTTTCCTAGTGAGTACAATGTGTACTGTGCCCAGATAGTACCACGTTGACAATAAGCTGTCTCCTATTGAGTGTTGTATGTATTGCAACAAAATAGTTTTTCATTGGCATACACATAGGTAAACTCTGTATGTTCTGTGCCCAGATAGTTTCTCATTTACATGCACTTGTCCTCAGATGTGAAGTGTGTACTTTTCCCAGAACATTTCTCATTGCCATACACATGTCTTCTAGCAGGTGTAAAATTAACTGTGCCTAGATAGCTTCACAATGACATGCACACGTTTCTTCTGAATCTGCTCTGCCCAAATAGTTTTTTTATTGTCATGCACATCCCCTACAATGTGTTTCTTGTTAACATGTATGTAGCCTTGTGTGTGCAGTACGTCCTGTACCCAGATTGTTTCACATTGGTGTGCACTTGTCTTCTGGTATGTGAAGGACTGCCCAAATAGCTTCACATTGGCACGCACGTCTCCACTGTCTAAGTGAGCTCTGTGTTCGAAGGATTTCACATTGGCATATCCACGTCTCCTAGTGTGTTGTATGTTCCGTGCTCATAGAGTTCCACATTGGCATGTATAGCGTGTAGTATGTATATAGCGTGTTACCTGAAGGTCGTAAGTACTGTGCCAGCTAGTTTCTCTTGCTCGTCTCCTTCAATGTTCTGTGCCCTTTCGATAGGCCCATGTATGTTAGCGCTGCATGCTCAACACCCTGTGACACTGTGCAAATATTTTATACAACACGTGATTCCTTTTGTGTGAAGAGTGTAACCCCCTCCCCCAGCTACGTTTCTAGTTGACGAACCTTAAAAGGAGAAGAGCAGGGTAGATTTGAAAAACGCTTTCTGACCACGACGAGTCGTAGCTGAAGCCTCGCGCCAGGGTGGGGGTGAAGCGTACCTCTCGCTCCTTCAAGATTGTTTTATTTCTTGTGTGAGCCGAAGATCATCAGGTCAGCTACGTCGTATCAATCGCAAGTACACAACATGCAGTTCACGCTGGAAAGCTTTTCTAATGAAAGCCATTGTGCCACCGCCGATGGGGGAGGAAGGGAAACAACCGGGGCAATGGCCAACCTGATGCCCCGCATAAACAAGCATTTGCAATGCAATAGGTCTTGCATTTACGCAAGACCTATTGCATTGCAAATGGTAGGCATCACAGACAAAGGGAGGGAGGGCGGGGCGAGAAGGCAAGGACAACGAGAGGGAGGGGGAGAAAGCACAGACAACGGGGGGAAGCAAGCTAATGAGAAGGAGATAAATGGAAAGAATGAGAGTAACTGAGGCATAGAGAGAGAGAAGGAGAGACGAAGGGTGAGAGAACTAAGAAGAGAAGAAGAAGATTTTGAGAGAGGGAGAAAGTGAGAGAGAAGATACAGTGAGATCAAAAGAGAAGACATGTTTTGTGATCTGTTCATGAATTTGAATCTCAACTAGGCCAAGTCATAGTTTCATCTTTTTGAGGTTGGTAAATTTGCATAGTAATGCCTTTGAGACTGTAGAAATACAGAACACAGAAACACTTTATTTTAAGAGGTGCCTTGAGGTGAAGAGGATTATCAGAGAGTTCTGCAGACCAAAGGAGAGTGAAATAAGTTACAGTGTTTAAGAGTAACAGCGAAAATATAAGACCACAAATCTGAGAAACCTTATGTTGATGGAATATTATATTAACAATGTTAGAATTTAAATCTTTTGCCGACCCATTGATGTTTTATAGTTCAGATATTTTTATTTATTTATCCAGGAACAAATACTCTCACCTAAATCCAAAGGCCGATTAGGTGGAACAGTGGGACATAACAGTGGGAGAACAAAAGAAGGAGATAAACAGCGAGAAAGGGAGGATACCAGGGGGAACTGGGATAAAATATCAGGGGTTGTCACCCAGGGAGCATCCCCTCTCTCACCATAATTAGCTCTTTCGCAATGTATTCAGTGTCAGCAGGCTGGGTCTTTTAGTGCATCATACCCACTGAGGTCAGTCTTTGACTTGCTGATCAAGCTTGCCCCCTAGTCCTGTAAGCTGGTGTACTCATAAGTAAATAGGACTAGCAAGTTCCCAAAAGTCTTGTGCCAGAGATTGGATGCATGGGCCCCTCATTTTGTCAAAGTGTAGCAACTTGTTCTGCAGGGAAGCAGTACGCTTTTCCATCCCTGTGAGGTCTCACAGATTATTCAGCCAGTCAAAGTGAGACAACAATGTCTTTCTGCCCCATTTGGCTTTGATGACATGTTTAGCCCCACACAAAGCCAAAGCCATTATCATTGCCTTCCCTTCGTTAGAGTGCAGAGGGTGTGTCGGGCATTGAGGAGTCTCAGTAGGACGTAGCTAGAAAGACAGGGTATATCTGTTTCAAACGTTACATTGGTATCTTTCAGACAGCCTACCAGTAGCGTTTGAGTTTAGGACAGAGCCAGAGGAGATGAGTCAGTGTGTCTGGGTGGCCGAAGTTGCATTAACAGCCATTAGGACTGTTGAGTTTCCATTTCACCTTTTGGCTGGGGTGTAGTACCAATAGTGAGTAATCTTAAGCATTGCTTCTTTTCCTGAGGCACAGAATGAGGAGGTGTGCATTTTGTGGAGGATGTCAGTCCATTTCTTTTGGATGAAGTGAAAGTCCAGCTCAGCCTCCGAGCTGCGGGGCTAGAATAGTTGCACGATTCCCATGTTTTGAATCGTGTTCCCAGACACGCCTTATCCAGTATTTCCCACAGAAAAAGGCCAGTGCACCTAATCAAATGCCTTGTCTCTGTCAATTGACAAGCTAAGTGCTGAGACTTACTCTACAGTGAATGTGTGCCTGTCTGTCAGTCTCTCAGACACACTGGAAAAGATAGCTGCACAGTGTGAAAGATTATGTTTGTGGCTGCTTCTCTTAGTCTTTATCGATTTAAAGAAATTTGGGGAAGACACGTTGGATTGTTTCTGCAGGACAGTAGGTTGGAGAAAGAGGTCAGTCTTAGTTTTGGGCTGATGATCAATAAACCAGAAGTTGGAGAAACTAGTGAGTCTTGAGTAGCGGCATCACATGTTGGTAGGTTCGGTGTTGGCAGGAGATCTTTGAATTGTTTTCTGAACAGTAGCAGGTTGGATGGGTTCTGATGCTCTACAGAAAGTCTGTTACAGGGCCTGTTATCAAACATTAAATATAAAAAGTTAATTAACCACATGATAGATCCTCTTCAGCTTTTACGGGATAAGTGGATGGAAGATGGGGTTGAACTAGATGATGAGGATTGGCAGGTGGCAGTATCCTCTCCTAGAGTTGTGGCTATCCCAGCGCGCCTACGATTGGTGCAGCTGAAGATCCTTCACAGGATATACATTACTGGACCGAGATTAATGCACATGGGGTGGTCTGAGACCGGAGAATGCAGACGGCGCTGTGGCCTCATAGGCACGTTCATACACATTATTTGGGAATGTGAATATATTACCTCCTATTGGCTTAAGGTGCATGCTACAATTAACGAGGTACTGCATGTCTCCCTCTGCCCAGAGGTGAGGCGATGCCTTTTGAATGTTTGGGAACCCACAGATCTCAATATTCACCAGACGATGTGGGCCACATTAGGGTTTATGCTGGCAAAAAGGAATATTGCCCAACTATGGGGGGCAAATCTCGCACCCACTCTGGAGGCCTGGGAAAGAAACCTTGACTGGTGCATGTTTAAAGAAAAGACAGTGTATCTGGCGAGAGGATGCCCTAAGAAGTGGTCTCATATATGGGGCCCATGGAATACCTATTGTGGTGATATCTGTGTGCCGCCTCAGTGCAATGATCA
Source organism: Triturus cristatus (assembly GCF_964204655.1). NCBI lineage: Eukaryota > Metazoa > Chordata > Amphibia > Caudata > Salamandridae > Triturus > Triturus cristatus. The sequence goes on from NC_140591.1 coordinate 463,946,040, forward strand.
AGATGACATACCCTCCCCGTGATATTTCTATTTGTGTAATGATTGTCTAAATTCCCCATTTGTGCCTATTGTATTGTATGCGTTGTCTGCTCCTTTGTATTGTCTATTTACACCGATGATTGTTTAATAAAAATAATTATTTAAAAAAAACATTAAATGGATCAGCCTTCTGCGGAGTATTTTCAAATGAGTTATTGGGGAAGATAGTGTGTGGTTGGAACACAGCTTATTTTTGGGGTGATTTTGTGCTTGATCGATAGTGGTGCTTATCAGTACATGGCTTTGTAAGGTAGTGTTGTGGAAGTTGAAAAAGAAGCAAGAGCGAGATGTTAGCATCCAGGAAATACAACAATGGACTGTTTAAATACACCTGTCCAAAAATGGTAACAGACAGTTGCATTTGTTAAAAACTTTAGCCCTGCCTGGTCTTTACAATGTATTATCAGAGTGTGGACACCAATGAATTAGCAAAATTAAAAGGCAGCAGGCAGAGATTCCAAGACCAGGTTTACTAATATCACAGCTGATAATGTTGATACAATAAAAGTGTACATCCTCTTTAAGCCAATGTGCTGACCTAAATGATGCACCTCATGTATTATATTCTTTCTTACCTTTTCCTATGTGGGGATATGCCTGTATTTTTTTTGGGGGAGTTGTCAATGTGGATGTCTCTGTATATGACGTATTGACGTGCTGGGAGCTTTTTTTGTTAGCATAAGAGTCCACAACAACATTGCTATGTCACTGTACAGAAAACAACAAGAATGCTGAATGTATGATAAGGGAAGCGAAGGGCTTTGAACAAGGCTATTATACATGGCCCAAAGCAAAAAGTGCTTGTGGTGGGTCAGAGGTAAGGATGTGTCCCCCAATCCAGCAAAATCCTCTCCTCTATCTGTGGCCTTTTTGTATGTGTGTGAGTGTGTGTGCATGTGTGTGTGTATGTAAATGGAAAGAGAGAGAGAGATTCAAACATTTTAATCAAACAACACTGATTTGCTACAAAAGGTAGTTGGACAATTTAAAGTGTGTGGCAAGGAGCAGTGTCTGTTTTTTCCGTGTTATCACCCAATACATCGAGCAGCTGTGGTGGTGGGCACTACAGAAGCCAGGACAAATAGCTCTGAGGAAATGGCACCATATGGCCTATCTAGAGACACCAGTGAAGACTCTGGAGTAAATAAATACAACCTTTGAGGCTAGGGGTTCTGGGAGAGTATGAGGAAGAAGAAGGGCAATAAGGTCTGTACAGGATTGATGAAGAGCATAGTGATAGATAAGAATGCACTGGAAGAGCTAATCGAGGGACCCAGCGAGAAAGTATGAAGGAAAGAAATCACATGGGGCTATAAGGGCAAGGTCAGCTGGAAAGCTGATAAGGAAGAGAGGGTGGGGTATAAAAGAGGAAAAGAGAAAAGAGAGGTAGGGAATGGAGAGGGTGAGAAAATATAGGAAGGAAATACAAGAGCCAAGAAAGAGAGTGAAATACTGCACAGGAGATAGGAAAGCATAGTGGAATGATGTTGACGGGATGGGAGAGAAAAAGTTGGACATAAAAGTGGCAGAGAATGCGGAGGGAGTCGCCATCCTACGGGAAGAAACACTTGGGTTTCGGAAAGAACCCATAGCGACCATTGGGAAAGAATGCTCGGCGCGCTGCAACAGATGGAGGTGGAGGGGTCAGGGGGGCATCCCGAGAGAACTGGTGCTGAACGCGCGAGGGGGGACGTGCCTCCCACTAGTGCACTGCCGTGATGTTCCAGCTAGGCTCTACCCATAGTTGTAGCTGGTGCACAGACACAATCACTAAGTGGATGGTGAGCGCTGGGAGGGGAGTGTGTGGGCGGGGGTGAGGGGGATAAATGTATATACCCCCGGGTAATGCTGCTGTTGTTATGGTTTTCTTTGTTCTTACAAATGCCATCTGTTTAGACGCCCAAGGTGAATTAACAGGGAAAGACTTTCTATACTGTGGGATGTTGAACACACTACTGCTGAGCTGTACTGCATGTAATCCGTAACATGCACTAATCTCGCTCCTGCGTGAGCGATGCCCTTAACATGTCAGATATACTTGTATGCATGCCAACCCGAAGGGCAACACACGCCCCGCTATAGGTAAATGACCACGTGTATGGCTGTAAACCTGCATATATATATACCACCTGTTGTACTTGGTAAACTAAAATCAATAAAAACAGATTTAAACAAAAAAAATTAAAGTGGCAGAGAATAGAAAAAAAAGGCAGGGATGAGAATTAAGAAAAGATAGGATGCTCAGAAATTATGGAAAGGAAGAGATAGGAAGCAAGAGGGAGGAAAGAGGTGGGAAAGAGAAGGAGCAGTGGATGCACTTTTGGCAAAACTAAACGATGAGTGGGCCCGATGTATATCATGACAGGAGTCTGCATCAGGAAACCCACCTAAAATGGGGCAAACCTCCTCTGCGTACTGATGGCAGGGACCCTGTAGTGGATAGACCACCACCTATGATAGACTGCTGGCAGAGTATACCCATCTATTAACTCCACTATCCAGGTTTACTTGTAACGGCTGTATTGGTAACAGTGGCGTAACAATAGCCCCGCAGCCCCTGCAGTATGGCGGGTCGCTGGCCTGAGAGCTCTTGTCTGGCGCAGAGAATGGGGGTGTGGGGACCCTCAATGTACTTTGCAGGGGGGCCCCTCAAGTTTCGTTACGCCACTGATTCCAGAACTGGTAGAAGGACGGTTTCACTGTTTTTGAAGAACTAGCATATGTTGTAAAATTCGAAAACAATGCACAGACCAAATTTCTAATAACAAACGTATGTAATTCCATCGGCAAATAATAAACTGAGGCGAAAATAGAAATTCAAAATATAAAACGAAATTTAAAAAATATTAAGACTATGTGGTAAAATAGGAAGCCAATGCCTCTCAAAAACTACCAGTAACACATGCATGCGTTCCACCTGTAAAAATCACATGTGAGGGGTAAAATAACTCTACAGTTTTAAAGGAATAATCACCAATAATAAACTTCTTAATATCTTGCAAACTACAATTTTCCACAAAGATGGTTACATATCTTTAATTCGCGTTCATACATACACGTGTGTAAGTGTTCTTGAACGTTCTTAGTAGTGCTACGGTTTGGATTCTGCGAACAGATGTTTCCAACCTTGCCCACAGTCAATGTTTATTTTGCTGGGAGGAAGCTTCGCTGCCAGGAGGCCCAGGTGCCGCGCGCAGTCGTGCTAGGACGGGGTGGGTTCTCGCCTCGTGCCAGGACCAAAGAAACTCTGTTGACTTCCTAGTGCAGTCGCTTCAGGGCGTGTCCGCTAAGAGCGGTAGGCACCCACCAGCCCCACCCACTGGGGGCTCTGTGTGATAATGAGGCCCGCGGAAAGGCAAAGTAAAATATTCAATATATTAAGAAATAAAAAATAAATGGGTGGAAGGAAAGCGTTCAAAACTAATTTAGGACGCCGAGCACCTAGGGATAGTCGGAAGGCTGTAAAAAGGGCTCGCAGGAGATGTAAATGTGTGACGAGGCTAAATATACGCCTTTTATAGTTTCTGTTTCTGAGTAATTAAAGCGAGCTGGCTTCACTTTGGTAATTTAGGGCACTTTAGCTCCCAGGTAAACACACACAATTGCAGTCATGGTTGTTTATTACTTTTTTGGCAGCTGCTAGTAATGGAGGCTCGAAGTAGCTCACAAAGGAAAACAATTTCATACCCCATAATTATGATGCCATTGGTTTTTAAATGTTGCTCGGTAGCTCCTTCTACACCCTGAGTCTATTTGGACTGCAATCATTTAAAGGAACCAAACCAAAACTATTCAGGTTGTACTCCATTACTTTTACCAGAACTTTTAATCAGGGTCGGACTGGGACAAAAATAGGTCCATGCTCCAAAATAGAAGTGGCGCAAGTTTGCAAATTGGGGCAGTTTTGAATAAGTAAAGACACGGTGTGTAAGAGTTTTTTTACAAGGTATGGAAGACTACATAAATGTGAATTTGCTGCAAATCGGGGCAATCAATGATTACACAACAAATCGGCACAGCAGACCATAAAACAGGCCCACAAACAGCCATAAAACCGGCCCACACACTGACCTGTCAGACCAGCCAGTCAGACACTGCCGGATTGCCCTTTAGGTCGGAACAACCCTGCTTTTAATAGTACAGTACTGGCACTTGTAGGCATTCCTGGTAGTGAGGCCAAGGACTGAATTGACCCGAAGGCTGAACTTCCATTTTATTGTTTTTAATTTAGGCTCCTCCTCGTCCTGTCCCATTCAGAACCCCAAGGACTCACTAGATCTTGTTGGTTTTCCTGTCTCAGCTGAAAGCAAGTGACAGTGCATGTTATTGCTAGTGTTTCAAATGGGCTCTTACTGTCCGGTACTGTGTACCAGCACTTTTCTATTTTGAAGGGGAAAGTACCTGCACTTCTCAAGAAAAACCTAATACTTTTAATTGGAGAGTACCGGCACTTCTTAGAAACAAGCAGGTACTCTGGTAGAGAGTACCTGCACTTCTATTTTTCCGTTTCAAGCACTGGTTATTGAACATGCACTTTGTAAGCAAAAAATGTTCACAAGGTTCCATGCAAGATATTTGTGTGGTAACAATCCAAGTTGGGACACTTGATCCCTGATGAGCTCGTACAAAAATATAAATACAAATATAAAAACCCCAATCTCACCATCCAAAGCCCCAGATTGTTTAGTACATAAAACTTAATATGGTATACAAGGAATCAACTCCTATAGTTCATATAAACAATTAATTGATCATTATGGGCAACAGTCAGTAAATTAAGTGTAAGATAAAAAATCTGATAAAAGGGAATAAAAAGCTGCATAAATATAATTTCCTTAGTCGGTATAGTATGCTTTTCTTAATTTCATAGCATTCAGTATAAAAAGTGCAATAAAGTAACATAACAACGGGTTGCCTAGTGTCACCAAATATTTCATTGCAACATTATGGGATCTAATATTCTGGGCAACAAACATAGGTTTCAAATAGAGTAACCTAGGATTCTGATACAATTTTCAAAACAATAAAAAGTGCATGGTGCTTTGTTTACTCCGTCCATCTCAGGGACTGAGATATGTATCGGAGGGGCAGGACCTCATATGGGGGAAAGCAACAAGGTGATGCACAATACCGCATCTGAAGTTAATTTACAACTGCTCTCAGACTAAAACCTGTCTCTCTGCTGTGTTTCATTGGTTGGCTGAAGCACAACTGAAATGCAATGCGGACAAAACAGAGATTCTCCACTTTGGGAACTGCTCCCCGCAACTTTGGCACTCCTTCTGACCAGATGAGTTCCCTCTTCCATCCACCCAAGATGGTCCGTTAAAAAAACTGGGCATCTGGTTCAATGATAAACTCTTGTTTGGTCCACAGCTTAAAAGGTTATCGGGCTCTTGTTTCAGTATTCTGAAATCTCTCCAAAAGTTTCTCCCAGTGCTCCCCATCTCTGCTAGGAAAACGGTTATCCAAGCTCTGATAACCTCTTGCATAGATTATGCCAATGCTCTCTATGTCGTCTTGCCCGCCCATCTACTTAAGAAACTGCAGGTGATCCAGAATGCCTTGGCAAGACTTCTGCTCAACCTTCCCAAGTGAGCAAGTGTCAGATCCCATCTTCACACTCTGCACTGGCTCCCAGTGGGTATGAGGGTGAAGTTCAAGGCACTTGTCACAGTGCACTCTGCATTATATGGCCATGGCCCGCCTTACCTTCAATCCAGATTTGGCTTCTATTCCCCTGCCAGGCAGCTTCGCTCTTCAAACAAACTTCTGCCGATTGTCCCTAAGGCCCGTAAACAGAAATCTGGTGGCTCCTCTCTGGACCATTTATGGGCTTAGGCCTGGAATCAGCTTCCGGTGGACCTTCGTGCTGTCCGCTCCCCAAGTATTTTCAGGAAGCAACTGAAGACATTCTTCTTTAGATAATTCTTAGCAGTTGCTGTCAGGTTACAGCTCAGGCACGCGCCGGGACACTTCTTGGAGTAGCTGCACACGTTATAAATGTCAATAACATAATATAACATAACATGTATGCTTTCATCGTTACATCCTTGGGGCATCTCACATCATCTGGGATTAATGATGTGTGCGCTTCAACTCATTGTCACGTGTGCGTTTCAAGTTTACACATCAAGCCACCTTGAATTGGGCCAAACGTGTACACGGTGATATGCACACCTGGATGTTTGCTTCATAATCTCTTGTGTGGAAGAAGTAACACCCATTATTTCTACTGTGTCAACCCATAGTTGTAATGAGTGCATGCTGTGATATGCACACCCTAATACCTTCTTTATATACAAATTGAGGAAGGCCTATTTACTGTGTACGGTGATATGCACACCTTAATACAGAGAATGAAGGTGTCCATTGATTTGATTTGTTCATTTGACGGATATATCTTTGAAGTGCATGTGAAAACATTGACGGGCACACCATACCAAGTACTGTACGTGTTGTAAGGCTATTTTGTTTATTGCCAATTTATTGTGCCTTATAATTGTCAAATGGCTTACTACATATTTTATTCTAGCATTTCCTATATTAATCGAATCTTTCCATTTATCTATTATTACTCCACCTTGTTTTTTTTTTTTGCTGAGAAGTCCACCGCCTATACAGTTAGAATGTTGCCTAGCTATGTTTGGTAACTATTTAGAGGCTTTAGATAGCCAGATCATATGATCTTCAAAGATGAAAACACTGTTATCTAGTGCCTTAGGTAAGGTAGGTTGACGCATTTTGAATTACTTTGCTCTGGTGTTGGAGCGAAATGGTTAACCCATGCAGGATGAGTTTAAAAAAGCTAAGCAGAGATTGGAGATTAGATTTGCCAAGGAGGTAAATTTGGTCAGGTTGAGATATACGTTTTATACCCGACCACAGAATGTGAATGTTGGACCTGGTCCTTTTTGCGGGTTATCTCTAAACCTTTTGCCTTTTTCCTCCTATTTTTCTGACTCTCTTTTTGTTGGCTTTAGGACTCTGGGCACTTTACCACTGCTAATCAGTGCTAAAGTGCATATGCTATCGCCTCTAAAAACTCTATGATTGGTTTATCCATGATTGGCATAGTTGATTTACTAACAAGTCCCTAGCACAGTGCACTACATGTGCCCAGGGCCAGTAAATCAAATGCTACTAGTGGGCCTGCAGCACTAATTGGGCCCCCCACATGGGTAGCCCTTCAAACATGTCTCAGGCCTGACACTGCAGTGTCTGTGTGTGCAGTTTTAAACTGCCATTTCGACCTAGCAAGTGCACTGACTTGCCAGGCCCAAACCTTCCCTTTTACTACATGTACGGCATTCCTAAGGTAGGCCCAAGGTAGCCCCATGGGCAGGGCATAGTGTATTTAAAAGGTAGGACATGTACTGTTGTGTTTTACATGTCTGGTAGTGAACTACTGCTAATTTCGTTTTTCACTACAGCAAGGACTATCTCTCCGATAGATTAGCTATGTATCTGCCAATTGGGATCTCATAGAAAATTGGAGTTTGGTGTCTCTGGACTCCCAATTTAAAAATACATCTTTTAGTGAAGTTGGTTTTTAAATTGCATGTCTAAAAATGCCACTTTTAGAAAGTGAGCATTTTCTTACTTTAACTGTCCTGTGCTTCTGCCTGTCTCTGAATACATGTCTGGGTCAGGGTGACAGTTGAGCTCTTGTGTATTCACTCAAGACAGTCACACAAAGGTAGATGAGGTGTGCCCTGCATATCCTGATGACCCATCACCAGGTTGATGGGCCTTCCTGAGCTAGAGTGTTGGGAGGAGTTGAAACTGACACCTGAATAGGTCTGTGTCTGTCCTCACACAAAACAGTCTCCACCCCCCTGGAGTATGTCTGGAGCCAGGGCAGGGTCTTGTTCACTACAAAGACTTTCCTTTGAAGTATGCCTACTTCAAAGGCTGAAATGGGTATAAGTGCTGGACCTCCGACATCATATACTCAGATTACTTCTGGATTGATGACATTCTGCTGGGAAGAAGATCTGGCGAAGCTGTCAGGAGTGACTGCCACTTTGCAGTTTGCTTTGCTGTGTTGGGCTGCTGCTTCTGCCCTGGGAGTGAAAAGACTGGAGTTTGCTTTCTGTATCCTCCTTCCAAGGTTCTCCAAGGGCTTGAGTTGAACTTGCCTCCTGTTTAGAAGTATCAGGGCCATCAAAGACTTCACTTGCCAGTATCTGGGGTCTTCCGCTGAGAGTCCTGACTTACTAAGTGGTGCCAAATCCAGTTCCTGGGCCCTTGGAAGTCCAACCTGGTGATCTTAAGGACAAAATCCACGCATTGACTCCCATTGCCTGTTTTATCAACACACACTTATAAAAGATCGCTGCTGCCTACCCCAAAGCGTGGTTTTTGCTTGACACATCAACCACGGCTTCCACCACAAGCCCCAGTTTGCCATTGCAGCACGTCAGAAAAATCCCCACAGC